>NC_088800.1:18107321-18753571 GCF_011386835.1 Chrysemys picta bellii | reverse complement strand
ATCGGCCGAACCTGCTGCGTCAGCAGGTAAATAAAACTGGCCCGGCCCGCCAGGGTGCTTACCCTGGTGAGCCGTGTGCCAAACGTTGCCGACCCCTGATCTACCCTATCTCCAAAGAAGCTGTTTAAATGGCTGACTGAATATCTTTTTCAGTTTCAGCGGTAGCCATGTTAGTCTGTATCAGCAACAAAAAACGGGGAGTCCTTGTGGCACCTTAGAGACTAACAAATTTATTTGGGCATAAGCTTTCATGGGCTAGAACCCACTTCATCAGATGTATGAAGTAAAAAATACAGGAGCACGTATAAATACATGAAAGGATGGGGGTGCTTTACCAAGTGTTAGGTCAATCTAACGAGATAAATCAATTAACAGCAGGATACCAAGGGAGGAAAAATAACTTTTGAAGTGGTAAGAGAGTGGCCCATTACAGACAGTTGACAAGAAAAGAATAAATGGACACAAATCTGACATCAGGAATCATAACATTCAAAAACCAGTAGGAGAACACTTCAACCTCTCTGGTCACTCAATAACAGACCTCAAAGTGGCAATTCTCCAACAAAAAAACTTCAAAAACAGATTCCAATGTGACGCTGTAGAACTGGAATTAATTTGCAAACTAAATACCATCAGATTAGGCCTGAATAAAGACTGGGAGTGGTTGGGTCATTACAAAACTTAAACTTAATTTCCCCAATACTAATTTCTCCCTACTGTTACTCACATCTTCTTGTTTTTATTCAGGAGATTAGCAGGGTAATAATATGGGATTCCTAACACATCTTTACAAAGGACTGCTACTTGTAATATAGCCTTGAAGTGTGAATCAATTTTTGGCCAAATGGTGTTTCAAAACTTCTTTCCAGGTTCCAACTCTCCCTCAAACTAGATAATTAATTTTTGTCTAGATTGAATTTATACTCGTTTATTGGTTTGTGATATTTTTATTCCTCATAGATTTCAAAACAAAAAGGTTGTCGCTTAGTTATCTCTTCGGTGTGGTGGTCTCTCACCATTTTGCTATTCTGTAATCTGATTGTTGCCTTTGTTATTTTTACTCACTAGTCTTTTATACAGACACTCTTGGAATATTTTACTCTCAGGAGTGGAGAATATGAGTACTGTTTCTTTAAAAATAGAGCAGGAAGGCAGGTCAGAGAGGGGTTGTAGAAAGTTCTAAATAGAAGCTGTACAGTGAAGCAGAGCAATGGGTTGCCGTAGGTTTAGGGATAATAGTATTATTCTGATAAAATCCCTTGCTCAGTGTGAAAGTTGTTTTCTGTGGTTCTTTGCCATTGTCCTGCGATATGGTGTCAGAAGCCAACTCATTTTGAACCAGTATAAATAGGAGGAAAAGCAAATGCCAAACTTCTGCAAGACATTTAGTCTGGTAAGCCCAAAGACTGGCATGAGAGGAAGGAGCTTGACCAGATTTTGAACAGCAGTGACACTTACTCCAGAGAGCAGCAAAATACAGGTCAGCTTATTAATTCATGTGTTGAGGAATGAGGCTGAAAAGATTTATAAATCATTTGTCTTAAGGGAAGAGAAGTCATCCTCCATATCCATGGCTCCTAGCTCTGCCCCCTTTGCACTGCACCCACAGTGTAAAGGCAGAAGGAAAGCTGCTTTAACAGGGAATTTCCTTGCATAGGGAAATCCCTAGATGTATAAGGTCAGTACAGACCATTCTGTGTCATCCACTCCCACTCTGGCTTCCTGTGGAAGTGACGTGCCAGAGGTGGGGAGAGAGAGGTGGCCAGAGCATGCTACGTTGTGGCAATCTTGGGCCAGTGGAACAATGCTCAGAGTGATACAAGTTAGAGCAGTCCTGTGGTTGCACTGGCCAAACTGGCTCCTCATTGTTTCTTGATCAAGGGGGTGGAAAGTTGGGGACTGTTCCCTCTTTCAGGCCTGCCAAGCAGATATGAGCCTATCTGAGGCTCTAACCCACAGTCTCTAATTTAACTGGTGCCAGCAATATTCTTGTCACTAGGTGCAGCTACTGGATTATGGCAAGTTCCACTCCACCCTACAAGTACTATACCGACAACTTTTAGCCACAAGACCTTCTAGCATTGTTAGGGAAATCAGTATAGATTTTCCAAAAGTGTGTTGCTTGAGAACACTTATTTTTTAGTAGTAAAATGATCATAGCAGCCCACATTATCCATCTGTTTCCTAGCTGTCTCTTTTTCCCTGCCACTCAGAATGTGGTCCTCTTGAGCCACACCCATTTTGCGTGGAAAAATTCTGCCTCTGTATAATTTTTTTTAAAATTCAGAGGGATTGGGGAACTCAGGTAACTAATTGGATTAATGAAAGGTGCTGATTTTAGATCATTGCTTTAGATCCAGCTCAGTTTAGGAGTATGTTACTGCCTGACTGGTGTAGTATATGTGCAATAAATCAGACCGGTTTCTATAAGGCAGGTCATCCACCATCAGCATTAGCTTTGTTGAGTCTCCACATAGAGGTCCATGGTTGACTATATCTGGGAACTGAGCAACCCTCTCATCCATTGAGGTGGCCCCTATGGGACAGGGTTGCGGCACATTACCAGAGCAGTGCTGGGAAGCATGCACTGCCAACACTGATACTGTACTTGCTGTGTGGATAGATAGAAAATGTCAGTCTCTCCTCTGTCAAATTGGAAATGTAAATGAGTACTTAATTTCCTTTAAATGAACGGAATATATCCATATCTCAACATTAGATTCTGATGGAACATCATCTATGCACATCTATGAGGTCTATGTATTATTTGTAGTGTATTTAATCTATATATGATCTAGTTTTTCCCCCTTGACTCTACTTTGGCACATCAAAAAAAAAAAAAAAAAACCACCCTCAAAAACTGAAAAGGCTACAGGAGCTGATAATTCTCCCTGGGAAGAAAGAAATCTGAATGGATTCCAGGAACAAAAGACCCTCCTCCCCAAAAAATGGATGAGAGGGAAGAGGTGGGCATGACCACCCCCTCTTCTCCTCATCATCCCTCTAGCAGCAATGTCAACATTTCACCCCTCCCCCTGTTTCAAATTAGATTTCAATGAATCAAAGCTATAGAGAAGAATTGAGCCAGAGCCAAGGCCAGGCTCTGGCTTGAATCCACTAACTAAAAATGAGCAAAGCTTTTGAGTCTGACTGGAATCTCTCTTAAAAAAAAACAAACAAAAAACCTTCCGAAAAATTCTTTTTATTTTTTTAACCATCCCTTTCTTTATTTCCAGTTTTTCTAAGTTTCCTTTCTCTTCTTTTCATTCTGATACTTTTTTTTCTTTTAGATGTTTTAAATCAGTTGTTGAAAGTTTTCCTTTTTGTGGTGTTTTCCTTGAGACAATCAGGGGCAATGTTCTTGTGGCAGTGCCAGGTCTAATACCACAGGAAGAACTGTGTCCGCTGGAAATACCACGTAAAGTACAGAACCCGCAGTATTTTCTAAAAACAAAAAATGGTTTTGAAAGCAAGTCGAATACTGCAAGGTCAGCTCAAATTAATATTTTGCTTTGTCTTGTCTGTTTGTTTGTTTTTGATGGGTGCTGGGGAATCTCAGTTACATTTTAACCAGGTATTGCTGTTGTACCCTTCTATTTACAAACACTGCTGTATGTTAGTGGAAATGTAGTTTGTGCATCATCTCATACTCCTTTAGTGATGTATAGTTCAACCAATAACTGATAGGAGTCAATCAAACTTGAGCTTTTGTTGACATTGTGACTTCTCATTTTCGCAACTTACATATTCCAAAGGCATTTTACATCTACCCTGTTTCCCCGAAAATAAGACATCCTCCGAAAATAAGGCCTACTTACAGTTTTGCCTCTCGTTGTAATATAAGGCATCCCCCCGATAATAAGACCTCCCCGATAATAAGGCATCCACCGATAATAAGGCATTTTTCATTTCTGAAAAATAAGACATCCCCTGAAAATAAGACCTAGCGCATCTTTGGGAGCAAAAATTAATATAAGACACTGTCTTATTTTCGGGGAAACAGGGTATGTCTCTGGTCCTACGTGTGAGGTAGTTGAACCGAAACAAACAGGGCTGCTCACATATGTAGGTGTTTGCAGGATCAGGGCCACTGAATATAATCAAGTATGCCAAGATTAAAATGGCTACAATAATCTTGAATGCTTTTCAATGGGGTAATGAAGATGTACAGTAAATAAGAGAGCACTTATTCCAAATCCGTCTATAGTGTGGCTGTTTTTTTAACTTTCCTGGCTGCTGTGATCAGAATTCAGGAAAGACTGACTTTATACTTTTACCAATCCAAACTATTTTGTTTTTGCTAAGACTATCAAAATGCCATAAACAAGCCTATTGAGAACTAGAAACGGATTTCACCCCATAAAAATCTTCTTTTTAAATCACAAATAGAATAGATTGGAAGGCACGTGGTAGAGTAATCAAGCTTTGGAAACAGTCTTATGTTTAAGGACCAATTTTCTTTTTGCCCAATGATGATAGCCAGCTAAAGATATCAAGTAAATGATTTCCCAGTGACAATGAGTTAACAATGGCTGTTACACAAGGGATAACAGATGGCCCCTGGAGTGGATACACTCCTGGGTCTTGGATGACGTTGTAAACCATAAGAATGTGGCTCAAGTGGTTTGTGAACAGCATCAGAACTGCCGGCATGAGTTCTCTCCATGGCCAGTGCTTGTTATTGGTGAGAGAGGGTATGCAACTGAACTCTCAAACATGTAGCTTTGAATGCTCAACTTTAAAGTTAAGTTGAACCATTTAATTTTCACTGTAAATTTTACTACCTTTGCTGATGCCAACAACATGTTATTACTGGATTATATTTGATAGAGGTTTGAATTCTACTCTTGTTAAGTGGTCAAATACTGTCATATCCACGGACGTGGCATTATATTACAGCTTGGGAGAAATCTTTAAAGAAACAGTACCTCACTTTAGAATATTTATGACCCTCCCACCGAAAAACACACTCATGAAGGGGACATTTTTACAATTTACTGCATGCTGTTTTTAAGGCATCATTCCCTCAGGGGAGAGGTTTGTAGCCATGTTGAAAGGATAGAGGCCAGAATAACAATTGCATAGATGTCCCAAGACTCAGGGAAATCTGGATCCATCCCTATAGTTGGGACATTTGTGCAGAGAACTAATCCCCCTGCTCCTCTCCTTACATTTGATAGGATGGCTCACTCAGGCTGGGCTGCCATTGGCTCTCTGGAATTTGCTGGTGGATCGCTAGCCCTCCCCAGGAACATCAGTTATGGATTGGAAGCCATTGCTGCTCTTTCTGTCAATGGCCTCTGATGGGAGCTGCACCCAGAATAGTGCAGATTTCCCAGAGACCAGTGACACGTTAAGTGGCTGTTCCCTGACAATGACAGTCTAGCCCATCAGTCCCTCCCGAACCCCACAGGAGCCCACCGTGCTATGTTGTCACAAAGGACCCTCTGCAGGCTTGGGGACTAGGCTCACTCGCCATATCTGACCAGTATTTGTGCTCATTTAATCCTGTGCTCCTCGGCGGAAGAGATGATTAGTCTCTTTAATATTTTATTAAAACCCCATTTAGCTGTCATGTATTTTCTTCACATTTTCATTCCCATAATCACTGATTAGCAAGACGCGTGTACAAGCAGCTTCTTCCTTTCTAATTAGCTTATTCCTAATGCCAGTTGATTCACTGTCATAATCCAGTTTTATGTGACCTCACAGTCTGCTCTTTCTCTCTTTGCCCAGCTGTTACATTGTGACCACTCCAGACAAAGCACACTAACAATGCTGTTCGCAAAGCTGCATTTATTATAGAATTCAAGTTGACCTCATGTCTGCAATAAGTAACCCCCTCCCCTCCTTCTTCCCAAGGCACAGAAAATAAGACATTCTCCACTCCACCCTGCCCAGCCTGCAACCTGCCCTGAAGGTCAACTAAACAGGCTCTGCTGGACAAATTAAACAGAATGGCAGAGGTTTTAAAAATCCATATGCTATGGAGCAGAGACAGTCTGAATGTGTGAAAATAGGCCATGCATTTCTGATGCAGCTTTCTTCAGATACCCGGGGTTTATAGATAATTATTGCTGTTTATGATTTTCTAAATAAATCCATAAACAGTGAAGCAAAGTTAGCTAAGTGAAATCAGGTTAGCATATGGCAATTTGTGAAAGTGCTAGGCAGCAAAAAAAGACCCAGTGTGCTAAGTCACGGCTTAGTCTGACTTCATAGTGGTTATTTACCACTGTTACACCACAAGTACTTTGTGCCACCAGAGCAAAGCTCCCTTTGTCTCAGTGACTTGAATTGATGGCCTCCAGAACAAATGTGATACAGATTTGGAGAAAACTGGAAAGCGGTAGCATTCAGCCAGAATGGAATTTCATGTTTCACCTAAATAGAGTTCTCAATCTAGATCCATTTTCTATTATTAGCCTCAGATCTTTCAGGATTTCAGTGTAGTCCACAGCATTCAAGATACAAGCTGAAAATGTTGTTGCTTGTGTTTAATTCTTCCATAACAAATCCCAGCATTCATATCTTTCAAGGAGGAAAAAAAAAACCCCATTGCTTTGTTAGGTTGCAGAAAATATTTCATATTGAAAATTTAGTTATAATGACAGTAGTAATGTTTCGTTCACATTATCCTGTGTTCATTCCTGTTAAAGAAAAAGACTGAAGAGTCAATTGAAGAGCTGTGAAACATTTCTGTGAGTGTAGAGCCTGGGGACTGTACAAATATCAATAATAATGTATAGGCTGTTAAAAATTATTTATAATCTATTGAAAGTTTTGAGGTAGAGATGTAAGCTTTACACCAGTTTGGGTGTAAACACACAATACCATTTTGTGTAATTCCCAGAGGCAGAAATGTTGTTTTGTTCTCAGGCAGAGGGATTATAAATAGAGGGCCAAATCATGTTGAAAGGAACAGAAAGGGAGGGCAGGGCTGTAGCTGTCCTGTCAGTGGCACTCTCCTGCAGATCAGGCAGGGGGAATCCCCGGTGATCTCTGTCTGGCTTTGCAAACAGTCAGGCCCCACCTGTGCACTTCTAGCCTCTGACCTGCCCAGTGACACTTCTCTTATCACATCTGACCTTCCCCGATTGCAGGCATTCCCTCTGCAATGTGGGGGGGGCGGGGGCATGGGGACAGGCATGGAGGGGAGTTAGGACTGCTCCTAGTTGTGGTAATGTAATGTACTATGCTAAATAATGGAAGCCTTAGAAGTCTCTATGGATGGATAACTAAAACGCATTGTAAGTCACAACAGGCTTCGAAGGGAGCATGCCATGAAGACCAGCTCTTCCTGATTCTTCAAGCTGACTACGTCCTCCTCAGTACGTACTGGTGAGCTCCCTAGCAGCAGCCATCAGGGATTGGGGGCAAAGGTGACTGCCGATGTTATAGAATAACTTTAAGGACCACCCCGTGGGTAGTCAGAAACTCTTGGCAGTCCTGTGAGCGGAAAGCCTGCAGGCTACTCAACTGGACCACCACCAGCTACCAGCCTGGACCTTCATCCATCCTTCTGCTCAGCTCCCATCTGCCCCAGGTGGGTGCTGACTCCAGTAGGGCATAGGGGGAGTATGGGAACAATAGGGAGCAAAGAATGGAAATGAAGAACTATGAGAAATGACTAAGTAAGGCAGAGAGCATGAGGGGGAGATAAGAAGGCGAGAGCAAGGGAGGGAACATGAAAGGAGGAAGAAGATTGAAGCACGAGGCAGGAAAAGGGAGAAAAGGTCAGAGGCAGTGAGGAAAAGAGGAAACTAAAGTATAGACCACAGTGAGAGGGAGGAGTCATTGTTCCGTTTTCCCTCCCTGGGCCTGCTGAAAAAGTCCTCTCTGACCCCCATCAAAACAGCTCCCAATGAACTGCCCTCCCTGAGGACAAGATACCTGCCTTGTCACTTTGACCATTCTACTCCCTCTATCTCAGTAAGTGCTGGGGTGTAAGGGGTGCCGGGACAGTCAGCATTACATGGCCACATACTTCCTTTTTCGTTCTTAAAGAACCAGCCCTTCACATCGTGACAGTGCTATTGGATTTCTCATGTGTCAGTTTCCTGTGTTCTACATTTTAAAAATGGTCAAATCCTTTGGATTAAAGCTTAGGTTGTTTGATTTTTCATAAAATGGAAATAAGTGTGGCTTAGGTTGTTGAAAAAAGATCCAGGGGGAAAGATCTACTGTGTCAAATATATAGTCTGTAGAGCATCACACTTGGTAAACAAGCACATACATACAAAAGCCACGCTCATCCCTGTTGTGACCCCCTTGAGTGCACTGGAGCTAGGTGTGAATTGGATCCAAAGAACTTGCTTTTCAAATATTGAAACTGGTTTCCATGGCTTTAAAAGATTTTGCAAGAGGTTTTAGAGTCCATAGGCATTAGAAAGTTCCCAACCTCCCTGTATGCTTATGTCAGGCTCCCCCCATTTGTCTCTTGGCCTTGGGAAAACTTCTGGCAGCATGGACTTTGCTGGGATTGCTATTGGCTCTTCTCCCTTACCCTGGCTAGCTCTGGAGAAAGTTCCCCCCCCCAAAAATTCCAACACTGGTTTCCTGCAAGCCCCACTGGTGTCAGTGGGGCTTGCAGGACCATGGCTCTGACCGACAACCTATCATCATTAACTTTTCAAAGCTGGGCCCCACAGCACATGCCTTTGTTTCCCATGGGCTTATCTTGACCTCAGAATACACGGTTGTTCTTATTTCTGATACCTTATTTGCTCTGCTGCCTCCAGGGAAAGGACTCCACATGCACGTCTTGAAAATGTGACCCTTCAAATACCAAACCTTCATGTTAGTTAGTTAGTTAGTTAAAGAGGTGTAACTACCACTATGCTCAATGCCTGGGCACTTGTGTGCCTTTTGCCAATTAAAACTACCACTGTGTTAACAAAAAAAGTCTTTCAAAATAAAATTCAATAACAAACTGCCCCTTGCTTCCTGCTCATTAAAAATAATCTAATAGTCAATTAAAAGCTTGGCTAAACAATAACATAATCTATGTAAAACTGCGACGTGGTGCTCTGTCCATACTTTGCCAGAGACTATTAATTGGGTGTCTGTTTCTGACCAGTGAGGAAGTAAGAAAGTCCTGTATGGCGTTATCTGGTGATACTAGGCCTGCTGTTTGTATCACACAACCAGGCTTTCTTTAGATCCTAGAGACTTCAATGTGTAACTTATGCTGCAGTAAAGGGAATTTCATCCTCCACTGTAAATTAGTTTCCAGCATTAAACTAGGAACACACTTTCTTTCTGTAGGGACACAGTATTTGGACTGTATGCTGCTTACCTTGGGAACAGTTCCTTGTTTTAAATAATAATAATAAATAATGCAAGAGGGTAAAGATAACCAGGTTTGAGTCAACCTGATTAAAGTGAATAGAGATACAGAGTTATGCAGACCCAAGAAAGGGTGAAAAGGCAGCACAAACTGTACCTAAGCCTCTGAGTCATCTCTCCTCTGCTGGCAAGGAATCATTAACCCTTTAGCGGTATTAGCAGAAAATCAGTTTTCAGGTAGGGACAAAATCAAGAGGGAGATAAGCCCTTTGGGGCTGTCTAGATGGATTGGGTGGGGAGGGAAGCATTTAAGGGCTAAGAGGGAGGGTTCCCCTGTGGTAGATTGGATGCTGAGTGAAACTGCTCCCAAAAGTAGAGTGGGAGAAAAGGAGCAACGGGTCTGGTGGACCTTGTTTTAATGGCTTAGAGTCAGAGTGCTGCTAGGACTAGAGGAGTTTAAAGCAACACAAACTACACCTCTACCCTGATATAACGCTGTCCTTGAGAGCCAAAAAATCTTACTGCGTTATAGGTGAAACCGCATTATATCGAACTTCCTTTGATCCACCAGAGTGTGCAGCCCCGCCCCCCCAGAGCGCTGCTTTACCACGTTATATCTGAATTTGTGTTATAGCGGGTCACATAATATCGGGGTAGAGGTGTATACAAACAAGAATGCAATAGCCTACATGAGAGTCGTTAGTGGATTTGGAGAATCAAAAGAGAATTTCATTTTTATTATTATTTGTGTTGCAGTAGCCCTTGGGGGCCCCTACCAACATCAGAGCTCCATTGTGTTAGGTGTTGCACATACACATAGTAAGACACAGCTCCTTCCCTGAAGAGCTTACAACCTAGATATATAGAAGACAGATGAAGGGAATCTGACATACAAGAAGAAGGTTGAGAAGTGAGTCTCAGAGATTTAGTACCTCAGTCAGGGTACGTCTACACTACCCGCCAGATTGGCAGGTAGCGATCTATCTATCTATCAGGGATCGATTTACGCGTGTAGCGTAGACGCGATAAATCGATCCCCGATTGCTCTCCCATAGACTGCGGAACTCCAGCTCGGCGACAGGCGGAAGCAAAGTCGACAGGGGAGCGGCGGCCGTCAATCCCGCGCCGCGAGGATGCGAAGTAAGTGATTCTAAGTCGATCTAAGATACGTCGACTTCAGCTACGCTATTCTCGTAGCTGAAGTTGCGTATCTTAGATAGATTTCTCCCCTCCCCCCTCTCCCTCCCCCAGTGTAGACCAGGCCTCAAAGTCACACTAGGAGTTTGTGATAGAGTCTGGAAATGAACCCACATGTAGTGCGTCCCAGTTCAAGATTTTCTTGAAGTACAGTTTCTCAGGAACCAGTAATTATGTCTGGAAAGGATTCCTCTCCCTTCCTTCCTAGCCTGAGGTGCTAAGAGCTGGCTGTGGTATTAGGGGGTGTCTAAGATATCTTGTCTTCATTTAGCCATAATTTAAATATGCTATGCAAGGCATAATGTGCACGGAGGTTTCTTTCACCCTTCTCTGAAATGTTAGGCATTTGCTACCACTGGAGACAGGATACCAGACTAGATGGAGCTCTGCTTGGCTGTGGTATGATCGTGCACATGTTCCAAATGTGAGGGTGCATGACAAAAAAATCTTAATTGTCCATATTCTCCTCAGCAAATCACTGTTATCGGTAGGTCCACTACTTAAACTTATTGCACTACAATGTTGATTATTAATTCATATGAATGTTTGTTTACATCTGTGCTTAGTAAAAACCAAATGTTTCAGTGCTTTTCTATGTTGTTAATAAATGAATACCTTTGATGTGGTAACACTGTGATAAGGTTAATGTGATTATATTTATACAGTTGCAAAGAAAGAATTGCATGGATGGGTATCCTTGCCAAATGGATTGCTTCATTTTCTTAGTCATTTTATAGTCTGGGTAATAACGCTCAGAAAGAGACAAGAAAATAACATTACAGTGATTTTTTTCATAATTAAAATAAATTTAATTTAATAGAAAACACCTTTAAAATCCCAAATCACTAACTGAACTGGGAACTACAGGTAGGCTGAAGGTCAGAAATGTATTTGGATTTTAAAGTATTTGAAAATCAATTCATTTCCCCCTTACCTGCCAAAAGTCCAGTTCTCTTGCACAAGATCATAAATCCCTGAACCGGAGCAGAGAGCTGCACTGCCTTGTGTATCTGACACGTCCGAAGAGAGTTGCTAGATAAGCAACAGGGTTTAAAAAAAAAATTAAAAATTGGTGCCCACAGGAAAGCTCCTAATTGCATATTTAGTTGCATAGGTGCTTTTAAAATTTGTACCCTAAGTCAAGACTTTCCCTGTGAATTAGGTGCTTTTGAAAATGGGACTAAGGCACTATTTTGAAAATTTTACCCATAAATAATTTGGTCTGATTTTCAGAGGTGCTGAGTACCCACATTCCAACTGACGTCAATGAAAACCTGGGTACTTATCACCTTTGAAAATCAGCTCACTCTTAGTTCGGTGCCTAAATATGGATTTTGGAGCTTAACTTTGGGCACTTGGGTTTGAAATGCTATATTATACTTACTTGCTAGTAATAAAAAAGAAGCTTTCCTTGGTAAATGAAGGGTCCAAAGTCATCAACTTCTGCAGAATCTAAATCCCATGCTGCAGCACAGTGAAAAGTGACGAGATTCTTGTCCACTTTCACTGCAGTTGTTGAGTACCTGGGAGACCGTGAATTTACAAGGATCACAACAATTTTAGTCTGTTGTGTGGGTAAGCAGTAAATAGTAGGTGCACAACATCTTTGAAAATCAAGCTTTAATTGTGCACGTTGGGTACCCAAAAACCAAGGGACCCAGAATTAAAGGTCATCTTCAAAAATGTGTCTCCTAATGCCTAACTGATAATTTCCCTAAGCATCTAAGCTCACCTTTCAATATAGCCCTGAACTCTGCATTTGTTAGGGAAAAAGAACTATAAAAACTCCAGTGCTGTAAAAACTGTAGGTGATTTTTCCTTTCCCTACATTGTGTACATACAACTCTGAGACCATAGTGCCGGCTGATACTTGTTTCCTGTTTTACTGAAAATTAACTCCCCCCTCCCTTGTAATTGCAAACTCTTTGCTTTTCTGAACAGAATGCAAACATGTGAGAGAGGAGAGAAAATACAGTAACATGCTGTGCTTCAAGGTATGCACCTTTTCTGGGGAAAGCAGTCACTTTTTTCAAGGCCCAAAACTCACATGTAGACTTTTGAGACTGCCTTTCAGTCAGGGCATGGTTGTAATTATTTTTAACGTATTAAAGGCCTAAAGAGCCAAAGTCAATAACTTTTATGACCTGTTTAATGCCAAACATAAAACCAGAAGACTTGATTCTTCAATCACTCTTGCATTTGTTTTGCTTCTGAGTTAGGAATGGTAGAATAAGAAAGTTAAACTACACATTAGTTTTGATATTCTGACTTCTAAATTTTTTTATTTAATACTTTTTTTTAATGTACTAATAGTTTTTAATGAAGTCCATCAGGCTACCCCACTGGCTAATTATAGCAAAAGAACAAGCTCAAGACACATTCATGCAAAGGAAAATCAAAATGTGCTTTTTTGCTTCTTTATGATAAATGAAGATCTGAAAGTTTTTCCCTTTTTTAATACCATCTCTCCCTAGACCAGTTATTTTTTTCAAATTAGAAATTCACATTTGGATTGCTATTGGGGACTCTATGCTAGAGTGATTTTATCTATCCTAGAGATTTTTTTTCTGAATTTTTTTTCCACTGATGCTATTATTGGTGCAGTTCCACTGGTGGTAAGAATGCTAGACAAATTTGACAGTGATTAGGCAGCTAGTGTGCTCAGACCACTGCCTATCATACTGACTGGTATCTTCCCATTGTTTTCTTGTATCCCCATCTGTCTCTCTCCACCTCTTGTCTCTTGTCTTACACTTAGTTTAGAAGCTTTTGTGGGCAGGAATCATCTTTTTATTTGTACGACGCCTACCTCAGTCGGGTCCTGGTCCATGACAGGTGCTGTTAGGTGCTACTGCAATACAAATAATAAATAATAATAATAATTAATTAATAGCAGTGGTGTGAGTGGTATGGATAAGGCGCTGGCGCTCAGAAGAAGTCTACAAGCTATGGTGATAAGAAAGTCAGTGGCTGCTGGCTCTAGGAGAGCTAGTGTTCCCAGTGTTGATACCAATGATATGGTTGCACTATATTTTCAGAGTAAAGCCGACTGTGGACAAGGCATTAGATGATAGAAGCACTAGTGGAATGACGACATCACAAGAGGGAAGTGACAAAGCTGAACAACTAAGGAATGGAGGGATTTTTAGATAGATTGTTTAAAACACTTCGGTTTTATTGTATTTTTGTTAATACGCATTTAACTTCAGTGACCAATTAACACCTTGGAGAGCAAATTTCTTTGTTACTTTAGTTACCCCGTCCTTTCAATGAAGGTTAAATGTTCAATTAAACATGCTTTGAAACTTCCAGTAAAATGAGGGAAGACCAGATTTGAGATTCCTGATATTTGAAAAAAACCTACACTGGAAACAGGAATAAAGAGCTCAATACCAATCTTGGAAAATCCTTTGCTAGTTACCATTAAGACAGAATCTTCTTCTGGATCTCCTGTGTTAACTGTCTCTTTAGGGCTTGATCTTGTGATCCTTACTTGTAGTTTCAGTGGGGCTACTTGGGTGAATAAGGATTGCAGGACTGTAGACTGCAGAATCATTGCGACAGGGACCAGGTTTTCTGTAGTTTGTATACTGCACCAGCACTTAACAATGAATGTTACAAGAGTAATGAATGATGATAGGCACCTTGTTCAGGTCATCTTTCCTTTATATTTTTTATGTTGTACCAGGCCAGCCAATTTTCTCGTCAGTTACTAGCTAGCTAGTAATGATTGGACAGTTTTTAATCATAATGCAATTACAAGTTTGTTTTCCACCCTTCTTCCCTCCGCACAAGCCATTGTTTAATTGAGTAAGTACTTTTTCAGGTCTACAGACTTCATTGATTTATTTCATGCAAGTTCCTTTTTAACTGTCTGCATTTATTACTATGGCAACAAAAATATAAACAGTATAAATGAGTAATAATAATAATAAGGAATTGTTTCAGAGAACACATTTTGATTCTGTGTAAGTTTGTTGTTGAAACAAAAGAAAGGGATGGATTCCTTCTTTCACAAGACAATGTCCAGGAAGAGAACATACTGCACTAGCAAGAGGATGGATCACCTCAGTGACAGCCTTAGTCTCATGTATTCTTTGTAAAAGCATTGGGACCTTGCAAAGAACTATTCCAAATTTTGGAATAAAGACCCAGAAGTTATCAGAATTAGCCTATTTTGAAGTCTGGGCTTCTTTGTCCAAAAGGCAGCCTTTCACTAGGAATTGTTTGTCTTCTGTGAAATTTTTGCTGAAATTTAACTCCCTAATTCTGTGTACCTGATTCATTTCCCTCGCTGCTCTACTGCCCTGAGAGATTCAATGCGCCAGCAGCTTTTTCAAGCTCTCATCCTGAGGTTGTTACACTCCTCCAACCAAGACCAGAAACAATACAATGAGACTAATCACAGTCAAACCATACAGCTCAAACACTACTGGTGAATTCTCTAATATCCACACATTCATAATCCACAGAGTAAGCATTTTGGGGCAGGGACTTTCATTTATGTGTTTGTACAGTACCTCGCACAATGGGACCTCAACGTGTTTGGCCTCTGCAATATAAATGTTAAATAATAAGAGTTTAAAAAAGAAAAGCTTATGGAGTGAAAATAACAATGTCCCCACAGACATCTTCCATGAACAGAAAAGGATGCTAAATACATAAGGGCAGAGCCTCTGCTGGTGTAAATCAGTGCAGCTTGTTTGACTTCAGTGCCTCTACACCAAGAGCCTGATCTCTAGAGTAAGTTGTTTGCCTAGTTCCACCATACATTGTCAGTAGTTTATGGGAAATGCTGGGGAAATCTATTGAGATGATATCCTTAGATGCAGAAGTAGTAAGTAGTACAATGGCTTGCAACTTATGGAACAATGGAAGTTCAGTGGTAAATTGGTGGTGGGATTTGGGCTTGACCTTTTGTCTTCTGTTGGTGTTTATGTTGTTTTAATCCCTTCTACGAGGGCCTTGAACTTTTGGATAGGCATTTCTTTGGTTCTTCAATACACCTACAGAGATGTGGGCAATGGAATTTATTCAAATAAACACTGCTGGGAAAATTGTAACTCTTTAAGGAATAGAACTGTAGAGGAGCAGACTCACCTCTGCGGCACCTCCTGCTGGTGACTTACAGGAATTAGCTTGTTCCAGCTCTGAAGCGCCCTCTGCAAGCTGGTGATCTGCCTGTCCTCTGGGCCCCCCCGCCCGTGTCCCTCCCTGGACCCCGGTGCCCTTTTACCTGGGGTGCTGCCCCCAGCAGTACCCCCACAGTTCTGGGTCTCCCCCTCCCAGGGGAACCCCCACCCACTATCCCCACTTTGCCTCAGTCTTGGCTACTGCCCAGTCTCCATCTAGCCCCCATTCACTGGGGCAGACTGCAGAATCAGCCACTCATCACAGGCAAAGGGGTTCGGACCTGCTGCCTCTGCCTACCCATGTGCTGCCCCCTGCAATCCAGTACCTAATGGGCCTTATCAGGCCTGCAGCCTTCCTAGGCCGGAGCTCCCCGGCTCCCTTGGCCTTTCCCCAGCCCTGCTCCACTCTAGGTACTTAGTTAAACTCCCTACAGCCAGGCCCTTCTCTCTCCAAACGCAGAGAGAGACTGCTCTGGGCCGCTGGCTCCCAGCCTTTATATACAGGCCAGCTGTGGCCTGATTGGGGCGTGGTCCAGCTGCAGCTGCTTCCCTAATCAGCCCAGCTTTTAGAGCTGCAGCCCTCTGAGGGCTGCTTTTAACCCCTGTAGCCCTCTTTCAGGGCTGGTTTCAAGCCCTTCAGGGCAAGAGTGGGTGTCCACCCGCTACAAGAACATAAAGGGCCAGATTTTCAGTTGGTGTCAACTGGTTTAGTTCCATTCCAGAGGAGCAACTCTGGTTTCCACCAGCTAAGGATCTGGCCCATAATATGATACTGGCTCCGGATACTGGCCATTTGGATTAAGGTAATAACAGTAAATTGTAGATACATCAGAAGTTACTTTCTATCTGTAAGAGACGACATTGAGATTAAATTATCCAGAAATTGAAGATAACAAGACTCAAAAGCCACTTAAGATGGTGTTCTTGGGAGGCATATATACAATTTTAAGAGCTTGGACATAACCCACTACCTTCCACCTTTAATAACTGGTTCCTTAATACATGGTATAATGTTAAAATGGAAAAATTAGCATATTCTTTCCAAATAAACAGTCTGTTTTTAACAGTATAGACTATAGTGCAAATTCATCATTGGTGGAAAGAGTACATCTCTCATTGAAGTCTATGGGAGCGGTGCCTGCTGATGCCAGGACTGAATGTGGCTCTTTGGTTTTGGATTATCCATTTGAACATCTGAAGAAGCTACCAAGAGAAACAATCTATGTACCAAATCTCCTGAGTGAGGTTGAGGCTAATAAGCCCCATCTCCATAGACTTTGATGTTCCATATATTCATGCACATGTATGTGCAGAAACTTGAGGTGATTTAAAAGATGCTTACCATGTTATCTTCCCCACATTCCTCCAACCAATACACTTTTGTTGAGTTAGAGCAGAATTTTGAGATGCCTTTATAAGAGGGGGAGCGGCTGGCAAAACATTGTCCAGGAAGGTCCCTCAACTTTAGATTTCACTTGGTAGGACATAGCCAACGTTTGCTGGCCTTTAGGATGTGCTAAAAGGCCCATGTATTTCAGCAGTTGAGGGGGATGGGGTTGTGGTATGTGAGATGGGAAGCTTTTATTTATTTATTTTAAAATTCAATGTAGGGTCTCAATGGGATTTGGCACTTCTGTGGTATCTGAGATTGGGCGGTTTTGGTTATAAGACCGGGCACTAGTTGTTTTGCTGGTGAGGTTTGGCCGCTGGTCTGCTATTGCTATTGTTTTTATGGACTGTGATTTCAGTCCCATCTCTTAGGGCATCTTGAGCCATTGGGTAGGAATTTTTGTTTGGTGGTCTTATTGTGTGTTCAAAGTGAAATAAAAAATGGTTTGTTTAAACAACAATTAAGAAAATACTTTTTTTCAGTATGGAATTTCACAGAGTGTGAATTTTAAAAATAACAAAGTGGGGATTATAGTAAATACAAACATGGCAATTTCCTTATTAATGCAACAGATTTGCTATTGCATGGAAAGCAAGAGAGAAAGGAGATGGCATATGAATTTGCTGTTATCAGAGTTGCTTTTGCTCTGTTAGCTTCCTAGTCCCATTAGGACACGAACTCTGATTCCCTTGACTTACTTGCAAGTAAACAAGATTTAATATACAGTTAATTACTTTTGTGCTACAATGTTAAGCCCACAGCTTTCCACCAAAAAAGCAAATTCTGTTTTCAGAATGGTTAAAGGCTTAGCTGATATTGTACAGTATGTGCACAAAGCTTTTAAAATGTTTAGTTGACTATGGGCCTGATTTGCTATTTAAGCTGTGTCATACTATGAGCCATTCCCCTATAACAAGCCAAGATAAAAAGAGAAGCAGTTTTCCATTCTAAGCAATCATTAGGAATTACACAACAATTTCCTTTTTGCTTTTTGGTCTGCCAGAGCCTCATTCAAGTTAAATAAGATAAGTGCAGCCAGTTTGTTTTCTTTTCAGGTCTGAAGTAAGCTTTTTTTTCTTGTTTTGCAAATCTTTGCAAACTTCTTTAACAAGCTTATATTCTCTAGAGGTATCACTAAGGATTGGTTTTAACTTGTGTTTCATGCTCTCCTATCCATGTGGAATATAATTATACAGAAACCTTCTAGTCCTCAGATCTCTGGTGTCTCTAATACAGTACTTAGTTAATACGAGCCAAACCTACATTTCAATTCTCTTTTAAAGACTGTCTGTCAAAGCCAGTCCTACTGCCATCTTAAAGGCAAGATGTATTCATATAAACCTGAGCTGATTTTACTAAATATGAATATGTAGTATGGTCCTTGTGGCACATAGGCACATAAGCCCCAACTGAGAAAAGCACTTAAGCATATACTTAACTTTAAATTCTGTTAACTTCAATGCGACTCAGGCATGCGCTTAAGTGCTGTCCTGAATAGGATGCAACCCTGGGTCAACACAGGATGTAATGCTGATTAAGGGTCTAATTTTTCAAAGTGGCAGCCCACAGCCGTGTGCAATTGAATGCCTAGTCTGTATGTACATTTATTACAGATGTGCCTACAATTTGGGGATCTGCACACCCAAGTAGACTTTATATGCCTAACTGGCCATTTGTGCGTGCACGTGCTTACACATGCAGTCACAATAAATGTCTACACAAATTAAGAAAGCTATTGCATAGAGCCCAGGCTTCTTGAAAACCAGGCACTACATTGCTAATCCATAAAATCTGTAAAATGCATACATTCTTTAATTGTTTGTTAAACTATTGACTGAAATGGAAAATGAAGAGTCCTTTATACCCGGTGAAAATATGAGCTCTCTTCATCTGTCCTTCCACCCCAAAATTAATCAGTCTCCTTCCTCTGATTGCATAGGATGATCCATATCCCTGTCTTGATTTTGTTCTTCCTTAGCTCCTCCTATGGTATCTTCCATACTGGGTCATGCAGGAGAACCTGGTCTCATTTAGTTCCTTTGGCCATTGTTTCTTATGTATGTTAGGCCTTGGTGCTGCTGTTCTACTGCATGACAATCCACCATTCTGATCTTCCCATCTCAGGAAACCCTGGTGATTCAGTGTTTCCTTTGAAAACACTGGTTCAGATTTTCAAATTCAGATGCTGAAAATTAAGTCCCTAAGTATGGATTCAGGGGCCTAACTTGAGTCACCAAAAAGTGAATATTTTGATCCCTACCTTTTTACCTTCTCTTGGTGCTTGATACCTCTCTGATTTAGATTCAAAGTCAACGTTTTTGACACAGTTCTACTAAATGGGCACAGTATTGCCAACTTCAGATGTTTTAAAAATCATGAGTTAGGCCTGTCATGGATTTCCCGGGCGATGCTCTGGAACTGCTCCCTACAAAGCCAGTCAGGACTCTGGTGAAGTCTCCTCTCTGTGAGCAGACTGTCGTCAGGGCAAGAAGCTCATACGGCTTCCACCTTCCTGGGTCTGACCTTTGGAGCATTCAGCATCCTCTGCCCCTCTGTGCGCTTCCCACAGCGAGTCCACCCTGGCGGGGTCCTGGGGAAGCCACAGGGTCCTGCGCCCCCACTTCGCAGTCAGACGTGACTCTTAGTCAGCCAGTAAAACAGAGGTTTATTAGATGACAGGAACATGGTCTAAAATAGAACTTGTAGGTACAGAGAACAGGACCCCTCAGCTGGGTCCATCCTGGGGGCCAGCGAGCCAGGCACCCACGTCTGTACTCACTCCTCGTCCCCCGCTAGCTCCAAACTGACTCACCCTCCAGTCCCTCCTCCTCTGGGCTTTGTTCCTTTCCCAGGCCAGGAGGTCACCTGATTCCTTTGTTCTCCAACACCTTTAGCTATCTCCTTGCAGGGGGAAAGGGCCCCGGCCATTAGTTGCCCGGAGACAGAGTGCCAGCCATTTATGCACACTGGCCCTTTGCTCTGCAACAATCTCCCCCCCCCAGAGACTTAAGAAATGCATAGGGGAAACTGAGGCACCCACCCATTATTCAGAGGAAACATTAAGAACAGTCCCAGTTCCTCACAGACCACAAAAAGTCATGGGATAGGCTTGAGGCTAATGAGTTTTTTTTTAAAAAAAAAAACCAATTTTGGATTCTTTCTGTTTGCCTTCTGGGTTTTGAGCCTTTTATTATTCAAATTTTTTAGCTTTTTTTCTGCAACCACGAGGGTTAGAAACTTATTTCCTTTTTTAAATGAAAACTGATAGTCTCATGTAAACCCACGACTCCACAAGTTGGGGCTTTCAGAAGAAAAAGTCTAATGCCATGACACTCGTTAGAAAATCTCTAAAATTGGTAATACTGATGAGGACTTGGGAAAGAAGACAGAACAACTGTGGGGAGAAAGTGGAATCAAGTTATTAAAAGAAAACACTGAATTTCCTCTAACCTTTATTTAGAAGGCCCTATCTGAGCATTTTACAGCATAGCACTTCCATGTTCTGAGTAGTGTAAAGAATTTCCTGGTGGTAGGGTCTAATATATTTGAGAGTTGAGAAGAAGTCTATATAACAGTCCTGTGTTCAGAGACATCCTAAACCTAGAAAGCTTAGTGATGTGTTGCTTATTCAAAAATATTCTGCATTATTATTTTGAAATTATATCTCACTCAGAATTTTTCACTGTTTACTCGTATTGAGAACTCCCAGCTACTGTCACGTTCTGGCATTGATTCCTTTGGGAGTTCCTCTCCAACCAGAGTTGAAGGCAGCAACTTAGGTTTCATCATTCTACTGTGCCCGTACGTCTTGTCTCTCTCTTAGAATTAAATTTTAACATAGCATTTTATACAAGTTTTGGAATTTCCAAATAACTGTGTTTAGTTGATAGTGACTTCAAGAAATACATCTCTTAACTCACGGGTGGGCAAACTTTTTGGCCCAAAGGCCACATCTGGGTATGGAAATTGTATGGCTGGCTATGAATGCTCATGAAATTGGGGTTGTGGTGCAGGAGGGGGTGAGGGCTCTGGCTGGGGGTGTGGGTTCTGGGGTGGGGCTGGGGATGAGGTGTTTGGGGTGCAGGAGAGGTACTCCAGGCTGGGACCAAGGGGTTCGGAGGGTGAGAGGGGTATCAGGGCTGGGACAGGGGGTTAGGGCACGGGACGGGGTCAGGGGTGGCGCTTACCTCAAGCAGCTCCCAGAAGCAGCAGTATGTGTCCCCTCTGGGTCCTACGTGGAGGCATGGCCAGGCAGCTCTGCGTGCTGCCCTGTCCGCAGGTTTTGCCTATGTAACATCCATTGGCTGCAGTTCCCGGCCAACAGGAGCTGGGGGGAGTACGCTTGGGGTGGATGAAGCATGCGGAGCCCCCTGGCTGCCCCTAAACGTAGGAGTGGAGGGGGGACAGCTGGAGCATAGGAGAAGGGCAAGCCCAGACTCTGCTCCTCAGTGGGAGCTCAAGGGCCGGATTAAATTGGCTGGCGGGCCAGATGTGGCCCGTGGGCCATAGTTTGCCCACCCCTGTCTTAACTCCTCGTAAAAACGTTGTGCAATGTGGCATGATAGCCTTTATGGTGAATATAGTACATTTAAGAAGCTAAGGATATCATCATATTCTTGACGATCCATTTGAAAAATAAACGTAGTTTTTCATTTATAGTTGTTATATTTACTTGCTATCTTAGCACTGTCATTCTGTTAAGGCTTGAATAATGAGTATTGAATATTTGTGAAGAAAACACAGTTTTCCTTCTAAAGTGATTTTAGTGCTTGTTCTGTTCAAGGATACGAGACTGACAGCACTGGTAACAGGAGTCTTTTATTTATCAACAGAACAGGAACTACATAGGCCTCAGCCAGGCAATCTTTTCAACACATTTCCCTGTCAACAAGCTTTGCACCCTTTTGGGAGAAGTAGCCTCTAAGGATGAGGGTAGTTTAGTCCACAGAACCATTTAATTTTAGGCATCTTGGTGTTGATTGCCAAGTGTGCCAATTTTGATAAAGTATACAGGCCAGATTCTCATCCTGTGAAAATCGAAGTAGCTCAATGGCTGAGTATCTAGCCTTAAATGTATCCGTGAGGAAACTGTACTGAGACACACAGTCACCTAGATCTTTGAATGACCGGTAGCATGCCTGTCACAGTAGACCTGAGTCAATCTGAGTCTATCTCCCTGGGTATGCCCGAGCCCAAACTTCAATGCTTCAATTTTACAGACCCATAGCTCAGGTCCTGCAAGCCCGAGTCAGCTGACATGGGCCAGCTGCAGGTGTTTAATGCAGAATAGACATACCCAAAGAGGTCAGTCTCTATATCTCAGTGTCAATCCTTTGAGCTGTCAGCAGTTCCCAAACTGTGGGTCGGGACCCCAAGTGGATCAGGACCCCATTTTAATGGGGTCACCGGGGCTGGTGATAGACTTGCTGGAGCTTGGGACCAAAGTCCGAGCCCCGGGGCCAGAGCCCAGCGGCTTCAGCTCTGGGTGGCAGAGCTCAGGTTACAGGCTCCCCTCCTGGGGCTGAAGACCATGAACTTTGGTTTTGCAGCCCCGCCCCTCCCACCTGGGGTGATGAGGCTCAGGCTTTAGCCCTTCCCGCCAGGGCAGTGGGGCTCGGATTTTGCCCCTCCCGCCTGGAGCAGTGGGACTCAGGTGGGCTCAGGCTTTGGTCCCCCCTCCAGAGGTCATGTATTAATTTTTGTTGTCAAAAGAGGATTGCGGTGCAATGAAGTTTGAGAACCCCATTTCCTCCTTAAATAAACAATTTTTGATGATCTACAATGGGTACCTACCTACCTATTCATATAATTATTTGTTTTCAAAGTGCATCAATGATTTTCTTCTGAAACAAGTATACCAAATGCATTTTACCTAGTTTAATAAATGATTTTGCATTTGATGCCATTGAGGGTAACTATTTTATTCACAAATACATCTTTTAAAAATTTTACATTTTTACAGATCTTGGTGTTTTCTCATTCATTTATCTGGGAGTTTATATCACACACACGCAGTATTCTCTAAGTACCTCACAAGTAGTTTATAAACATACCCTGCTGCATGGCAACTGGATTATATGTGCACACAGGGCTATGTGTATGCAAAAATTCCAGTGTGGACACACACCTTAGGCTATGTGTGTGCCTAAGGGCTTGTCTACACTACCCGCCGGATCAGCGGGCAGCGATTGATCCAGCAGGGGTCAATTTATCATGTCTAGTATACACACAATAAATCGACCGCTGAACACTCTCCCGTCGACTCCCGTACTCCACCAGAATGGGGACCGCAAGCGGAGTCAATGGGAGAGCGTCAGCTGTCGACTTACCGCGGTGAAGACACCAAGGTAAGTAGATCTAAGTACGTCGACTTCAGCTACGCTATTCACGTAGTGTAGACAAGCCCTAAATTTGAAGATTTGGCCTATATGTTTTGAGGGATTAAAATTACTCTCCAGCCTTTAAGATTATTTGGATTCATTTACAATAATTTAAAAAGCAAAAGTTTGTTAAATCCATGAATTGAATATAAAACATCTCAAGAAATGGGAATACATTTTCTCACACACACGTGTGTGCAGTTGTCTTTCCTCATAGGAAATGGAGACAGCTGCAGATCTGTTACTCATAGTACTCATCACAAGACAGACTTCCCAACATTCTAGAAGTTCTGCTTCTCTTTATAAGATGACTTTGCCTTCTATATTTGGCTGTTTGAAATTTTGCTACCTAGGTAGCATTCTTGCACTGGAAGGAACAAAGTAGTCACTCTTAAGAATCAGTTTAGACCAAGAAGAATCTTATCAAGAATTGCATCAGGTCTCTCCTTAACGCCCGTAAAAACGAGTGTGCATTATTTTGTGTGATCCTTTGATTACATTAACACTGTTACAGGGTTCGTGATTGTTCGTTGATTATGAAATGTAAGCTTTGTTGTTTCATGAATGGTTTTCCATTCCCTCCTTTCCTTCTTCAGTTTCTGCATTCCTCTCGTAATCTGGGGTAATTCTCCCCATTTAGCTAGATGTTTCCATCCCCACCTTCAGATAACCTACAATTATCTCCTAATAGGCAATTCTATCCACCCAGCCAGTAGAAATACACTGCATTGTTTTCAACATTTCCAAGTACTTCTGAAATGAAGTATTTCAAAGTATACATTCTTATTTTATGACCTCTTTGGCTATACGGTGATTATTAATCATTACAGAAGCAAGAAAGAGGAAATGACATCAGTAGATAAGATGAACTATGCAATAGCAGAAGCTTTATTCCCATTGAATACACTATTCATTTACACAAAAAGATCATTTCTCAATTCAAAGAGGAATATTCTAATTTAAGGTCTAACTTCGGCCATATGTCAAAATCTCTATGGAAACAAAGCTTACTACTGTGTAGTGATCCCATAAGAAACACATTCCCCTTTGTAGATGAGCTAGTAGTAGGTGCATCTAATCTTTGGAGCTTTCGATTTTTTTTTTCCAGACAAGCACTTTTTTTTTTAAACATCAGAAAACATTCTTTTCCTTTTTAATTTGTTTTTACGATGATAAAGATAAGATTTTTGGTTTTGGCCAGTTTGCTAATCTAATGTCATTAAAAAAAAATAGGACACAAAATATTCATTTTCCTCCAGATTGCTGAATGGCTTTATGAAATGTCATCTTAGATTCTCTTTGATTATTTAAATCCGTTACATGGACAAGCAATGAAACCTGTAAAGATTTCAGAATAATCAATGAAATAAAATATTTGTATATAAAATTTTCAAAATAATAGAAGTGAGAATGACAAACATCTCTATATAATAAATTAGAAAAGAGGACTCCATAATAGCCTATTTGGAAATATGATGTGGGGAGATATAGCAATCTTGTTTGCAACGTGTATCTCACTGCTCTGCTACTGTATAGAAAATTGGAAAATGCTTGACCATGTGCTTTTCATTTTATATTGCATCTTCCAGCCAAGGATTTCAAAGTGCCTTAGAAACATTAAATCAGCCTCACAACACTGGTGTATGTGGTATGTGTGTGTTCCCACCATTTTACAGGTATTAGTCTGAGGCTCAAAATGGTTGAGTGACATGCTCAAGGTCACAAAACAAGTAACTGTCAGAGCCAGGAATAGAACCTTGGCACAATTCCCTCTGCTCCCACCACTGGATCGCAACATCTGCAATACAAGTGCTCAAGAAAGGATGGCTGTTTTTATTTTATTTTTTTTTAAAGTGGAAGGGAAAA
Source organism: Chrysemys picta bellii (assembly GCF_011386835.1). Classification (NCBI taxonomy): domain Eukaryota; kingdom Metazoa; phylum Chordata; order Testudines; family Emydidae; genus Chrysemys; species Chrysemys picta. The sequence continues at coordinate 18,728,318 of NC_088800.1, read as the reverse complement.
TTTGAAAGCCGTTTTCCAGGAACTTTCCTCCGATTATAGCTATCTCCACTCCTTCAACTGAGATGCTTCTATAAAGGTTCAGTTTGCAGAAATGTAAAGAGGGGAGGTAGGGGAAGGAAGGTTCCTCATAATAGTTCTGACAAGAAATATATTAAAAATAAGAGAGAGTAAACCCTTATTAACACATTGGTCAACCCAGCCACCCACCCTTCCTTTACTATGCTGGCCTTTGTGCTGTCAAACAATAGGATCCAGCAGCTTCCCTCATATTTAAGGCGATACACTGCCTGCCTGTAGTCACCATGTTTAACTGCCATTGAAATAAATTAGAGTTTGGTGGTTGCTAAGTGACAATTGAAGGCCCTAAATAAATACACACATATAGATAAAATCCAGTAGTTTTAGAAAGCCATCAGATTAGAGCACAACTTCTTTCTCTATCCATATACTAAAACACCAGGGCTTAAAGGCCTGAAAATAAAAGGACAATGCTAGCAAAGAATGGTGATAAGATGGCAGATACAAAAGTTTTGCAAAAAACAAGACTTCTGACATAACAAGTTAACTTATTAGACTCGTTGACACATCCACATGAATATTATTCTCCGGTAAATATTTTGGAGTTTCTCCAGGATAATCTGCTTATTATTGGAAAGTCAGCTAGCAATATTTTTTGGAATTTTATGATGCCACCAAAGTGAAAGGAGGGTTTAGGGCACTCAACGTGTCATGAGAGCATGCCCTTAATTTAGAGTACTCTTTCTTTGTTATACTCAAAAAAATAAATGAGGGCTAAATCCGTATTTGATGTAAACGGATAGAACTCAGTAGACTTTAGTGGAGCTATGTTAATTTATACCAGGGGTTCTCAAACTTCATTGCACTGCCACTCCCTGTCTGACAATAAAGTTACGACATGACCCCTGGGGTGTGTGTGGGGGGGGTGTTGGAGCCTGAGCCCTGCCGCCCTGGAGGGGGTGGGATAGGGACCGCAGGCCAAGCCCTGCCTCCCCAGGTCGGGGGAGATGGTGCTGCAGTCCGATCCCCTTGCCCCAGGTTGGGGTGGAGCTCAGGCCCAGCCCTCGGTCCCAGCAAGTCTAATGCTGGTCATGGCAACCCCATTAAAATGGGGTCACGACCCACTTTGGGGTCACGACCCACAGTTTGAGAACCACTGATTTATACCATCAGAGGATTTTAGCCTTGAGAATGTTATGTTTATACATACAGATGTCCATGTCATACTTAAGATTTAGCTCCACCAGTGGAACTAATCTGGGCTTTTTGTTACATAGCCCACACAGACTTTATTACCCACCCTTAAATATGGGAGAATTCTTGCATTTTTAATAAAATTGGAAAAAACATAAACACAACAACAACATGCCTGGCATTTCCAGCTTTATATATGAGGCCTGTGTTAAATTCAGGGATTTTTTTTAAAAATCGGTGATGCTATTATTGCTGTTAAAAACTAACACATGGGTATGACTGCGGGAAAATATGAAAACAGAAAGCCTGAATCTTCTCTCACTTACACTTCTAGGTCCTCTTCAGATCTGACCCAGCTCAGTAGTAGCCAAAACTTTTTTCTATTTGATGACTATTCAGTGCTCAATATAAAATGAGTTGGAGGTGCTTGTTCTGATTCATAGTAAATTATTGCCCTGTACCATCAAACTTCTACCTTGGTTAGCATGAAATAGCAACCTTGTTAGCAGACTCAGCAGAGAGAAGCTAAGACCTTGTCTACGCTACAGAGTATTGTCAACACAAGTTATGCCCACAATCAAACAACGTTATAATTACATCACTTGTGCAGGTTCACATAACGCTTTTTCTGTCGGCATGATGCGTCCACAGTTGGTGCTCTAGCACAAGGTTCTCACAACAAATTTTTTGGTGGCCTCAGAGTGCAGCCACCAACTCTTGCTGGTGGGCACTTTGACAATTTTTCCTAAAATACTTAATTAACTTTAGGAAAAACAAATAAATATCCACAGATACACTGTAATCTATCTAAGTAGGGATTTTTTGCAGACTCAATAATAAAAACAGTGTACAGTTGTCTCTATTCTTTATTGGACCTAAACAGAATAGAAACACAAATAAAGTGCTTGTCATTTTTCTTATTGTTTCTTTTGCTTTTTTTGGTTGCATTTTTAAAGACTTGCTAGCTAGTGAGCGTGATGTGAAAAGTGATATTAACAAACATACAAATATCACTTTTCACCACAGACTTAGCCCCGGCAAGCCCCACGGACAAATTAAGCCCTGTATGGGGAGGTAGATATAGAGACAGCAGGGGCGGGGTGATGCGGGCACTGGGGGAGGCAGCAGGGGGGCAGAGGTGATGGGGGATGAGATTGGGGCCAGAGCCCGTCACAATGCATCCAGGGAATGGAGCCTGAAGCCCCACACCCAGGGGACAGAGCCCAAAGCCACCTGGCTGGAGCCTGTCACCCGAGGGCTGACGCCCGATCCCACTGCCTCCGGGAAGGTTGGGAACTCACTGGCTGCCTGTTCCTCCAACTTGTGTCTCTCCAGAGGGGGGCAGGGTCCAACCACTCCTGGTCGCCCCTGAGGACGGGCCACTGCTTTGTTCCCCCCCCCCCCCAATCACCGCCCAGGAGGCTGTGGCTGCATGTGCGCACGGTGACTGCATTTGAGAAACGCTGCTGTAGCATTGACAGTGAGAGCAGTGCACTATGGGTAGTTATCGCACTGTGCTACTTGCCACCTTCTGCAGCTAGGAGTTGTGGGAAGGTAGAGTGGATCGCAGTGCATCATGGGTGCAGGCTCAATGTCCCATGATGCAGTTTTTTCTGTCCATCATTCCATGAGCTTCTGACTGTGTTTCGTGGCATTTTTCTATGGCCCGTGTTTACTGTGTGCCCGCCATCTCTGTCTGAAAGGATGGATCCTACACTGCTTTCTACTGTTCTGGCCACTGTTATGAACACATGGTAGCTGGTCGTGCAGTATATCATGAAATCCCAATCTGAACAGGAATCAGGGTTGCCTGACCTGCTGTGTGCCCTGGAAAGAAACAACACCAGATTACTTTTGTCATTCATGGAGCATCTGAACATGGTGGATCGTTGCTTTTGGGCTCGGGAAACAAGCACTGAGTGGAGGGATCGCATTGTTCTGCAGGCCTGGGATGACAAACGGTGGACGACTGGTGCAGGAAAGTTTCCTACAATAGGGGAAGGAACAAAGCATCTCTTCCAAGGAACCTTCGGCAGAGGATTTGCGAGTACCTGCAGGAAAGTTTCCTAGAAATCTCTCTGAAGGATTCCTGTGAAATCTCGGTGTGCATTAACACCCTGTTCCGCTGCACCACTTAGCTGCACAGGGAAATGTGGAGCACACACAAACACAGCTAATCTTGTACATTTCAATCCCTTCACCCACTTCTGCAATATACAGAGCAAAGGACAGCTCTGCCTCATAACTGAGCAGCATCAACTCAAAAAGATCGCTTACCAGGGCTTTCCTCTCCTGCATCATGAGTGCCAGAGACTGGCTAGACTCCTTCGGAGTGGAAAAAAGGTCCTGACTCGCTGTGCCACCAGACGACCCTGCTGTGTGCTCTACATCATCCTCCAACTTGACTTCCTCATCCATAACTTTGTCCTCAGGGTTGAGTCCACTGTCCATCGTCTCCAGCCTTGCAGAAGTATCCACGGGGTTCTTGGCGGTGGAGGTGGGGTCGTTGCTGTGGATAGCGTCCAGCTCCTTATAGAAGCAGCAGGTCTTCGGCGTAGCACCAGAGCAACAGTTTGCCTCCCATGTCTTCTGGTATGCCTACCTCAGCTCCTTTATCTTTGCACAGCACTCATGTGTCCTCCATTCATAGCCCTTCTCCAACATGCCATGAGAAATCTGATCCTAGGTATCTAAGTTCCTACGGCTGGAGCGGAGCTGGGACTGCACATCCTTCTCTCCCCACAGTGCCAGCAGATCCAACAACTCAGGTGTGCTCCAAGCAGAGTGTGTTTGCTGTGTGGAGCCGCCATGGTCAGCTGGGAAGATGTGATGTGAGCTGTCCACAACGAGCAAACAGGAAGTGGAACTTCAAAAATTCCTGGGCCTTTAACGTGGGAGGGCTAGATTCCTGGGTGCAGGGCAGCAGAGTTCGAACTGTTGACCAGAGTGTTCAGTATGGGCATTATGGGACACCTCCTGGAAGCCATTTACAGCAACATAACCAAGCATGGTGTCTACACTGACACTTTGTCGATATAACTTTGCTGCAAAAACTCTACACCTCTTGTTGAGGTGGTTTTATTTTGTCAACAAAGCAGGACAGTTTCGTTGGCAGAAGGAGCATTTTAGACTGTACACCTCTACTGTTTTGTCAACAAAACTGTGTAGTGTAGACGAGCCCTAAGACTTGAATGAGTATAGAAATTAAACTACCTCCAGAGCAGGTTGGATGGTGTGAGGAAGCTTAAACATCTGCGATCTGGTTAGAACATACATTGTCATCAGAGGTCTTCTAACTTGGCCCCCAAGCCAGCACATTTCCAAATACTTCTGTGAAGCTTCCCTGGTGCCCTCACTCTCCTTACTGTTGGTTGCTTCCCCTAATAGCTACATAGCAGCTAGGGAGAAGAGCTAGCAAGACTGAATTGTGCTTGAACTATTATGTTCACTCCAGATCTGAATGCTAAATAGGTATCCAGATGCTCTGCAGGAGAGCAATCTTCTACAGCTTCCCCCACATCCTGCCCCAGCTTCAAAATTCAGATGGAGCCATGAACTCATAGTGTATCTTCCTATCCTGGTGTGTTGGATTGTAGAAGTGGGTGGGGGGCATAATCTTTCCTCCCTCTTAAACAGGCAAAACGTCTATTTTTGTCGGTGGTGTAACTCCATTGAAACCACAAATTAACGGAAATAGGATAATTCCGGAGGGGAGAGAGGGTAAGGGATGAGTGGCAATTTGTATTTATTTATTTATGAAGGGGCAGGCATATGTTGGTCTTTGGGTGTTCTTATTGTCTAGCCATTTGTTGTCCTGTACCTGCTTGCCAGCATTAAGAAGAATGTGACTTCAATAGACTTTGATCAAAGATGCTTTGGGCCCAAAGTGTTTGCCTTGCCTTGCAGTGTTGACATGGCTATTGCACTGTCTTTCTCCCTAGATGCTATATTACATTTTCCCTCTCTCAGCGGAGGAAGAGTTTGGCCAGGAGATCTGAAGAGCATCTGGCTCTTTCCTGTTGTTCCCTTTTCTGTTATTAAAAGTAAGATGCTTTTCTGGACTGTTCCAAATTTAACTGCTGATTTTCATCTCAATTAAGCGTTTGTTCTCCTTAGACTGTGGCTATGAGCAGGCCCGTTGAGAGAAATTTAGGGCCCTGGTACATTGTGTTCACTGCCCCTACATTTCGCAACAGTTACAGATGTTTGGGGGGGGTACCTTTCCCCATTCTCATCAGCACTGGCTAAAAGGAATACCTAGATGACAGGAGAGCCCTGAAATTGTACTCATTGAATTCTTAGCCTTTTGGGAAAGGTCCCTAGGTGTTTGCTCTGAGATTCCCAAAGAGATCATAGCTTCCAGGTCTGTATCAGTTTGACAGATTAAATATTATAACAAATAGTCAATCACTTGTTCTGCCTGTTTAAAAAGAAGATCTAATTCTCTATATTTGTTGGGCAGATACAGCTCAGTGGTAGCTCAGAAGGCAGAAGAAAGGACTAGATCCAGCAACCTCTTTACCAACCATTAGCATGTTTTGCAGGGTAAAGGAAGAGACAGGAGGATGCTGCCTTTGTTCGGGGGGGGGGCACCTTTTATTGAGACATGACGCTTGGGAAGCAGGAATAAAGCTCTGTCTTTATGCTCAATTTTTACTCTTTAAAGTTATGCGTTGTCTAAACTGCTTTGACAATTGCAGCCTGGCATTCCATTGGAACAAAAATTCTGTCCTACGTATTGCCTCTGCCTGCGTAGCAGAACCTGGATTTGAGTCATCCCAACGTCTAGTTAACAGATTTTTTTTTTTCAGGGCCTATCTGTCATTTGCCTACAGCTGAAAGATATTCAAGCAGATTTTACAAAACAAACATTGGAATCCAGAGATGAATGGTTCTGACCTGCTGCACTATCCCACAGTCAAAGTGCTGGTCTTGTTTGATATTAAAATATTTTACTATCGTGTATTTTAAGATTGACACTATATGATGTGATCATATTGAAATGAAACCTACATTCCTGGCATTGCTATACCTGCACTGATTGGAATTTACAATTAAATCACTTTCTATTCAAATGAAATGTATTTGTTTAAATTTAAATATTTGGGGGCTGGCTCCTCCAGCGTCAATGATTTTAGTGGATCTGCTCCAGTTTACACCAGCTGAGGATCTAGCTTTATATCACTGAGACACAAATTTTCATGCAAAACACACCAGACATCACAGGATTCCAGTAGTTCCGGGCCATTTGTCTGCTGCTGCTAGGAAGTTGTTTACTCTTTGTATCACTCTCTGCTGACGTCTGCTCACTGAACAATGTCATCAAATTTCCTGTTTTTTGGCCTGTGGAAAGTAGCTCCCCCACCTTATGCGAAGGCTTTGCTGCATGGAGATCCATGGAGCCGGATGCACCCAGCAGACAGGATGTAAGGTTAAATGCAGCATAGCTAAGTAAATAAAGTAGGTGTTCAGATGTGAACTATAGTTGTCTGCTTACAATGAGGATAAAACTGACAGCTTTAAATAGGGTGACCAGATGTCCTGATTTTATAGGGTCAGTCCTGATTTTGTGGTCTTTTTTTATATAGGCTCCTATTACCCTCCACCCCCTGTCCTGATTTTTCACACTTGCTGTCTGGTCACCCTAGCTTTAAACACTGAACTGGGTCATAAAAAACCTACATTTGTTTCATTGATTTTTTTTTTAATCAGAAATATAAACTGCTTCTGTTTTTCTTTTATTAATGAAGTTTCTCTCTAAATCTTGTCAGCAGATTTCTTCCTAATATAATTTGGAATACATTACAATTTGGTTTTATATAATGCCACCTATATCAAGGCATTACAAAAATACTGGTAGTGCCATAGTTTTGTAGACAATGGGATTTTGTAGACAGTGGAACCGCCATATTGCAGTAATCAATATCTCATGCACTGACTTGAACAATAGAGCCTGTCGTACTGAGAGTGGGAACGCTGGAACATTGCTTGGGGTCTTATCCCCCCTCTTTTTTTTTTTTTTTTTTTGACCAGTGACATGAGATTATTAACTTCCTCTTGGACAGCAACCAGGAATGAGCAAAACAGACTTTGGTTCAACGTGTTCCAAAAGAGAATGTGGCAGCAACCCCACATCAATAATATTAACAATATCATTGTATTAGCCTTCTGAAATCTGTGGTGAAAGGAAGTGCCTTTTGGAAAAATACCCCAATAGGCTCGACCATACATCTGGTTCATGCTTCCCTGCCTCTGCTGCACATGTCTCTTGCTCAAACCAGCTCTTCCCCCGCCCCCCTCACCGTTACTCTGCTCTCCCATATCCTGTTTTCTCCTTCCTCCAAAACAGCTTCTGTATTCTGCTCAGAGCAGCTCATCGCTTCATGAAAGCAGTTTTTGTGGGGAGTATTTTAAAGCCCTTTCTATAAAAAGAAAAAAGACCAAAAAAAGTTTGAAATATGTGGAGTTGCCCTGAGTTGCAGTCAGAAAGTAACTGGAGTGCAGATGAGGATTAGGCCAACGCTAGTTTAAGTGGCATGTGGGAGTTGAACTGTCCTCAACATTTTAGAGACTGTTCCATTAGTCAAGTTTGTTTTTTCTTGTTTTGCTTAATTCTTTGTTAAGGAATAGGAAGAGCAGCTCGTGTAAAACTAACATATTGGTTTTCTTCTCCTCTTCTCTGCCGACAACTATGTTGCATTGACTCAATAGTGGTTTTAGTGAGTGGAATTTTCAGCATTAGTGAATTACAGACTAAGCCTGAAGCATGTTCTAAAATCCCCTGAGTACCTTTCCCAGATCTGAGGAGGAGCGCTGTGTAAGCTCAAAGGTCATCTCTTTCGCCCACAAAAGATGGTCCAATAAAAGATATTAACTCGCCCACACTGTCTCTCTAAAATCTTGTGGTGTTCACCTCACTGTAATGATGGACTAACCCTTTTATTTGGATGAGGCAGAGACAAAACATGTTGATTCCCTTTGACTAGCCCCCTCCCAATGGAAGAAAATAAATTAACTGGCCCCCTTCCCCTATAGGCTTCCTGGACTACCTGCACCCAATTTGGCAAGCACACAAGAATTTACTTGTCACAATATCCAACTGATCACAGGGCATCTATAGGCCACAGAGAAACACATGGCCAAGTCAAATCAGAACAAAAATGGGAAAACTTTGTTGTTCCTCATTTTCAGTTGCTTTCGACCTTCATCTATGCACACGTAAATATGGTATTGTTTCATAACTATCATTCAGTAGGCTCTGTTCATTAAGGGCCTTATACAAAGCCCGTTGATATCAAGGAGTATTTCCATTGATTTCCATAAGCTTTGGATCAATCCCTACATGGAATGCTCTCTGATATAGGCTGCCTGGCTAAAGCTTGGTTCTTCAGAGAAATTCAGTTACAGTGTAATTAATTAAAACTATAGTAGGATACCTTGCATAGGTCACAAGTGAAAATACACTGGATGATCTAACCCTTGTTCCTAGTGGATATTTGTCTGTACCACAGAGCCTCACCTTTTGCCTCACATTTTGGAGAGATTGCGGTCTTTTTTTCCCTTCTACATATTTTTCAATTCTTCCCTATGGCTCCTCCCATCAGATAATGGGGTGGGGTTGATTCTTTTTTCCTGTGCTGGACAGCTCTCCCCTTTTCTCTGATGTGATTCCCCATTTCTGTTCTTGTTCCACCTCTTCTGCTGTAGCTTGAGTATTTAAGTATTGCACTTTTGTATTATGGCTAGATTTTGCCCCTGTGTGTCAGCATGGAGGATAAAGTTCCCTCTTCACCCTTCAAGGTCAAGAGTTGTGTCTCCACTGCCTCCCCGTGAGTGAGGGGATGGGAAGTGGACTGAGCCAGAGCTATTTTACCCCACCTTCTACTGATCAGCAGAGCTGGCTGTACAAAATACTGAGCCCCACGAGGGCTGACACAGCATACTCCCCTCCTCCATTGGAAAAGGGGAGCTCTGGAAAAACTGTGCCTCAGGGATGGGGGACCCCATTGCCTAAATGCTCAATTTAGCCCTTACAATTAAATTTATTCAGAACCTGTCCTCATGGAAGAGATTTATAGACACAAGTGCATACTAAAATTGTTAAAAGGAGGTGATTTATTTTATTTCTGACATACATTCTAGATGTTGTCCTCTATATACTGGAGCTGCCAAATAAAGCTTGAGGCTATAGTTGTTCAATCTGGTGCTAGAGGACAGAGTAGAGAGTAAAATGAAGAATACCACCACCACTGGTAATCAGCAGTCAAAGGAACGACGCAGTTGACAGAGTAGGCCTGTTTTTGCCCAACCTGGTAAAATATAGACTGGGGGAGTCATCTGTCAAGAAAATAGTCCATTCATATTGCAGTGTGAGGGGACAGGGAGAACTAAGTTAGAAAGAGTAAAAATATACTCACATCTCATGTATGTTGGAAATAATGGATCATGTCATAATGAAAAATGTAGAATAATGTACTTTTTAAAAATGGGTCTGTATTTTTTAGAGTTTGGTTTCCTACACACGATGCCAAAAGCTTCTTCTGAGTTGGAGTGCTTTACCTTGAATAGTGTTAATTATCTAAAAAGCTAGATGAGAATTTAGTTGTCAAATTCTGAGCAACAAAACACATTTTTTCATGAGTTTCAGACAGATTTATTTTTAGCTTTATAGTGCTTATTTTTTACAATGCTAATTCTACATTAATTCTTAATTTAAAAAATTGTGAAACCATAAATCCTATACTCACTAATCCAATATTCTATAAGAAGGATGAGCTGAAAACAGAATCGGCGACTGTTCAAATTATTAATTGATCAGAAAATGAGAAATTGTAGAATTATACACTGTACATAGTGGACATATAAAAACATTGGTATGTTTTACTTTTTGTTTAAATGTAAAATAAACTTTTTGGTTTATGAATAGAGACCCTATATGTCTATATTTATGGTATAAAAATATTCTCAAACTTAGGATGTGATATTTTTAAATATAAAAATCAGTCTTAACTGGCATAAATTATATTAAATTAGGACCCATCTCTGCCCCCCTCACATTGCATAATACCTTATTCCATGGTAGTAGGATTGCATTCTTAAGTAATCAGAAGGGTCTGTGAGATGGAAATACCTAACACACCAGGTATCCAAAATACATTTCATATTTTAATACTTCCAGTTACCTGAAAAAATTACCCATTTATGGCTTGTTGATTCAGCATCAAAACCAGTTTTATAGAATGGAGACGATAAACTCAGAGTGGTGATGGGTCTTTTTCAACATTTTTTTATTTTGACTAAGATAAGGAAAAGGAGGATGAACACACGGAGACAATGAGTGCACAAAGTGCTCTTGATAATCTCTCTGGTCCATGGCTGCTAAGTAGCCTTCCAAAAGAATGAAATCCATGTGGCAAAACCACAGTAAAACATACTTGCTTCACCCAGAAAATATTTCTGCACATACCCTTATTATATGGCCTGCTGATTTTGTTGATTTGTTTTGTTAAGAACATCCTGTAAGCAATTTATGTGTAATGGGGTGGTTGTTTGGTGCCACCCCTAATTTTTTCTACAGTCTTACAGGAGGTAGTGTATTTAAACAAGCCATTCATTGCTTTTTAACAAATTTACATTACAGAGAATAACTGGATGAAATGATGCATTTCATTACGTATTCTGAAGTCACCCAGAGTATGACATATTGGCTCTAATGAAACAGGAAAAATGAAAAAGTAGTAAAAGTGCAGAGAACATCCAGATCCCAAACTCTCAGTCCATTTGTGTTCAATGCAAATGTCTGTTGTTCCTAAAGTTTCAGGGCAGCTGTGTAGACTATACACATTATTGATTCTAATAGTTAGTCAAAATATCTGACTGATGCAATGTAGCACTACATGAAAAACAAAACCATTCAGCTGTCCACCATCTGTTTTGTCTTGGGTAAGAAGGACAGAGAGATCAAGAAAAAACTGCCAATATCAATAGGGTCAGGACATTTCTCCTGGCTCAAAGAAACATAAAAGTGCATAAAACATATCAAATGAAATTTCCTGTGATTGGGGGAAAAAAAACTTTCACAACCAAAACACTGTTTCTCTCCTCTGTCCGTGATAACTATTACAGTCTTATGTTTAAAACTCCTAGCAGCAGAAGAAAAAGAGATGAGCTGGTGAACCATCTAATCAGAATAACTTTCTAAGAGTCTCATCTAGGTCATTCATCAACCGGTCTGTAGATACATTTTTCTTTTAATTCTTCAAAACAGCACAGGAGCTGGGCAGCCTCAACCCTTATTGGAACTGGTGACAGACTCCTGAGTCTGTCTCAGTTTTTCTATTCCTTGACTTGTGACACTGGACTTCCTTCAAGAAAGAAAACTCTTTATTTATCCCTGATATCTGGCTAGTTCTTTCATGTTATAATTACCGTTTCCCGCAGGCTTCTTTTCCCATTAAACTGGCTTATAGGAATGCAGTAATATTTTTGCTAATGTACACTAATGGGCCTCCTTTTCTGCATCCAGCTGATGAAATGTCACATTAGGTTTTGCAGTATGTGAAATCAGGTCTAATTCTTCATTACCCAACAGAACTCCAATAGATTGGATATTTTGTGAACAGAATTGCTCTAATATACTATTGCTTTAAAACACAGAAATCAGTACAGCTGTTATCTTACTCAGCATTGCTAGAGAGAGGTCTGAAAGTTTCTCCTTTTGTTGCAGGCAGATCTGAGCTACTTTGATTCTCCTATGTTCAGTTGGGCAGATATAACTTCTGTCTTGCCCAAGGGAAGACACTGAGGCTTACAATGAAACGTTTCCTGCTAAAATTTCTGGTAAAAGCTCCCTGCCAAAGCTATCAGCAGTCTGGATCACTGTCTGGGAAGAAACACTTGGTGCAGGGGAGGAAGGAGGAAATGGTGCCTGTGAACTTATTAATGGTGTCACCAGACGGGACTTTAAAGTCTATTTTCTCTTGTTTATTCTCATACTTTGGTGTCATTCTTTCCCACTTCCAGCAGTATTCTTAGATCCACTGCATCCTGACTTTGAAAAAATCAGCATAGTGAGACAGTAATGATCAATTTGGAAAAAATATTTTGGATTGTCTCAAAACTGATTCAAAGTTCTTCCATCTTATCAGAATCTGTGCCTCAAAGGAGATGGTTGCAGGGCAGTTGCCCCCTGTCGCCAAAGCTAGACATGCATTGTATGTGTTATGTTAGCACCATTTTATGCTACTCTGTGTGCTGAGGCCTCTCTCTCTAATGGCTTCTTCTCCTAATTTACCATTATTTGTGCTAATTAAAACTTCATTGTTAGGCTAAATGGTAGTACTGAGTTCATAGACTCATAGACTTTAAGGTCAGAAGGGACCATTATGATCATCTAGTCTGACCTCCCGCATGATGCAGGCCACAAAGCCGTCCCAACCCCTTTCCCTTGACTCTGCTGTTGAAGTCCCCAAGTCCTGTGGTTTAGAGACTTCAAGTAGCAGAGAATCCTCCAGCTAGCGATCCCTGCCCCATGCTGCGGAGGAAGGCGAAAAACCTCCAGAGCCTCTGCCAATCTACCCTGGAGGAAAATTCCTTCCCGACCCCAAATATGGCGATCAGTAGAACCCTGAGCATGTAGGCAAGATTCTCCAGCCAGACCCTCATTGGCCATTGATACTATTTACCAGCGATGGCACGCTGTTCATTTGACTAAAATCATGTTATCCCATTAAACCATTCCCTCCATAAACTTATCTAGCTTAATCTTAAAGCCAGACAGGTCCTTCGCCCCCACCGTTTCCCTCGGAAGGCTGTTCCAATATTTCACCCCTCTGACTGTTAGAAACCTTTGTCTAATTTCAAGCCTAAACTTCCCCACGGCCAGTTTATATCCATTCGTTCTCGTGTCCACATTAGTACTGAGCTGAAATAATTCCTCTCCCTCCCTGGTATTTATTCCTCTGATATATTTAAAGAGAGCAATCATATCCCCTCTCAGCCTTCTTTTGGTTAGGCTAAACAACCCGAGCTTCTCGAGTCTTCTTTCATACGACAGGTTTTCCATTCCTCTGATCATCCTAGTGGCCCTTCTCTGTACCCGTTCCAGTTTGAGTTCATCTTTTTTAAACATGGGAGACCAGAACTGCACACAGTACTCCAAATGAGGTCTCACCAGTGCCTTGTACAACGGAAGCAGCACCTCCTTATCCCTACTAGATATACCTCGCCTAATGCATCCCAAGACCGCATTGGCTTTTTTCACTGCCACATCACATTGTCGACTCATAGTCATCCTGCGGTCTACCAGGACTCCGAGGTCTTTCTCTTCCTCCGTTACTTCCAACCGATGCGTCCCCAGCTTGTAACTAAAATTTTTGTTAGTCATCCCTAAATGCATCACCTTACACTTTTCACTATTAAATTTCATCCTATTCCTGTTACTCCAATTTACAAGGTCATTCAAGTCTCCCTGCAGAATATCCCGATCCTCCTCCGAATTGGCAATACCTCCCAACTTTGTGTCATCCGCAAACTTTATCAGCCCACTCCTACAATTGGTTCTGAGGTCAGTAATAAATAGATTAAATAAAATCGGACCCAAAACCGAACCTTGAGGAACTCCACTGGTGACCTCCCTCCATCCTGACAGTTCACCTTTCAGTACGACCCGCTGCAGTCTCCCCATTAACCAGTTCCTTATCCACCTCTGGATTTTCATATCGATCCCCATCTTTTCCAATTTAACCAATAATTGCTCGTGCGGTACCGTATCAAACGCTTTACTGAAATCGAGGTATATTAGGTCCACCGCATTTCCCTTATCTAATAAGTCTGTTACTTTCTCAAAAAAGGAGATCAGATTGGTTTGGCATGATCTGCCTTTGGTAAAACCATGTTGAAATTTGTCGCAATTGCCATTGACCTCAAGGTCCTTAACTACTTTCTCCTTCAAAATTTTCTCCAGGACCTTGCACACTACAGATGTTAAACTGACAGGCCTGTAGTTACCCGGGTCACTTTTTTTCCCTTACTTGAAAATAGGAACCACATTAGCTATTCTCCAGTCCAACGGTACCACCCCCGAGTTTAAAGATTCATTAAAAATTATCGCTAAGGGGCCTGCTATTTCTTGTGCCAGTTCCTTCAATATTCTTGGATGAAGATCATCCGGTCCGCCCGACTTAGTCCCGTTAAGGTGTTCAAGTTTGGTTTCTACCTCAGATACGGTAGGGTTCTGTGGGACATGATAGAATTGCATAGACTTTTCCTAGCACATTGTTAAACCTGCAGTGTGAACTCTGCAGAGTGAGCGTTCTACACGTGTGTAGCTATTGCATGGGCACAGGAGCTTGCTTCCAATATCTCCTATGATGTAAAAACAGCCTAAGACCCAACTTTACAAATTTAGTAAAAGTGGTCACGAATTTTTTGTCAAAATGTTTGTCAGAAAAAGCTGATTTGTCAAAACCGAAACTTTTCACAGACACATTGGGTTTGACTAAACTTTTAGTTGGGAAGGTTTCTCAGGTCCAGGAGGCAGTTTCTGGTGAGAGAGAGAGAGCTTGAACTCAGAATGGCCAGTTGTTTAGGGCACTCACTTGGGATGAGGGTTGTATTCCCTGCTCTGCATCAGGAAGAGAAAAGACATGAACGTGGTTCTACCTCCCAGGTGAGTGCCCTAACCACTGGGCCATTGGTTATTCTAGGGCAAATAGCTTTCTCTTTCTTGTTTTGTTGCCCCCAAAAATTCAAAAGGTCTCAGTTTCATCCTGATGTGGAATGAAAACAAATTCCAACACCTTGAACTTTTTCACAGAACGGAATTCTTGTTTCTCAGCTAGCCCTACAAATTAGTCATTTTCAGGCAAATGATTTTATGGACAAGATGTTGACAAAATTGTGCTGAAGGCAGTAGGTAGTAATAACTTCAAAAAGCAGCCTGGCTGCACAGTTTAGTCTAGGCAATGACAAGTACAAATATTATGGCCCTCCCACAGGGACATAAAAGAAAAGCCCATTTTATAAAAATGAACAGTGTGTAGGATTTAACCCAGCCAGTTTGTTTTGAAAAGAACCTCTGGATGGTTCAGGTGGACTCACAGCTTGGAATAGCTGATAAAGTACCTGAAGGAACCATTTCAAAAGTAGCTGTGTAAATTACACGATCAGATCCTGCATTTACCTGGCTATCCATGTGCACATATTAACCAATGTTAACCCTGCACACAAACAGATGCTAGATATTTTGCACACCTATGTGCCTATGCAGTTTACATGGATGCAACTGAAAATCTCTAAATTCAGTAATCCATACAATCAGTTCATCCCATTGAAGATGCTCTACACTTCTTCATGTGCAGGTCCTGTGGCAGGTTTCTGCACCCTCTTGTTTTATTTTATTTCCTTTAACATTTTTGAATGGGATCTTCCCACCTGCGCCAAGAGTCTTTGTGAAGGTTCTGGTCCCACACTAGGGGCAGTCCTAAAGGTATAATGGGTGGTTATATAAGCATCTCATTGGTAGAGATACCTCCAGATTATTCAGGCTGGAAAATTGACACCTCTCTTTCCTTCAGGCCTCAATGTGATATTATATAATGGTGTAGCTGATAAGTTATATCAGTGGCGTTCAGCATATCTATATTATTTATATACTTATTGCATGTATTTACCATGGAGAAAATAGCAGTAACACCGATAGGGGAAATCCTGGTCCTATTGCAGTCAATGGAAGTTTTGCTATTAATCAATTGTGCCAGGATTTCACCCATAATCTTTACTGATATTTATGTGGTACTATTCAATCTTATTAGCTGAACTTGTTTCTCAGAGTACCAGTATTTAGTGTTTTAAATTGCTGATGGCTTGTTTGGTAGAAGGAGCGGTCTAGAGGGAAACTAAGTCTACTGAGAGCTGAGTTGCTATAGATACAAGGCCTTCTGTGAGGCTTCACCAGGAGGCTGGTAACATATTGGCCAGGTAGGCATTTCTGTTTGTTAGAAAGAAACATGCTGCATAATGCATCAGCTTACATGAATAGCCACTTCTTCTGCAAAGCCAGCAATTTTTTTGTACCAGAAGTATCTCTTGTATACAGAATGTACATAAAATAGTTACGAGTCAAAAGCTACATAGCTAAAGCATTTCTTCAACAAAGGGTTTTTTAGTTTAAAAGTGGAGTATGCCTACGACAAACTCAAATAGACTTTATAAGAGCAGTAGAAGAAAAATCCCAAGTTGCTTTAATGCAGTGTTTCCCAAACTTGGTGGGCCGGGCCGGTTTGTTTACCTGGCTGCTGTTTCCAGCAGCTCCCATTGGCCTGGAGCAGCGAACTGCGGCCACTGGGAGCCATGATCAGCCAGACCTGCGGACGTGGCAGGTAAACAAACTGGCCAGGCCCGCCAGGGGTTTTCCCTACACAAGTGGCATCCCAAGTTTGGGAAACACTGCTTTAATGTATTGAACTATGCTGATTGCAATTCTAATTATAGTGAACCTTCAGTTACAGTGTGGGAGGATTGACATAACTGACAAAGGGTATCATTATACTTTATTGAAGATTTGATCCCATTTATTCAGAGTGTAATATTTATCCAGCCCTGTGAGATGGCAGAAGCTTTGTGTGCTCCTGTATCAGACTTTGAGTACAAGACCAGTGTCCTGTTTCAAACTCCCCTGTAGTCCACAGAAATGAACAAGCATCTGCATAAGGTGAAGCTAGTAACTCACACCCAGATTTTTAAAGGTATTTGGGCATTGCTGCGCTCAACGTTGTAATGCTGAACTGATGTAGGCTGCTAAAGACCTTTAAAAATCTGACCTCATTCCCCTGGTTAGAGAATGAGCTTCTAGCCTTTAAAGGGAGAAGAGATCCCTATCTATCTTCTTTCTAACAACAATGCCCCCTCTAGATTTGCCTGTGGTAGATGATGGGGTAAAAAGAATAACACTGCTGCAAACAGGAAAGATCTGCCTATTTTTGAATGAAAAGACAACTCAGAAGTACACCTGTGGCTACTCCAGTACTAAGTCCAAATAATTCTCAACTTTTTATCATCATATGCTTCTTTAAAAAGTCGTAGTTCTAGAGGATAATAAATCTACTCTTTAAAATGTTCTTCATTTTCCAAAGTAAATAAGCAATTGTATGTTGTGCTTAGGACAAGGAAAGTAGGGTTTAATTCAGGGGGCGGCAACGTTCGGCACGCGGCTCGCACGTAAGCACCCTGGCGGGCCGGGCCAGTTTTATTTACCTGCTGATGCGGCAGGTTCGGCCGATCGCGGCCCCCACTGGCCACGGTTCGCCGTCCCGGGCCAATGGGGGCGGCGAGAAGCAGCGCGGGCGAGTGATGTGCTGGCCGTGGCTTCTCGCCGCCCCCATTGGTCCGGGACAGCGAACTGTGGCCAGTGGGGGCCGGGATCGGCCGAACCTGCCGCGTCAGCAGGTAAATAAAACTGACCCGGCCCGCCAAGGTGCTTACCCTGGTGAGCCGCGTGCCGAACATTGCCGACCCCTGGTTTAATTAAACAAAAATACTGAATTTAAGTGTTTATTATCACTATTTAACATTTGTATTGTGATAGTACCTAGAGGCCAATGAGATCTGGGCTCTGTTTGGTTAGGTGCTTTACATGCACAGTTGACAATTCCTGCCCTAAGGAGCTTACAGTTTAAAAGTCAAGACGTAGGTGGATGAGACAAAAAAGTGGGCCAGTGTGGGAGGTAACAATAATCATAGGTTTTGTGCTGTTCTCAGCCAGTCAGGACCAGTGATCTCAGCAAGCCACCTGCCTGGCTATTAGCAAATTACAGTTTGCAGCAGGCCTTTTCCAATTGGTCAGAAAACGAATTCTGTTCCAAAAGCTGTGGCCTTATGGTACCATATTCCATCATGTAGAAAACATTCAGGTATAGACATTGGCCCGATTGTGCCTTCCCACAGTCAAAGGGCATATCTTCACTACCCGCCGGATCGGCGGGTAGCGATCGATCTATCGGGGATCGATTTATTGTGTCTAGTGTAGACATGATAAAAATCGATCCCCGATCGCTCTGCCGTCGACTCCAGAACTCCACCGCAGCGAGAGGCGGAAGCGGAGTCGACGGGGGAGCGGCAGCGGTCGACTCGCCGCCGTCCTCACAGCCAGGTAAGTTGACCTAAAATACGCAACTTCAGCTACGCTGTTCGCGTAGCTGAAGTTGCGTATCTTAGGTCAAACACCCCCCCCCCCCCGTAGTGTAGACCTAGCCAAAGCCCCAGGAGGTGAAATTTTCAAAGATTTCCTCATGGTGATTTCCCATGAAGTACTGTCAGGGGTGTACAGATCCCCTGGCCACCAGTGCCATCTGCTCAGAGGCCCGCAAGCCCCACAAGAGCTCTGGCCCCGATAGTCCTCCAGCTGGGGCAGTTTGTGTTGCACCTGTTTTTTCTATATGTGGACATACCTATGGTTTTTCTTTTAATGTACTGTTCACCTGCTTTTCAGATATGCCAAGTACCCATTTACTTCAATGGTACTCAGCACCTTGGGAAATCCGGTTTGTCCCTTAAATAAGAAAAGCTTCCTAGTTTAGAACACACTAAAAAACAACAGCAAAAGAGCCTGACTGACTCACAGTCAGCTTTGACCACTGTGTGCTATTTCTGCGTAGGAGCTACCTCTATCTTTTTCTTTTTCCTTGTCCGTTTGTGATTATTGATGGATTAAGGCATGAAAAGTATACCTGGCATAGAAAAATAACTGTAAATTTCCCTCATAGACTTGAAAATGTCTTTGTAGTCAGTGAAGCCCATGCAAGTACAAGTGCTATGACAATGAATGCCATAGAAATGCATATAAAATCAGTAAATGAATACCTTAAAACTCACCAGGATAGTAGCAGAGGCCTTTTGTATCCTGGCATCTCTGTGATCACCCTCAAAACAGAGCTAGCAAGTGGTCCCCAGTAGAAAGAAGAAATATAGTAGGTGGATATGAAACAAATCAGAGCTTGTTGTTGTACTCCAGGATCTTTAGGCATCTGCAGAATTACAAGAGGGTAAGCAGTTTTAATAATATTAAACAATAGAACTACTGACATATTTAAATCTCCCAGAGTGCAGTG
This sequence comes from Chrysemys picta bellii, assembly GCF_011386835.1. Lineage (NCBI taxonomy): Eukaryota > Metazoa > Chordata > Testudines > Emydidae > Chrysemys > Chrysemys picta. The sequence continues at coordinate 18,708,999 of NC_088800.1, read as the reverse complement.
CAGTGCAACTGTTAAAATGCAAGCAGCGAGAATTTTCCTCTGGGCCAAAAGAATGTGCTATTTGTACTGAGAGTCTGCAAAGGAAGAAGGAAAGGGCAGTTCTCAATCTGCCTGTAAAATTAATACACCTAAGGCAGTGGAAGGTGAATGAAAAGTACTGTTTCAGTTAGACAAAAGTTGAGAAAACTATCACTGGATAGTTCAGAATGCCATGATCCCAAACATCTTTAATACTCTATATTTAAAGGTTTCTTGGTTGATCACCAGCCAAACTGAACACTAATCTCTCTTCAGTCTTCTATCCCTGTCCAGATAGTTGGGTATAGTTCCTCCTTTCCAGCAGATGGAGACAGGAGGACAGTATTTTGAAACTTTTTAGTGATGTCATCCTCCGTATATAAGGGAGTTTCTAGCTCCCAGAGCTCAGTTATATGTGTCTTCACCTAGTGGGAGACATGAGCAGCTGTAGCCTTGTTAGATGAGGAGGAAAAAGAGAGAAGGAAGTAGGCCTCAGATGCCTATGGGAATTTCTAGCCACACACCGTTATCCAGCTGCCTCTGAAGCAGTATGTGACACAGACAGCTGGAGAGCTCTTGGTCCAGCATGCAAAGGAGAAAACAGAGAAGGGCTCTGAGTTCCAGGAGAGTAAGAGAATAGAGTTCTCAGAGCTAGGAAGGTTTTCGAGCCAGACACTGGTATGCAGCTCGTAAAAGATGACCTCTTGATAAAGGTCAGCAACTATGATTTGCTCCTGCAAGCAGCCCCTATCCACCAAAGATGCCTAGACGCTATGGAGATGAGCACGATTATAAAATAGAACTAATCTAGCGCATTCCTAGCTGTCATTCTTTCACCATGATCTAAATAAGGGGCTGACACTCCTTCCCATAAATGTCCTCTTTTCTCATTTAAAATAATTACATTTCTATGTAGGGTGCATTGTTTGTTCATGGTGCCATTACAGCTTTCAAAGATATTTCTTCAGAAGTTATACCCTGAAGTGTACTTGACTTTGCAGAACTCTGAAGAGCTAAAAGTGTCCTTAAGGCTGTTTTTGCATTGATAGTGACAGCTATTTTTGCAGACTATGTATAGAAAACCATTATTATAGGGTTTTAAATTTTCTTCTAAAATACAAGCCAGGTCATTGAGCTGCTGTTTTTCTCTTTAGCGCAGGATATAACTCCAAATGCTTTTCAGCATGGCCTGACCACATAGAAATATGTGGCCATAGTGTACTAAGAAGAGAGGGGAAGAGAGAGAGAGACCAACCTGTAAAGGCAAACACTTTTCAGTGGGATCCTGAATTAAGACCCCAAATGGGAGCAATCTCAAACTTTTGGGTTGTTCAGATCCAGATCTGAATGTTGCATGTCAGGCCTGTTTCTACTTTAAACGCAACAATGTTAACTTGCCTAAGAAGGCGGCCCAAAAGATTGTCAGCTCTATAGAAGTGTCATCTAGCTTTTGTTTCGTGTTTCTCTTGCTTTAAATTCAAAGTGCTAATGTTTAGTGGAGTGTAGTATACAGATCAGTAAAGGACTGCCAGGTTGGGCATATGTTGAAGCAAATCCAACATTTGATTTGAACGCTGCTTTTTGTGAGCATGCTATTTGCTGCTCAACATCCTTGCTGTTATATATAGAGGAAAATCAATGTTATTCCTTAGGGCTAGCTTGTGGCTTTGGCTACACGCCCACATATAGTAAGGGAGAGTCAGAATTCCCACCACTGTTGTGTGGGCTACCTGGATCTCGAGTCCTGGAGCACAGGAGTAAGCAGTGCTGTGTGCCTGCTTAACCCTCACTGGAACAGAAATGTGGGAAGGGGCAGGTCCATGGCTGCACCCCCTCAATTTACCAGACTCCTGAGCTGAGTCAGTGCAGGGGGTGTCGTAATTTGTGGTATAGGTCAGCAGCACATTAGCATCTCCATTCCAAGCAAGCGGGAAACAGGGAGGGAATTGTGCTTTCCCCAGGACATTTTATGCACCACCCCCTTGGGCAAGGCTGAGGCTAAAAGCACAGTCTAGCCCTTAGAGTTTGAAAGCACAGGGATACAACCATCTTCTTTCTCAGACTTTCTGTGGAGTTTGAGAATATGGCTAAGGTGAATTATAACTCAAAGGTGGGGTTTCCATTTGAATAACCTCTCAAATAAAGGCTTGTGGTGGAAAGGGAGGTGCAGTTGATCAGACAAATGCCTGTCAGATTATCACTTAGATTTATGAGTGGATAATGATTTTTTTCTGGCTTGTTTTTGGTTTATACAATCCTATGTCTGTGTACTGTACCATACGAATGAGTATTCCCTCTTGGTGGGTGGGGGGGAGATACATTAGCATGAAAGGCCTACTCACCTTGCTACAGCACAAATACCTATTTACAATAGAAACATTTTGGTGCTACTGGGCATAGACTCATAAATATCATCTGTGAGAGCTATGGATAAAGAGTGCTGTAGAGGTGCTGAGTGGTCTATTGTTCATTTTATTTTATGAACTATTCTGCTTCACAACTTTACAAGGAATTGGCTTTCTAGAAACCTTCTAGCCTGCTTTGTGAAACAGTTCTTACCTTTAAATAATCAACTTTGACTGTCTTTATGAAGCAGGTCTGGTCAGCACCTAGCATAATGGGCCATTGATCCATGACTGGGGCCCTAAGTGCTACCGCATTACAAATAAGAAGTCAGTTTGGATAGCATAATTCACTTTTCCTGACAAAAATGGAATGATTCATTTCTATTACCTCCAAGCTTGCAATGCTATAAAGAGAAAGTTCCTGAATCCACACAGAGGAAATGTATAAGGAACAAATTGAGCATTCTCAGTTTCCCCAAAGTGTACAAGAAGCAGGGATCCTGATTTACCATTGCATGACTCCAGCTTTGGGCTATTGTAACACTGCTGATCTCATTGGAGTGACACTGGTGTTAAACTGGAGTAGTGCAGCCAGGAATCAGTCACAGAATATTTAAAAACAAACAAAAATCTTATAATAGTTAGAATGCATAAAATGCTTTACATATGGAAGGTGATGTATAAGCATTGACTTACTAAAGACATTCAGTTGGACTGTACACAATTTATTAATAAATATCTGTTAAATAGGCTTCTCAAATCATTTAGGGCCAAATTCTTGCCTCAGATCCATGCACATGACTGAGTATTTCCTCTTGGGACATTCAAAAAAGCTCTGTTTCTGACACATCTTCCTGTTTGCCATATCACTTAGTGTTAATGTTGTACTACTGTGTTGATCTGAGGCCAGAATTTGGCCCTCCAGAGCTATACAAAACTAAGAGTCTCTGAATTGTACATAACATTTTAAAAATGGAGTAAGTGAACAGTAGTGAAAATTAAATCAGGGCTTGTCTACACATGAAAATTAATCTGGAATAAGGTATGTATTATTTTAAAGTGGATTAATTAATCCTGGTTAACTCCATGTGTGGATGCTCTTATTCCAAAATAAGAGTGGCTTATTCTAAATTAGCTTACTCCACGCTGAGCGTCCACATGCGCAATTAATCAGGAATAGTTAATTGGGAATAACTCCTCATCTATGCAAGTATTCTTCAGTTGGCTCATGCATCACCCTGCCTACATTGTCTTTTATGTTGCTAAACAGTAGTATCAGAAAGTCCTTACACATTCAAGGACATTCAATGGGAATTTTGCAAGGAATGTATAAATGTGCAGAGTTCAGGATACAACCAGTATACATAGGTTTCAAAAGGTGAGAAGGAAATGTTAACAGGAAGAAAAATGGATTAAAATCCAATAGTCAGAAGCTACAGCTGGTCCTGATCATGGAGAACTGCTTGCCTGAAAGTGTTAGCCACAGGGAGTATAATGCCTTTTCCACTTCCAGGAAAAATCCATATGCTGGTGTGCCCTATGTAGTATGGATCTTAGCTGTCTCGGGAGCTCCCTAATACACTGTCTTGTCAGTTGAGATCCAGGAGGGTTACTCATGCAAACAGACCCATGATCCTGAAAGTGTTGGCTGAGATTTTTCAGGGGACGGCTCTCGACTTTGGAATTCATTACACCCTCTTGATTTGATAGGTCCTGGATCAGTTGACTGTCAGGGTGTGATCTGAAGTCGGTCTGTTCACTTGGGCTATTGCTTGATGGGATGGGTATATCTAGGCTTACTAAAGCCAGTTTAAAAAAAAAGTGTAAAGAAGAGTTAATGTAAAATTAATCCATTTCTTTTAATCGAAAAATCAAAATGTGGAACATTTGAACCGACCCTAATGCTTACAGCTTAATTTTGGGATTGAGTCGTTTAAATTTAGCTAAAATTAGTCAATTCTTATTTGTGATGATTAATAATGTACATATACACAGAGGCAATATTCAAGAGTATATTTCAAAATTAAATTAAAATGCATTTATACAATTTTAAAATATCAGTAAAATTATTAATATTGCTGGCAATAGACTATAAAGACTATAAAGAAGAAATGTTAGACGTGATGAATAAGTTTTGATATTGCAAGCCCACTGATTCAATATACAGTTGTTTTGGATACATTTTAAAACTCTCCACTAGTTACCCTGTACATCCAGTTTGGTAAATTTACTCACAGCATTGCTGTGTTTGTGTATGAGGTAGTATAGCCTATTGTGCCCCGTTAATAAACTGTATTTCAATTTTGCTAAAGCAAGTCTGGTAATAAAACAATACATGCATGATGCAGTACTTATATTCATAACACACTTGCTTTTAAGCATTGGAACAATTTGTCATAGTGCTGTATTTAGGAAAGATTACTTGTTAGTTGGGCATATTATACAATTAATATATTATGGTTTAGTAGTAAAATACCACTCACTGTATCGCTATCAGACATTTTCATGGGAACAGACATTAGGCTTGAGACTTGTAGTAAAGCTTATGTGAACAGACCGTTACTTAGTGCTAAACTGTTATCAGGAATATCCTTACTATTGGCTGATTCCTAAATCCTAGGTTCCCTGTACATCTGTAATCTGCCCATCTGCAATCCATTTAATAAAAGTGGCTGCACGATTGATAATATAGAGCAAGTGTGTCTCACTTCTTTATTCAAATAAGTATACTGCAAAATTCTCAAGAATGGTAATCATCTAGGACCAAACCCTAGGGCTGCCCATGTGTCCTCATGAACGCTGTGACCTTTGAGGAGGAGGGAGATCAGCAGCAATCTGGGGACTCCTACAGAGATGCGTACAGCTCCCCCATGGGAGGAGAGATTACTGGTTAGTCTACGTAGTACATCGAGACTGTGTGGCGGCAAAAAGTAACTTCCATTGGCTGTGTAGTCCCAGCTGTTGGTGGAGAGTCTGAAAGGAAGTGATGGAGTAGATGTAGATTGTGGAGGATTCATTTGTATGAGCACTCTTTCTCCCTACTATTTCGCTGCTCCATAACTCCCTCTGCAGCAGGCCAGCCTTTCTCCTGAACAGATTGGTCTGGAGCAGAGGCAGCAGCCATGCCGCTGAAGGCCATGGATACATTGGGCTAGCCAGGGACCTGAATTAAAGCATCACACAAAAACTTCAGGAAATATTTAGAAAAAATCAGCCTGCAGAAGTAATGTATTTGCTTCTCTTTAACATAAATACTGTTTGGTATTTAATAGCCAAAGACTTTTTTTCCAGCTGACTCTGCCTCTTTTGAGGGTTAGCTCTGCCCTCCAATTAGTAATGGCAACAGAGGCATTTTAGACTAAGCCAAGATATGAGAAGTCTGGTAAATAGGAAACCTACGGCATGTAGGCACTTTTGATGTGTCCTACATTCTAACCAAGTAGTATATCACCATAACTAGCACATAGAGTGAGCCTGCCATTTCTGCTCTTTGTTCTTTACTATAAGTATTCCATGAGCAAGTTCATATAAGGTTTTTCTCTCCATAGGAATGAAAAAACATGAGTAGGTCTTTCCTGTAGATTCTGCTCTGGCTGAGTTGTGAAGGATGACTCATAGTAAGAAGAAATCTGAAATGTTTTAATAGGTTACATCAGGTCACCGTCTAGTTGGTTGTACTTTAATCAGAGCAGTCACAGTTGTTTGGGACAGTCTGTTTTAAGCTTATTTCAGTTGTTTGTTTACCAAACATTCACTTATCTCTGAATTATTTTACCAGCAATTTCAGTGACATAGCAATTTAAGGTCCAGATCTTGCAAACCCTCCGTAGCAAGCGTAGTGCTTAGTAAGGCACAGAGCCCTCAGTCTAGTTCCCACTAAAGTCAGTTGAAAGACTCCCCCCGGTTTTAACGGGAATCAGATCACGTATTTATCCCCCTTGACTTCACTTTGACTCCTCTTGTGCCCAGCCAGTTTGCCTATCTAGTGAGGACAGTCTAATCTAATCCATCTAGGTGTTTACATAGCCCCTGTTACCATAGTATGTGAATACCTAGAGCCACCAGCCTCACAGATTGGAGTGAGTAAAATGTAGGGCTCTGGTGGAAAGGGCTGCACCTTTGGAAGGATGATGCACAGTTAGAACTCAGCAATATTGGCCCCTCCTCACTCTACATCCAGGTTGGGCCCTGGCTCAAAGCTACAGTCTGGTCTCTAGGTGTGTATTTTCAAATACTTAAATTCATAACCAGTTCACCTTGGATATTCCGGACTCAGCTCTTGTCACATCCATAGACGCTTTGCCTGCTCGTGAGATTAACATATGTGGGTCCTTAGCAATATGTGGACAATTCCAAGGACTGCAGGTAGCCTTATATTTTTGTTCTCCTTATATGATCTCGTAAAAAATGTTTGTTCCTGCCTTGACACAGCTATTAGGATCATTAGTCATAATTGTTAGTATAAAAATGTTCTGATTGCTCTTTTTAAAGCAGGATGAATGTACAGGAAGAAATGGCAAAACATACAGCTGGATAAAGGTGCATTTGTGCAATTGTTATACATGTAGGCTTGAGGAAAGGGGATTAATTATAGTTTTAGCTATATTTGTAAAGTTTATTTAATCCAACCAGACTTCAGAGTTTCTGCTTTTGTGCTGCATTAAATCCTTGAAGCCTTTACAGTGTCATGGTTGACACAGTACTTAACCAAAACTTTGATTCTTGAGACTGCTGGCTGCATAAGTAGTACTGAAATGATTAATCAAGTTATTTGAACAGATTTCAGCCAGATTAAGAATTAACCACACTGCACCAAAATTTTACAGCTGAGATGCAGAAGAGGGTTTTTCTTCCACCTGGGACAGAAAGTTAACATGTAACAAGATAGTTTATCACATGCAGGCGGTTTCTGTAAGTGGAGCTTAAACGTCACGTTGGCAAAAAAGTGTTTTGTAGACTCAGTTAACTCCCTGTTGGACAACTCCTGCTTGGCGTATTGCAGTGACTAGTCCCATTGTTCTCATGAGACTTTCTATGTGAGCAGAATGAACAGGAATTCGTTCCATGCATGCCCATTTCAAAACTACGGTAAATAGGACATAACTGATCATGGTTGATAGTGTCTACTAAAGGGAAGTTCTGGTCTGAGATAGTCAGGAGTTTCAGGTGAAATTGAGGTGGTGGATTGAGAGAGCTGTATGGGGAAAACTGCGCAGAGCCTTCCAACATAGTTCTGACTGTGCCTGGCTCCAACCATTGCTATTAGGACCCAATCCTGCTAAGTGCAGAGCACCTCCTGAGAGATGCTGGGCTTCTTTAACCCCTACAGACGTCAACGGAAGTTGAGGGTGCTTGATTCCATGCAGGATCAGACCGTTGGTCTTTTAATGCTTCTATGAGCATTAAATTCACTCACAAACTTATAGAAGAAAGGAGCAAATGAAAGCAATAGCTGGCAGCAGTAATTGTATCTTACTGTTTAATATTAGACTTGGCACTGGTTCTAAATACCTGTAAACTTTGGGAAAGTTCAGCTCTGGGTCTGAACCTTACAGCTCAAAGCCATTGTTAGTTAAAATTGAAAACACTTTCTGCTGGCAGCCTGAATGCACAAAAATAAATCTTTCAAAATGTAATGTAAAGTATGGTTATGCTCAGAAAAGTGACTGTAAAAATGGCAACTTTTACTCTATAGATATTCTCCCTGTATGTCCTCCAGGCATTTCTGCTGACTTTACTGATTAAAACCAAGTTGTTACTGCTGTTAGCACCACAAAGCCAATAAAACCATGGCAGAGAAAGATGGATTTGCATCTGCCTCATGCATCATCAACTAAATTACCAGCTAATTTCTTAGTGCAAAATCGTTACGTGGTGATGAGGTGAGAGGCAGAACAAAGCAGCTTGATTTTTCACATCCCATGAAGAATTTTCAGTGTTTGCAATGAGAAGAATCACCTTTGGGGAGTGTTTCAAGTGAATAAATCTGACCTGGAAGCTATTGAGAAAGTAAATCTGGAACCCTCTCCATGTTGATGTTACAGTCACTGTTAGAGCCACACTTTAATAACGAAGGTATAAACTGTTCCTGGATTGTTTTCTCAGGTGTTACACTGGCTTTTCCTCGCCTCATATTTCTTTCTCATTTAAATTTATATTGGTGATTTCCAAATTGATAAACAAATAAAAGCTCACATGAAGTGCCTTACGGGCTATGCAATGGAGCAATAAGGTCATAGAGAGAAACGAGCATGTAATTTTAAAAGGTTTTTATGTGGTATATGGGATGTAATGATGGTTCTTTAAAATTACTTATTGGAAAAATTCTAGACAGCAAAGGATTAAATCTGATCTTAAAGTGTGGTTTTACTCTGAAAAAACAACAATGTAAAAATGCCACCTCTGTACTCAACAGATCTGTTCCTTGTGTGTATATGATCCCGAGTCCTCTTTGTTTACTACATTGCCAAAAATAAGTTTCTTCTGTGTTTTTTACCCCCAGTTAGCCCTGCAGCGCCTGCACAGCTAAGCGAGAACCAGCAGGATTTTAGTTGCCCTTTTTACATCAAGAGAATTCTTTACTAATTGTTTGTGTTCGATCTCTCAGGGTACATCATCAACAGCCCCTCCCCCCCCCCCCCCCCCAAAAAAACCCAACCCTGCAGCAGTAAGTCTCAGAGCCTGGGTTAACTGACTCGGGCTTGCACTGCAGAGCTAAAAATAGCTGTGTAGACGCTTGGGCTCAGGCTGGAGACCAGGCTCTGAAACCGGGGAGGGTGGGGGGAAGAGGAGAAGAGGTCAGGTCTTGCAGACCAGGCTCCAGCTTGAACAACTACACTGCTGTTTTTAGTCCCTCAGTGAAAGCCCGAGTCAGTTCACCCAGGCTCTGAGACTTGCTGCTGCTACGTTTTGGTTTTGCTGTGTAGATGCACCCTCAGAGACCAAAAATACAAAAGGCCAGATTTTTAAAGGTATTTAGGCCCTTAAAGATGCAGATAGGTGCATAAGCGCGTCTGAAAATCCCACTAGGCACCTATGTGCATCTTTAGGCACCTAAATACCTTTGAAAATCTAGCCCAAAGCCACTTAAGAGCCATTCCATTTACTCCTGTTCCCGTCTTCAGGCAATAATGCCTAATAGTCTGTGGTATCAGACAGTTAGTTGGTGGAGCTAGTAAGAGCAGCAGACACACCTAGTCATCGTTACTTGTAATGGTGCAAGAGAAGGAAAGATCCTAGCTTGACTCTCTGATCCCATGCTAAGTTTGCACTTAGAAAAAGACTCTTTTCATGTGTAATTCGCACACGCTCGATATGGACACACAATGAACATGGCACAGCACAATGACATTGTACAATCACTTTTCAGAGTAGAGGTGCCTTTTAAACATACATGCCTTTAAATGCTTATCTCAGAGTTCTACAGTCTTCAGGTTCTGAGGGCTCTCATGGTCTCCACCAGCATGGCCTTGGGAAATAATGCATCAGAGCATACTTTGGGAAATGAAGTATGCATGTTTATTTGTACAGCTTTCAAGCACTCACCATTATGTAGCGAAATCCATTACTGATAAAGTTTCTAAAGCAGAGTGTGACAGGGCACACCACTAGTCTGGCACCTCCTCCTGGCTGCTCTGGGGATTAGCTCATCAGGTCGATGCCCCATTGCCACAGTGGTACACCATCTCTCTCTCAGGTCTGCAGCTCCTCTTTTGTTCCAGGAAGCACAGCGTCCTCTTCATGACTCAGCTCTCTGGGCAGGTCGCTCAGCATTTCCCCCACTTCTGGGATATATCAAAGTCTTTCCTTCAGCAGCCTTATGCAGTATTCCCATTCACTGCCTCAACCTAGCAGTTCTGGGCTTTACTCTCCCAGCCCTCATTGCTCCTTCCCAGGACTGCATCCTACCACTCATTTCCCCCCACTTTCTCTGGGTGTACTAGCTCCAAACCCTGCTCCCTCTACCCAAGGAGTGATTGCTCTTTCCCCACAGCCCTTGTCTGATGCCAGCTTCCTGGCTTTATAGGCCCTGTCTATTCCTGCTCAGCTGAGCCTGCCTTCTATCAATTCCCTGCCTTCTAGCTCTCCCTCCAGGTGCAGTCTGTGCAGTTAATTGGCCTGCCTGGTCTTCTTAACCCCTTCCAGTCCTGTGTGGGCTGGACACCCCATCACCCAGTTCCATACTTTTACCTTTCTTTTTGAATTAAATGCTTATTTAAATTTTTTAAAGAAAGCTATTTCTAAACATTTGCCTGTGTTGTGGAACCGCTTAAGTGATACTGAGAATACAGAAAAATAATGAGCTGTCTAGCATACTCAGAGGACTAAAACATAGCTTTATGTTTGAAATGACAATAAGAAAGTGACTGTAACCTGCTTGTTGATTTGTAACCTTGTTGTTGCATTGAATAGGAATTTTTAAAAGCAACACAAAACCCTCATAGATAGACGGGCTGATAATGATAGCAATATATTTGTGACCCAGTGGTAAATAGGAGAGCTCTTCTTTTAGAGAGCTGATTTTCCTTCCTCCGTGAGCAGGAATGTATTTATAAAATTCTCTTCTTTTTTGTAGGCAGCAGTGACAGATGTGCAGTTTGGCCCTATGAGACTCCACCAAGATCAACTTCAGGTAACACTTTAGGAAATACTGAAATTAAGGTGAAGTTTCATGATCATCACACTGCATTTGTCCTGTAATTTACAGTATGCACATTGATGTTCAAATAAATATTTCACAGCTCAAACTAAAGACCAAATTTTCAGCAGAGCAATGTTTGTGATTGGATCTATTTTGTGTGCTCAACCCTTCCCCGGGGCATTTTGGCATGCCAGGCAACAAGCATGTTATCTAACAGATACAGCACTTTGTAAGTTTTCCCATCCTAAAATAAATCCCCACCCTGTTTCCAGCCTCTCTCCCTTCTCCCTTGCGTCTCTCAACTTATTGAACATGATATCTACAACTATTTCTCCTAGTTTCTGTTCTCCACTTCCACCTGTATTCCAGTCCAATCTGGTTCTCACCCACTACACTTCACTCTACTGAAACTGCTCTGAACAAGGTTGCTCTTTAATGATCCAAATGGACAAATCTCAGACCCTCTGCTCCATCCTCATCCTCTTTGAGCTTTCGGCTGCCTTTGACACTGTGAACATAGTCTCCTTCCTGAAGCCTCATCCTCTCTCAGCTTGTGCAATTCCATCCTCCCTTGGTTCTCCTCCTACCACTCTGGTTGTTCCATCAGTACCTCTCTTGGTGAATCCACCTCTTCACCCCCTCACCCTTTCCAGGAGTATCCCATAGTGGTCCATCAATGCTCCACTCATCTTCTCCCTCTACACCCCATCTCTAAGTAATATCCATTCACATGGTATCAGCTTATACACTACTTAATAATATGGCAAAGGCTGAACTCGTCTTCCCAAATCCTTCCTACTCCCTAGTTTCTCTGTCACCGTTGACACCACAATTCTCCTTGTAACTCAGGCCTATAACCTGGTGTCATCCTGGAGTCCACTACCTCTCTTGCTGCACAGATTCATTCATAGATTCATTCGTAGCTCAAAAGGCCAGAAAGGACCATTGTGATCATCTAATCTGACCTCTTGCATAACACAGGCCTCTTATGGACTTCCCTGTATTAATTCCTCTTTGTATGAGATCATCTCTTCCCTGTATTAATTCCTCTTTGAATGAGATCATTGCTTTTAGAAAAAAAAATCCAATCTTGATTGAAAAATTTCCAGTGATGGGCAATCCACCAGAGCCTTGGTTAATTACCCTCATTTTTAAAATGTACACCTTATTTCAAGGGTGAATTTGTTTAGCTTCAATTTACAGCCATTGGATCCTGTTAAATTTTTATCTTCTAGACTGAAGAGCCCTCCATTATTAAATTTCTGTTTCCCGTGTAGGTACTTATAGACTTTGATCAAGTCCCCCTTAACCGTATCTTGGATAAGTCATGTTCTTCCATCCTTTAATCATTGCCATGGCTCTTCTCTAAAACTCTCCAGTACTCCTTGAACTATGATACCAGAACTGGACACATTATTCCTGTACTGGTCACACCAGTGCCAAATACAGAGGTAATGTAACCTCTCCACTTCTACTCAATATTGCCCCGTTTTTATACATCCAATGGATCACAATAGCTGTTTTGGCCATGTCATTGCAATGGAAGCTCATGTTCAACTGATTAGCCATCTAGCCATCGTGGAGTCTGAAAAAGACTTGTGGGTCACCACTTCCCAGGATAGAGTCCCCCATCCTGTAAGTATTACCTGCATTCTTAATTCCTAGATATATAGATATACATTTAGCTGTATTAAAAGACATATTATTTGTTTGTGTCCCTCTTACTATGTGATCCAGATCGCTCGGTATCAGTGACCTGTCCTCTTCATTATTCACCACTCCCTCAATCTTTGTATATCTGCAGTTTTTATCAGTAATGATGTTATAGTTTCTTCCAGAGTCAGTGATAAATATGTTAGAGTGTGGGGCCAAAAAGTGCTTCCTTTGAGACCCCACTAGAAATACACACTCTCAGTAATGATTCTCCATTTCCGATAACCTTTTGAGACCTATCAGCTAGCTAGTTTTTAATTCATTTAATGTGTGTCATGTTGATTTTGTATCATCGTAGTTTCTTAATTAAAATGTTGTGTGGTATGAAATCAAATCCCTACAGAAGTCCAAATATATTACATCAACACTATTACCTTTATCAATCCAATTAATAATCTCACCAAAAAAAGATATCGAGTTAGTTTGACATGATCTGTTTTCCATAAACTCATACTAATTGGCGATAATTATATTACCCTCCTTTAATTCTTTATTGATCGACTCCTATATCAGCTGTTCTATTATTTTTCACAGGATCAATGTCAGGCTGACAGAACTACTGCCCTGGTTGTTCCATTGACTTCTTTTAAATATTGGCACTACATTAACTTTCTTCCAGTCCCCTGCAACTTCCTCACTGTTCCAAGCCTTATTGCAAATCTGCATTAATGGTCCAGAGAGCTCTTCAGCCATCTCTTTTAAAACACTTGGATGCAAGTTAGCTGGACTTGCAGATTTAAAATGTCTAATGTTCAGTAGCTGCTGTTTAGCCTCCTTCCTAGTTACAGTTGGACTGGAGAGTATTTCGTCGTCATATGACTGAATACATCATCCTGCTTTTGCCCCAAACGAGAGCAGAAATATTTCTTGCATATCTCTGTCTTTTCTGCATTATTGTTGACAATTCTACCATTTCCATTTAGTAATGGTTCAATAAATCAAGCCTCATAATACCTATGGGAGGTAGCTAAGTATTATTATCCCCATTTTACAGATAGGGATACTGAGGTACAGAGAGGTTAAACAACTTCAAATCTATGGCAGAGCCAGGAATACAACCCAGATCTGCTGATTGCTGTTCTGTGCTTTTGCTACAAAATGATCCTTCCTTTCTTAAGATTGTTATAAATTAACTTCACTAAAAATAGCCCAAACTATTACATGTTTTTACTGAGAGTTTAGCATAAACTACTATTCGTTGCTATAAAAGGAATCTGAGCTAAATGAACACAAAGTCCTTCACTCTTACAAAAATATGCACTACATGTAAATGTTAAGATTTATTGATAGACATTCCACCAACCGGGTCCAAAGTGTAGCTACCACTGGAATTCTTAAAATAGCCCAGAAGTATAAAGTTCAGCAGGATGTGGTGTGAGTTACAGAAGCTATACATTATTGTTTGACCACAGTATACATATCTTACTGTAGTTTGATTAAATTACTGAACGTTTTGGTGTTGTGTAACAATGGCCAAATTCTGAAAGTGACTTTATTGCCCCCTTCCAAAAATGGACACACACACTGTATTATCTGCAAAAGCAGCATTAATTAAAGGCCCATATTCTAGTCTATCAAACAGCCCAAATCAAGCCTCTTCCTCACTCCCTACACAGTGTCATCCTGATGCAAAGCCTATTGCAGTCAATGGCAATTTTTCTGTAGACTTTAATGACCTTTGGATCCGGCCTCTTCAACTTCTGTAGCACCTTCCATCGTGGTGCTCTGAACACCATGCAAACATGAAGGAATTAAGCCTCCCCGCACCTGTATGAAGTGGGTAAGCATTATTCTCCCCATTTCAAAGAAGCACAGAGACATTAAGCTTGCCAAAGGTTACGACATGAGTTTGTGACCGAGCCAGGCCTAGGTCCCAGAATTCCTGACTCTGAGATTTTTATTTTAACCACAGCACACTCCCTCTGGAATAAATTGCAAGGCAGACTTTGCCTAGGAGTCATAGCTGGGGCAAGCTGCATATACAGGAATACCACCCTTGACTTCAGAACCTCATAAGCTCACCAGGACTCCGATAGTTCTTGCTATTCACAATATTTCAGGGGAGTCAGGATGAGATGGAAGGCCCAGCACGTTTTCCATCATACCACTGCAGCATCTGTGCAGATTTTCCCCACAAATTATTTAGCCTGTGATTCTAGCAGTGTTAGCAAGTGGACATCCTGTACTAAGGCCCAGTCCAGCAAAGCCCTTAAGCATGTGCCTGGGACTGCTCACATGCTTACAGTGACACCCGTTTTAAGTGCTTTGCTGGAACGGGGTCAAAGCAAGCGAAATGAAGGAAAGTTACTTGTATATCTATACAAGGACATATTACAGACTATTTCTATGATAAACCATATGTTTATTGTTATTACACACACTGTATTCTAGTTTTAATAGTGTTCTCATTAAAATATTCCTTGGCTCTATCAAAAACAGTCTTATTAAATACTGTATGTAAATCTTGTAAATGGACTTCATTAAAGTTTTCATAAAGTGGCTTAGGACTTGTAGAAATAGCAGCTGTATTGTATATTTAAAGATCTTTTAAACATGATTCACTCTGTTTTTTTGACTCAGGTACTTTTAGTGTTTGCCAAAGAAGATAACCAGAGTAACGGGTTCTGTTGGGCCTGTGAGAAGGCTGGGTTTCGGTGTAACATTGCCAGGACACCTGAATCTGCGCTAGAATGTTTTCTGGATAAACAGCATGAAATTATCATTATCGACCATAGACATTCCAGATATTTTGATGCAGAAGCTCTATGCAGGTAAGTTCCATAACAATGGAATTTAAAAACTAGTATTTTTATTATAAAGGAATAGATGGAAATTCAGAATGTGATTATAGGCAGGAAGAATGTATAAAGTTATAGTGAATCTGTTGCCACAAATTTGTCATTTATATATTAGCTTTTTGATAAAAATCTAGAAATGTGCAAAAAGCAATGAGACCTGAGGGGTGTACACAATTGTTTTGTCATTTAAAAAGCAATAAACAACTGCTGAGACTTTATTGCCAAAGTAAGGCTGAAGTGCTGGAGTTTCAAACACTTAGACCCACAGTTGCATGCCTAATTTGCAAACAGAAGTCTGGGAATTCCATACATAAATTCATTTAATTATCCATTTATATGCATAGGTGCTGGAACTAGGGGTGCTGCCACACCCCTTGGCTTAAAGTGGTTTCCATTATATACCGGGTTTACAGTTTGATTCAATGGCTCTCAGCACCCCCTCTCTAAAAATTGTCCCAGCACCTCTGTTTGTATGCTCAATTTCTTGAAATTTCCCATGCAACTACATGTGCAAATGAGGCAACATTTTGTGTGCACAATTGCACACCTACAGTGTTTGTAAATCTGGCCTGAAATACATAATCTTTC
Organism: Chrysemys picta bellii; assembly: GCF_011386835.1. NCBI lineage: Eukaryota > Metazoa > Chordata > Testudines > Emydidae > Chrysemys > Chrysemys picta. Next base: position 18,692,896 of record NC_088800.1, on the reverse strand, counting down.
TCAAAAGCCTTGTACGTATTACAAATGTACTCCAAAACAACCCCCACAAACTACTATAGCACATGAATAAGGGGGAAAATATTCTTTCATAGCTTTTCAAGGACTGAAAATGCAGCAGTGTCTTGTTTCACTGACTTGCAAGTGAAATACTCCCTATGTCTAGACTAAATAACTGATAGGGCTTGGGGGGGCGGGGGTCAGAGTTCTGACTGCGGGTGAGTGTGGTGGGGTCATGACACTGGGACAAAGGCTTTACTCCTTGTTAAAATAAAGGGATTAGTTTAAGATCTTTCAGGAGAAGGCAGGAGAGCATTGGTGTTCCCCTGGTTAAATTTTTACCACCCAATTCTTGAGCAGAGTAAAATGCTCATTAACTGATCGAGGGCAAGTCTGGAACATGCATAACTTGCATGTTATGGTTTCTTTTGGAATGGAGCATTGTGAATGTAGTGTCAATATGGGCTTTATGTCATTTGTGAGGGGATGATATTTGCTATTCCCTCACCGGGCTTGGCTAAAAGCTAGACTAATCTACAATTTGCATGTTGTTTTTTCCACTGACACTCATAAACTGTTAAACATAGTCTTCTTTTGTAATTACCAAACAAGCTGGGGACTCAGTTTTGATTTGGTTTTGGTTTTGGTTTTTTAGAATTAAGCATTTAAGAAAGGGATTTTCTAAAGACAGTGTAGGATTTATTAAAGGTGAACTACAGAAATGTTAAGTGATCACGTTTCTTTATTTTAAGGTCTATCAGAACAACTACAGCCTCAGAAAATACAGTCATAATTGGTGTAGTACGAAGGTAAATTGCAAATATCATTATTTTCCAATGTAAACAATCGAATGTGAATCTAATCATTGCAAAGGCAAATACTAGAATAATAGCTCTAAATCAGAACACTTTTTATTGTGTTGGTGACACTATACTTTTACTGTGCTGTGTTCACCATCCTCTGCTGTAGGAGGGGTGTCGCCTTGCCTTTTGATTTCTGCATTGTACCAGATATTTTCCCCTGGGGTTACCATACGTCCGGATTTTCCCGGACATGTCCGGCTTTTGGGGGCTCAAATCCCCGTCCGGGGGGAAATCCCCAAAAGCCGGGCATGTCCGGGAAAATTGTGAGGTCAGCCGGGCCGGCGGGGAGCCGGGCCGGCGGGGAGCCGGGTCAGCCGGGCCTGCGGGGAGCTGGGTCGGCTGGGCCGGCGGGGAGCCGGGTCAGCCGGGCCTGCGGGGAGCCGGGCCCGCGGGGAGCCGGGTCGGCCGGGCCGGTGGGGAGCCGGGTCGGCCGGGCCGGCGGGGAGCCGGGCCCGCAGGGAGCCGGGTCAGCCGGGCCCGCGGGGAGCCGGGTCAGCCGGGCCCGCGGGGAGCCGGGCCGGTGGGGAGCCGGTCAGCTGGGCTGGCGGGGAGCCGGGCCCGCGGGGCCGGGAGCCGGGGGGTGCGCCGGGCCGCCGGGGGCCGGCAGTGCTGGGCAGGCCGGGGGTGGTCGGCCGGGGCCGGCACCCCAGGGCCCGAGCTGACCCAGGCTGGAAACGCCGGGGGGCCAGCCTGGGCCGCGCCTCCTCCCCCCACACCCCCCTTACCTGCTTCAGGCTTCCCGCGAATCAAATATTCGCGGGAAGCAGGGGAGGGGGCGGAGACTTTGGGGAGGGGCGGGGCTGGGGGCGGGGCTGGGGGCGGGGCCGGGGGCCGTGGAGTGTCCTCCATTTGGAGGCACAAAATATGGTAACCCTATTTTCCCCCCATCACTGAAGCTTTTCAGAACATGATTTGACCAAAAAAAATAGCACTGTGTGCCAAGCGGGGGAGCCTTCTCAAGGCTGGATGTTTTAGCACTCATGGAAGACCATCCTTGAAGCTGTCAGTATCCCTCGATACAGAACTGCACAGTTGGCCTGTCACCTCTTATCCCTTCTCCATGCCCTCTTTGAGTGGATGCTTTGTTCACTGCTGTCTAGGGAGACCATTTGTCCCAGTTTGCCAGGATTGCCCCTGTATCAAAGTCCTGTCCTGCTAATCCTGCTTGTTCTTCTGAAACTAGTTTTGTTGCTGTTTCAGTGAAAGCCTCTGGGAGGGTTGTCCAGCCACCTTTACCCACCCCCTGTTCTAGTCTCTCCAACTCCTTCTCCACTACAGATCCAGCTCTGTTAGTATTCCTTACCTTTCTGTTGACGTCAGGCCCAACGGCTGCCTCTGTCCTGGCCTAGTGAGTCACCCCCCACTCAGTCAGTCTTGATCTTGGCTACCTCCTCTTTTTCTCTTGTTTGATTCTGCTGCACTGTGTTTGGAGTACAATCTTAGCAGAAAGAAGCATTGGCCAAAAGAAAAATAAGCTGGCAGGTGGCACTTTAGGCCAGGGCAAAGGAAGCTGCTGGCAAATCTTATGACTGTGACAACTAGGTCACATCCACAGTCGTGGTAGCCCTTAAAGCTGGATTGGCTTTTATGAGAGTGATTTAAAGGGGAAAAAAGAAAATAAGGGAGGGAGAGAGGAAACAGCAGCTCAAGAGCTTCTTGTCCTTCACCAAAAAAAAGAGAGAAAAAAAATGGCACACCCTTGGTACTGCAGACCAGCTGTTCATTAGTAAGGTAAGACCAATTTGAACCTGGCTTGCTAAATCATAGCCGTGGTAGGAATCAGACTTCAGAGTAGGAAGTTACTCAAGGGGTTTTTCTGCAGTTACTTTTTCTTTTTTTAAAAAAAGCTCACATGGTGAATACTGTGATAAGGATAAATGCTCTTCAAGAGAAGATCTCATTAAACTTGAGCTCTCCAGCCTTTCAGACCACTCAATGTCCCAGCCTGGTGTAAAAGGCTAAGAAATAAATTTGCACTCCCGGGGGGTATGTCTACAATGCAATAGGAGGTGTGGCTGCAGCTCAGGTGGGCATACCCGTACTAGCTAAAACTAGCCGGGACAATGCAGCAGCCTGGACCCTTGCACGGACTAGGAATGCAAGTACATATCCAGGGTGCGGGACAGGCTTATACAGACCAGGCTGAAGCCTATGCTGCCACGTCTTCACTGCTATTTTTAGCCATGCTAGCTAGATGAAAGCAAGCGTGGGTATGCCTTCCCAAGCTACAGCACACCTCCCATTGCAGCATAGACATGCCACGGGATCGATTTTCTGCTGAATAGTACATTGTACCACTATGTCTTCACTGACCAAAAATAAAGGTGTGTTTTTACCATAAGAACGTGGCAAGTCAAGGCACTGTACTTTTAGCTCAAGGTAAGCAAAGTGAGCCAACCGTAGGCAGGGGGTATAGTGCTGACCTCGCCTAGCAACCTGACAGTAAACACAAATGCCTTGTGTCCATTTAGGATTTTACTGGGAGCTAACGATCATGTGTCAGTTATCTTACTATAGAAAAACCATTTTTGTGCTAATGAAGACAAAGCCCGTATTAGCTAACACTTAGCAGAGGTTCTTCTGTTGTGCATAGGATCATTTCTCTCGAAGCAGGTTTCAACAGTTCATTTAGTTTTCTTGCCAGAACCTTTTTCTTATTTCTTTGTACTCCTGGAAGGCAGCATTATCGAGTCGTTAGAACAGGGAACTCATGGATTCTAAGGCCGAAGGGACCATTGGGATCCTCTAGTCCAGGGGTCGGCAACCTCTGGCACGCGGCTCGGCAGGGTAAGCACCCTGGCGGGCTGGGACAGTTTATTTACTTGCTGACGCGGCAGGTTGGGCCGATCGCGGACCCCACTGGCCGCGGTTCGCCGTCCCAGGCCAATAGGAGCGGTGGGAAGCAACGCGGGCGAGGGATGTGCTGGCCGCAGCTTCCCGCCACCCCTATTGGCCTGGGACGGCAAACCACGGCCAATGGGGGCCGCGATCGGCCGAACCTGCCGCGTCAGCAAGTAAATAAACTGGCCTGGCCCGCCAGGGTGCTTACCCTGCTGAGCCGCATGCCAGAGGTTGCCGACCCCTGCTCTAGTCTGACTTCCTGTGTAGCACAGGCTGTAGAACTTCCATACAATTGTTCTAGAGCAGATCTTTTAGAAAAACATCCAAGCCTGATTTAAAAATTGTCAGTGATGGAGAGTCCACCATGATCCTTGGGAAATTGTTCCAATTGTTAATCACTCGCACCATTAAACATGTATGCTGTATTTCCGGTCTGTATTTGTCCAGCTTCAATTTCCAGCCATTGGATTATGTTATACTTTTCTCTGTTCGATTGAAGAGCCCATTATTAAATATTTGTTCCCCATGTAGGTACTTATAGATTGTAATCAAGTCACCCCTTAACCTTTTTCTTTGTTAAGCTAAATAGATTAAGCTCCATGAGTCTGTCACTATAAGGCATGTTTTCTAATCGTTTAATTATTCTTGTGGCTCTTCTCTGAACCCTCTCCAATTTATCAACATCCTTCTTGAATTGTGGGCACTAGAACTAGGCACATTATTCCAGAAGCTCTCTCACTGGGAGCTAAGATACCTAGAGCTATTGTCTGCTCTGCCACTGACTCTCTGTCTGACCTTGGGCAAGTCCCTTAATTTAGCTATGCTGTTTCCCCATCTATAAAATAGAAATAATCATACCCACTTAGAGTGCCCTGAGGTTTTCAAATCAGAAGAACTATTTAAATGCAAGCTATTACATCATCTGCTTCACCAGCCTCCATTACCTCTGATATACTTTTTAACCACACCTAAAACAATTGCCATTCCTCCAACTTCTTCCATTCCAAGATAGACACATATCTTTTTTAATATTGAAAGATTATATGGCCAAGATTTTCAAAAATAATGAGCGATTTTGATGCCTCTTTTTATGGGCGTCCACCTTGTCACACCGTAAAGAGTCCTGATATTTAGAAAGTGCTGAGCACCCGACTTTGGAAAACCAGGCCCTATTGAATGTCCCAAGTTAGACATCAAGATTTGAGGCACCCAAAATCACTAGTCACTTTTGAAACTAGTTGGCCACGTCAACTTTCAAGTTCACCATATTTTCCATTAGCCAAGGATGGCAACAACAGTAAAGAGTCGAGCATAGAAAAACATGGACTAGTCAAGCGATTTCTGAAGTCTGTTGGCTTGAAGCATTGATTTTTTGTGTTGCAAAAAAGTTAGGGAGGGTACTTGAAAATGGAAATGATAATTTTGACGTAACATTTACTGAAAATTAAACTTAACGTTCAAGCACAAGAAGTGTATTTGATTTACAATAACAACACTGTAATGCTTGGCTACATAGTGTGTGTTTTAGGCCCCAGTCCTGCTAAAGATTCTTTTGTGGGACCAAGACTGAATGAGCAAAAGAGGCCTTTCTGACTTTGTCATTCTGTTTTGAAAGACATAGTGATCGGGAGGAGTCATCAATATTGCCACTGATTGCAGCAGGCTTCACAAGGGTACGTATGTATTGTCAACCCCTGGATCGTTCTGTAATGTGTGAACTATGATGTAATATGAGAAGCTGTGTTGCGGTTTGGTTTTCAGTGGTCCGGTTTGTCAGTAGTCCAATCTGCAAAGCCTCACCTTCTGTAGTCCATTGTTCTATATTGTCTCCTTCTGAGCTAGCATATCCCAATGGAAACAGAAACATGACCACTTCAGAGAGCATCCTAACTATCAGAGACTCTTTGTATGCTTATTTTAAAAGAAATGTAAAAGCATTAAACTTCTTTTCATAAGTATATATGGGCCAGACTGACCCATTAGTAGCCATACTGTAGCAGAGCTGGGAAGTAGCTTGTAGTGAACAATAGGACATCCTATGGGGAATTTATGCTATCAGATACAAATTCTCACCTGTACAACGGGCTTCAGACATTATCAGGTGCTATTATCTATTGTCTAGAGTCATCAGGAATGCATTACACTGAATCTGTTCCCTGACAACTATCCCAATTAAGCAGGTTTGGTGCTTATTAGTGTGTCAGTTAGGTGGATTCTTCAGTACATTAAGCTGACAATGGAACAAAAATTGCATGATTTATAGTGAGACGAATGGTGCATATTCACTAGTTTGTTTACTACTCTGTCATAGCGCATTTGCATCCCTCTCCTTTGTAGTTAGACCTCAGTGCTGCAAATGCTAAAGGATGGGAGTAATTTTATTCATCTGAGTAAATCCAGTGACTTCAGAGGGACTACTCAGATGAGTAAAGTTATGCAGAATGCTTATTTTCAGGATTAGGGGCTTGACAGCCTTGGCATTATCTTAGTAGAGCCCATTCCTGCAATTCTTACTCCTGATCAACTCCCCTTGAAGTCCATGGCACTTTAGCATGTATGAAGATCCAAAGGGCTTGTCTACACTTGGAAGTTGTTTCTGATTAAAGTAGGGGATGTATTTCAGCTGTTCCTGAATAACTCCATGCATGGATAGGCTTATTCTGGAACAAGAGTTCCTTGTTTAGTTTAACCCACTTTGGTTAAGTTAAATAGGAAGATGGCACTTTTATTACAGAATATGTGTCCACACATAGAGTTATCTGGGAACAGTTAATCAGGAACAGGTTAATGAATAGGAAAATGAATACACACTAGACAAAGGCTAATATTTTCTCATTTAATAGTCAAAAAAAGCATTGTTTGTTTCTGTCCATGAAATTATGACCTGGAAAGCTATACACCATGTAAAATTAGTGTTGAAATCTGACTTTTTTGATTAACAATATGATTTAATTGTTATTTAAACTAAACAGCATGAAGACAAATAATTTTAACATAAATTAGTTTGATCCTATTTATTGACTTTGTTGATAGTCACATTGACGCAGCATGCTCTTTTTATCTTGTTGTTACACTTTATTTTCTATTGCTTTTTTCAAAATGTAACACCTGGAGGAAATGCACCAGCCTGATGAAGTTTCTAGAGCTCTTTACTTGTGAAGTGTTCATTTTATGCATTCCTGATGTCATTCATAATTTATTTTTTCTTTAAAACAGCGTATCTTTATTGACAGAAAAGTCAACTGCTGAAATATTTCTAACTTTTCATTTACAGAGATATGTAGAAAATTCCAATATAATGGCCTGTTACAATGAGCTAATTCAGCTGGAATTTGGAGAAGTGCGGGCACAATTTAAACTAAGGTAATTTTACCAATTTCAAGAAACATCAACAATAAAAAAGGCCAAATTTATTCTCATCCAAAAAAGAATATTTCTTCTTACTATATGGATGCTCACTATAGAAAATTAGTTTGCCAAATTAGTATGTCCCTATTAATCCCTAAAGCACAAACTCCTGCCAGTATTTGTGTTTTTTCTGTTGTATGATATTTTATATCTACCTTAAGAGACAAGTAAATTAAATCTAATCCATTGGGGTTTTTTTCTGTCTACAAGGGCTTGTAATTCAATATTTACAGCACTCGAGAAAAGTCAAGAAGCCATTGAGATCACAAGTGAAGATCATGTAATACAGGTTTGTTCTAGTTATTTTTATAAGCATAAAATATTGTTCTGTGGATTCACTAAATTTTATTTCATCCACAATTATATGTACTCTTTCTTTAAAAGAAGTTCAAGCATCTGAACAGATGAGAGAAATTCAGCTCTCATGTACAATTTCCTCAGTTTAAAATATCCTGTTTAAACCAAGTCCATTTAAAAAAATAAGTAATCTTTGAGGTTATTCTGCAGATCTGGCCCTCAGTCTTTTTGTGATGCTTATTTCATATATTGCTGATAACTGTTGGTGAACACAGCCATGGTTTTATAAACTTTCTTTTCCTAAAGTGTTGCAAATTAATTTAATTTTTCTTTAAAACCTAGCTGCAAGCGAAGCTAATTCCAAGTGCAGACAAGGCCCCTGAGTGTAAGTTTTAGTCAAGTTTTAGCAAATGTCCACAAATGACTAGAATAAAATCACAAAACTCATTTCCTTGAAGCTCGTTGTCCTTGAAGACTTGAATCCATCCCTCTGTACACACTGGGGCTCAGACTAGTTTAAGGAACAGAATTTAAACTAAATTTGAACACAGACCCAGTTAACCTGGTTTCTGTGATGGTATGGCCAGCTAATGGGGATGAAGCCAAATCATATTGTAACTCTGTTTAAACAAGATTAGAATACTTTTTTAAAATGTGGTATTGAAGTGTTGTTTGTTCCATCTACACTCACTTGCTAAACTGATTTAGAGACTGACTGGGTTGGAACCATATTTTTGAATATGGTTCCCCAGTTCCCAAACTAAAGTCAGCACAGACAACGCCTAGCTCTCCGCTCTTGAAAGGCTAATACACGAATCCAGCCTGTATGGGTGAACTTTATTGTAAGTCAGAGGTGGCTAAACTTACTGACCGTCTGAGCCGCATATGACAGTCTTCAGAAGTTCGAAAGCCGGGATGCGTCTGCTGGAGCTCGGGGCTTCAGCCCCACTCCTGCTGAAGCTGTGAGCCCCGGCAGGCGCGCCCCATAGGCCTGAAGCCCCAAGACACCCGCCCCAGCCCGCTGGTCAGAAAGCAACCTGTGGGAGGGAGACGTGAAAGGTCACATGCCCTCTCCTCCCCTCCCCCCAATTTTTGCTAGGGTTTGCTGGCCCCGCTCGGTCACATAGTGCTGCCGGGGATAAATACATTAAAGACTGTGAGGCATTCAAGTACTATGGTCATGGGAGCCATATAAGTACCTAAGATAGGTAGATTAGAGTGAGTGATTGATCACAGGTCTAAACCCCTGTGTAGGCGGCATGTAGGGACCCCATAGAATTGGAGTGGCAGTGCAACCCTCAGTTTACGGATAACAATTCCCACCTCCCAGCACTCTTAGATTCCCCTTCACACAGCCCATTTTCTTGAGCTTTGTGAGGAGGGCCCAGAGACGACCCCCATCCCCAGTCCTTGACTTTTTCATAGAGAAAAAACAGAATTTAGCAACATTACCATTTAATACTCCTCGGCCCTACAAAATCTCTCCATCCTGTTTGTGACTTTCACAACATTGAGATTGGCTTCGGTTTGAAGACTGAAAGGATTCATTTTTCAAGAGTATTTGTTGTCTATAATAACTCCTTGGAAACGCAAAACTATGTTGTATTTCATAACAAAATATATTTTCCTCTCTCTGCTCATGTGTGCACACAGGCTTGTTTTGTAAGAGCACCAGGCTTCTGGAATGGATTTTTGTTTTGTTGTGTTAAAAAAATATTGAAGTGTATATTTTTATGAATAATACATACAAAGACTTTTACCTCAGCTTAGTAAACATACCACTAGGTTTAACAAGGTAGATCAAAATGTAGGTCTGTCTTGACTTTCTTCTTTTAAGTATTGTGTTTAATGAGCTTTGGTTTTATTTCACAGTATGTAAATCCTGCATTTGAAACAGTGATGGGCTATCAAATAGGTGAATTAATAGGAAAGGAATTAACTGAAGTGCCTATAAATGAAAAAAAAGCCGATTTCCTGGATACTATTAATTCCTGCATAAAGATAGGAAAGGTAAGTAGCAGTATATCATTTATCATTCCATGATATTATTACACACTACCTGTAGGAGTGATAATTGGCCATGCGTAAAACACAACATAGACTTTACAGGCATGTAACATGCGTTCTTTGCTTACTCACACAAGTAATCCCATTGAAGTCAATGAGACTAGTTGTGACGAGCAGGATTTGGCATATAACATACTAACCTGGGGTCCAATCCTCTTCACACTGAAGTCAATTGCATTCATCTTATTGACTTCAGTGGGAGCAGGTTTAGCTAGTCCTCTCAATTGCGATAATAATGGGCTCAATCCTGCAAGGTACAGAGGAGAGCCATGTACTCCTCAACTCCCATTGGTACTTTGCTGCATTGGGTCTTGTAGCGCTGCTCCTCACTGTAGATTCTATTTTACCCGCATTGAAAACCAATCTTGTGGTATCTCACTCTCATTGTTGTAACTCCAGACACTTTAAATTATGGGTCTGAGGATGTGACAACCTTACTGATGCTAAAGAAATGAATCCCACATGATTCAGATCTTCTCATCCAATTTGTGTGTGTGCGTGGACATATGTGCCCATGCGCCCCTTCATTGTATCCCATATTTGGTATGCTTAATAATGGTGAAAAACAATTAAAAGAAATCTCTGAGAACAATAAATATTCTATGTTGGTGGGAAAATTCTTATCCGTGGTAAAAAAATTTTTTGACATTGTCAAAACATAAAGCTGTGTAATTTATAGTGTAAGAACGTGATAAGATGGAGTAATACATTTCTAGAATGGGAACTGAGCTGAATTTAAAGAGGTTTGGGTCTCATCAAGAATGACATTTTCCTTTTTGTAAAGGTTACTTTCAGTTAAGTTGCATGGAAAAGTAAGAGAGTAAAACACACTCCTGTGTTGTTTCTATGTAGCGTGTGTTACATGTATGTGTATTACTCACTTTACATATGTAGGGCATATGCTGCATGCACCAAAAGGTGCAGAAACCTAAAAGGGAGGTGGAGAATAAGTAAACTAAGGTAGCGTGATATGAAAGAACAAGTTGTCCAGTGGCAAGTAGATTAGAACAGAACCACACTCAGGTTCCAACATGATACATTGTAGCTGATTAGCAAGCTCAGAATTTAGAAACCTTGAGAGAGAGGCATGTAATTTCTATCACCCTAAAGAGACATGTCAGCTTTCAACTGCCAGGCCCTTTTCTTCAACAAGAGAGGTAGTTCTCTAATGACTAAGGAACTCTCTAGTGGATTTCCATTAGAAATACTTATTGCATCAAGGAAGTGCAGGGGAGTCAGATGGCTTCACAGTGCAGATATGGAGGTTGATAACAGATTTTGCTGACTGCCTCATAACACTGTGGTGTTCCTTTGACTCTATTCTTGTTGTGGCACTATGTGAGTGTGCATCCTAGTATGTCTTGGAGCTGACATTTGCATCTTGACAGCAAAGCGTAAATGCCTTCTGAGGCCAGTGAAAAGATATGTCATGGTACCCTATCTAAGGAGACACTGATTGTGGTGGTAACATGAGGAATTTTCTGAATCAGCTGCATTTGCAAAGATGTGCCATGGCATATCCACAAGGCTGAGTCAGGGTAGCTAATTGGGTCACACTGGCTGTCTGCTGGGAAACACCACGTTATTGACACTGTGGTGAGATGTTAAAATTAATTACTAGTGTTATGTACATCTAGGTATTGATGCATCAAGGCACTAACGCAAAGATATAATTAGTCACACTGTGTACATCAAGGTAGTAACATGAGTATTCGTCTAGAAAGGCAATGATGTGTCTCTGTGCAGATGGAATGTGCATCTGAACACGAAACTGTCGTGTCTGGATATTGACTGGAGTGCTGGATCCAAGAGACATCCAAGGGCTAAAATGATGGTGCTTCACAGTTCTGTTGCCTCTGTGAAGGTGCATCCAAATAAAGACACGTGGTACAGGTCGGATACCATTATGTGGTGTTCATTAAGTTAAGAATACAGATCAGTTAGTTCTATTGGGCTTCATGACTACAGCATCTAGTATTCACAATATCCAATTATCATATTTTCAATTATTTTTAATGTAATAACAAAAATGTCTCTAACAGAAATGTATTTTTAGACTACTCATGGTAAAAAAAAAAAACAAAAAAAAACCTAATACTGAGTAATATTTTTCCTCTAAGTATGGAGCTGTCAAGATTTTTGTGTTTTAGTATTCTGATATCAGGACACCCTTCTGTGAATATTAGTGAGATATTAAACTTTAAACCCTACATTTCTGGAAGGTCTTAAACTCTCCTCGATGTAGATTTGTGTTTGTTTCATATGTCTTCTTATTTGCCATTGGGACACTTAACAGTTTGTAATCTACATAGATTGTAAAAATGTAGAATTTTACCTATTAACACAAAAGGAGTTCTTCCATGAAACATTCGCAGATGCAATTTTACTGTGTGGTTCAACATTTGAAAGATCACAATACTTTGAAAGTGTTTTATACTGAATTGTTCCAGGAGAATTTGAAACTAATTTGCCTCTGGAAGGAATAACATTCTTCAAAAAGTTTTGGTTGTGTCAAGATAAATCTGATTTGATTTATCTATCTCCCTCCATGTTTGTGATTTCTTTGTACATATGAAAAAAGAATGCTTCCAGTTAGCAACCAAATATGTGGGCACTGTAACTTGATTACACTAGCTTACAATATACCAAGCAATTTCTCTAGCCCAGACAAAAAACTGTGCTGTGATGTTTTCTGATCATCCAGCACATAGTAGGAGTTCTTATCTCATGATGAGACTAACCCTTCCCAGTTTGAGACTACGTAGTATCATAACAAACACAGTAACAAACCAGAATTTCTGATAGAGCTGCTCCAGGGATTTGGGGAAAATGTTTCTAGTTGTACAGTGGGATCCAAGATGGATCTATGCCTGTTCATCCACACATGTAGTATTTTAACTCCTGTGTTGAGAAACATTAATCTGTGGCCAAGTTTAGCATCTTCAAAGAGCATTTGATTGGCATTTTACACAGTAAAGCAAGGGACTGTTTTAGCAAACGGACTTGGACTATCCATGTAGTATACAGTGATCAGGAAGGATATTGTAGAGCCAAGCAAAAAGATGTCTTTGGTTAACGTATGCTGGCTGTACTCACAAGAGACCAGCACTATCAAAAAGTATTTTCCTTCTGTTCCAGTTTAAGAAATTAAGATGCAACACTTGCATATTCTTAACTCATTGAATGAATCAAATTAGATCCGCTGAGGTGAAATGTGAACTAGCTGATCACATCCGACTAGAAGTTTTGCTGCATCTGATCCCTATGATCTGGGACAAAAAAATCTTTATTTGAGATAGTTTCACTTTTCATAAAGTGAGGACAAATCTACACCACAGCGAGAGTGTCTCCCACCGACATAGTGTCAGTGTGGACAGCACTTAGGTTGATGTAACTTACGTTGCTCAGGGGGATGTCTTTTTCACACCCCTGGGTGACATAAGTTACATTGACTTAAGCGGTAGTGTAGACCAGCCCTCATGAGATACCTATTGATAATTCAGACAAGGTACCCAATTTCTCCCACTGCTTGGGAGCTACTCGGCAGAGGAATATATAGGGGAAGTTATTTAGTTATCTAAGGCAAGTGAGTAGTTTGTAAGGGTGCACACTGTGTGCAATGTGTGCAATGCACACTGTGTGCAATTTTATATGAAAAATGAACCAAACTCAGTGGTCCTTCCCTGGACTCAGATTACGTTGTGGAAGATTTTGTGCTTGACATTGGTGTTTACAATGAGCTTTGGTGTCTTACTATATATATGAATCCATGGGATGATGGGTAATGAAGCATTGCCTTCCGAAGGTATCATTAGAGCATTAGATTATTATATCAAGGATGTTATTGATTCTTCCTTTTCTACTTACACCAGATGTTCTTAGTCTTTATTTTAACACCAGAACATTAGGCCACGCTGAAGTGACTGTGGCACCATATTTCTAGGACAGTAATTCACTCATAAGGATGAGCTCAGTTGAAGGCATGTGTCGAGAGGTACATATTCTCTATTTAGCTGGCTGACAGAGGTTCTTGGAGAAAGCATATGGAGTTCTTAAAATATGTTTATGTAATATCCTTGTAAGAACTTTACATAATGGCTGGTGTTTGGCTTAGACCAGAACTGAATTGTTCTGACCCTTCTCCTCCACACGTTGCCTTTCAAGGTTTTCTTGTTTTTTTCAGACATTACAACTGTGAATTTTTGCCTATTGAATATGAAGCAAAATCCATTAGTGACTGCTTCTATCCTGACATGATGGGAAGGCACTTGCAACTCTAGAATTATTCAATTCGTGCATTATGACTTCATCCCTTTATGCATATTCTGACCTTATTATCTGGGTTTAGAGATTGATTACTCATCTCTCCCTTATCCTGGTTGTCAGGGAACTATTGCTATGTATCATTTTAATTCCAAGAGCATAGAACTGTGTAATGTTTGCTTAGTCCTCATTTATATTCCTCATGCAACATATGGGAGAAGATATTATGCTTGATTCCCAGTTTGTTGTGCACAGTTCTTTTCTCAGACCGATACATGGAAAAACCTTTCAGGGTTTTTTTTTTTATTATTATTTTATTCCTCTCCTTCCTCCCCCCCACTGCTTGTCATTATGCAGTCCTTATGAATGCTGGATTCTTTGCTTGTTGGTTCTCCTTCCCCAGTGCAAATTACATTAGAATGTAGGGCAAATTCTACCCTTAGTTATGCCTGTGTAGTCTTGGCCCATCTGTCTATTGTTTTCTCTACAATATAAGGATAAATGTAGGTGTGTATGTACATTATTCTGTACTATGTGCATGTGCACATGGATACACATATGCATAGAAAACCTGATCAATTAAAAGACTCCCTGTGACTTCATTGGGCTTTGGATGACGCCCATATACAGTAAGCAGTCAATTTGTTGTTCATTGTTGGACGCTCTTGGATCCAGATTTTCCAGACTCTTTTTTTCTTTAAATTTATGCTAGGATGGACAAACTTGTGGGCATCACTTTGAATCCACTCAAATATCGTGGGTCTACAGACTGCTTCATACTGAATATTATTGGCTTTGCATTATGCTATGGGAAAAAAAACAAAAAGAGGAGCGTGGGAGAGAAGTCAGGTGAATAGTGGAACAGAAAACAGACAGAATGGGGACAGGGTTGTGGGAGAAGACTGAAGAAAGCTACAGAGAGAGAAAAAGAATTGTACTGGCAAAATATGGGATGTACAACATCTGTTTGTGCCAGCCTCACTTGTGGAATTTTTTCTATTCCCCAATTCATAGAACAGCCTCTGCTTTAAGTAGAAGTTGTTGTTAGATATATGAAAATAATAATAATAGGAGTAACTGGGTGAAATCTGCCACTTGTTATACAGGAGATCAGATAATGGTCTCTTCTGGATTTAGAATCAATGAATAAAAAAAGATTTTTTTTAACAGGATGTCCTTTAAAAATATAGGTTTAAAACAGGAGGGGAAATAGTCAGTTTCTGAAAATTATATCCAGGGCTGACCAAAAATTTTACATCTAAGCTATTTTTGACAGAAAATTTGGTTTTCAATTAACTGCAACCTTCACTAGACGGTTCTGCTTTCCATAGAAAATTTTGACTGTTATTTAAAAAAAAACCAAATCCTGAAAACCAAAAGCTTTCCATTTTTTGGATTTTTGACAAAAAGTTGAAATATCTGGCAGAAAAAAAAAACAGGTGTTTTCTGACAAGCTCTACTCACCCGTTAGCCTGAAACCCAAGAGCGTGGATCTATTATAACTACAGAGCTAACTTCAGAGACCAAGAAGTAGACATGTTTCAACCCCTCCAGAGTTGGACTCCTCTAGAGCCCATCAACCAATGCTCCCCAATTGGCTGGTCAGTGTGCTATTATATGTACAAAACAATTCTCAATGTTTTCTATCTCTGGAATTCAGCTTCAAAATTGTGTGAAATTATTTTGGAGTTTAAATTCTTAAATTTATTTTTATAAATAACATATTGGGGCAGAAGGAGCAGCTGTCTGAGTTTTCTGGAGAGGTGGATAATTTCTCCAATGAGCTAAAAGAATGAGATGCTTGTAAGTGGAGTGAGAATCCACAGCCCCAGTTGTATCTTCAGTTCCTCTTCTTTCGTATTTCTTCTTTCTGAGTCCACGCTTCTCTGACACATGCATTGCCTCTAAGACCCCTAAGAATGAACATCTAGGTCTGGGATTGTAAAGCAGATTTAACTGAAAATATATCAAATTTAGATTTTTATTTTTATTTTTTCCCGACTCTCTTGGCAGTAATAAATGAAGAGGAATTTTTAGAAAATAGCCTTAGATTTGTTAATTACTTAATTGAATGTAATTACCCTTGGACTACTCTTGCAGGAATGGCAAGGAATGTATTACACCAAAAAGAAAAATGGAGATAGCATACAACAAAATGTGAAGATAATACCTGTCATTGGACAGGGAGGGTAAGTGCAAAAGTGAAGTACCTTTTCAATATGTATTTGAGGTATGATACAATGCTCAATGAAGTCAGAGACTCCCATTGGCTTCAATGGGCCTTGCATCAGTCTCTATTGCTTTCTAAGTGAAATCCATCCCTGCAGAGCTGGGAGCCTGCAGTGGAACCAATCCACCACTTAAGTCCTTAGGGTAAAATCCACTTTACTCACATAATGCTTGGCTAATTGCACTGTATGCAAGGGAAGTGAAATCCAACCCCCAATGCAGAGCCAGGGTTTGGGCCAAGCTCCCCTGTGGCTATTATTCCAGCCTGTGGGCTAGAGTGGTTAGTGCTCCATTATGCCTTGTGTTGAGGCTACTGGAGGGAGCCACATAGAGCCTATGTTCCCTCCCATCATCTCCATCCATGCTGGCCTATGCAAGGCTGGTGTACAGACTGGTTCTGTGGTGCAGCTACTTGATTTGTGTAGGTCCTTTACACTTACATCCAGGTGATCTTCACCCAAAGGGAGCTAGCATTCCTTACTCAGGCAAAATCCCCGTTTCCCCAGCACTTCCAGTCAGCCATTGACTGGGATGTTTAGAGCAGAATGGTAAATATTGATTATTAGAACATTTATGGTAAGTCCCCCTATGCAATTTCAGTAAAGAAAGGGGGACCAGCTGACATATATTGTAGCAGTCCCTAAACTCTCTGAGAATTTTCTAAACATTACCTTACACCTTAGTTCCTCCTATCCCACTGAAGCCTCAGGCAGTCCAGTTCCTCCATTGATTATCATCACGTGCTAGTTGTGATGCTTCTTCCCAGTGATACCAGTGGAAAACATGTAGAGTTATTAAAATAATATGGGCTTGATGATATAAGAGTACACATTCCTCCGGGAACCCCCACTTTTGTATGTCCCTTCCTTCTCAGGTTGATCTATCTTACCATGAAGGAAAGGTTGTATGCAACTTCTTTCCTATCCAACAAACATTATAGATTAATTAAATGAGCGGGGGAAACTCCACTCTTTATAGGCAGAAGAAGTGGGATGTTTTAAATTGCTGGCATCCCTTGGTAGTAATTCATACTCTCTATTCTCCATCAGTGGAGCAAAAGCATCTGGCAGCTTGTGATACAAAGCAGAGGAGATGGACCCATACTCATGTATACATTACCTGAATACAAAGCAAATGCGATTGGCACAGTGAGTGTCATGGCAATCTGGAGGCATTTAGGATGGTACTAGCCTAGGTGACTGCTCCGCCCCTAAACCCTGTAGTCTGTCTGTCTGGACCTACATCATTGCAGATGCACCAGCCACACCATACACCTAAACTTCCCCCAGCAGCAGCAGAGAATGAGCCCACATAGTATGGCTATACAGCACACACATCCCACCCTCCCTCCCTCCTGCCCTCCAGTGCAGCTGAACTGCATTGGTTCCAGGCCCCCACACAGTAGGATTTGTCCTGGATGGATTTATTGCTAGTATGGATCTTGTAAATTTAAAATGCAGCGAAATGTGAATCAGAGCTGGGAATAATAACACATTGTTTTTTGCCTACAGAAAGATTAGACACTATGTGTCAATTAGTAGACTGTGCAATGACAACAATAAGGTAAGAAAAAAGGTGATTTGTCCATTTTAGTTTAAGCAGAAAATATCACAGTGTGATCAGGAGATTGATTAACTGGATTTCTTATATTGATTTGTAGGCAGAAAGAATATGTGAACGTGTTCAGGCTGAATCTCAGACAGGTACGTTATTGCATTTTTGTAACAAGAAGCATGGGATGTATGCAGAAAAAGATTAGATAGGTCGCTAAGATCAGACTCAAACACGGGTTACACAGCACAGTGAAAACAATAATATTTTGATAGCAATAAAATGGTATTCCTGGGGGAGACAAAATAAATGCAAGTTATCTATGCCAGGCAAATTTGTTTCAGAAGTGACATAAATCAAACAAACCTTGAAAATGTAATGTGTCCATGTTAGAACCATGAGTGGGTACCACATTTGGCTCTATTTCACATTCCAGTCATAGGTAGTGTAGTTGATGCAATCTCTATGACTAGATTAGAAATGTCAAGGACACCATCTAGATGGAATTTATGTCATGGCTAATATAATTCATGGCATGCACCTTTTGCTTCTTTATTAAAGATCTGTTGCTTTTGCTATTTTGGGATATTGCATGTGGATGGATACGACGATGAATGCACATAATTTAGGGCTTGGTCCTGCTCCCATTGAAGTTCATGGCAAAACTCACCTTGCCTTCAATGGGCCTTAGAGTTCCAGAGTTTACAGGGTGGTTTCAACCCCAAATCAATCTGTTTATATTCTGAACAATTATGATTAGGAAATTCCCAGCTGGTTTTTTATTTAATTTAAATTTAAACCCAGATAACTGCCTCCTCCCTTTAAAAAAAATACTGACGTATTCTAGCAGGATTTGCCCCAAACATTACAGCTTCCAGTAGTGCCACTTCAGGACCTGGGGCCATTGCTGCAGGGGACAACAGTACATTTTAACAAGGGTTCTTGTATAGTAAGCGTGCCTCTAGGCTCCTTCCCACCTGAAGCAGGAGGTATGTGGGACCAAGTTATGCTATTCCGCCTTCTGTTACAAACAGAAAAGCAGAGGGATCAAACCCACATTCCTCATGTGCCTCTGGTGGAAGCCATCTTCCATTGGAGGATGTGGGGGAACAATGAGGTAGCTTAGGGAGTGAATCAGAAGAAAGCAATACCATAGCACTCCAGGGAGTTCTGTACAAGCAGCCACCATGGATTTTGTGGTCTAACTCTACTCTCTCCTGCCTGGCGGTCTTAAGACACACATACCCCATCAGTGCTGGGATTTGCCCCTCCAGTATTGCACTTTAGAGGACTTAAAATAAAACCTTTGTTCCTCCTCTCCTCTCTGCTATGCCCTTGGGCTCTGCTCATAATTCAGCCCCTTTTGATCTTCCCACCCTAAACTAGTTCCTTTGAAGGGATGAAGGAGTATGTCCACCCACACTTAGAGTCCTAGGCTGCAACTCTCTGTCTGCTCCTTGTTGTACTCAGTAGTAATGCCCCCATCCCCTCCCTTAGGCAATCTCAGCTCACTGACAAACACTTATCTGGTATGAGTCAATTAAAACTAAAAAACAAGCAATGGGCCAAACCCTGTCCTCAGTTATCCTTGTGTAACCACTTTCTGTGCTAATTAACCCACATGCAATGGGACTGCATGGGCCTAAGTGAGCTCAGAAATTGCCCTATTGACTTAAGTCACTGTATCTGCCTTTCAGTTCCCCCATCTGTAAAACAGGGAGAACAGACTCCCTCCCATAGACTGTTCTGGGGATTAAGCAGGTAATGTCTATACCTATGTCAAGGTTGGCTTACTAAATATTATTATTAATTGTACAGTCCAACAACTCTTGCATGAAGCCATTTAACGGTGATTTTCTAAGATGTGAAATATTCAGACAACAGAGAACTCTTGTCTACTGAAGTTTCTATCTTGCCTTAGAGCCAAATGCTGTCTGCCTCCGGCCCTAAACACATCTAGTGCAGGGGGTAGCCTCAAAGACAAAGCAGACTCCGCTCAGAGTTTGAGGGGTTGGTAGGGGTGGGATAGGGAAGTGGTCAGCGGCTTCACCGCTGTGTAGACCCATAGGACCTGAGGAAGAGCTCTGTGTAGCTCGAAAGCTTGTCTCTCTCACCAACAGAAGCTGGTCCAGTAGAACATATTAACCTCACCCACCTTGTCTTTGTAGATCCATAAGGGGTGTTCAGGGGCCCCTCTGACTTGTACAGCTCTATTACTGGCAGCGCTGTGGCTGAACCGCCACTCTGCACCAATGTGAGAGAGGACTCTACATGCTCTTAGCCCTGGTCTACACTGGGGGGGGGGGGAATCGATCTAAGTGAATAACGTAGCTGAAGTCGACGTACTTAGATCGACTTACCGTGGTGTCTTCACCGTGGTGAGTCTGCTGCCGCTTCCCCGTCGACTCTGCTTGCACCTCTCGCAGCGCTGGAGTACAGGAGTCGACGGGAGAGGGCTCGGGGGTCAATTTATCGTGTCTAGACTAGATGCGATAAATCGATCCCTGCTGGATCAATCGCTACCTGCCAATCCGGCGGGTAGTGTAGACATACCCAGAGATCCTCTACACAAAGGCCATTTACTCTTGCGTCTTTGCTTGAGGCAAGAGCAGCATCCAAAGAGAGTGCCGTGGGAGCATCCATGGCAAGGCCAGTGTGAATACAGTTCTAAGAAGCTGTTTTCCAACCAACTGTAGCATTATCCATGTTGCTCCGCTACTATCAAGCTTTTACCTATGTTTAGTTTCCTTTAACATATAATCTGGGAAGAGCCTTTGTTGCAGTCATTGTATAACACTGATGTCTCCACAGATATTCAGACTTGCCGACACAAAGATAGGAGGAAAGGATCGCTTGATGTCAGATCCACAACCTCACGAGGAAGTGATGGTATGTTAGATAAGTGGATGTTTGTATATTTTTCACATGGCTTTTAAAAACCCTCAAGACATGAATATTTCATATTTATGCAACTACCCCATGTGTTTTGCCTCTGAGCAATTTTTTTTATCCTATTTTTTTGAAAACTTTAGAAATGAAAGGCCAGATTCTGCCACCCTTACTAACGTTGGGTAGCACTTACTGTCATGAGTAATCCCATAGAATTCAATAGAGCTACTCCCAAAGTAAGTTACTCTTCATCATTAGTAAAGGTAGCAGATTCTGGGGCCCCCACAAGTATTGGGGTTTGTTGTAGTTTCCCTATCTACTCTTCCCATTAAAGTCAAAGTTAAATTTCTTCTTAGTTGTTGTTTGTTTTATTTGCACTATGTTGTGTCATACATCAGGGAGTTGCACTTCATCATGGCATATCACCCTTCACCTTAGTAGGTAGTTCACATACTGCAGGGTTTTGCTGGTGTTTATAAAGCTTCTGTTAAAACATGTATCAGTACATTCTAGGCAATGGTCAAAGTCTGGTGAAAATTTGAAGTAACAGATTTACTTCTAATTTTCACCAGACTGACCATTGCTACAAAAATAGCCTGGATTCTGATGCTGAAGATGTGCTCGGCATCAGCACAAAGAGTAGCCGAGAAGTAGCCACATCTTACTAGGTTACAGAACAGGAAGTAGCCTAGTTTGGCCTTTGCTGCCAAAAATTGCTAATTGACACACAAGATGTATGTTTTCCCGTCCCTGATTAATGACATCAGTTGTTATGGGCCAGAACCTCAGTTGGCATAGCTCATCATCGCTGCACTAAGTTCAAAGAACCTACACTGATTTACACCAGCTGAGGATCTGACTCATTGTGTCTTGTCAGGTCTTCTCCCCCCCAAAGACAACATATATATGGCACTGGTGGCTGAACATTTTATAAAACATTTAAAATATAAAAACAGCAACTATGTTGCCAGGCCATTATGGCTGCTTATCTCTGTTCTGTGTTGTTGGTGATTCAGAGCGCGTCTATGTGGGCATCCTTATCAGCATAGCTGGACAAGTGTGCATATGCATGCTGTTATAGGTGGTCCTGAAGGTCATGGCAAACGAGGAATTCTTGGCTAAGTGGATGTCGTGCATTGTCATTTTAATCAGAGTGCTAATTTTGCTTTCTCTTCTGCACAGGCAGTTCACAGAGGCGACACTCCTCCATGGCCAGGATACATTCCATGACTATTGAAGCACCCATCACCAAGGTAATGCACCGTTGCTGGTGTTCATTAAGTCAGACTATCAGAATTTACCTGGATTTTGTTCTGAAATACTGTGGCAGAAACCCTCTGCACAGCACCTGGCCTGAGTAGCTGGGCCACATGCAGTGGTTGTAGACGCTTATGCTGGCTCTTACACCATGTCTTTCCTTTCTCCCATCTCCCACAGAGAGTGACTGGAAGGATCCAGGAAGTGGCAAATGCCCAATCCACCCTTGCCCGCCCATACTGTCCTTGCCTGTCCCCTCCACCTGCCACATAGGAGTGTGCACCGTCTGCATCTCTCTCCACATTCCGCCCCCTCTTTAGCACAATCGCACTGGTTCTGTTGCCTGGAGGCGCTCTGCCCATGCAAAGGAAGGGACTAGATTTCCCCTTCATACATGTTCGTTGTAATGCATAGGGGCTGACTTCTATTTTTCCCCAGGCGTGCTCTGCCCTGAGGTTCTGCCCTCACTCCACCCCTTCTCCCGAGACCATGCCCTCAATCTGCCTCTTCCTGCCTCCGCTCTGCCCCCTTTCCTGAGGCCCCACTCTCGCTCTGCCTCTTCCCACCCCCACACCAGCCCCTCCCCTAAGGCTCCCGCCTGCCTGCCATTCACTGCTCTCTGCTTTCCCCCAGCCCCCAAACAGCTGATTGGCACTGAGCACCCACTATTTTTTTCTGTGAGCGTTCGAGCCCTGGAGCACCCACAGAGTCAGTGCCTATGTTGTAATGTGTCTCAAGAAATCATTCAAGAGACCAACAAATATCAGTTGCTTAATAAAGTGACCTTCTGATACAGGTAGAAGGGGATTGTACTGAGTCTGTTTGGAGATACTTTGGGCGAGTGTCTTAGGACAGGAAGTTGCCTAATAAGAATGGCCTCTTTAAAGCCTCGATCCTGCTCCCACAGTCAATAAAAGACTTCAGTGTTTCACTATTGATCCCCTAGAGATTTCACAGTAGTTCTACACAATCTGAATTAAATACTGCTATGTTAAGTAACGATGACTTCTCATATTAGTCACTGAGAATCTCTCTTTTCTTCAATCGCTTCTAAATTTCAAGAGTTTCTTATATTAACCTAGGTAATAAATATTATCAATGCTGCACAAGAAAGCAGTCCCATGCCTGTCGCAGAAGCTTTAGATCGAGTGTTGGAGATTCTAAGAACCACTGAGTTATACTCTCCACAACTTGGGACAAAAGATGAAGATCCACATACAAGTGATCTCGTTGGAGGATTAATGACTGTGAGTACATATGATGGCAAACAATTGCTGACATAAATGCTGGGGCCTGGATTCTCCTTGCACTTACTCCAGTTTACATCAGTGTAGCTTCAGTGGAACGCCATTGATTTAAATGGAATTGCTCCTAATTTTTACATTGTTACAAGTGAAAGGAGGATCAGGTCCCTTGATTTTTTTTTTTTTTAATGGAATACTCAAGTATATGTATTAAAGTTCTGTGCGTAGGTTGAGAGCCCAAACTGCATCATATGATGCATGCATGTGAGGCAGGGGAGATTGTGCAGGACGTGGAGGGGGGCAGGCTTCTGGGGGAGGCAGAGGGTGGGTGTGGGCACCTACGGGAGTCGGGGCGGGGGGTTGTGGGGGAGGGGTGCTGGCTGCCTGCAGGAAGTTAAGAGGCAGGGGTGCCCCCAAGTTCACTCTCACTCCCTGTCGGGGCCAGATGGCAAGTGCCCAGCCCTGCATCTTCCCTGCCAAGCCCAATGAGATAGGAGGCTGCTCCCCACTGTTGCTTCCCACCAGCAAGCCTGGCTCTCCTGCAGTGCACACGCACAGAGGCCTCTCCGAGCCCAGCTGCCCTGCGGCCTGGCTGACCTGAACAGACTACATCAGTGTAGCTTGCGCCTGCAAGATCTATATGGGGCACTACAGCACTACACATTAGTGCACTCTTCACTTTTTACATGGGGGCTGCAGACTGGTCTGCAGACTGGTACAATTGTTTCTCCCAGAAATCTGCCACCCCGAGGCAGTTGTATAGTTTGCCTACAGCTCGAGTGGCCTTTGCATCTTGGCCCTGCTTTGAGCAGGGGATTGGACTAGATGACCTCCTGAGGTCTCTTCCAACCCTAATATTCTATGATTCTATGATCTACTCTTTGAATTGGCACATATCACTAATTCATTGCTCACTTCATTCCATCTGAACCAACCTCTGTAAATGTGTGTTCTGATCCCACACTAGGGTTACCATTCGTCCGGATTTACCCGGACATGTCCTCCTTTTGTGTGCTAAAAATAGCGTCCGGGGGGGAATTTGTAAAGCACTCACAATGTCCGGGATTTCCCCCCAGGCAGAGCGAGCGGCTGGGAGGGCTGCAGGAAAGTCCCGGGCTGGACTCCGGAGCAGCTTCCTCCTCCCACCCCCCCTCCCTGCATTCTGAGCCGGCCGGCAGCTCCTCCTCCTGCAGCCCGCTCCGGCAACCCTGTGCAGGGCCAGGGACCGGGTTTTGTGTTGTGCAGGGGAGCTCAGCCATGTGTCCGGCTGGCACAGAGCCCAACACCCTGTTCTGAGCAGCAGGGTAAGGGGGGGCAGGGGACAGCAGTGGGGAGAGGGATCGGAGCAGTCAGGGGACAGGGAGCAGAGGGGTTTAGATGGGCTGGGAGTTCTGGGGGGGAGCTGTCAGGGGGCAGGAGTGGGGAGAGGGATCGGAGCAGTCAGGGGACAGGGAGCAGGGGGTAGGGGGCTGGGAGTTCTGGGGGGGAGCTGTCAGGGGGCAGGAGTGGGGAGAGGGATCGGAGCAGTCAGGGGACAGGGAGCAGAGGGGTTTAGATGGGCTGGGAGTTCTGGGGGGGAGCTGTCAGGGGGCAGGAGTGGGGAGAGGGATCGGAGCAGTCAGGGGACAGGGAGCAGAGGGGTTTAGATGGATCGGGAGTTCTGGGGGGGGCTGTCAGGGGGCAGGAGTGGGGAGAGGGATCGGAGCAGTCAGGGGACAGGGAGCAGAGGGGTTTAGATGGATTGGGAGTTCTGGGGGCGGCTGTCAGGGGGCAGGAGTGGGGAGATGGATCGGAGCAGTCAGGGGACAGGGAGCAGAGGGGTTTAGATGGGTTGGGAGTTCTGGGGGGGGCTGTCGGGGGCAGGAGTGCGGAGAGGGATCGGAGCAGTCAGGGGACAGGGAGCAGAGGGGTTTAGATGGATCGGGAGTTCTGGGGGGGCTGTCAGGGGGCAGGAGTGGGGAGATGGATCGGAGCAGTCAGGGGACAGGGAGCAGAGGGGTTTAGATGGGTTGGGAGTTCTGGGGGGGGCTGTCGGGGGCAGGAGTGCGGAGAGGGATCGGAGCAGTCAGGGGACAGGGAGCAGAGGGGTTTAGATGGGTTGGGAGTTTTGGGGGGGGGCTGTCAGGGGGTGGGGAGTGGTTGGATGGGGCGTGGGAGTCCCAGGGGTCTGTCTGGGGGTGGGGGTGTGGATAAGGGTTGGGGCAGTCAGGGGACAAGAGGCAAGGAGGCTTAGATACGGAGTGGAGTCCCGGGGGGCAGTTAGGGGCAGGGGTCCCAGGAGGGGGCAGTCAGGGGACAAGGAACGGGGGGAGGGTTGGGGGTTCTGGGGGGGCGGGAAGTGGGAGGGGCAGGGGCGGGGCTAGGGCGGGGCTCCTCCCGTCCTCTTTTTTGCTTGTTGAAATATGGTAACCCTATCCCACACAACCCCCAACGTCAGTCCATGATCACATGGCATAAGGATTCACAGAAAGTTAGGGTACCATAATATACAAAATCCTCACTGGATATAGAACAAAAACTTTTACAAAGCAAAGGGAGAGTCAGAGAAGGGATGTTTCAGAGCGTTAATGTATAGTATATATTGATTTTTAAAATGATCTACAAGAAACATTTATTCAGCAAAGGATCAGTTGAAGATTAAATTAAATTATTCCATTTTATGTACAAACGGCATTATATTGATA
Organism: Chrysemys picta bellii; assembly: GCF_011386835.1. Taxonomy (NCBI): domain Eukaryota; kingdom Metazoa; phylum Chordata; order Testudines; family Emydidae; genus Chrysemys; species Chrysemys picta. Next base: position 18,667,306 of record NC_088800.1, on the reverse strand, counting down.
ATCTGGCAACACAAGCAGAGGATGCAGCTGCTCATGGTGAACAAGGAACCGTCTACGAAATGACATGGCTTATCAGTGGTAAATGGCAGACACCAACAAACACTCTCATCAGGAATAAACAAGGACACCTACTAAAAAACAAAAAAGAACAAGAAATGCGCTGGACAGAGCATTTCAAAGAATTGCTGAACAGGGAGCCACCTAAAGAGGAAGCAAACATCCAGGAGGCAGAAGAAGATCTTTATGTCAACACAGACCCCCCAGCTAAGGAAGAAGTCATTCAAGCCACCAATCCTTAAAAAATGGGAAAGCTCCTGGTAAGGATATCTTGAATGCAAAATTGTTCAAGGTAAATCCTAAATTAGCAGCATCTATACTGGCCCCTCTATTTACATCAGTCTGGGAAAGGGAAAAAGTGCCAGATGAGTGGACCAATGGGGTTATAGTGAAGATACCAAAGAAAGGAACTCTCAGTGATTGTAATAACTGGTGTGGTATCACACTTTTATCTGTGCCAAGCAAAGTATTGTGTAAGATCATAGTCCAGCGTATATTAGAGGCAGTTGATAGTGTTCTCAGAAAAGAGCAAGCTGGTTTTTGGAAAGGGCATGGATGCACAGACCAGATCTTCACTCTACGAAACATAATAGAACAGTGCTTAGAAGGGCAACGGCAACTCTACATAAATTCCTTTGAGAAGGTTTTTGATAACATTCACAGGACCAGCCTATGGCGCATTCTGCAGGCATATGGAATTCCTTTCCATATCATAAATGTCATCAAAAGCTTCTATTTCAATTTTACGTGCAATGTTGATCAGAGTGAGCTCAGTTTTGAAGTCAAAACAGGAGTACGTCGGGGTGTGTCATGTCTGCAATCCTCTTCAACATTGCCATCGACTGGATAATGCAGCATACAACAGAAGACATGCTAAGAGGCATTAAATGGACACTCTTCTCATCCCTTGAAGATCTGGACTTCGCTCTCCTATCACATACCCAACATGATATACAAGAAAAAACAACTCGACTCAATGCATTCAGCCAGCAAATTGGACTGAAAATCAACCGCAATAAGACAGATATCATGACCTTTAATATTGCCTCACTATCAGCAGTTCAGATAGAGGATTATGTTCTCACCAATGTAGAAACATTCACATACTTGGGCAGCACCATCAGCCAGGAAGGTGGAACAAGCCAGGACATCCGGAACAAAATCAGTAAAGCCAGGAACACCTTCAGGAGCTTAAATACAGTCTGGAAATCATCAAAATACAACACCAAAACCAAACTCAAGATTTATCAGAGCTGTGTACTTTCAACACTACTTTATAATGCAGAATGCTGGGGAATGAGAAAGTATGACATGTCCAAACTGTCTTCATTCCATACAGTCTTCAATCCTCCGTATTTTTTGGCCCAGAAAAATCTCAAATCAAGATCTATTGACACAGTGCAGCCAAGAGAATCGGAGCACCATCATTGCCCGGAGGTGTTGGAGATGGATCGGTCATGTGCTTCGGATGGAAACTGATTCCATCACCAGAGTAGCAATAAGATGGACAGCTAAAGGCAAGCAAAAACGAGGCCGCCCAAAAGCAGCATGGCGAAGAGCTGTGGAAGCCGAGCTGAAAACCTGGGGCACAGCTGGGGAACCATTGAAAGACTTGCCAGAAACAGATAGGAGTGGAGGAGCTTCGTCACTGCCCTAAACATCAGAGGCATAATAGGAACATGATGATGATGATCTCATGTACAGGAGAGTGTCTCTGTGTGTCATGTAGGCTATTATTATTTGAATTTTATTAAACTCAATATGGGAAGGGCATTCAGAATCAGAACATAGATTTGCCATCTGTAATCGGATCTGGTATCTCAACTGTAACAAAATCTAGTCCTTTATTCTTGAGGACACACTGAGTCTGGTGTCTTGAATATTTGTGTCACAGCAGTGCTATTGAAGAAATGTTTAACTTGCTTTAGCAGCAGGACAGCCTTCCCCATAAGTCACAAAACTCCAGACTAATTTACTTACAAATCTTAAAATAGAAACTAGATGTAATAATTCTTATAAGTGCAGACATTACACAGGTCAGATATGGCATCCAGATTTGCCTCTGTTGTACACTAGGCATATAATGTTATTAGTAAGTTAGAAAGGTGTGTTTATAAAGGGATTTTTTTAACAACTAGTTTATACATACAGGGCCAACATTAATTCATTGCATCTAAAAGATGTTGGGCTAAATCCTGCTTGCATCTGTGAAGCAAGCAGGAATTGGTCCAGTATTGTTAAACTGATGAGTTTAAGGGTAAATATCAAATACATAATTCTGTTTATTTTAACCATTAAGGGCAAGATTGTGCCTTTAGGCACCAGCCCAGAATTAAACCAGGGAGGCACTGACACTCAGGTATATATCTCTGAGGCACATTTCCTCCCTGCTTTCTCCTTGCCCACGGTAAAATGTTACTGGCCTGAACTAGCAGCAAGTCACAAGAGCCACTGTACTGGGCTGCCAGGAGAGGTGGGTGGAGCCAACACTCCGCCTGTTCCCTACTACTCCTCACCCAGTTGCTCTACAGGGAGTGAGTGGACACATCCAGACCCAAGGTCCAGATAGCACATACAAAGATGGAAGCAGAGTTCTTGCTGTGGGCATATTGTCTGAAACCACAATACTAGGCTTAAGAAATTACTGCTCAGATAGAACCTAGTTAATTTTGTGACCTGCATCTTGCTATCGCCCTTCCATTATGATCTACCAAGAAGATGAAGTATTTGTATAGGCATATCTAAAACATTCGGATATAAACAAAGACAGACAAAGTAAGATAAGATAGCTTCTAAGGATGAAACAGGACATAGTCAAGCTTACGCAGAATCATTGCACTATTAGTTAGTGCCATGTTAGATAACTTATACAGTACTTTACATTTGGAACAGAAAGTACATGAGAACTTTTTTGATTATCAATTTTCATTTAACAGGATGGTTTACGAAGATTATCGGGAAATGAATACATATTGTCAGCAAAACGTAAGTTTTCTCTTTGCAGTTTTGGGGATGCTAACAGATTTAAGAAACATAGTAAATGTTTTGATCAGATGTTCCAAGGACTTTTTATTTTTTTTATTTATACACAATTTTCTGCTGCATTACAAACAGCAGCAGAGGAATTGCTAAGAAAGTTTAAGGTTTTGCAGAGAAGAGAAGCCACAGTGTTTAGTAAAAGTATCACAGTAAATAAATTTTATTTCCCAAATATATTCCTTAACAGAAACTCATCAGGTTCCTGGCAGTTTGATCTCCCCTATCTCCCTTAATGACATCCCACCACGGATAGCACAAGCAATGGAAAATGAAGAATTCTGGGACTTTGATATCTTTGAACTGGAGGCTGCAACCCATAAAAGGTTAGTAAGGCAAAAGAATTGTAAGTTAAAGCTACCAAGAATTAGCTGCTGCTTCGTCGTCATAGTCAGTATTTTAATTTCTATATCTCTACTTTTCAAACTGGGATCCCTTTTTTCAAAAGGAGAACATGTGTAACTTCCTCATTTGCGCATGTTCCTTGCCTTCTTACTTGCTTCCCATACTTTTAAGTACCTTCTGCACTATCACAAATTTATTTTCTGCTGATTTCTACAGAAAAATATTGGCTGCATCTGAAGCCCTCATATATCTTTTGATGTGGCATTGAAAAAAGGCAATGCCATTTTGAAAGCCTTCCCTTTCTTTTCACATTACTAGAAAATCTTGACAGATCTGGCTGTTGGATTCTGGGAATCCAAATTATATCCATTTTGAACTACAAACTACATGCAGTATGAGTTTACTGTGCTTACAGAAAGTATTAATAGATCACACCTTGTTTCTACTCCTTGTAGCCAGAGTGTATTTATTTCTAAAAACATTGACTTCAACTGGGAGTAGGAGAAGGGCTCCAATTCTATAAACTCAACAGACTACACTTTTGTTCATACTACAACGTACAGACTCCTTATCTGTCATTGCATAGCTGTAGATCAGGAGTTGTAACAGACTCTAATATACTTCAGTAGCAGGAAATGCAATAATTAACCTTATAACTCCATTATAAATCCCTGTTTTTACTCATTGATACCTGTTAAAATTTCCCTGTGGGGCTGAAATTTTCTATGCTTTGTCTTGGCCTAAAGGTGAAATATACTTTTGGAAATCTATTACGTCTGTTCTGTGTTTCTTCTGATATCATTTGAGATTCCACAAGATTCTAATTTAGGGGCTAGATCCTGCAAAGTATTGATTATCTTACTTTTGTGTCCAAGTCCTTGATCTTTACCCAGGTTTATTTGGGCTCTTTTCTGCATAAACCACAGAAGAAAAAAAATCCCCCAAAACACATCACAACACCCTCCCCCCCCCGCCCAAAACCACCAAAAACCAAACACATGCATTTGGAAAAAATCTGATGTTTTATTATTCCTTAACATGACATTGTAACTTAAGTTTCTCCATTTGCAATAAAATCTTATGTCCCGAATTTTATGCCTTTTCCTTTGCCTCGTGTTCCCATAAGTAAAGAGGTTACAGATACAAATACTTTTAAACAAATGGTAGTCAGTCCATGTGAAGTATTGTGTTAAATATGAACTTTGCAGTTAATGAAGAGTTAATTATATCACCGTCAATACGTATATGCTAACTAGGTAGTTTCTGTGTTTCCACTGGGAAGAGGCAAAAGGTGATAGATTGTTGCAGCTGTCTCTAATTAAAAGAATTATAATTTAGATCGCTCACATGTTCTTTCTTGTCCTTTCTACGTTTAAATAAAAGCTAACCATTTGTTAAGAAAATTCAAGTGAGCGTACTGTGAATCAATGCTGTGAATAAGTTATTCGTGCTCTTTTCAAGTCCAAGTAGTCGTATGGAAGTGATGCCAAGACAAAAAGCTCATTAAATCTAAACTCAGTGCTGTGAGAGTGACAGTTCCCTGATACAGAAGCACAGTGAGCTCTCTGCCTTCTAATGCTATATAGTAATAACTCTGTCCTAGCTGCCACACATGTGAGGGTAGTTTGATTTGAAGGCCAGATGTTCTATAATGTTATGGTGATACTATTTAAGTAGACCAACACTTTCAAACATGCCTACCAAAAGGGTAAGATGGGCGAGGTACTGTATATACTCGTTCATAAGCTGAATTTTTTTTAGTAAAAAAGGGAAGCACCAGAGAAGGGGGTCGGCTTATGAACGGGTATAGAGAGGGAGAGGTGGGACACAGCCCCTCCCCCAACGGAGGGAGCAAGGAGAGCAGCACAACCAGCAGAGCCAGAAGGGAAGAGGCGGGGCCAGAGTCTCTCTGCTTCTGGCCACGCGGCTCTCCCCCCAGCCTCCGAAGCAGCTGCAGCTCCAGGGCTGGCAGGCTGCAGCCGTGCCACTCGGCCCTGCCCCCCAGAGCACACTGCAGCCGAGCCGCCCGCCGGAGCAGGCTGCGGCCACGCTTCCCAGCCTGCTGGAGCAGCTCCAGCCAGGCCAGAGACATCCTCCCCTGGCCCTCCCCAGATAAGGTGGGAAGGATTGGAATGGGGAGAGTGTGGGGGTCCCGGGCTAGGGGTGGGGTCATGGGGGTGGTCACAGGGGTTACTCCCCTGACTCCCAGCTTCTCCCCCCCAAAAAAATTTTCCCACCAGTTGCTGTCCCGGCCCATCAGGGTAAGCAGCTAGTGCCCCGGGACACTTTGTTTACTTAGGTTTACCTCTGTGCCTGCGGACGCTCGAGGTAAACAAACCATCTCGGCCCACTAGCCGCTTATCCTGATGGCCGGGAGACAAAGTTTGCTGACCCCTGAATTATAGGGTCGGCTTATGAATGAGTTATAAAATTTTTCCATTTTTACTTATGCATCTTGGGGGAGTCGGCTTATAAACAAACCGGCTTATGATCAAGTATATATGGTAATATCTTTTATTGGATCAACCAACTTCTGTTGGTGAGACTGTAGGGTGACCAGATGTCCCGATTTTATAGGGACAGTCCCGATTTTTGGGTCTTTTTCTTATATAGGCTCTTATTTACCCCCCACCCCCGTCCCGATTTTTCACATTTGCTGTCTGGTCACCCTAGGTGAGAGAGACAAGCTTTTAAACCATACACAGCTCTTCTTCAGATCTGGGAAAGATGCTCCCAGCATCACAGCAAAATGCAAGGGATTTGGATGGCGGGCTAGAAACTGGGGCACACTCCCTGGAGGGGGCATTGAGTGCTGGGAGGGGGTGCTGGGTGCATGGGGAGCAGTTCCTGGGTGGGGGATTGGATGGTGGAGGGGCAGTCCCTTGGAGGGGGTGTTCTGCCCTGGTCAGGGCACCCTATCTCTGCAGGACAGGCACGTGTGCCGGCCCAGTGTTGGGGGGGTCTGGATGCTGGGGGGGACAGTCCCAGTGGGGTTGCGTGATTGGGGGAATTCCCTGGCTGGGGGGGGGAGGAATCTGGGGAGGGGCTGGGGGACAATCCCTGGGTTCATGGGGAGATGGATGCATGGGGGAGCTGGGTGCACAGGGGCAGTCCCTGGCGAGGGGGTGAGGGAGGCGTCCCCTCTTGGCCGACAGGCTCTGCAGCTGTGCTCTCCAGGCCACACCACCGCCCAGCCGCACCACCAACAGCAGCACAGAAGTGAGGGTGGCAATATGCCATGCCACCCTTACAATAGACTAATTCATTTTAACAGATAATGTTTTGACTTATTTTGCTGATTTAAAATGCTTGTGGTAGACATTTGCCAGTGTAGAAATGAAAGGTGCTATATTGATTTGAATCATATTACTGTCATATAATAAATGCTAAATGTTATTTTTTTGTAGATGTGCAGGTAGTATATATATTGTGTGGATGCGGCTCACATAACACACAGAGAGCTGCATATGCAGCCCACAATGGTAAATAGGTTGAGAACCACTGATCTAGGTACTTACAAATGATTGTTTCCAGTATCTCTCCAGGTATTGAAGTTAGGCTCACAGGTCTATAATTCTCTGGATCCTCTTTGTTCCCCTTTTTAATGCTGCAGGTACTATGTTTGCCCTTTTCCAGTCCTCTAGGACTTCACCTGTCCTCCATGAGTTCTTGAATATAGTTGCTAATAGTTCCAAGATTGCTTCAGCCTGTTCCTTAGGTACCTTAGGATGAATTTCATAAGGCCCTGCCAACTTGAATACATCTCATTTTTTCTATTTTGGCATGTGTTCCTTCCCCTTGTTAATATTAATTCTGTTGAGTATCTGGTCATCATTAACCTTTTTAGTGAAGACTGAAGCCAAATAGGCATTAAACATCTCAGCCTTCCTGATGTCATCAGTTATTAGCTCTCCTTCCCTGCTAAGCAGTGGACCTGCACTTTTCTTCATCTTTCTCCTGCTCCTAATGTATTTAAAGAACCTCTTCTTATTGCCTTTTACGTCCCTTGCCATTTTGTGCCTTCGCTTTTCTGATTTTGTCCCTATATGCTTGTGCAATTCCTTTATCTGCATCCTTAGCAATAAGTCCATGTTTCCACTTTTTGTAGGATTCCTTTTTGATTCTCAGGTCATTAAAGAGCTCCTGTTAGAGCCATGTTGGCCTCTTACTGTTCTTCCTATCTTTCTTTCAGATCGGGATAGTTTGTAGTTGTGCCTTTAATATTGTGTCCTTGGGAAACTGCCAGTTCTCTTGAACTCCTTTATCCCTTAGATTTTCTTACACAGACCTTACCTGCCAATTTTTTGAGTTTATTGAAGTCTGCTATTGTCTGTATTCTGCTTCTCTCATTCTTTCCTTTGCTTAGAATCATGAAATCTATCATTTCATAGTCACTTTTACCCAAAGTGCCTTCCACCTTGAAATTCACAACCAATTCCTCTCCGTTGGTCAGATTCAAGTCTCAAATGTCTCTCCCCATGGTTACTTCCTCCACTTTCTGAAAACAAAAATTTGTCCCTGATACATTCCAAGAACTTATTGGAAATTTCATGTTTTGCCATATTATTTTTCCAACAGATATCTGGGTAGTTAACGGCCCTCATTACTATCAGGTCTTGTGTTTTGGCTCTTTCTGTTCTAGAAAGGCCTCATCTACCTCCTCTTCTTGATTTGGTCATCTATAATAGACCCCTACCAGGTTTACCCTTTTATCTTTACCAAGAGAATTTCAGCTGGTTTGCCTCTCACCTTCTTCTGGACCCCAGAACATGTGTATATATTCTTGATGTATAATGCAACACCTCCTCCCTTCGTTCCCTGTCAGGCCTTCCTGAATAGGCTATACCCCTCTATACCAATATTTCCTCTCTCTTGGATTGAAAATACTGCTTGCTCTCTGCTTTCGGATTAGACGTTATTCCAGGCTGCTTTAATTGTCCTGTGATTTTTGTTCTCTAGTACAATGTGGGGCTTGATTCCTGCATTCCAGCTGTTGCTTCCTGAGCTGCCATGAGCAAGGAGTGCTGGAGAGAGTGTGCTGACACTCTGACCTTGTCTGCACTGTGGTGTTAGTTTTAATCTCTACATGCCCCCCCCCAAATGTCCCACCTTTGCACTACCACTGCTGCAGCTCCCCCAACATTGGCAAAAGTGGGAGCGCTAATATAAGCAAGGTACTACTGACTGCTGTGCTCTAGCACTCCCTCTGGTGGAGTTGTAACACAGATACAGCAAAAACAACAAGGAGTCTGGTGGCACCTTAAAGACTAACAGATTTATTTGGGCATAAGCTTTCGTGGGTAAAAACCTCACTTCTTCAGATGCATAGAGTGAAAGTTACAGATGCAGGCATTATATACTGACACATGGAGAGCAGGGAGTTACTTCACAAGTGGAGAACCAGTGTTGACAGGGCCAACTCAATCAGGGTGGATGTAGTCCACTCCCAATAATAGATGAGGAGGTGTCAATTCCAGGAGAGGAAAAGCTGCTTCTGTAATGAGCCAGCCACTCCCAGTCCCTATTCAAGCCCAGATTAATGGTGTTAAATTTGCAAATGAATTTTAGTTCTGCTGTTTCTCTTTGAAGTCTGTTTCTGAAGTTTTTTTGTTCAATGATAGTGACTTTTAAATCTGTAATAGAATGACCAAGGAGATTGAAGGGTTCACTTACTGACTTATGTATGTTACCATTCCTGATGTCCGATTTGTGTCCATTTATTCTTTTGCGGAGGGACTGTCCGGTTTGGCCAATGTACATGGCAGAGGGGCATTGCTGGCACATGATGACATATATAACATTAGTGGATGTGCAGGTGAATGAGCCCTTGATGGTGTGGCTGATGTGGTTGGGTCCTCTGATGGTGTCGCCAGAGTAGATATGGGGACAGAGTAGGCAACGAGGTTTGCTACAGGGATTGGTTCCTGGGTTGGTGTTTCTGTGGTGTGGTGTGTAGTTGCTGGTGAGTATTTGCTTCAGGTTGGGGGGGTTGTCTGTAAGCGAGGACTGGCCTGCCTCCCAAGGTCTGTGAGAGTGAGGGATCATTTTCCAGGATAGGTTGTAGATCGTGGATAATGCGCTGGAGAGGTTTTAGCTGGGGGCTGTATGTGATGGCCAGTGGTGTTCTGTTAACAGATACAGCAACAGTGGGATATTTGAAGAACAATGTGAATATAGACTGGAGGGGAGTGAGTAGTGCCTCTTCTCCCTGAGCAGCAAGCACTGAGTCACCTCCAATCTCTCTCTACTGCAGGAAGGTTGATGAGCCATGGAATCTTGAGGGTAGGCTGGTGGGGGACACAGAGCCCTGAGAGAGACAGAAGACTCCCTGAAACAAAAATTGTAAATGGATTTACCAGGAGAATAGAACCTGTTTAGTATTTTAATAATTCTCAGGAACTTCCAGAAGTATCAGTCCCAAATATTGTGGTTAGGTGGAAGCTTTCTACAAATCTTGAGTATATTTCTATGAACAGTTGAACTGTTATACTTAATCTAACATATCAACAGTTTAGAAATGCTTTCTCTGCTAGTCTCATTTGCTCTGTCTAGTTTTCCTTCTAACTCATTTGTTTTAAAACTTTCTGTTTGTTTTTCTCTCCAGGCCTTTGGTTTATCTTGGTCTCAAAATGTTTGCTCGCTTTGGAATCTGTGAATTCCTAAACTGTTCAGAATCAACTCTGAGGTCGTGGTTACAAGTTATTGAAGCCAACTACCATTCCTCCAACTCCTATCATAATTCTACTCATTCTGCAGATGTCCTGCATGCCACTGCCTATTTCTTATCCAAAGAAAGGGTAAAGGTAAGTGTACAGTTATAAGAAATACAGTAGAGGTGGAAAATACATGAGTAGTGGGAACACTAGCAGAAATCAACCCTAATAACTGATATATAGGGCCAGAACTTCAGCTGATGTAAATCAACATAGTACTTGTGAAGTCAAGGGAGCTATGCTGATTTACACAAGCTGAGGAGCTGACCTATAGTATATTAGATAAGAAATTATGTCTGGTAGTAGTTTGCAGCACCACAGAGCTGAGCTGTACTTGGAAGGAGCTAGAGAAAGCCTCCTTTTAAAAGAAAACAATCCATTACAGTCACCCCAGCAGTGTGAAAGTCAAATGGGTGAGCAACATTTTCTCATTGGAAATACACTCTCCAACAGGTCTTTAAAATAAAAGCCCATTTAAGGCTGCTTTGCACCACACCATCAGAACAAAGCAGCCTTCTTCCCTGTTTGTCCTTTCCCAGGAGGATCACCCCCATATAGGGGATACCCAGGTGTCATGGAGAAAGCATAGCAGCTCCAATGCCAAACCTGGCCCTTTGCTATTGCCAACATCAGTGGTGTGGCGGCAAAAAAAGAAGCATGTCTGGGGTTTCCTTACGCCCTGTGACCATATTGGTCCATTGGCGCCTGTGATGGGGTGTGTACCTCCCACAGGCCGTGACAGGGTTTATGTGGGCCTTAGAGGAGCCTGGCTGCACATGGAGGGAAAGCCAGACTTAATTGAACATGAAGATCAGCTCGGCAAGAGCTGGTGACTATGAAGCCAGGACATTTGCAGCAGAAAGAGGCTGTGGGGAGAGAGTCTGCAGTCACTCTCTGGGAGAATAGAAGAGGTAGGCAGCAGTACAAGGAGGCAGCAAGAAGTCTGAGGGAGAAAACCTGGACTTCCAACTGCAGGATTCCTGGACTGGCACCCAGAGTAGAGGGTGGGCCTGGGGATTCCCCTACTAGCCACTGAATAAGATGAGATGAAACCCCCTGAAGTAATGGGTGTAAGGACTGGAGCCCAGAGACAGGCGGAAGACCTGCTGTAAGGTCACTGGACTGCATCTGGGTTGGACTCTTCGTTACACCAGAAGGGGTGGACTAAAGTGTAACCTGGCTGCAGGGCCAAGTTGCGGGAAGAGAGACGACCACAACGACAGAGCAACTATCAGCAGGGGGCACCTTACAGGGAGACAGCCGCTGTGCCACGTCCAGCCAATGGAGGTGAGCCTGCGGTGAGGGAATCCTTTACAGTTACAGGACCATTGGCTGCTAGTGTAAATGAGAACTGCTCTAAAATATACTGGGGGAACAGACTGGCATACAGCTGGCCTGGGATCTGGGGAGTGCAAAGATAAACTAAAGCCACACTTACACGCACGTGCCCTGTGGCATTGAGTGCTTCTCTGCCACAGCTTTGGACCAAACTTCCTATCCTGAATTGGCCTCCCTGAGCCTATTGCTAGTGGTGGAACCTGGCTCAAAGGGACATCATTTGTGATTGTAAACAAGTTTCTAACCTCTCATTAAAACTGGTGTATGTATTATAACCTGGAGCTGCAGCTCATTAACCTGCTCTCCAGAGGCCGACTCTCAGGCAATATACGCCAAGGAGGAGAGAGAATTTCACTGGAAGTTTTCAATCCTCAAGTTGCCAGGGTTTGGTTGCCTTCCCGTGACTATCTATGACAAACAGATGTGATCTGGAATCATTCCAATGCCAAAGAAGTGTGACTGCCCTTCCCTTTTTGAAAAAGTTTTTTATTCATCTGCAGGATGCACAGAAAAAGAAAAATTGTAATAAACAAAAACAAAGGAGATACCGCATGTATATGAGCAGTTACAGCCTCAGCAGTTTTGTTAACTCCAATTCAAGCTTAACTTGGTAGAAGAATGCCAGATTCTGACACCCATACTCACACTGAGTAATATCTTACTCCTTGAATAGACCTATTGAGATCATTGGGACTACGTGCCAAATCAGGTGCTACTCAGTGTGAATAAGGGTTGCTGCTTTACTGCAGTATTTCTGGGCCAGATTCTTGATTGAGCATTAACAAAAATCATATCTGGGCCACAAAATAATGAAACAGTGTTTGTAGAACTGTGTTTTCATTGGTGTGCAGTAGGGTTTAGCATGACAGAACTAAGATTAGCAATGTGACATCAATGTATGATGGACTGTAAATTCATCCAAAGCTGGACAGAACATAGCGATCTCATCAAACAAAGGGAATAAGCCTGAGACATATTGCTGTTGCTCCATAGAGTCTATAGGGGACAGTACATAGATAAGGAAAGCATCCTGGATTTCCACGTGGACTGCGTCAGCCATGGCTACACTGTTCTTGTTCTCTCTGTATGCCCAGGTATCATGAAAGAAGTATTGCAAGCAGGTGCTGGTTTGTTGAGCTGAAATTTTGATAATCCAAATAAAGCTGGAGTTTACAAGTTGTTCCTGATGGCCCCAATGTGGTTGGTTTGTTGGTTTCCATAGATTGCTGATGCAAGTACTAATTAACCTCTACAATTGGTGTATGTCGTAGAAGGGCCCATTAACGCTAGCAATGCAAGTGGACCTGCTACAATTGAGGGCTTGTCTATACGGCCCAACAGTGCAGACTAAGGGGGTATCAGTTGCAGCGCACACTAGAGGGTTGCGGTGTAACTACCCCATGTAGACCCTGCTAGCACCTAGTTCATGCTAACGTAGTCCTGTTTGAAACTATGTTAACACAAACTAGGTACCTTTTCATTTGCACTGGCCATGTCAATGCAGGGCAGTTTACAGCACAAAACTTTATAGCACACACCGCAGCTCTCACTCCTGTAGTCTGCACAGCAGGGCCATATACACAAGCCCCGAGTTAACACAATAGAACCACATTTAATGGAGTGCGTATTTCTTTGGGAAGGTGTGGCTTTTTTATGGACGGCTGTTGTACATTGGTGGATAATTCAATGCATTGCTTTGGTGGCTAATTTTTGGGACCAAATCCCGAAGTCTCTATTCAGGCTTGAACGTCCATTGAAGTAAGAGAACTACAGGATTTTCTCCGTAAATTGAAAGCTCAAGCCATTGGTTGTGTGGGAAGATCCAGTGGCGGGGAAGGGGATAGGAGGGAAGGACTCCATCTCCCCCATCAGCAGGCTGGAATAGCCCCACAGATCATTTATGCCCCTTATGCAGGGTTTTATGCATACGTTTAGATCCCGTGATCCCTTCCCTGAACCATCCCCAAGACCTCATTTCATGCCAATCTGTTTACAGCTGGCATGGAGAACCCCTGTTGTGGCTCTCCTGGGGTGAAGATGCACCCCTTCACAGCCGTTCCATCTGCCATCCCTTACTCCCCCTCCTCCCTAGTCCAACTCCAGGGCTTACGGAGTTCTGAGACCCTTACGTGGAGTCCTTTGCACTTGGGTGAATTTCAGCCTGAGTGAATTGTAGATATTCACACTTCCCATAAATGCCCAAAATGAGACAAAGTGACTGCTGTACCATATTAAAGAGGGCAGTGCTGAGAAGATGGAGATTTCCTGCTCTCTGCTAACTACTGCCTACGCTACTAAAGGCCTTCTAAGGCCGAAACAAAAGCTGCACAATTTTAGACATAAAGCACAGTGGATGGTGCATCCCAAGAAGCTTGCAGATGTAAAGAGGCCCATACCCCCCAACCTTACAGCAGGAAAAAGATCAGAACATATTAACTCCAGAAAATACAGCCCCAGAGCCAGTGAGGAGCATTGAGGCTCCACCAGAAAATAAGGAATGCCTTGCACCTGGGCCATGGGGCGGGCGGAAAGCATCATTGAGAATGTAATTATCTCCAGTCGTCAAAATGTAACAGAGATAACTATTGCACTGGGTAGGGTGCTACTCAGGGCCGGCTCCAGCATTTCTGCCGCCCCAAGCAAAAAAAAACCCGGCGACAGCAATTGGGGAAAAAAAAAAAAAAAGCCGCAATCGGCAGCAGGTCCTTCGCTCCTAGAGGGAGTGAGGGACCTGCCGCCCCCGAATTGCCGCATGTGCCGCCCCTCTCCCTTGGCCGCCCCAAGCACCTTCTTGTTAAACTAGGGTACCATATTTTGAGTGTCCAAAAGAGGACACTCCACGGCGCCACGGCCCCTCCCCCAGCCCCGCCCCAACTCCACCCCTTCCCCAAAGTCCCCGCCCCAACTCCGCCCCCTCCCCTGCTACCCGCGAACATTCGATTATTTGATTCGCGGGAAGCCTGAGGCAGGCAGCAGGTAAGCGGGGGGGGGGGGGGGCGGAAGGAGGCGCGGCCCAGTCTGACCCCCCCTAACCGAGCGGCTCTCTCCGGCGGCCGGCCCCGGCCCCAGCGTCTCCAGCCTGGCTCGGCTCGGACCCTGGGGTGGCGGCCCCGGGTCAGCCCCCGGCCGAGCACCCCCGGCCCAGCACCGCCGGCCCCCAGCCCCAGCCCCCGGCCCAGCACCGCCGGCCCCCGGTCCCTGGCCCAGCACCCCCGGCCCCGCACCGCCGGGCCCGGCCCCCAGCCCCACACCCCCAGGCCCCGGGCCAGCCCCCGGCCGAGCACCCCCGGCCCAGCACCGCCGGCCCCAGCCCGGCCCCCGGCCCAGCACCCAGCGGCGCCGGCCCCTCCCTATTTTCCCGGACATGTTCGGCTTTTTGGGATTTCCCCCCAGACGGGGATTTGAGGCCCAAAAAGCCGGACATGTCCGGGAAAATCTGGACGTATGGTAACCCTAGTTAAACTGGTGCCTGGAGCCGGCCTTGGTGCTACTTAGTCAGGCTGCTGGCCAGGTCATGGGACCGAGACTGCTCTTAGACAGGAAAGTATATCTTCACTCATCCTGCAGAACCAGTCTTCCATAGCTGATTCTGAACTCAGCAAAAATTGGCCTATCGTACATGATTTTTTAATATATATATTTTTTTTGCCAAAAACGGACCTGTTTTCTGTCAAAACGGAACCATTTTTGAGCAGCAACAGACCTTTTTCCAGGTCAGAATACTCATTTTTTAGTGAAGGCGGTTTCTGCCATGGCAGAACGCAGAAACTCAGTTTTACAGGTTTGATGCATTTTGTCCAAATTGTGAATAAAGTAAAATTTAGAGGACACAAAATGTCCAAAAATGTCATGGAAAGTTCCATGAAGCCTACAATGAACTTTTCATGGCTCTTTAGAACATCAAACCCTAAAAGCAATCTGCAGAATCCTGCCTTTTGCCTTTAAGCAGCTCCGTTTAATCTTTAAGGACCTGTGCAGGATTTCTAGTGATTCTTCCAGGAAACCTAAATGTCCCTGACTTCTCTTTTCAGCAAACTCTGGATCCAATTGATGAGGTTGCTGCTCTCATTGCTGCCACTGTCCATGATGTGGATCACCCAGGAAGAACAAACTCCTTCCTGTGCAATGCAGGGAGTGAACTAGCGATCCTGTACAATGACACCGCGGTGCTAGAGAGCCATCATGCGGCGCTGGCTTTCCAGCTCACCACACGGGATGATAAATGCAATATCTTTAAAAACATGGAGAGGTGAGTTGAAAATATGGGACATTTATCAGTCCATTAACCACCGTATTCTTCTTCTACATATCTTACGGCAACATAAAGAAATGCAAGCAAACACACTAGAGGGAAATCGCAGCTTCTGGAGGGGTGGAGTTAGCCCCTTGGTAGGTTTGCTCATGAAACAATACTGATCTCTCTCATACTGCAGAGAATGCCAAAATCTAAATGATAATGTTGATGATGATGATTTGTATTGCCACAGAACCCAGGAGCCCTAGGCCTGGGCCAAGACCCCACTGTCCTAGGCGCTGCACAAATACAGAACAAGGAGCTTACAATGTAACTCTCGATATGAACACTTTCGCTGTTTTTATAGCATTAAAATAAGGGCGAATCTGGTTGCTTGTAAATTGGTGTCAGTGCCGCTTTGAAAAATCCATTTTATATCATTTGACCTCTAGGGCCAAGCAATGGTTGACCTGTGCACGTAACTGGATGGAAAGGGGAGCCCCTTCCCCTCAGCACACCAGACTAGTTGGCAGGTGTAATATGGCTGGCTGATGGCCGAAGGGAGAGGCTGCTGCATTTTGGGGTGGGAGCATGACCATAGCTCCACTCTCCCTACTCACCCAGCTGTGTTAGCAAGAGAGTGATGGCGGAAGCTCGGCTGGAGCAAGACCCTCTGCTAAGTGTGCTGCCAGAGCACCATGGGAGGCATGTGCAGACATAGTGTCTCCTGGCAGCACCGCTGAGGAGTTGGCATCTCCTCTCCCATCCAGCACGAGCAGCTCTTAGAGAGACAAAACTGTGCCCCTAAGGTATAATTCACTGCACGCCACTGTACAAAAGGAATAGCATAGATTCAGCTTACCAGTCCCTTCTCTCGGTCTCTCCCTTCCCCTCCCCATCTCTGGGACACCAGTGCTCTATAGTGCCAAGTATCAGGAAAAAGAACAGGAGTACTTGTGGCACCTTAGAGACTAACAAATTTATTAGAGCATAAGCTTTCGTGGGCTACAGCCCACTTCTTCGGATGCTGTAGTCCACGAAAGCTTATGCTCTAATAAATTTGTTAGTCTCTAAGGTGCCACAAGTACACCTGTTCTTTTTGCGGATACAGACTAACACGGCTGCTACTCTGAAAAGTATCAGGAGGTAGCCGTGTTAGTCTGTATTCACAAAAACAACAAGGAGTCCGGTGGCACCTTAAAGACTAACAGATTTATTTGGGCATAAGCTTTCATGGGTAAAAAAACCTCACTTCTTCAGATGCATGGAAGAAGTGAGGTTTTTTACCCACAAAAGCTTATGCCCAAATAAATCTGTTATCTTTTAAGGTGCCACCGGACTCCTTGTTGTTTTAATGCTCTATAGTATTTTTTTCAGAGCGATTCAGTTAGTTTAAGCAAGCAGCCCTTAGTGAATGAGCCCTCATGTCTAATTGTTTCCTTCTTTAAACAGGAATGAATATCGAACCCTTCGTCAAGCCATTATTGACATGGTCCTAGCAACAGAAATGACAAAGCACTTTGAGCATGTCAACAAATTTGTCAACAGCATTAATAAACCCTTGGCAGCACTAGAAGAAAATGGGGTAAGCAAAACAACAAATTCTCCTTTAATTAACAGGCAGACAAAAGGGGATTGAGGCACTCGAGCTACTGGTAACGGGATGTACCTAGACAGTATGGTGATTGGCCCACTGGAAATACAGAGAGAGTTTTTCACCTCTAAGTCACTGGTCTGAATGCACATAAGTTAGATCGGTCATCACAGTTTTGCAGGTTAATTGGGCTAATTTGGACATCTCTTACACTGCAATGTGGTGATGTTTTCCCAAAGCCAGCAGTATGTTTGGGACTCATTAACTCATCAGAGTACTTATAGGAAACAGATTTTCTTGTTTAAAATGGGATGATTCCAGAAAAACTGAATGGGTGGTAATCCAAACACCTTTTGGCTACTAACATTTGATGACTGTGTAGTAACCTTTATGACAGCGGTTCTCAACTGGGGGTCTGCGCCCCCTTGGGGGTCCATGAGCTCTTTCAGGGGGGCTGTGGAGCCCCACCACTGAAACCTGGTGCCCCAAGCCCTCCCACTGAAACCTGATGCCCCGAGCCCCGGCGCTGAAGCCGGCACCCCCCCTTCCCCAGCCGGGAGAGGCGCGGGGCTGAAACCGGTAACCCCTACCCCAGCCAGGAGCAGTGTGGGGCTGTAGGCGGATCCCTCCCAAGCCCCCAAAGCCGGGAGCAACGTGGGGCTGAAGCCAACAACCCTCCCTTCCCCAAGTTAGGAGTAGCAGGGGGCTGAACCCCAGCGCCGCACCCCTCCTTCCCCCCACTGAAGCTGGGAGCTGGCTCCAGCATTTCTGCCGCCCCCCAAAAAAAAAAATCGGCGGCGGCAGTTCAGCGGCAGGTCCTTCGCTCATAGAGGGAGTGAGGGACCTGCCGCCCCCGAATTGCCGCAGGTGCCGCCCCTCTCCCTTGGCCGCCCCAAGCACCTGCTTGTTAAGCTGGTGCCTGGAGCCGGCCCTGCCCATACACAGCCCCTAGTTACCCTGTGCCTGCACTCTGAGCTACCCCCTTGCCCACACACAGCCCCTAGCTACCCCCTCCCTGCACCATGAGCTACTCCCTTCACTTCACACAGCCCCTATCTACCCCCTCCCTGCACCCTGAGCGGTTTTCAAACTTTTTGAACTGAGCCCCCCCCCTTTGAGTTATATTTTTTAATTGCGTCCCCTCATAGCCCAGACAGGCTGGGTGGCCTCCTGAGTGAATCAGCGGGTGGAGGTGGTGCTACCTTCCTGGACCCTGCTGTGCGGAGCTGGCTCGAGCCCCTCCAGCCCTTGCTCCCCCCCCAAATAGAAGTAAAATTATGTTTGTGCCCAAGGATCCCCCCACACACACACACCCGGCCTGGAGCCCCGCACTCTTCCCCTCCCCACCCCCACCGGGCCCTGGCGTTTTTACAGCATGTTGAGGCAGGGCTCAGCAAGAACAAGGTTGGAACCCTGCTCTATGAGATATAGTGGGGGTCTCTCTCCAGCACCCAGAGGAGATGACAAGTGTCCCTTCTGAAAACCCATCATCACAGTTGGCAGTGACTTGTATCACTGTTGGCCTTTCCTGCAAAGGGGCCAAGGACCAGGGCCGGATTCCCCATAAGGCACAGTAGGCATGTGCCTAGGGGCGCTGGCATTCTAGGGGAGCCTAAAAATTCAAATTTTGCTGCTCCTGGGTCCCAGCAAGGGGCGCAGCCTGCTGAGGAGGAGATGTTCCTACGCAGCCCTGCTGGAGCGCTCCTCACTCAGCCTGGCGGACAGAGTCACCTTCCAGTGGGGCCAATGAGCACAGCCGGAGGGCATGTCTTGGGAGAGTGGGTCTCTGGGGGTGCTTGTGGGGGGGCTCTGGGCAGTGAAGGGGGGCACTGTGCAGTGGGGGGGGTTCTGTGTGGGGCACTGGGAAGTTGTAGTGGGGCTGTGTGAGGGTGCTGGGCAGTTGGGGGGTCTGTGGGCAGCGTAGCACCTAAAAGTTAAAAGTGGCAGGGTACCCCTGCTGCCCACGGAGGTTAGGAGCTCCGAGACGCTGTGGGCGGTGGTGGCCCCCACAGCTCCGAGTTGCCGCGGGCACTAAGGTAACCCCGCAGCTCCCGTCGGTGGCATCCTGCAGTTCGGAGCTGCCGCAGGCGGCGTGGTGGGGCTCTGAGCTCCTGCACCTAGGGGCGCCCAAGATGTAAATCTGGCCCTGCCAAGGACTGAGTGGGAACAGAGACTGAATTACATCCTTAGAGTTGGATGCTCAGGGTCAGGATGTGAGCCCATTGTGGAGCAGTGTGCGGATGTGTATACTGAGCTGACCACGTGGCACGTGCTCTGTAAATAAAAGACAGCAGTTTTCAGTGTTGTCAGTCTGGCAGCAGTTGTGAGTCTTTTAAAGATTTTTTTAAGACAGTGGGCAGAAGATATGATTGTGGCATTCAGTATCATATAGGCACAATCAGTAGCCAACTGGAATCCTGTGGACTCTACAAAATTGCCTGTTAGGAAATCGTTCTTTAAAAAACAAAAACAAACAAACCAGTTTGAATAACAGCTGCAGCTAGCAGTTCTGTTGCCAGGGTAAGTGGAGTGCAATTTTGTTGGAATGGTTTCTGCACAGAGAAGAGTTTCAAAAGCTGTTATATCAAAGTTTATACCCCAACAGCACTGCTGGCAAAGCCCCATTACAGTAGCTGAAAGGATTTTAAAAGTGTTTTCCTGATGTAGTCAGAGCAGTTTTTGTAAAGCTGTAGCTGTGAACTCTGTGTTGAACGGTGGGGGCAGTGCTTCTGTGGCATAAGAGATTAGGGGAGACGCAGGTCTGGTATTCACCCATATTCTGCCTGTGCAGTCATGCTCTCTCACAAGGTGTTTGGAGCAAGGGGGACGAGAGCAAGCTTTTGTCCAGTAGGAGTTAACTCTGCTCTTGGCATCCTAATGATGCAAATGGAACTGGGTGAATTTTTAGTGTGAAGCCAAAGTCTCCTTAGGATACTGCTGTCCTGAATAAAGCAGGAAAAAGCTGGTAAATCGGTATTGTTCCCAGCAAACTTACTCCGATCAATGTATCAGAGGGGAAGCCGTGTCAGTCTGGATCTGTAAAAAGCAACAGAGAGTCCTGAGTCACCTTTAAGACTAACAGATGTCTGTTAGTCTTAAAGGTGCCACAGGACTCTCTGTTGCGTTTTCCGATCAATGGTGGGCTTGATCCATTTCCCACTGAAGTCGTAGAAAGACTCCTGTTGATTTCAGTGGGCACTGGATCAGGCCTTATATACTTAACAAGTTGACTGTCCATGAGCAAGTGTATCAAGATGCCTGTCTCCTGCTACCAGACCCAAGAGGAACAAAACTAGCTCACAGATGTATCTCAAGGGGGCCAAGTTCACATAAGTTTGTGTGTTTAGTTTGATCATTTCAGTAACTAAATATTTTGTAATATGGCTGCTTCTATAGATATATCACACACACAAAGTGCATTAGAACATTATTAAGGTTGCAAAGTCAAGCATTCAAAAGTTAGGAACTGCCAGAATGCCATGATATGTACAACCTGAATTTACACGTGCTACCCTTTTATGCTGTGATACGGTCTTTATTTACATGACCACATACTGGTGTGGTTTTTTTTTTCATCCAGTGTTCCTCCACCACTTGGCTCCTGGTCCTAGACTCTTTGCCCAGCCAGTCCCAATTCTCCTCTCCCCCCACATCCTGTCTCCTCATAAGATTTATCTTCCCTCCCTGCCTACTTCTTTTCACTCACTCACTGGTTCTCAGTCCCAGGGCTTGCCTACACTTGCAAGTTAGAGCGCATTAAAACAGCCCTGGGCTCCCTAGCTCACTACCCGTCCACACTGGCAATGCATGTAGAGCGCGCTCTGACTCCAGGGCTCCTGGTACTCCACCTCGTTGAGAAGATTAACAGTTGGTGCGCGTTGGCTGGAACGCCCGGGCATCAGTGTGAACGAGGTGTTGCATTAGTGCGCTCTGATCGGCCCCTGGAAACATCCCATAATCCCCTTAAGTCAAGTGGCCACTCTTGTCATTGTTTTGGAATCACTGCAGGCATGCCGATATGCCCTTTGAAAGCTCCATTTCTGACAGCCAGCATGCCTATCTGCTCCGAGACAAAGCAACCATTACTGTGGAATGCTGTGTGAGAGAGAGAGAGAGGCGGGGGGGGGGGGGGGAGTCTGTTGCTGTCTCAACTTACAAGACAGCATGCTGACATGCTCTCAGCCCCCCAAAAACCCACTCTCTCTCCTCCCACATACACACAACACACTCCCTGTCACACTCCACTCCACGCCTCCCATTTGAAAAGCATGTTGCAGCCACTTGCATGCTGGGATAGCTACCACAATGCACTGCTCTCTGTGGCCATTGCAAGAGCTGCTAACATGGCTACGCCAGTGCGCTGTCAGCTGTCAGTGTGGACAGATTGTAGCGCTTTCCCTTCTGCGCTCTACATCTGCAAGTGTAGCCATGCCCCCAGTCTCCTTGCCCAACCAGTTCCAATGTCCTCTGCCCTCCTGTAGCTCCCAGTCCCACTCTCCTTGTTAAGCGAGTCCCAGTCTCCCCCATGAACTCCCCGTCCCAGTTTCCCTCTCCGTCAACTGCAGTCCCAAGCACAAATACCCTCGATCTTGTCCCAGCATAACCCTCCTACCCCATCCCAGATCTGGCTCTTGTCCACTCTGTATTTGAATCATGCAGCTTTCTCCTCCGCACAGCCCCGCAGGGGTGAGGAGTGGGGGGTGGCATTGATAGCAGTGGAGAGGCAGGCTTCCTGCTGTCAGTTCTGGACTTGGACTTGGCATGGCCCAGAGCAGCCAGGAACTTCAATTACAAGGAATGACCTGCTCAACCCCAGGCTGGAGCAAGAACAGAGTAGATGGAATCTTTGAGCAATTAAGCTGTGAAGCGCTAGCAAGTCTCTACTGAGCTTGTGCGAACTGTGATTTTTTTCAAATGCTTGCAACTTGGCCAAATTTGGGTGGATCTTCACAGGGACAGCAAAGGCATATCCTTGACTCAAAGGCCACCTCCTGCCGAATTTCAAATCCCTGCTCCAAAGCATGGGGGCCCTAGAGCTTCTCAAAGAAAAGGTTGCCAGAATTTTTGAATATCAGCAAAACCAACATTTTTTCCTTTACCTTGTTTTTAGAAATGGCTAAGATTTTACAAAACATTTCAGCCTGAAGTATACACCAGCTAGGAAATATTTCAGACCAAACGATTAAAGTTTGGCAAAGTTACAAGCAACTGAAAACACAGGGTCTTACAATAGATCAGGGGTCGGCAACCTTTAAGAAGTGGTGTGCCGAGTCTTCATTTATTCACTCTAATTTAAGTTTTCGTGTGCCAGTAATACATTTTAATGTTTTTAGAAGGTCTCTTTCTATAAGTCTATAATATATAACTAAACTATTGTTGTATGTAAAATAAATAAGGCTTTTAAAATGTTCAAGAAGCTTCATTTAAAATTAGATTAAAATGCAGAGCCCCCTGGACCGGTGACCAGGACCTGGGCAGTGTGAGTGCCACTGACAATCAGCTCGCGTGCCACCTTCGGCACATGTGCCATAGGTTGCCTACACCTGCAATAGATAGTGTCTGGCAATCTTAATAATGGGCAGCAGTACCAGCCCAGGCTAAAATTATATTTTTAAACTATCAAACGGTCTCGCTTTCATTTTGCCTTTTTTGTAATTTTAGTAATTTATGTTTTTGATAAATTATATTTTACTTAAGAACTACAGTAAGAAATAATCAAACTCTCTTTAATTGTTTTATTGGGAAAATGCTGATAGATATTTTAATGGACATATATGGCCAGTAAAAGCAAAAGAGAATTTTTAGGCTAAAAACCAATCTATTCAATTCCAGGAATTTAATGACCATGAAAAAATAACTTTCATAGACTTTACGGCCAGAAGGGACCATCGTGATCATCTAGTGTGAGTTCTTGCACATTGCAGGCCAGAGAAACTCGCCCACCCACTCCTGTAATAGACCCAGAACCTCTGGCAGAATTACAGAAATCAAAACAGTCAAAACCTTTGATAAAAGAAGCATCAAGCTGCAAAACACAGTTCTGCAAATTATTGTACAGCACAGACTTAATACTGAATAATATTTTGTTCCTCCAATAAAAGGGGTTGTTAACATGTTTTGGGTAATTGCAGAGTATTTTTGGATAATAAAGGTAATTATAGTAAGTGCTTGGAACATAGGGATCCTTTTGACACTACAAATAAAAAGATAAAGAATTTTTAAAATAATAACACAACCCCCAAGTGGATGTTAAATAAACACCTGTGAAATATAAGCCAGACCCTTTAGCTGTTAGGCTACACAACGTCCAGGTGTTAAATTAGCTTAGCATCCATGAATGCAACAGAAATGTAATGAGGTTAAGGGCTAGTCTGAGGCTTTCAAGCTGCTCTGAGAAAGGGAAGTGTAGCGCACAGCTGCATGGTCCCGGGAGCAGACCAGAGTACAAACGGACTCGACTGTCACAGTTCCTCCCGGGCTGCTGCTCCTTTGCTCTGAGGAGGAGTATAGTACTTCACAGTTTGCTCCTTCCTGTGAGCCTCACTGGGCAGCAGGGAGGGCAGAACTAAAGCTCCGCTTCACTCACTGCTTCTGCAGCGACAGTCCCAGTCTGAGCCGGGAAGAAAGTTCTCTGGGTTGGGGGAAGGGGCTTACAATATCACACTCCTCTGTGAGATCAAATGGCAGCAGTGACAAGCCCTACACACATACAGGTTAGACTGGAGTCAAACCAAGTCTAAATGCTGCCCTGCCTTACATCCTGTGCAGCCCCATTGATTTCAGGGGCAAAACCTGTGCCAAAGGGTCTGGTCTCGTTCCTAGCAGTTTGACCTGCTGCGTGCACGTTTTCTGGAGAAAAATAGGGCTTAATTTGCTGTTTGACTTAAATAATCAAATCAAAGTGTTTCCCTCATTTGAGCTGAGTATTTCTCCAAACTGCAGACTCCTGTAAAAATGTTTATGATGTTTGAGAAGGTAAAACCACTAATTTGCAGGGCTTGTTATTGGCAGGACACTACACTCCAGCAGATCTTCCCTCGAGTTTGGTCCTGTATTTGGTAGCAATGACAGCGTGCTTCTCTGAGCTTGGCTTTGGATCACAGCTGTGACTCAACGGAGTGTTTGTTGGCAAGCTGCCATCTGTTTGTTCCATATGGGACAATTCCCCTTTTTTACTCCTTTCTGTACATATTTGTTCAATGGGCCATGATGAGAAGTTGTTAGGTTTGCTCCTTGTCTTCTTTTGTGTCATAAACTGACAGAATCCATCCCAGCTCCAGCATCCTTTATCCTCCGATATCCCAGCTCCAGCATCCTTTATCCTCCGATTTCCCTTCATGATGTCACCTAAGCTTGTGACAGGAAGCCTAGATCTGGCCTGCAGAGACACCTCTGTGCTCTCAGCAGGACGCTGGAACTAAGCTCTGTTAGCAGAATCTATTCCCAAGACAGCCGCATCCTCTGAGTAGAACCATAGCTTTGGTTTGGACAGGTTCCAGATCACAGAAGCAAAAATCCTTTCTCAGCTCCTGGAGATGTACCTATTGATCTCTGCTGTCATTTACTGAATGATCTCTAATCATTTTCAGCAGTTAACATTTTTTTTAAAGCGTCAGTGTCTAATTTGGTTTTGCTGTGGTTTATCAGTGTGGCCCTGCAGGAAGAACTTTCTTCCCTGTAATTAACAATGTGCACTAGTAAAAGCTCAGAACAGTGGGAAATTCAGATTCCACCCTGGCTGACCTCAATGTGGTGTTTACTTTTGTGCAATGGAGTGTGGAATTCTGCCTAGTTGGTACCTCTTGTACAAATAGATGTAGGAGCTGGCTGCATTATTAGTGTTGTAATTGTCAGGATTACCGTAATGCTAGAAGGCCCAGGAGTGGACCAGAACCCCATTGTGCTAGGCACTGTGCAAACATAGAACAAAAGATGGTCCCTGCTCCAGAGAGCTTACAATCAAAATATAAGGTAAGAGATAACAGATGGATGCAGATAGACAGGGAAGAACAAGGAAACAATATTGGTCAGAATGATAGGCTATGGTCTTAGCACACTAGCAGCCTAACCATTGTCAAGTTTTTTTGTAGGCATCTCAGCAAAGGAGAAAATTAAAAAGGGACGTGTAGGAAGATGTGCTACCATGCTTCACATCTGCATTCCTCACAAAGGGCCTCATCCAGCTCCAACTGAAGTCAATGGCAGTTTTTCCACTCACTTCAGCAGGGGTTGGAGTGGGCCCAAAGTACAGTTAGGTCAGTGAAGGAACAGCTGAAGTGACTACTCCATATGCAGTAGCCACACTTTGTCTTTAAAGATCAATGGAGATCAAATGAGGGCAAGGTACAAAATTAGGGAAACAGAACAAAAGCTTGTTTTTTGGGAGACATGTTGGACAAGTGAAGATGACTCTGGCCTGGGAACTAAGATAGCTGGGTTCTATTCTCAGCTCTGCTACTGACCTGCTGTGTCACCTTGAGCAAGTCACTTCACCTTTCTGAGCCTTAATTTCCCCAGCTATCAATGGGAAATGCTGTGACTTCCCTTCCTTTGTGAAGCACTTGGAGATTTATACATGGGAAGTGATAGCCAAATGTTAAATATTATTATTATTGGCGGCACCACATTTTAATCCATTATCCAGAGCTAACTCAGGGTACATCTACACTGCAAAAAATAATAAAGACCCACAGCAGTGAGTCTCAGAGCCTGAGTTAACTGACAAGGATTAGCGTTACAGGGCTAAAAATAGCAGTGTAGACATTCAGGCTCCAGACAAAGCCTGAATGTCTACGCTGCTATTTTTAGCCCAGCAGTGCCAGCCCAAGTCAGTTGACCTGGGCTCTGAGACTCAGTGCTGCGGGTATTTTTTTTGCAGTGTAGTCATACCACCAGGCAACAGCTCAAGCTATGCTGCACTCTGTTGGGTGGATTGTTAGGCATCTCAACCTTGATTCCCTACCCCTAGAAACAATTTTAATCAGAGCTCCATAGTAAAGGTAGCTTCGGCCCCAGCTCATAAAAGGCCGACCCAATCTTGCAGCTCTCAACTGTGTGAACTGTCCCACTGGACAGAAACATACATAGTGCAGGCTGGGGTCCATATTCTAAACAAGTGTCCCTTCACCACTCTCCGTAACTGCATAGGATAAAGCTAATCAAATGCAGGGGTTTTTTAATGAATTTATCTGATAGTGATGAAATCCAAAAAACAGATAATTTGCATTATAAGCCAAGTAAGCCAGGCACCGTAGGGACGGGGAGGATGGAAAACCAGGTACATGGGATGGGAAGAGGGAGCTGGCCCTGGGAGCAGTATTGCTGTCACAGTAGTTTTTAATCATGATAATGAGACCTGCTAGCACTGACCGGGCATGCATCTAGTCCCAGCCTTTTCCTAAACAGTTGTTTGCTCCACTGCTAACATGTAACTCAGTGTGTTTTTGTGGGGTTTTTTTCAATTATCATCTTAATCCTGCAATGGAAAAATTATATACATCTGTCTATGTAGTTACATGGCCTTTGTACTATCTGCACATTAATGAATTTATCCTCACAGCACTCCTGAGATGGAATGGAGCTACAGAGAGACTCAGTGACTTACCCAAGCTCACACACTAGGTCTGTGACAGCGCCAGGAATGGAACCTAGAGCTCCAGAGTCCCAATCCAGTGCCTTAACCACACAACCATCCTTCCTCTTGATTTGATGCATTTGAGCACCTGGAATTGTCTTCAGTGAAGCATGCAAGGAATGCAGGACTGGGTCCCTGTGGGATACACTGGAAACATTCCCGAAGTAGAAAATGTTTTAATGTCTGTTTACAGAAAATGCTGATTTGTTGTTTTTAATTTTGAAATGTTGCAGAGTAATAATGGTGATGGAGATTCAGTCAAAAACGTTCTCACGTCTCCTGAAAATCGCATACTTATCAAACGTATGTTGATAAAGTGCGCTGACATTTCCAATCCATGCAGACCCCTAGAGCAGTGCATTGAATGGGCCGGTCGCATCTCTGAGGAGTACTTTGCACAGGTAAGATAGCTGGAGAAGACTAAAAATTCTACCTGAGCACTTCTTTTGACAGGATGGGAGGAATCAGCAAACGGACTCTACTTATATCCAAACAAGATCTTAAGGCTACACTATTAATTTGTTTATATTTTATATTAGTTGCTCATCACCAATATACATTAATGCAGGGCCCAGTATCTGTGAACATATGGAAGCTGGCTGCCCTGCAGTGTAATCTGAAAAAAATTAAGTTTCTAGATTGTTCAATTTGCAATTTGTTTTGCCTAAAAATGCACTCCATTCACGGTCTTCACGTGGAAGAAAAGGGCCTTATGCATAGCTCTGTCTCGTGGATATGATGATAGAATGCTAGTGTTAGTGAGGGAGCACATAAGGAGACAGCAAGGAATAAAGTCATGTTGGAGCAAGCCCCTAGGAGGCTGAGGTTTCGGTGGGGATTGCCTGGTCTTCTACCATTACAGATCATGGCCAGATTCTGAATTGAGGCCTGTATTCCTCAGAAGTAAAAGAAATGTTTTGTAAGATATTTTCCTGCCTTCTGGTAAGTTTGAAACTCCATTTCTGGTGGAGACTGGCAATTATGGAGCATCTTTAGCTCCAAAACAGTCATAGCTTTAAAAAAAGTTTCAAAGTGCCACAAAACTAGCTTTGTTTGTAGATCTGGAAGGCGGTAAAGGTGTCACTTTCGGGGGAGGGATAGCTCAGTGGTTTGAGCATTGGTTTGCTAAACACAGGGTTGTGAGCTCAATCCTTGAGGGGGCCACTTAGGGATCTGGGGCAAAAATCAGTACTTGGTCCTGCTAGTGAATGCAGGGGGCTGAACTCAATGACCTTTCAGAGTCCCTTCCAGTTCTATGAGATAGGTATATCTCCATATATTAATTGAGCCAACAGGGAGCAGTGTTCTATTGCTCCTGAACATATACATGATTAGATCAAGTCTGTTCACACTAAGTCACTCCTTTTATTAAGCATCTGCATGCACCAGTTGGTGGCCAACAGTCTACTGCTAGTGGGAGTTCACTGGTATAACGTGTCAGCCAAATAATCACAAAATCTTTTCTTTGCAGACTGATGAAGAAAAGAGACAGAGTTTACCTGTGGTGATGCCTGTTTTTGACAGAAATACTTGTAGCATCCCCAAATCCCAAATATCCTTCATTGATTACTTCATCACGGATATGTTTGATGCATGGGATGGTAAGCAAGATTCTACAATATATTTCATATCATAAGCCTTTTAGGGTACTATGAGATAAAAGTGCTGCATTGTGACTCCAAATGAAAAAACATATGGAAATTTGCTACATTTCAAGTAAACTCGATAGCTTAATTAATGCTAACATGTATTTTAACATTCCTATGAATAATTCTTATAACTTCATTTAATAGGTGAACTTCAGGCAAAATTTAGTTTCTTCTCAGTTATTAAATGACTAGCTAGCTTTCCATAAAGGAACAAGGCATGTTAAGTGCACTCACTTTGTTACCACACTATGCATATTCACCTGGCCCACATATTTTTAATTTTTTTTTAACAATTTTCTAATGCTTGAAAATGCTATAGAAAAATAGGTTGAATTTCTTTTGAGAACTGTTTACAGTATATCAACCATTTCTTCTCCATTGCTGTCATTAGTGATTACAAGTAGTCAGAATTGTGACACACTCATAAATGGCAAATCAGCTGTGCACGTAACTGGAATTTTATCAAGCATAATAGTTACAGTCACAGTATCTAGGTCCTTGATAGAAAACTGGTGCTTTCCTGATTGCAATACAATTGCTAAATATATTTATAGTATTCTTGTAACTCTCCTGGGAAGATGTAGAAGACAAGAACCATTTCAAGTATCAGTATAACAGATATAAACCATCCCACTTAATACAGTTCCTCCCATATTTCAAATTAGATTTAAGCAAGTAGAACCATGGAACCATTTCAGTTCTGCTGGCTAACTACATTGTGTCCTTTCTTTCCTAGCATTTGCAGACCTACCAAATTTGATGCAGCATCTGGACAATAACTTTAAATATTGGAAAGGTCTCGATGACAAGAAGCTACGGAGCCTTCGACCACCACCTGAATAGCAATTAGGCCACAGTGTGTAACTTACCTGTCCAGATGCATATTTACTCAAGCTCACTTTTGTTCATGTGATTTCAAATTAGTTTTGATCCCTTCAGTATTACAGTAAGGCTAACCCATGTGCTTGTGAACCTTTCACATTCAAGAGAACATGAGGTCAGCAGCTGACTCCTGCAAACTGCCGTGTATGGACTCAAATGAAGTGAACTTATCAGCTGAATTACACTGGATTGCTGCAGTACCTGTACTGAAGAGGGTCTATTCATGAACATATTTTTGCATTATCTTCATACCAATATGTGAAGCTTGAAGATATCCTCACGAAAAGGGGTGTCCTATAGAAGATTTTGCTTAGTCCTCAAATCTGCAAGTGAAGGAGGAGTATCTGTTAATAGTGACTCACAGCTTTTATGAAAAAGCTCCTTGCTTTTTATAAGCACTTAAGAACAGTTACATATACCAGTCGGACATTTAAAATGCAACTCTTCATGAAGGAGTTTTTGATCTATGAAAAATAGATGTACTCTATTTTTTCACATCACAGAAGGTGCAATCATTCACTTCTGAGCACTACTGAAAGTGAGTTCTCTTAAAGAAATTTAGTAGCAAATGTAAAAAATAACACAAGAATTTTTGAAGTTGATCGTTAGCATCTATTATTAAAATGTTTTATTTATTTTGTTAGATGTTCAATATTTTCTATGAATTTATAAATACTTAAAAGCCAAAGCCAACTTTAGATGCATTACAAATTTACATGATTCATACTCATCAATATACATTTAATTGATGTACAGACCTTTTATTTTCATAATGCAAATACAAAATACTATACAATGACACATTTTTATTGCACTGTAAGGATAGATGTGTATGTTTAAATATTGTCTGATTTTATGTTAATTAAAATAAGTTTTATTAAAAGGTCTCACTGGAGAGTAGTAAAATAAACAAGAAATGCATACTGTATAAGCACCAGAACTCCAGCAGTTCTCTCTCACTCCCTACTGGTGACCACAAGATCTTCCCAAGGTTGCTACTCTTGGTAAAAAAAAATAATAATAATAACTTGGGATGTTCATTTTTTTTCTTCCCTGTAATTTTATAATTAAATTCCCTATCAAAAGTCTGCCTTATTTTATACAGTATTTCTACAAAGCATTCCACAGCATAGATGAGGGGGGTAAAACAAAATATTTAATGAATTTCAACATTTTATAGCCAATGTATTTTCCTCTTCAGTGGAAAAAAAAAGAAAATCTTTAACTCCAGAAGTTTGTAAAGGTTGTATACCTTCACCATTTGAATGAAACATTCACAGCAAACACCAGAAAATAATAAAATGTATATTTTAAGAAGTGTCAAAGTTCTAGCAATTTTATTTGAAACATTTTCTTTCTTTCTTTTTTTTAATTTGCACACTATCAGATAGATATGTGAAATTAAACAATTTCTTTTAAAAGTATCACTTGCTGGGTTTTTATTTGTGTTTTGTTTTGTTTTTGGCTTGCCAGCTAGAGTCAGAACTTGCCATCGAGAGCTGTGAGTCTGAGCTGTGCCCATCACAGCTTTCTGAGAACACATGTTGTGCACGTTAGTTGCTGTGCCTCTATAGAGGACAGATCGTCCCCTGTTCTGGGTGCTCACTTGGGCAATCGAAGACCCAGGTTCAATTCTGGTAGAGTTTGTTTTGAATGACTGAAGGTGACATGGAGCTGTCTGCTGAGATGCTATGAGCAATAAAGCTAGTGTGATATCAGTGTGTTGTAGTGTAGCTATTATCTGTGAAAGCAAGGATGAGGTGTTGAATATGCCAAGGAGACAGCAGGACTTACAGCAATTTATGCCTAGGCAGACAGCCAAGCTTTGGTACCGGAATCAATACAGTCTGCAGTGGGCATGTAGCCCAAACCGGAAATGCTCAGTGTACACTTGTTCAGTCTGTGGATGAGGGTGGCGGGGTGCCTTTTGATCCTGATGCTGGATATAGGATATATTGCTAAATGGCTGTTGCTGTTGATGGTTGGTTTAAGATGCTGTAGTTGCCTTTTTCAGGCGAGGAAGGGGAACAGGTGGGTAGAATTGGCCTGAAACACTCCGTTAGCAGGTGTTCATCTGGCAGGAAAGGGTTAATCAGGTTCTGCTGACTCAGGCAGCTCCTACCCTGCCAGAGGTAATGGAGGCAGGAGTGATGCTGGAGAGCGTGGGCTGAGCAGTCCAGAGGGTGGCATCCGGGGAGCAGCCAGCCCTGAGAGGGAGGGATTTGAGCTGAATTTTCTTACGTTACTGATGACTTTGTGTTTTAGTTACTACAATCACTGCCCAGGGAGGGGGTGAGATTTGACCCTGCCCACGGGGTGGGTGGCCTCTATTTTGGAACAGGTTGGGAAAGGCTCCTGCTCACATACGCTTTTGAGGTGGGATATTTTGAGCTGCAGAGAAGTATAAAGGGGGGATCTGGCTCATCGCTCCAACCACATCACGCACCCCTTTGTGTCTTGCCGTGTCCCCCCCCCCATTGAATACAAACTCCTGGACTTTGCCTTTAAGGCCCTTTGCCAGTTAGCTCCATCCTACCTAAGACATATTAACTTATTGAGCCATTGTCCCTGATGGCCCACATTCTCCTGTGCCATCCCACACACGTGAGGAAACCTCCCATCGACATTCATAGCGCCTTTACCTTGTTCTCTGTTAAATCCCACCTTAAAACCTGCCTTTGCTGTGATGCCTACAGGTCACTACCCTCAGGCACTGGCTAGGCCAGGGAATAGCTGTGACTTCTGCTCTGCTGTTAAACTCTGCATCATTGTCACATCTTCCTCCTAGCCTACCCCTGCCTATGTGTGTCGTTCACCAGTGGCATGTGTAGATTGTGAGCTGTCTGGTGCAGGGATTGTCTTCTTTGTTATATGCTTGTACAGTGCCTAGTACCAGGAGGGCCCTGAATCTTGACTAAGGTTCCTAGATGCTAATATTAGTGTTGAGTGATTCCGGTCCTTGTAAAACTTGCTGATAATTCCATAATCTATTATGCAGTTTAAGGGACTGGGATGCTTCATGCAGAGGGATCAGGAGTTATGCGTCTTATTTTGTCAGGAACCAAGACATCTGCAACCCCCGTTCACCATCCACTTTTGCATAGAGGGCCTGGAAGGGGAGATGGCTATTCAGCTGCCAGATAATTTGTTTTCCTGGTAATATTACATCTTCTTTTTCATATAAAGGTTTCTTTTGCTTCTGTTGTGATTTGCTGTCAAATGCTGGCCAAGGCCCTCCCAAGGGGTTCATGTGGTGATTCAGCAAAAAGGTTCATGCTGACTACATTAACAAAAAGATTGATCATGGCTTCATCAGATCGTCTACAGTGGAAAGCATACAATGTGGAGGAAGTAATTGCAGTGTAATATCAAGAACAACACATGGGTCAACAGCATCTTAACATCTAAGGGTCAGTATTTCTTCATAAGCCTAGTTAAGGCACTGAGTTGTACTAATGTTTGGTAAAAGTGATTTGCTTTCCTGTTATAAATGTATGATGCATCATCACTGAAACCATCTGATCGATACATTTAATTCCCTGAAGTTCACACTGAGTCATTAACACCATTACCATCGTGTATGGAGCCATGCTAACCGGCCTACGGACCAGACAGATTTACAGCCATATTTAATCTGACATAAAACAATCCTTCACAATCACTTAATGTGCAGCCACTGAATGCAGCTCTGTTCACTCCTTTTCCCATCTAAGACTTATTGTCACCGGGAGTAGATTACAGCTAAATGGGACCCACAGCCACCACTGTGTCTGACCCTCCCCTAAAACATCTTCCCACCCCAGGAGGCACCCCCTGAATATAGTCTCCTTTCCTCACCAGCCTGGCAGCTCATGCCTTCCCTCCATCAACCCCAAAAGATTCTCTCTCCCTCTGTTTCTGCAGGACCCTCTCCTCTTTCCTCCTTAGCCTGACAGCCATCTCAGTCTTAAAGACCAGATTTCCAAAGCTTCCTTCAGTGCTGGGGGATGCAGCTAGAGTGCTGCTGCACTCCAGCAATCCCCAGCTTCTGGAATGATCTCTTGGAGCCATATGTAGCTGGGCAAAACTTAGTGCCGTCCTGAGCCTGCTCTAAAGTTGTGCCAGGAGCCTCAGGATCAAAGAGATGCAAAAATAGCACAAAGCTGAATTTATCTACCACGCCCCACACTTCCTTTCAGAACGTGTGGCAAGAACAACTCAGCCAGACTCAAGAATTGGGGCCTATGAATTGAGACTATTTCTCTCTCTTTCGGCCCATTGCTGCAAGCTCTCTGCCCCTTCCCCCTTCAGCTTCCACCCAGGGATTTTCTCCCTTGTCTGCAGCTAAGTGATCAGGAAAGCCCAAATACAGAGGAGGGGCCCTTAGGTATATTAGAAAAGTATAGATGACCCTAACTGATTCTGTTGCAGTTTTGTAAATGCAGGACAGAAGATAGTGATTGGTTAGCTCTGGAGGGGCACGGAGGAAAATGGTGGTGGTGGTGGGTTTTTTTGTTTGTTTAATTAAAAAACCTTGATTCCAAAGGGGCCATGGGGCCAATTTTATTTTAATTTTAAAAAGAGTTGGGGTAAAATCAGCATCTTCCTAGTCTCAGCCTCTGTTTTTTTGGCATCTCCTTGTAGTGCTTCACTTTCCCCACTATCTCCATTTCTTTCTGGTTCTGCAGTTTAAGCCACATAATGCCAAACTCCTTTCACAAAGGGAGAAAACAATTAAATCCAGACGACTTTAACTTCAGTTCATTGCTAACAAACCATATGTTCCTATCAGAAAACCAAAGACAAACCTACTGTCCTATAAGCCTCTTTATCACCCAGGAACAAACTTTCAGTGTTCACAGAAAAGACTTCTGAGAGTTACATCACGTGTTTGCTGGTGGGGAAGCGGCTTGAGGTTCAGAGGGATGTTTGAAA
Source organism: Chrysemys picta bellii (assembly GCF_011386835.1). NCBI lineage: Eukaryota > Metazoa > Chordata > Testudines > Emydidae > Chrysemys > Chrysemys picta. Next base: position 18,632,910 of record NC_088800.1, on the reverse strand, counting down.
CATACACTGTGCAAAGCGTTTTCTGACAAATGTCCGGGTTTTATTCCTTATTGGAAGAAAAAGACTGGATTTTGTGCTGGGGAGACTCCAGGCTGACATGTAGTTGGAAGTCCTCCATGTGAAATCTCCAGCGGGTGATAACTTCCAGCCGCACTCAACTGGGCTAGATTGAACCAGTGACCTATAGGTGAAAAGCTCTGCATCCCAATGTTAGTTCCTCAGCCATCCAGTTGCCCCTTTTCTTTCTTTCGTGGATTTCCCAGATTATACAGCAGCATTGCAAACTCCCTGGCTTCTGGACCCCTTTTAGACTGTGACTCCACCATTCTCTTTCCTGAATACTTTGCCATTGATGCTTGCACTGATACTTCTCCATTGGTGGCAGGAATGATGCCGGTGTGGCAAGGCTCCAGCTGACCGTTGGTGTTTTTATCTGCCACGGACATGTATCTACATTGGAATAAATTGAAGAACTTGTTTGAAATTATTCCCAAATGTGGCCAGACCTGCTCTGAGCAAGTTTAAATAACGCAGAGTCTGTCTACATTGAATTTTTACCCATGGTTTAGCACATGTTAATTAACACAACTAAATTCTAATGTAGGCAGAACAATGAAGGGTTCCTTTTATGTCTTCAGGGTTTCATGTCTTCAAACAGGATACAGCAAAAATTCAGTGAATAACTCACCCCTTAAGAATGATTTGCTCAGCTTGCAGGATGCAGCTTTCCAGTCTTGCAACACGGCTGCTTACGCCTGTGTTAACTTTGACAAGCCACTTAAGATACCTGAGGATAAAAGGCAGAACAGGAGAAACTATTATGATCTCCTGTCTTATGTTGCGAAAATATTGGATCCAGCAATGAGCCAGCCTAGAGGAAAATCTCAGACCTATCAGTAGGCAGGTGTAGTATGGTGAGAAGTAAATTTGTTTCTTACAACAAAAGAAACAAGGCAGAAGCTATCCAACCAAACTCTTCATTATGGACAAAACAGTCCTTCATGCAACAATTTTTCAGTGGCTGAGCATAAAATAAAAATCACCTGAAATGGAATGGATGCCTGGTTTTGCTCCATTGCCTTTCTATGTATGTTCTACTTGCCTTAATAGACATCAGTGTTACTACATTCGGGGAGACGTGACATGAGCAAGAAGGAATTCAAGCAAAAATGATGCTGCTCTTTTATAAGAAAAAGTTAATTATTATATTTTCTTCTATCTACTAATCTCCCAACAAATTTGGGGGCCGGAGGGGCAGAGAAAGAAATCAGCAAGAGAATCTGCAGCCAGTCATGCTCTTCTTTTGAGGGTCAAAAGGTTTGATTCGTTCTGTGCCGCGCACTGTGAAACAAAGTCTCAGAGCTAGTGACAAACTGCAAAACAAATAATCTCTTTGCTGATGTGTGACCTCATGCCTCCCGGGTATGGTGATCCCAGGGGCTCCTGTTAAACAATCCCAGGAATCAGAGGGGTAGCCGTGTTAGTCTGGATCTGTAAAAAGCAACAGAGTCCTGTGGCACCTTATAGACTAACAGATGCATTGGAGCATAAGCTTTCGTGGGTGATTGCCTTTCATTCTGACAATGTTTGGGGGCAGAAAATAAGCTTTTACATGAGTGCTGCACTTCTGTGCAGCCTATGCAATTGGAAATAGGATTTCAGTTAGTTTTGTCTTGCTGAAGCTGTGGGCCAAACGCATTCCTGGTGTAACTCCACTGATTGGTATCTGTAGCTACCTGTACTGAATGTTATAAGTACAAAGCATCTCCATAAAATTAATATGAATATTTTTGCCCTTATTTATCATCTTCCATCTGAGACGCTCAAAAAGGCTGGCAAACCTTACGGAATTTAGCCTGACAGCACCCTTGTCAGGCAGATATATATTATTTCCCTATTTTACAGACGGATCATCTGGGATACAGAAAGCGGTTTTCAGTGCGAGATAGCACCTAAATATCTTTGAGTGAGTGGGCCTGAGTGACTCAGGCAGAGCCAGAGACAGAACCCAGGTCTTCTGACTTTCCAACCTGTACCTCAGGAACAATTTTCTCCCTCAGCTTCTCTGCTTGCTATTTTTACTTATACAACCTGATTCAACTCTGGGGAATGACTCCCATTAACTCAAATGGGAGCTAGATTAAAGCTCAAATACCCTGGCATTAGCTTGGGTCTGAATCCTGCCATCCAGTATGTGGTACACGCTGCTGTGTGTCTGGGGAAGCCAGTTACTGTACAGGCTGGCACAAGTGTGTTGGGTTTTTGGTTTTTATATCCAAGCTATAGTAAGGATGGAAAAATGCCACGTACTGAGTGGGACCCCTAAAACTGGAATCTGGCGGGGAAGGGCAACTCATTAGCAGTTTATTGCCATTGGTCCATGTGTGTATGTTGGGGTGGAGAGTGGGAGAGTCTTTTAAACTATCCTCATGTATAGCATTCATGGAGGTAAATCTGCATGAGTTGTGTATACTGACCCTTTATGATGATGTGCTAGAGGAGATAATGGGAAATATGAACAAATATTAGGGGGTAGCCGTGTTAGTCTGTATCTACAAAAACAACGAGGAGTCTGGTGGCACCTTAAAGACTAACAGATTTATTTGGGCATAAGCTTTCGTGAGTAAAAATCTCACTTCTTCGGATGCATAGAGTGAAAGTTACAGATGCAGGCATTATAAACTTGCGAAGTAACTCCCTGCTCTCCATGTGTCAGTATATAAAGCCTGCATCTGTAACTTTCACTCTATGCATCCGAAGAAGTGAGGTTTTTACTCACGAAAGCTTATGCCCAAATAAATCTGTTAGTCTTTAAGGTGCCACCAGACTCCTTGTTGTTTATGAACAAATATTGTGAGCCATGGACACTTGCTGAAGTCTGAATCTGTCGTAGCCTGATTTCCTCTCTTCCCCACTAGCTTTATAAGGGGAAGCCTCAATGTAACTATTATTGCTAGTAATAATATAATTCAGCTTTCATCCCACAGTAATTAACAGGGGGGAGGGATAGCTCAGTGGTTTGAGAATTGGCCTGCTAAACCCAGGGTTGTGAGTTCAATCCTTGAGGGGGCCATTTAGGGATCACAGCAGGGGGAATCTGTCAGGGACAGTACTTGGTCCTGCTAGTGAAGGCAGGAGACTGGACTCATGACCTTTCAAGGTTCCTTCCAGCTCTATGAGATAGGTATATCTCCATAAAAGAATAAAAAGAACAGGCATCACTTCGACCACCAATCTAACACCTTTCTTCTGGAATGGACTGCATCATCTCTCAGCAATGATACTGAACAGTAAGGATAAGAAATGAAAAAGTTTGCCACCTCCATTGGAAACCAAAGGGGGAGCCCCACTTAGTAATGACTCAAGTGAGAATTTGGTCTGGTCTCGCTTTAATAGTCCAAAGTGGTATTTCACGTAAATCTTTCAATCGCGTTCATTACATAAGCTATTCTCAGCTCAACCTGCTACTTGTCCAATACTCTGAATGCCAAGTTTCAGCCTGGAGCACAAGTGGAATGATGTCATCCTAGTCCTCCCGCAGTTTCTAGCTCCTAGAAGGTGGCACATTGTAGCTTCAGCCATAAAAATCTGTCAGACTGGCTTTCCTTATTGGTAAAAGCATAAAATGCACTAGGAATATCAGTCTCCTACTGCAGATGGGAAAGTATCATATGCCTAGAAACACACTGCTCTGCCTTCTGCAGATTGTTCTGAGCGTTAGCAATTATACAGCAATCTTCAGGTGGGTAAGCAGTGTTATCCCCATTTTACAGATGCAGAAATGGAGAGACAGAGAAGTGAAGTGCCTTGCCTGAATTCACACCGTGAGTCAATGGCAGAGACAGACCAGTGTGCTCTTCACCACACCAAGCCATGTTGCCTCATGAAGAAAGTGGGAGAAGAATTTTATAAGACAATGAATTTCATATTGTTTGTCACAACAGGATTACAAAACTGTGGTAAAAGCTTCAGAGAAACAAATGGTCCTTCCTGCAGCCAATATTATCTACAAGAAGAATTTTGGACGCATCAGAATTGCCACCCCAGAACTCATAAGGGGCCCATCTAGTCCAGTATCCCCTCTGCAGCAGTGGGCAGCACCAGCTATTTCAAAATGAGATATAAGAAAGCCCAAAATTTACAATTATGGACCAGCCTGACCCTTGGGAAAATTTCTTCCTGACCCCATCAAAAAGAGTCTGGTATATGCCTTGAAGCATAAGGTTTTATATCACTTCCAGGTTTTCAAACAAGCTATTTAGCTTTGTTTGTTAATTTTTGGGGGGAAATATTGAGACAAAATGTTTTAACCATTTTTGACCTTAAGGTGTGGGGGACAGGAATGCTTTAGTAATGAAAAAATTACTGTACTATATTGTAACTATGTTTAAACAGTTTAATAGCTAAAACAGCTGGATTGAATGCTGAAATTTAGCATGGAGATAACCTTAACTGAGGAGGGAGTGCCTTTAAGTATTCTGTTTACAAATAGTTTTTTTGTTTGTTTGTTTGTTTTTAAGTTATGCTCTATCTCAAACAGCAGATGTGGACATACTGCAAGATTCATTTGTTGAAATTCTCTGGCCTGTGTGATGCAAGAAATGATAGTGTTCCCTTCTGGCCTTAAATTTTATGAGCAAAGGAGACTGTAATAATGTACCTGTAAGTACAGATGTCAGGAACAGAAGCAGCTCAACCTAGCCAGTATTTCTATGAAGTACAGTACATTAGAAGAACTGGCTTTTGATGTTATTTTCAGGGAAAGAGAAAAATCGATTTGTCCGAATAGAAAGTTTCCTGTGAAATATCACTGCAGATTGAAATTTTGCTCACCACAAAATCACTGGCAGTATCAGTGTGTCTTGTGTTATGACAAAAATCTGACAAGCCAATTTCAGAAAGCTCTCCAAAAACCTGAATGTATTTTAAAATAAGCTGTTTAATAGCAAATTTCTTTGAACGATATCAGAGTAGACGCCTAACAGTGTTTAGTTAGTTAAACATCAGTGACATATTTAATGCTGGCTCAGTAAATCTTAACAATGTGATATTTCTGTTGCCCCTGCTGGAATCAGAGGCTGTAGTGTTCCTAGCTGAGGGGTTGAAAAAGTTGGATCAACCTTCGAAGTACACATACATCCCCCAGCTTCCCTAAGCAAACTACCTTTCCAATTATGTCAGACCATATTCTGAGCTCAGTCACTTGGGGGGTAACTCCACTGATTTTAACATAGATACTCCATGTTTACAGTGATTTTAGCTGAGCTCACAATCTGATTCAATGGGCATTGTTACTTACCAACAGGTCCATCTCTTCGATCTTTTTAGCTTCCTAGGGTAAATCTGCCACTAGACGGATCCCTGACAAACAGACTCTACATTTACATAGCTCTGTCTTGAGCCTGCAAATGTCAAGGCTGAGTAAAGTTCAGACCCATCCCATACATTCCAATTAACTTCTATGTCTTAAGATTTGTGTTCCCAGATTTCAGAATTGGTGTTTGTCGAAGCAGTCCTACTGGGAACTCATTAAATGTGTCTTGCATATACCTGGTCTCAAAACTGTGGGAGACTTTCTAGAGAAGAAAGGCCACAAAGGAACTGTGAAGTCTGGTCTAGCTGAAATTATGCAGATTTTCTAAGACAATGGCTTCACCTTCAAAGATGAAGTACTTGGGACTTGTGTAGCTTTATTTGACTGTCAGTTGCCTCTGTGGTATGTCTCTACACTAGCAACTAGTGGACCTTTTTTAATCATTGGTGCAGTTCCTCTGATGATAGCAATGGAGTGAGACCAAGCAGACAAGGCACAAGTATATTTACTGCTGTTGGTCTAACCCTGCAGAGTTACAATGGTACAAACACCTGTGCTCTTTCTACTCTGGCACTTTCAACACTGATATTGCTGGTGGAGCTGCACCAATAGTGAAATACTGTTCTAACTTTTCCTATGGCAGATCAGGTCCATTTACAAAAGGTATTTTGTTGGTTGGTTTTTGTGTTTGCTTTTCATTTGAGAATTAGCTCCTCACTTCTTCTCATACAAAAAGGGCACTGTGACCATATCACCTGTGCTATAACATATCCCCGAGAATATGGAAATTTTGAGATGATTTTACATCGACAAGACACTATTTTCTATGATAAACTAGTTGTCAAGTTTTTTGTACCCCAAACGGGTAGACCACAGTGCTAGAGCGACTGTCTCAGAACTAGGAAAGTTTCTACCTAGGAATGTACTTTTCATGTGTTATTACCCCATACAAAGCTTCCTTTTGACTGTCCAAAGGTTAGGCCAGTCCTCCAATTAATATTAATCTTCCTTCTTCTCACCTTAGGCCTTTTACCATCCACAATCTGACCTTTTCATTTTTCTATTGTCTCCCATTCAACTAATGCTTAAATGCTCCCCGATCTGCCAGCCCCCATCTTCTGGAACCATTCTGTCTAATGCATGTTACCTTTGGTGATCCATTTAAAATGCATTTTATGTGGCAATAATTAATATCAACAAACAAAACAAAGGGGCAGCAACAGGGCTTATGACTAGGGCTTCTAGGTGCTATGGTATATAAATATCTTTTTTCTCCAAAATTGTCTATAAACGTACATGTGTATAGACAAGTTTAACTCTTTGCTCTTGCTACAAATAAAGGTGACAGCAGTTAGAGCCTTCTACCAGAGCTTGAAATACAGCTATTATTTCACCCCATAACTGAAAAGGCTATTATGTTAGGGATCCAAACACTGGGCTTGGACACTGGATTACAGTCATGTCAAGGCACTGGGAAGATCTGAATCCCAAGTCAGTTACACAGTTTCATTCAAGACATACTGGCATCATAAGGAAGGCAACCAATCAAAGAGACACAACTCAGCCTCAGAAATAGTGTGTGTGATGCCTTTTTCACACATGGCAAAAGCTAAAAAGTCTACATTTATTGCTAGATAAAATAGATAGAACTATATGGGGGGGGTGCCCCTTTTGCCTGAGCATATTTAAGAATATGTATCAAATTGAGGGTTAATATGGAGATGGCTACAGAACAAGAGAACAGGCTGCAGCTATCACGATGCTAGGTCTAGAAAATGGTTGTTGTAAAATTCTGGTAGAAGTGAGACAAACATGTTTTCTTTAAGACTGATGGACTGTAAGGAAGTTACACTGCATCTGAGAGCCCTTTCTCATGTGTCAATGCGAGTGAGCTCTCTGAGCATGCTCAGAAGATTGGGGCTTAGTGGAATTGGCATAAAATCATGGTAGGCCCTGCACTTCCATGTATGGGAATGGGAGAGATGTGACCTTTTCCCCCATGTTCGTGAGGGGGTGTTGTTGAACAACAAAGTTCAAGCTCTGAGGGATCAGAGTGGAAAAAGCTGTAGCTCATAAATCAGACTTAAGCTTCGGTGAAGTCAGGCCACTGAAGTTACATTAAGGCTCTGCAGACAAAATGGACAGATTTTATCTGCAAGCAGCGTCATCGCGGTCAATACTGTGGCCTCTTTCTCTTCTTTAATATCAGAGCAGTCAAAGCCCCTGACCTCCCCCTTCAAATTGCCTCAAGTTAATAATAGAACAGTCAATAGTTAGCACAGGCTTGAAAGAGCCTTTGCTCTTTGCCTCCCACCCCACATGCTAGGCTATCAAAGTGTTTACTGTATCAGGTTTCAGCAGCATTTGGAGCAATAGTCATTTTCCAGAAGGCTGATGACCAACTCTCCTTTTCTGCAGGTCCAATTTGCTCATACCAGGGACCGGGGCAATTGGCACCAGGGTCTGAGAACCTAAGTTAGCCTAGCTCACTGAAGTTACTCTGTCCACACTGGTGCTGCACTCACCTCTGTGTGTCAGTAGGACTTCATGGGGTATATCCCATAGTTCTCTGTGCTCAGTAAGATGACCTGCCCTATGATTCCCCTCTGGGCACACAGGGAATTGTGGGAAGACTCTGAAGGACTATCAGCACTCAAGTGATTTCACTCACTCCAAAGTGGGCAAGTTACTAGCCCAAATGAAAGCAGAACTGGGCTTCTAACCCATACTCCCAGCCGGGCCAGCTAGTGAAGACTAGGCTCATTCTGTGCTGATTTATCCAAGCACTACGCCCTCCTCCCTTTCACTGTTTGCTTCAGTTGGCTCTGCACTGCCCAGCGGATTTCAAAGTAAAACTTACTGGAGATGGTGGCAGAATAAAACAGCATAGGCGAACTGGGAAGAGCAGATCTGCTACTACCCCCCACTAAAAGAAAGTTTTACACATCCAGACTATAAATAGACAAGCACAATGCTTATGGGACACATTTATTTGAACAAGAGTTTTATTACATAGGAAATCATGAAATATATGAATGGATTTACTACTGCAGTCTACTTGCAGTTCAGCATCAGAACAAAGATTTAAAGTGACCCTCTGCAATTTTATGACCAAAAAAATACTGTAAATATAATAAGGGGATTATTCTCTAGGGATGTAAATGTATCTTGAAAAGAAAGATTTGTGGGTGTATTCACATAAGAGAAATTACCCAAAGTTTAAAAACAAAATCAAAATGGTCTTTAGCACCCAGTCCACCTGAAACTGTCAGCAGTCTTGGAGGCTGTAGTTACTGGTTTTGGAGCAATGAAAAGCTAGGCCTGCCAGGGAAACGAAGATCAGAAACTCCACCAGCTCTGCTTCAAATGCTTTTGAGAATGACTTTACTGCTTCAAACCCTCTTGATTCTCCAAGTTCTCTGGCTCTCATTCATCTATGTGCCAGTGCTGGGCCCAGTCCACGGAGTGAGTGCGGAAGCAATGCAGTTGCCAGAGACCAAAAAGTTATCTGCTTAAATCTTCGCAGGCTCCAGCCCTAACTATAAAAAGGAAAAGAAGAACAGAAGGCCCAAGAGGCAAAGCTCAAGGGACACCCAGAAGATGGTGACATTTGAGGGAAAGAAGGAACATTTGTGCAAAAAGTAAGTAAGAGTCAAAACAATGAGAGAGGCCAGATCCTCAGCTGGTCTAAATAGGCTTAGCTCCCTTCTCCAAACTTCACTGCCCACCTACCAGCTGAGCCTCTGGGCCCTATCAAAATCACTTCTCAAGAAAATGTATCTTTGAAACTAATGTAGGCCCTAGAAATAAGAGTCTGGATTTGTCTAGCTCATACTCCCCTCTCTGCTTGAGCCTGCACTATCCTTGACGAATGTCTGTGTGACTGCCCTTTGGCTTTCTCCAAATTCTAAAGTTAGCTGCCTCTTCCTTTGCAGTGAGAGATTGCCGTTGTGCTCCACTGTACATCAACTTTTCTAATTACTGGTTCTGGTGTGTTTGAACAGTAGCAATTTGTTACGTGGGCTCTGGCAGCCTCCCACAGAATGTGATAAAGGGAGGAAGGAGTGAGGTCTAAGCAGATGCTTATCAGAAACCTAGTGCCGGTGCCACCATTGAGAATCAGCATGAAATGTATAATTATCCTGTCTTGGGGAATGTTTTACTTTAGTTATGGGGCTGTACGGACTCCTTTCTCTGAAAATGCATGTGAGCAGCAGTTGTAATGTTCCTTCCCATGACAGGAGCTCATTAACTACTGTTAAGCCCCCGTGAGGTTTGTGGACAAAAGGCTAAAACACCAGAAGAATCACATGAGAAAATTGTGGCTGCCAAAAAGGTAGGCTCTTCTGACAAAATCTAAGCTCCTGGATGAAGTTTAATCAAATGCTCAGGGTAAACTGTTCTACCTTTGCCCTGGTATTGCAGCCTGGCCAGACAAACTGCAGCAGCAGCAAAGGTGAGAACTACAACTATCTAGCTACCCAGCTTCAGCTACTGCTGTCCATCACTGTCCATCCCACCCAGCTCTATTTATTTAGGGCAAAAATTTCAAACCTGTGTTGCCGGCACAGGGGCCCGAGGACAGCAACAGTGAGGTTCGTTGCCCGGAGTGCTTCACGCCAATAAACATACCGGGGGGGAGAAACAATCAAAGTTTATTTGAGATCTCAAAGTGGTGCAAGGAGACAGGCAAGTCTCAAATCGAGCACACCAGCAAAAACAGTTTCTCTCTTCTTTATACACTTTACAACTAAGCCCCCCTCTCTCCCGCCCCCTCTACTCCCTCTCCCCTCTCTACCGAAGGCAGGTTTATACATTTAAGCAACTAAATCATTCTAGGGCTATAAATCTAGCTTGTTAGTAACTTCTCCCTAAACAGTTATTTGGTCCTGTTTACCCTTAGTTTATTACCCCTTCCCCAGCTAGAAACATGCAAACCTCATCATTATTGTTTGGTACCTGAAATGAACAAGGTCGTAATTGCTAACTGGCTATTTACATATTCCAATTCCTGTCCTTGGTTGTTAAGGTCGATTAGAGTTAAACATGGAAGGACAGAGTTTAAACATGGAAGAACTCTGGCTCAGGCAGGCCTAGTAACCCCAACACCTGGGTACCGAAAACAAGGCTCCTAGGCCAACATTTTCAAAGGTGGCTAGTGATGTTGGGTGCCCAACCTGAAACACCTCAAAAGATCCCGATTTGCAGAGGGTGGGTCCATAGCACTTTCTCTAAGAAGCAAGTCCCATGTAGTTCAAGCTGGGTGCCCATAATTGTAGCATCCAAAATCACTAGGTACACCTCTACCCCAATATAACGTGACCCGATATAACACAAATTCAGATACAATGCAGTAAAGCAGTGCTCGGGGGGGCCTCCGGTGGATCAAAGCAAGTTCGCTATAACACAGTTTCACCTAGAACACGATAAGCTTTTTTGGCTCCTGAGGACAGCGTTATAGCGGGGTAGAGGTGTACTTTTTGAAAAATGTGCCCTACATCTATATTTAAGTCTCCTGTAGCCTGTTTATTTTGCACTTGCATAAAGTTAAACATGAGGGTTTGGGGGGTTTGTAAAATCAGGGTCTGAGGAATCTAGACCAAGGGCCTGTTTTTCAAAGGGCTGCATATGCACAGTTCCCCTGGAAGTTAATCTCAGCTGAGTGTGGTCAGCACCTTTGAAAAAGTCTTGAGACACTCAAGTTGAAAAATCTTGGCGGCGGTGTATGCATTTATAGCGATTTATACCTAACCCTAACACAACCCCGAAAAAGATACACTTTTTAAAATTACAACTGTGTTTAAAACAAACAAAACAACTTCCCCCAAAACCGGCAACCGGGATCATAGCTAAGGAACCACCCCACCCCATGCCCTGCACGCTGTATCAGCCCTAGGGGGGTTAGGGACAAAATTCCCACAGGTCCTAGTCCTTCGGCAAACAGGCTCTTGCAAGGGATTTCAATAGGACGGTCCCAATCTCCCCTCCCGAGTGTCAGTCGCAGCTTGGCGGGCCAGGCCGTCGCACGCAGGGGTGGGGAATGGCTCACACCGAGTCAAGGCTCTGGTGCATTCCCCCCACCCCCGGGGAGCAGCCGCGTGCAGCTCCCACCTGGCTCCGCCTCCGCCGCTGCTGGAGGGAGGCGGCTGCCCGGTGGCTACGCGAGGGCCGGGCCCCAGCGCGCTAGGCCCGGCGGGCGGAAGCAGGAAGTCGCTGCAGCGGGCGGCGCCTTTGCAACCGGCCGCGTGTGGGAGAGCGAGCGGAGCCGGGCGCTGTAAGTGCCCCCGCGGCCCTCCTCCCGCCAGCGGCTCCCGGCTCTGGTGCTGAGTGGCTCCGCCCCGGCCCAGGAGCCGCGAGCGGGACAGCCCCGCTGGGCGCCCGTGGCGATGCCGATGGCTCGGGACCCCCCCCCCGCCGGCCGGGGCTAAGCCCGGGGCTTCCCGCTCTGCGCAGCCCCGGGGGCGGCTAAGCAGCTGCCCCAAGGCCTCGCCTCGGGCCCCAGGCTCCCGCATCTCGGCACAGGCCCGAGGCCGGGCGGGATCTAGGTACGGGGAGGAAGGGGCCGGCTGGGAGGCTGCCCCGGAGATAGACCCCGATGGGGGTGAAAGGGTGGCCCCACCTCTGGGCAGGGATTTATTTTTGGCCTAGCAAGTGCTGGGCTTTAGGTCGCTGGTATTTTATCCCCTGGAGAGCAGCGGCCCCTTCGCTGTATGAGCGAGGAGGCCGCCGCCGCCGCCGGCCGGCGGAGCACCCTGACCGCTCCAGCTCGGCTGTGGTGTAACAGGAACTTCTGGCCTTGTGTGGTCGCCATGGGAGTGGCGTGTTTCAGCCTGGCCCTCACGTGGCTGCACATGGTTCAGTAGCACGCTTATAACTTGCTTGTGTTGTGTTCTAGCAGAGGTCAGGGCAATATTGCATGAGGTGGTCCCTTGAAATGGTTCATTTGAAGGTGTAGATAATTCCTAAGGAGATGGGAAATCTACCTCGATTGTGGCAATTCTGTGTGCCGCTTTCATGGGGTCTTGTCTGTCTCTTTTTGGTACGTGCTCTTAGTTTCACAGTGACACACAGGCCTTGTCTTTGCTAGGGTTTTTTCCCTAGAATGTCCCATCATTGGACGCTGGACATAGTAAAGGTGGGTGCACTGGTATAGCAGCTCAGAATTCTGGGGGCCTCCTGGACTGTGACTGGAGAGACAAGCCTGGAATCTCAGTGAAAAGTGCGGTGTGAAAGTGAGAATCTGTGTTACTGTTTGAATCAGTCTGGCTACAGATTACAGATTACAAAGGCTGACACTCTCTTGAGTTAGGGTTTGAATTAAGTTATGCACACAACCAGAAATGTGGGGGGGATTTTTTAAATTTTGAAATAGTCAATGAAAAGACTTCACCACAAGTCTGATAATGCCAGTGTATGGCTATCTAGCATGCATAGGCGCATCTATATTCTAATAGGTAGTTCTGTTTGTGCTATTAAAGGTGCATGTTTAAGGAATTGTGTGTTCCAGCCAAAGAGTATAATTTTGATAAGTGCTTAAGTGACTTAGGTGCCTAATTCCTATTTAGATGTCATTTGGGAACTTGAGTCTCATTGACTTTCAGTAAGACTTAGGCTCCTAAGTCACAGAAAATGTTACCTTATGTCACAAGAGCATCTGCCTTAACTCTGCAGAGTTGGCATGATCTCTTTGTCCACATGGCCTATCCATAACAAAAATATGTAGGATTTATCAAGCATGGAGTGGGTTTAATTGTGGTGATAGGCTCAGCAACATGGACATAAACTGATCATAGGAGACATTTTGTGCTAATTTTAGTAGAAAATTAATAGTGCAGTAAGGTACAGAGAGGATCATTGCAGTAATTACTGCCTTATCTTGGAACAAGGAAAAATAAATTTGGCCAAGATTTTTTTTTTTTAACTTCTTTCTCTCAAAAACCAACATAAAAAGTGTATGTTTTTCTTAGGCATGACTGAAACTGGCCAGAAATAAAATGACCTTAAAGATGGTGATGATGAGAAGCAGCCTTGAATCTTCTGCCGAGCAACTTCTGTCACCTGGGGAAGGTCCACAGGAAAATAATGTCAGGCACACAGCAACACAGTAAAAATTCTGGGCTCTCTCCCGTGATGTTGCAATGGAAATGCCATAAGGGGTCGCCCAGGGAATATCCTCTGTGCAGGTGCCCCTGTGCTGGTGCAGAGCCAGCACCATCAGCTTTGTGCTGCCTCCACAGCAACCCTGGGCACAAGGGATGTTCCAAGGCAGAAGTGAATTATGGACAGATTAGAGGAAGGAAGAGGCATGGATGGGGCCTGCACCCCAGCAATTCTGCACCTTGCGATCTACCACCATAGAAGAAGAGTTTGAAAAAGAACCATGCTTTGTAAGTAAAATTAATTGTGCTTAAAGGTTTGACCTTTTAACAGCAATAAAACTGCATTTAGCTAGCCCTCGAGGCAGATGGTGACTGCTGCTCAGTCTCTAGCACCCTCTTGTGTGGTAAAGGGGCTGTGTGTGATTAAGTTTGCTGTATAAGACTCAGAATACCTTCTTATTTGTAACTGTCTGTCTTCATTGTATACATTCATTCTAGGTGCATCAATTGATGGGATCTGCCAGCATGACTTGTAGACACACTGGAGAAATCCCTTCTGTCACTTCAGTGCCCCTGCATTGCTTCCAGCAGTGGCTTCACTGGGCCCCTTGCCAGCTAGCATAGAAGCTTCTCTAACCTCAGTGTTTTCTCAAATTGGAAAGGTAAGCACTGCAGGAGCCAATCATTCTTCATGTTGTCTACTGGGTTCTTGCTGTTGGGGGTGCATTGGTCCTGAGAAGCACTCATAAAGACCAAAGCTGTGTCAAGGGGAAGCTCAGACTGGCTTGGTGTCCATGCAGCCGTCACTGCACCGTCTCAGATTTTACAGTTCACACTAAGACTAAGCCTTGTGTCTACACAGGTTTTTGTGAAACTCTCATGCTATAGGACTAGCTCCATTCCAGCTCCACTCGTGGTAGCAATGCAGTGCACTAGTATAAACTGGCCAGTGGTGTTTTCACCACCATAACCATGGCTGTAACTCCTACAGCATGTGTTGGTGATGCAGTGGAGAAAACACCTGAGCCCTATGTACACTCTTTCTAGCACCATTGGAGCTACGCTAGTGTTAATGCAGCTGTAAGAGGGCAGAAACTTCTGTGTAGACAGGGCCTCTCCAATGACCTTGAAACCAGTGAAAATTATGTGGTCAGCTCTCAGTGGGATGCAGACTATGGGTTAAATCTGAATATTAAATAAGAGTTTGTTCCATTACTGTGGTGCCTTCTGCACATTTTATATCTGTTTTAATATGTATATCCAAAGCATAATACTGTAATATGGTTATCAGTGCTAAACATTATTGATCAAGTGCCTAAAATAGGGTGAGTATAAAAATGCCTATGGGCTTCAAACCTATTAATCCTTTAATAGAAAAAAGGAGGGTTAAGCAACTGCTCCCAAGGGGAGTGAGGAAGCCAAGTGAGTTACGGCACTGGACTCTGATGCAGGAGAGCTGGATTCAATTCCTGGATCTGCTATGAGGAGTTTCTTACTGATGTTCACCTGGAGGACTAAGAAAGTAGAGCCAGTGAAGTCAAATTGCCTCTACTGATACTATCCTCCTAAATTAAACGGTAGAAGAACAGGGCCTGTCTCGGAGATGGAGTCAGGACCTACTTAAGCTACCAACAGTCACTGTTCACTTTGTTTTGGAAATTCTTATGGCAGTTAAAGGGATGCTGCCAAGTTAAAAATCAAGTATTGTAAAGAAAATGCCCTTGTGTGAGTCTGTGAGAAGTAATTATCTTGTTAAAACGGAAGGAATTTTAAAATTCCATTTATCTTTCAACCCTTCTCACTGGTGGCATTGTGTTTTAAGCCTGTCACATCGCATGTTGTTAAATTCACACTATTGGCCTTTTGTATCTTGTGTAACCTGGATTTGTTTGCTTGTAGTATCCTAGAGCTCTTCATTCCAGGCTCCTCTTCTGACTGCATGGTGATAGAAATGGGATGGAAAAAAAGATTATGTTAACCAGATGCAAGCTGTAATTGTGTTTCCTTAGTGGCCCTTGCTTAGTGACTGTCTCTTGGACTTGTCAGCTCTGCAGCTGGTAGATTCATGCTGCGTGTCCACAAAATGCAGTCTTTTAAAACAGCATCATTTGATGCCCTCAAGTGGTGACACTGTGTACTGGTGCTTTGAATTATCAGTGGACAACAGTTACTATAGATATTTGGTACCATTGGTGGCAAAAATACCTAGTGCCTTAGGCCAGGTCTACACTAACCCCCTAATTCGAACTAAGGTACGGAACTTCAGCTACGTGAATAACGTAGCTGAAGTTCGAAGTACCTTAGTTCGAACTTACCTTGGTCCACACTCGGCAGGCAGGCTCCCCCGTCGACTCCGTGGTACTCCTCTCGCCGAGCTGGAGTACCGCAGTCGACGGCGAGCACTTTCGGGTTCGACTTATCGCGTCCAGACTAGACGCGATAAGTCGAACCCAGAAGTTCGATCGCTCGCCGCCGAACTACCGGGTAAGTGTAGCCAAGGCCTCAGTGTGTTTGATCGGGGAGGAAGGAGACTCTTGCAGTTAAGGCACTGTTCTGAGATTCATGAGATCTGGATTCAATCCCCTGCTCTGCCATAGACTCCCTGTATGATGCTGGAACTTATTATTATTATTATTTGTATTATTGTAGTGCCTAGGACCTCTGTGTGTCTCGGTTTTCCCATCTGCAAAATGGGGTTGGTCTTTCCTTACCATGGACGGTAGTTTGAGGGTAAATTCGTTAATATGCGTGAAGTATTCACATTACAATGATGAGGAGGCGCTATTAGAAAAAAAAAATTGAGCCACTTCAGGGGATAGATTTTAGAAAAGAGATTCCCCCTCCATCTGTTGGTTATCCATATGCGTTCTCAGTAACCTGATCCCATATTGTTGTTCACATCCTTGTCATTCTAGAGTAATAGAGTAAACTATCCCTGTGAAGAACAGTGAAGAAAAATCTAAAAAGTAAAAATTATTTTGATTCTCTTAAAATCCTAACACAGATTTTGCCCAGATACCAGCACAGAAAGAGTCATGTGCTCAACAGAGCATTTATAGCATTTAAAGAGAGAATGAATCCAGCGTGCTCTTTAGCAATTACAAGAAGCTTGTAATCTAGTCAATTAAAGAATAAAGGACTGGCTTGGGTATTATCCCTGCTTCTCAGCCTCCTGCCAGGGTTTGTGGCCTTACCATCATTTTCCTGCTTATCAAAATGGGTTTTTTCCTCCCCTCTTGCTCTGCAGAGACCCCCTCATGAACCAAAAGGGGAAGCTGAGTATACAGTGACATAGCCACAAAGGGTCACCGTCAGTGTTGTCTTACAGTCTTTTGCAGCAGCTGTGTTTGCCCAAAGGGGCTGTACCTCTTGCCCCTGGTAAACAGCACCAGCACAGGAGCCTCTGGGCTTTCCTGGAAGAAGTTCCCAGTCCAGGGACATTCTGGGGTGGATCTGGGGCAAGCCAGAGGTGAGAAGAGCTGGGGTGGTCGTACGCTCTGGCAATTCCTTCCTGCTATATTACTGGGAATGTAAGTTGAGCCTAGCCTGTGCAGGGGGCCTGCATCATCCCCTAAACAGGAAGGGCACAGTGCTGCGCTTGTGTGAGGAGGAATTTGGTTTTGTGCTGTCAAATGCACAGAGTAAACTGAGGACATAAAGAAAATACCGACGGAGCTCAGGAGATATTAGTCTTGGGTGGTGGTGTAACAGAAGTGAGCAAGCCATTTTCAGAGAGAAGCGTGGCTTGTTTTAAATTTGCTGCTGTCCTTTTACATGGGCTACTCTGACAGTGAGCCAAATTTTCATTAGCCAGTCCAGAGGGGAGAATTGGTTTTGTTTCATTCAAATAATCTTCCTGCCCAAAGGAATGGCTCAGGCACTTAAATCAATAATTAAGCAAATGTTCTAACAATACCATTCTTCTATCAAATAAACCCATATGTCAGTGTTGTTAACCATGGCAGCCCCACAGCAGACCAACAAGTAAAAACCCATTCTAGCTCCAGTAGGAACCTCATCCATTATTTTCAAATGCAGGTTTCAGTCTGTAGGGGGGTGGGCCCTCGTTATCTTGTGTAAAGATGCACTGAACTTTCTCTTCTACAGTGAGCACATGTGCAAAAACTCTGGGCTGATGTAACTTCCTACGGCTCAATAGATCTTGTAATGGAAATGGTGTCTTAAATACTGAGGGTTGTGTTTAAAGATTACTCATAGTGACAGCTGGTTTTAAAAAACTCAGGTTGCTTGTGCCTCTTCTTCTGCTTTATAAATATTTAAGCAAGCAACAAGCTTTGGATTCCCTAGAAAGATGCTTGGGCTACAGCCAGCCAGTGACGTTTTTATTAAGCAAAACTCGGCAAGCTCATTTCTTCTGTCGTTTGTAACCTGGTAGCTAATTGTTGTGTATTTGTTCTTTTTCAGATGTTTCTGTGGCTGTCTTTGCCAGTCATGTGCCATCCCCTATAGTGAACACAGAATCCTATTGTGCTCCGCACCCAATTCAGTAGTAAACCACCCGGCTTGCTCCGTCCAGCAGAGTCATAAAGCAAGCAACACAATGACCTAGGTACGGTACTTCCACAAGCCCCCATTGTCAGAGCCATCTGAGCCCCTCACAACGATGTATCCTCACTGCATCCCAGGGAGGTGGGGAAGTGCTATGGACTCTGATGACTGCTTACCAGCTGGAATATGTTCTGGACTAAAGAATACGCAGATGGTGCAAGAATATAGATATGGATGAAAGACTCTTTAGGATGTAACGCTGTTAGTGGTGAGTGGCATCATTCGAGCCTAGGTCAAGGAGAACACCTGTGTCTGGATGGAAGCCAGCAGTCATTTAATAGGCCTATTTTGGGAAAGCTTCTTCCCCTTCGACCTTAAGTGATATGGTTAACGTTGCCTCCTCAGAAGGTTACTCAGTCATCTTAATACTTCTCTTATGTTGTCTTTTTGTTTTGTTTTTCTCCTTCCAGATTTTGATTAGTTTTTCCTTCAACATGGGAGAAGATGTCTGATTGTAGAGGACTCTTTAATTTGGCAGATAGGAGCATAACAAGGTCCAATGGCTGGAAGTTGAAGCTGGTCAAATTCAAACTGGAAATGATGCACATATTTTTAAGTAAGGGTAATTAGCTATTGGAACAACTTACCAAGGGATGTGATGGAGACCCCATCACTTGAAGTCTTTAAATCAAGATTTAAGGGACAGATTCTTAGCTGGTGTAAATTGTCATAGCTCTGACGTCAATGAAGCTAAGACAGTTTGCACCAGCTAAGAATCTGGACCTTGACATCTTTTTAAAATACGTGCTCTTGGCCAACTGCAAGTTATTTGGGTCAGTGCCAGAATTACTGGGTGAAACTCTCCGGCCTGTGTTAGACAGGAAGTCAGATTAGATGATTACAGTGGTCCCTTCTGACCTTAGAATCTGTGGATTGTTGCTAGGATAAACTCTAAAAAGTGATGCCGTACCTCGATAGATTAGTATTGCCAGACATCTTCAGAGAGGAGCTAGCAGCAGTCATTGCCTTCATCTTAAATTGTCTGCACCCACCTCAATTGTTTCTTACTCCTGTAATGCTGGTAACTGGTTTTTCAAGGCCTGTGTTTATTCCTATGGAATGTGCATTTTGCAGACTTGGTTCGTTCTTGGAGCATCCTCTAGTATGTAAAGCCGTACCAATTATTTTGTAATATGAATACTAAATAAATCTGCATTACTGCATTCAGCTAATTATTCTTGATTTCATGTAAATAGTTTTGATGCACTTGTGAAGCTACCTAAAGCCGGAATCTCTCCAGGCTTGACAGCTGGAATATGGCAAGCCTTCCAGTACCTTAAAGTTATTCCTAAGTGAAGTCCAAACAAATAAATTGCAACTGAAATCAAATGTTGGGTCAGAGTACTTCAAACCTGGGTTGGTGAGCCCTCATGCCAAGGGCACAGCATCAAAGACAAGCTCCTCGATTCTATTCCCCCTTGCTGCAGTCGTAAGGTGTGTGTGAATAGATTTGAGAGTGGCAGTACAGTTGGCATTTAAGGGCGTGAGTGTGGCTAAGTAGTGCATGCTAAAAATGATGCCTGCGGCTTTTATTTGCAGGCAGCATAGTGCCATGAAGAGCCTAGTCTGCAGTTTTGCTGAAAAACTGAATGCAAAGCATGGGCATTTTATAAAATGTCTTTAATGACTGAGCGTATAATGCATGGTTGATTATTTCCAAGGCCTCACTTAATGGCAAAAGCTGATGATTCATGTGAGAGTGAGGCGTATCTGATTATCTTGTTTCATAGACTTCATGCAGCTGCAAAATACTTTAAGATTAGCTTTATGGTATTTGTGTAAATTATGAGCATGTTTGGCTTCATCTGACAACTGTGTGGTGATTAAGCCCTTTGCTTTTCTGGTCATCTTTGTACAGCTCTTTCCTAGCTCTTTGTCGAACATAAACAAGAATAGAAATCACTTGCTTTTGTGTAAGAAATAATCGTCAAAAGATACTGGAGTTCCTTGTGCATAAAAGCAATGCAGACTGCCATCCTCACTCTGGGTACCTCTACATTTGAGCTGGGAGGTATGATTCCCAGCATGCATAGATGTAGCGGGGGTAGCATGGATGGTGCCTCAGGCTAGCCACCTCACGACATACCCAGGCCATCTGGGTGGGTATGTACTTGGGTGCCAAGCCTGAGTCACCGCCTGTGCTACCCCGGCTACATGCCTACATTTTAGTGAGTTAGCATGGGTAGGAGTACTTAGGACCTTAGAGACTAACAAATTTATTTGAGCATAAGCTTTCGTGGGCTACAGCCCACTTCATCGGATGCATAGAATGGAACCTCTCTGGTCATGCAGTAACAGACTTAAAGGTGGCAATCTTGCAACAGAAAAGCTTCAAAAACAGACTCCAACGAGAAACTGCTGAACTTGAATTAATATGCAAACTAGATACCATCAATTTAGGCTTGAATAGAGACTAGGAATGGCTGAGCCATTACACACATTGAATCTATTTCTCCATGTTAAGTATCCTCACACCTTCTTGTCATTCTCACTACAAAAGTTTTTTTTCCTGTTGATAATTGCTCATTTTAATTAATTAGCCTTTTAGAGTTGGTAGAGCAACTCCCACCTTTTCATGTTGTGTGTGTGTGTGTGTGTGTGTATAATCTCCTTACTATGTGTTCCATTCTGTGCATCCGATGAAGTGAGCTGTCGCCCACGAATGCTTATGCTCAAATACATTTGTTAGTCTCTAAGGCTACGTCTACGCTACCCACCGTAGCGATCGATCTATTGGGGATCGATTTATCGCGTGTAGTGTAGACGCGATAAATCGATCCCCAATCGCTCTCCCATCGACTGCTGAACTCCAGCAGTGCGAGAGGCGGAAGCAAAGTCGATGGGGGAGCCGCGGCCGTCGATCCAGCGCCGAAAGGACACGAAGTAAGTAATTTTAATTCCATCTAAGATACGTCAACTTCAGCTACGCTATTCTCGTAGCTGAAGTTGCGTATCTTAGCTTGATTTTCCCCCCTCCCCCAGTGTAGACCAGGCGGTGCCACAAGTACTCCTGTTCTTTTTGCGGATACAGACTAACACGGCTGCTACTCTGAAGCATGGGTAGGGAATCACACCTCCCAACTCAAATGTCCCCTCTGTGTGTCAAACCTCAGCTGATGCGATCACCTCTGGAAAGGACAAGGAAGGTAAATCTCCATACATGTTTGGACCTGGCCCTCTCTGGAGATTGCTGACAATGGAGCTAAGTGTGATGGCTCTTGTGATCTGAATTCCTCTCCACTAAGAACAGAGCTGACCCTACTGACTAATTTCCCATTGACCAAACTGCTTGTCCCTATTAGCTTGGGCTGGATTCAAACCAATGCCCTAAAAGGAAGAGACTTTCATTTCCCAGGATCTCAATCCCTGGAGTTATTTCCTTTCGTTCTGTGAACATACCCTTATAAGCTTGTGAATGTCTACACTACAGGTGCCATTGAGCTCCCAGCTCAGGTAGAAATATTCCTGCTACCTAGACCTGAGAGGGTGGACTCTAGCCCAATCCACAGTGTCCATACTGCTTTTTTTAGTGTGGTAGCATGAGCCTGTCCACCTCCAGCAAGGTGAGAAACTTTCTGAGCTTATGAAGCCTCTGAATGACATAGGACAAATATAGCAGTCTGCGGGCTTGATCCTGCAAGCCTTCAGCTGATGGTGCCTTCCATAGGCGTTCTGCATGCAGTAGTGGGCCTTTAATTATTTGCTGAAGCATAAATGGTGTGTACTTAAAAGGGAGAAAGTGATTATGATATAGGGCTTTTGTCAATTTGTTACACACAGATGTGCCATTCTCAGCAGCTGCCACTCAAGCCATAGATCATAAAAGAGTAATAGATCTGGGCATTGCAATGCCATTACGTATCCTTAGGAACCCAGGTTTTTCTAAAGCAAAACAGGGGTGCACGTAATGCTGGAAGTGACTGTTGAATGTATAAAGGTGCTGTGCAATATCCAGATTAAAAAAAGACAGTTTCCAGTTGTCGTAGTCCAGCAGGATGCCAATCCTCTTGGGGGGAATTGTAATCCTAATGTCTGGTGTTGTCCCACTGTGCAAAAATTCATATTTGTGCCTGCAAATGAAAATAGGAAGAAATGAACAATTGTCTGCACCCTGCCCCTTGTAGAGAGAAGCTGCTTCCCACATGTATGTACAGCCCTGCCTCGCCCATAGTGTACAGACAGCCCCGCAACACCCTACCATTCTGCCCCACCCCACAATGTATGGACCGTCCCTCCTTGCCCAGTGTATTACAGCCCTGCTCCACCCACAATGTACAGACTGTCTCACCTCACCCACAGCATGACCAGTCTTGCAGACATATATAATTGTCAGCTGTAGTCTCACAATCTTTACACAGGCCCAGATTCTCCCCATCTGGGAAAAATCAAGGTAGGGGGCTATGACCTCTGATGTTTTTCCCCATCCCTGCTAAATGTGCAGGGGTTTGGCCTCAAATGAGCGGGTGACCTGAGGTGCAATAGGCATCTGTACATCTTCAGAAGCCACCCCCATCATCTAGGAGTTATGCTGTACCAGCCACCTCCCCTTCCAGCTGCACAGTAGAATCTACTGGAAGTTAATCTTGCTTAGAGCAGCTTTATCCCCTACTCAGATCTGCAGTTGGATAGCTGCAGGCTCTGGCATGGAACATGATCTAAAGAACAACTGTTGTGCTACTCCACCCCCTCTAGATCCAGCCCTATTATCCCTAGAGCCCAAGTCCTGTGGAAGGTGCTCCAGGGGACGTAGATGCTGCTGAACCATCTTCCCTGCTCCTTTGGGGGTACTGACACTCCTTGCTCCTGTTAGCAGATGGAGGAATTTAGCCCATTGAGCAAAGATTGTCTAATTTAGTGGAGGGCTTGATGGCACCAAAGTAACTAGCTCCGGTTGTAAAGCTATGTTTTCTAAATTGCATCTCCGGCTATTGTCCCAAAAGAACTCCTAATTCAACCAGAATGGTGCTGCTGAGAAAACCCACTAGGTTCTAGCTAGGCATATTCATTTACTAGATGATGATCTCTTTAAGTCGTGACTCCTGAGATACAACGAAAAGTCACAAGCAAACAGTGTTCTGATTTCAGTGCTTACTGAGTCAGGTGTTTGTAATGGAGTCAGACCTTTTCTCCTCCATTAAGTCACATTCAAATAAAGGAGACTTCCTTTAACAGTTGCTCAGACACTCGTATACCAGCCCCCCAGTGCAGAGCGCTGCAGCCAGAAACACAGGCCTTTTAACAGTGTTGAGATTGAGAACACGCAGCCTTTGTTCCCGTGGGAGCACTTTGGAGTGAAAATGGGAACCGTTTTTCAGTAGCAGCAGTGAAGTGATCCGGCATTTCACAAGGGACAGCTTCTTCCCTCACCACCCGCTCCTCCCAGCCTGTTCTCGAAGGCAGCCTGCTTTCTCTAAGTGTTCCCAGAAGAAGGGCCTGCAAGTGACTCAGAAAGAGCCTGGCTTATGTCAGTTTATCTTTCCCCCTAAAGTCCTTATTCATGAGATTCCTCCAGAGTCACTAACCCCAGAGTCACTAACTGCACGTCTTAGCCACATTTAGCAGGGAAATCAAACTAGCCTTCTTGCAGGGGCAGAAGAGGAAATAAGGTTGGTAGGTCTGGCCTGGGAGTGAGCAGCAGCCCTTTCTGTGTGAGAGGCGAGCCCAGATGTTAACAGGGCGGTTGCCTAGCTGGGGTCCAAATTGAGCTCTTGATCCATTGAATGGTGGTGAGCATGGGGACTCCCTCAGTGGTGGTTCCCTGGGGGAGGCACGCAGAGGGAATGCCTCAGGGAGTGCTCTTTATGTTCACTGCAAACCAGTGCAGTGTGTGCTGCATCTCCCACCTGCCCCCCTGGGTGCTCATAGGGAAGCAGGAGTCTTGGGGATGATTTATGGAACCTGTTTATGACTTATGAGTTCTGGTTGCTATGGCAAAGTAGTTACTGTGAAAACTGCTGTATCATGAATGCCCCTCTGTTGCTGTGTTTCCATCACTTTGCGCCACATGTCCACCAGACCCAATGGTGGGTCATTAGAACCCAGCTACCATCCAGTCAGGATGAAGCGACTTGGGGCAGTGGATTTGCTAAGGAGGTTGCCTGGAGCTGGCAGAAGATGCTTCATCCTGTTTTCTGAAGGGAGGTGGGGAGTGGAGAGAGTGGAAATTCTCCGAGCATGACAGAGAGAGGTCACAAAGCAGGAGATGATAAAAGGACTTGCAGGGAGAAGACTCAGAGAGACATGCACAGGAAGTTTCAGGCAGAAGAGGGGAACGTGGCTGGTTGGAATAGGCAAGCTGGGGGCAGAAGGTCCATGTTTCGGAGCCCAAGCCATGCACTGCAACAGAAGGACCTTGGATGGCGCCAGCCCAAAGAATGCTCTGGACCGGTGAGTAAAATGAGGCAGGGAAATGTGCGTAAGGTTTATTATTTTTTTATAGATCTGCCCGTTTCTCATGCTATTAAGGAGCAAAAGTGCTGTAGATTCCTGTGCAAAGTGTCTGTGTATTATATGCTATGCCTATCGTGTGCCGCCTTGAAGAGGTAAACCAGAAAAGCTCACACCTTCGGGTGGATTCTGGGAGACTGCGTGTTTACTCTGTGGGGTGAGGGGGTGTCTGGTGTGGATCCCATGGTTGCAACTCTCATGAGGATGTGCTAGATAGAGGATCTCTACCCTGAGAGCATGCCTAGGGACCTCAAAAAACGGACAGTGCCTGGGCTTTGCTGAGACTCCAGAGGCTTTCAATACATGGGGGAGCCAGCGGCTGGATTCCCTTACAGCAGTTTGGTAAGTCCCCAAAGGAGGCACTAGACTTCAGCTGTGACAGCCTCCTTGGGGCCATGTTATACCACCGGAAGTGCTACCCCGGCAATGGCCCTTGTGTTCTCTCTGGGTCCTGACCGGCAGGCTTAGCTGAGGAGCAGGAAAGACACCTTGCATCTAGATATGTCCATTAAGTGCCTCGGCAGGGGGAAAGGAATCAAATACATTCTGTACTTCTGGGTTTAGCCAAATACCTGCATCATTTACAGTCTAAATGGATCCATCACCTGGGCTGTTTCCAGCTGGGGTTTGAATGACCTAAAAGGGGGTCTGTGACCAACTTTTACAACACTGGTTTTGTTTGGATTTGAATGTGGGATGGCCCACTTCATGGAGAGGTGGCTGCTGCTGACTAGAACCATTAAGCAGCTTAAAAGACCTTTGTATAATGTTTCCAATATACCTTTCCATTACCAGTTCACAGAGCCAAAGATGGAAATTCACAACCACACTGTTCAATGGCTGGCTTAGGCTTTTTTTAATCTGCCCCTTGCGGGATGCCACACACAGCTCTCTTTGCTGTGGCCCCTGAAGGATCTGGAGTGATGCAGCCTAGAGTGTTTACCTTGCTGGTGTGACAATATGTCTCATGCACCAGGATGAGCTGTTTGCCCCCAGGTACCCGTGTCTGTGAGTATTTTCAAAAGCCACGCCGACCCTGTATTCCATATTTTCATCGACTTCCACCTCCCAGTAATGTTTCCCTTGGAACGGTATCATGCTTCCCAGGATAGCAATACATCTGGGGAAGGAAAATCAGAGCATGTGATTTTTATATGCATACCATTTAAAATGCTTAAATCTTTTGCACAAACATTAAATATTTACCAATAAAAGTGGATCCAGCTGACTTGTCAACAAAGTGGGTTAGCTCCTCAGTGAGCATAAACTGATACAGCTCTCCTGAAGTCAATGGAACTGTTTCAGTTTACACCGGCTGAGGCTCTGGCCCAGATAATAGAAAGGAAGTATTTACTCAGCCTGTTAAACCGTTAACATGTCTTTAGATGTATGTCTATGCGCTTTATAGCATACAATAAAAGTGTGTGCTGAGATCTTGCAGGAAGAGAGAGAATAGCAGCATATCTTTTTTGGTTGTAGGCCAAATAGTAATTTGCTAGAAACAGAGTTCCAAGATACAGGTTGCACACACCGTTGTTATACCAGAATGAACATGATGGGGTTTAACATACCACAGCTAAAAGGCCAGATAAATCAGGCTTGTGTGAGAGACTGTTTTAGCCATAAGCTTCAGTTTCTATTCACTGTGCATTTTCATTTCCAGCAGCGCATACAGCAAGCAGCATCGAGCCAGACAAATGTGTTTTAGTGGGGTCTAGATCTTGCATTCATTGAAGTCAATAGCAAAACTCCCATTGACTGCAGTGGTGCAGGATCAGGCTTTATAAGAGCCACCGTTCCATCAGGGTGTTTTTTAGCTAAAAATTCCACAGGCTGGTTATTGTAGTAAAGGTAAAATCCACAGAAACCCAGGGTCTAATCCTCTGGTATGGCACAGTCACCTTGTGCCACGTTGCCAGCAGAATCGAGTGCTACATCTGCTTAACTGGCCCAGAGCAGTCATGATCCGCTTGTGGTCTGGAAGCAAGATTGGGGCCCTTCCAATACACTCCTTGCTGTCAGTGTAGCAGGGAAAAGGGGACATGGCCAAGCTAATCCTTAGCTATAAATGTGTGTTTCTCCCATGCAGCCAGGGCTTTACTGTTACCTTCCAGTTCACCCACCCACACACCAAAGTGTTAGAAGTAATGGGACTACTTAATGAATAGGCTAAGACTCAGCGTGAGTCAGAGTGGCAGACTCTAACCCCGTATTTGTATGCAGAGTAGGATGGGTATCAAAACTGCTTCTGAATTTGTTCCCTCTCAAACTTGTCTTTATATCTCATTGGCCCATGGGGCCTTTAGACAGAGGCTGAGTTAATTTGTTTAGTGCCTTTAGCAATTTGTATGTTACTTAAACTTCTCAACTACACTTAATCAAGGGCAGTGAGTCCTAAAGGGCTAGCCAGCTGTATTCAGTCTTCCTCTGGAAAGATCAATGCTGTGGCCCCCTTCATGTCAATGTCACAGAGCAGAGCTGGTGATAAATCACACAAATAAGTTTTAATTGCAGATTTACAGGCTCAGTTTTTATTTTATGGAAGTAAATTACAAAGGCAAAGGACTTAGCTGGCAAAAGTACAGAACTCAGCTGCCTCTAGGCATGATTAAAATCCCGGCTTGCCGGGAGCTTAATGCATGAAGAGGGGCATAAGCAGCGAGAGAAGATTCCTAGGCCATGCAACACCTAAGCAGCAACCACTTAAAGCAATTCTGTAGTTCGTTAGAAGCCCAAGTTAATGTCTCAAGACCAGAGCAAGACTGTTGAAATTTGATTTCAGAGAAGAATTCTTGCTCCTGCATTTTGTATGAGTTTGGGAGGTGGGGGAGGGGAGAAGAAGGAAAGGACATGCCAAAAAAGATGTGCAAGCATCTGGGAACAAAGGATTGCCATAGTAATTCAGATTGAGAAGCCAGCATGGCAAACCCGTCTCTGATTTAGCGGGCTAGGAAATGCATTATTTGGTTTCAGATTACATAAACTTTCTGAAAAAAGTTTGCTGCAGAATTTCCTTGTAGCACTTGTATTAGTGATTTTGGCCCAGGAGCCGTTTCCAGTGTGGAAGCAATTCTCCGACACCAGTATCCTGGCATAATAGAGGGTTCAGTTCACAGCAGTTTCAAAACCTCAGTCTCAGAGTTCAGAATTATTAGTGTGCCAGCACCAGCTATTTATGTGCAACATAAAAGAGCCCCTAGGATGATGTCTGAACTCCCATTCAGAATCATCAGATGGACTTTAATGGAGAGAATCTTCTAGCTCCTGGTTCCTTTACCATTGTGCCATCTAGTCACACACTCATCTATTGCTTCAACTGGGCAATGGTGGGTTAGTTCTTTTAAATATAAAAAGGGCTAATTTTTGGCTCAAAATCAAAACACTGAGGTTCAAATCCTCTGGGCTAACTACTGTTCTGCACATGGGAGAAGGGTGCTAGGAGGTGGGGGCCCTCACATAGACACAGGCACATGGGAGAACTGGGTTTGTTTAGTTTGGAAAAGAGAAGACTGAGAGGGGACATGATAGCAGTTTTCAGGTATCTAAAAGGGTGTCATAAGGAGGAGGGAGAAAACTTGTTCACCTTAGCCTCTAAGGATAGAACAAGAAGCAATGGGTTTAAACTGCAGCAAGGGAGGTCTAGGTTGGACATTAGGAAAAAGTTCCTAACTGTCAGGGTGGTTAAACACTGGAATAAATTGCCTAGGGAGGTTGTGGAATCTCCATCTCTGGAGATGTTTAAGAGTAGGTTAGATAAATGTCTATCAGGGATGGTCTAGACAGTATTTGGTCCTGCCATGCGGGCAGGGGACTGGACTCGATGACCTCTCGAGGTCCCTTCCAGTCCTAGAATCTATGAATAAGAATCTATACTGGGCCAGACTAGTGGTCCATATAGTCTAATATCCTGCCTCTGAGAGTGGCCAGTGACACATCCTTCAGATTTGGCCTAGCACTCCGGTAGGGTGACCAGACAGCAAGTGTGAAAAATCGGGACAGGGGGTGGGGGGTAATAGGAGCCTATATAAGACAAAGCCCCAAATATCGGGACTGTCCCTGTAAAATCGGGACATCTGGTCACCCTACACTCCGGACTCCTGGTTGGGCCATGTTGAAATGCTGAGACTAGTGTAATTTAAACAAATGCAGCTAGATTCCAGTTTTTAAAAACTCATCTCAGAATTGTTAATAAAAATAGATATTTTTGCTTCAGTTTAAGCAAGTAACAATTGGAGCCTGAATCCCATTTTCAGAAGTGACCTAGGCCCAGATCTTCAAATGTATTTAGGTGGTCAACTCGACTGAAACAAAGGGAGACAGGCACCTAACTCCTATTGAAAATTTCTAACCTGCTTAAGCACATTTGTCAGTCCCTCTGGGCACCTATCTTCATCTGTAGGTGCCTAAATTCCTTTGTAAATCTGGCCCTTAGGCTACTAAATTGCACCAATTTTCAATTAATCTTAGGTTCCTAAGGGCCAGATTTTAAAATATGTTTAGGCACCTAAAGGTGTTGAAATCAGTGGGAGTTAGACACCTATGTGTTTTTGACAATTCTACTAGGAGCCTCTCTGCATCTTTTGGCATCTTAATACCGTTAATAATCTGGCCTTTATGCATCTGAATACCTGTGGGGATCTGGGCCTTACTACCTAAGTCATTGTTGAAAATGGGATTTAGGCTCCTATGTCAATTGGGCATTTTTGAAAATTTTAGCCATAGTTAATCGTTGAAGCAGGTTAGGTGTTTTCCTTTCAATAGCAACAGATAAAAACAGCCCCAAATATCACCATCCATGAATAGCAAGAATAAGAACTCATAGACACATCCCTGTGTTCCATTACGTGTGAGGCGGCATTGCCATGGCAACTTTGGCAGCGTTTAGTAATAGGAGAGGGAGGGAAGGAACTCCCACTACCTCTTGAAGCCTATGAAGTGTGCAAATGTTGGATCACTGTATTAAAAAAATATATAGTAATTATGCTAATTTTCAAATCCCACTGCTGCTGGATTAAGAGTGTATGGTTTTGAGCAGTTTTTGTGACATTCATCTTTGGGCTTTGGGCTCTGTGCAGAATTAAAAGGGAAATGAGGTTCAAAGGCAAGAGATCAGTCTATGTGCGCAAGTGTCATGCAATGAGAAGGATGATATAATTTATATAACACGAGCTGAAGCAATCACAGAGGAAATTCTAATGATGCTACAAAATGAACACCAAGCAAAAAAATATGAAGTTCAATAACGATGTCCCTCTGAATGGCTGGGGTGGTTTTGATTACAAAGTGACAGAGCCTGGAAGCCGTTTAAAGGAATTCTGCTCTGAAAAGGGACTAAGTCAAAAAATTAGGGCTTTTTGCGAATGTCTGAGGGACAGAGTCTCAGTTCCCAAGCTATGCTCAGCCCATGCATGGTGTAGAGGCAAAGGTGGCTTTACACTCCCTATCTCCCCTATTCTGGGCGTGCTGGAGAGCTAACACTGAAGTGAGTTTAAAACAATCACCTTTGCACTGAGATTGAGGGCATGTCTACACATAAGTGATCTCTCTCCTGCTATCCATCTCCACCCTCAGACAAACAGAGCTGTACCAATGCAGCTGCAGCACGTGTGGTGAAGATGCTATATGTTGACGGAAGAGCGTTCTCCTGCCGACTTAGCGGCACAGAAGTGCTTATGTTGGTGTAATTTATGTCATCATAGGAGTGGATTATTCACGCCCCTGAGTGACATAAATTATGCCAACAGAAACTTTAGTTGAATCAATAATGAATTTTTTTGAAATTTTCAGCAAATTGAAAAATCAGAAGAAATTGCCTTTTGGGTCGAACGAAATATTTTATTTTGACAAAATCAAAACGATTTTTTGAAATTTTGACCGAGTGTAACCGTTGTTATTGTTTATTAAATACAACTAAAGGAGATTTTGAAAGTCAAAGTTGTTTCTAACTGGAAAAAAATCAGTGTTTTGTTTTGAAAGTATCTAAACTAAATGGTTTGATTTTTATTTATTTGTATTTACTATGACAATTCTGTGCAATCCACATTAATTTACTAAATGCTTCAGTGTTGCTGAATCTGCATTTTATGCTTGAAAAAAAGTTGTGTGATAAAAGCCAACTTATCAAGCTCATGGTGTGAATCACATCAGTATAATGGCCTACCACATTCCAAAGTGACTAGTGATTTTGGTGGCCCAATTTGAAATGCCATAAAGGCACCTTATTTTCAAAGAGCAGGTGGTCAGCACTGAAAAATCTGGCCCTTCTAAGGTGTCTTGCGTTTGGAACCCAAAAATGGAGGCATCTATTCGCACTTTTGAAAAATGAGACCACTATACATTATAAACACAGTGCTAAAAGAGCAACATGCAGCCCTGAGGCTTTCATTTGGCACGGTAGAGGTTAATCTGTGCCTAGATGGAACATAAAAAGGGATATCAAGTCAGTAAGCCCTTTGAAGAGAATTTAAAATTATTGCAAGTAAACAAAAAACAACCAGCTATGAAAAAAGTACATCTGCTGTGAGTGCTAAATTCCTATGTGTACCTTGTAAAACCGTTATCACGGAAGGACAAATCACATTCTAGGTTTTCTATTTCACTGCAAGCAATTGTTAATCCATCTTCTAGAACAGACAGCAAAGGATGGGCAGTGTCCTCATTAAGATAAAAGTAAGTGCCTACAAGAGAGCAGAATGGTTGTCGTTTATTTGTCTCAGCACCTAGAAATTGCATGAAGTAATGTAGACATAAACTAACACTGGGCTGGAGAGCAGTGGCTGGATCCAGATTAGGGTTAATTAGGGAACTGGAAATGGGCCAGAGGCTGGTCTTGTGAGTTTCCTCCATTACGGGCCAAAATCTTATCAACACATCTCTGTCCACAGCCACCCTGATACAGAAAACAGGCCTCGTCTGGCTAGGACCAA
The DNA here is from genome assembly GCF_011386835.1 of Chrysemys picta bellii. Taxonomy (NCBI): domain Eukaryota; kingdom Metazoa; phylum Chordata; order Testudines; family Emydidae; genus Chrysemys; species Chrysemys picta. Next base: position 18,601,555 of record NC_088800.1, on the reverse strand, counting down.
AAGCCAAGAGTTGGGTTGAGAACCAAGTATTAAGATGTTACACCCTCTCAGAAATACTATGAGGTGGGTTTTGAAGTTCCAGTTTTGGCTCATCTCTATCATAATCCAAAAGGTATTAAAAAAAAAAAAATGACTTGGGAAAGGGGTTTAAATTATTCACTATGGCCTCAATCCTCAACTGCTGCCTGTAAGTATTGGTTGCAGAAGCTGCAATGGAGCCATTTGCAGCTCCCCAATCGAGGGGTCTTTTCGGCCCCTCATGTAGGATTGCTCCAAACTAGTCCTAACTGAGTGTGGCCCCCATGGGTCAGCGTGCCAGCAGGGGATCACCAGAGCACAATGCGCTTGCTGTCCTATTCCTGGGAATGTGGAGCTAAATGGTGCACTACATCACCTAGGGATTCCCCTATGCAAGGAGAATCTCCTGCTGGGGAAATCCCCAGATAGCACAAAGAGGCTAAAGCAGGACTCAGGAATTCACAGTAGGGTCAAGAACTTTTTGCACTAGAATCTTATGCTAGGTAGCAGGTAAGACCTGCTGGGTCACTGCCACTGCACAGATGACACACTAACAAAAATGAGCAAAACTGAAGCTGCCCATCCAGCAGAAGCAAAAGGCTGCTTTTTTGTATTGATGTTAATGCTGTTATAACCAGCAGAGAAAGAGAGAAACGTGGGGCCCCGTTCATTTTTGCAGTGCAGCTACTGTACATTGGTTCCACTGGTGTGAAATGGCTATCAAGCAACGGTAGGGGCTTCCCAGGGAACTCCTTCTACCTGGGAAGGGAGGGGGGGGAGAAGGTTCACTGGCAATTGTGGAGAAGGCTTAGCTGGCTACAGGAACAAGGGGTATTTTAGGGAGTCTGGAGGGATGGTGAAGGCTGCTGAGCTTCAGTTATTCCTAACTGGCACCATGGCACCTAGAGTTTATAGTAGGGTTGCCAATTTTGGTTGGACATTTTCCTGGAGGTTTTATCACATGACATAATCTTTAATTACTCTTTAATTCCTGGAGACTCGTGGAGACAGTTTATAGGCAACTGGATGTAAATTAGAGCAGTCCTCAGGCTGCTCTAACTTGACTGGGGGCCAAAGCAGCTTTTGGCCAGCCCAGCAAAGGGGAAGCGCATAAGTAGCGTAAAACAACCTTTGTCCCTGTCTCCCATGAGACAGCCCCTAATTCTGGCACTGGTGCAGCAGGGATGCTTTGTGTCCAGGGCATGCTGGAGAAGAGCAACATGTGCTGCAGGGGTAATAATGAAAGTGTGTGTTTCATCCCCAGCAAAAGCACTTTCTGATGATAACCCAGGGCGTCCATTTTCACTGCTGATGACATTGCTAGCATCCCAGTTTTGTGTTTCCCGTTTCCAGTAATACCAGGAGTTTGCATAATGTAGACTTTGTGAAGGTAAATCTCTTGGCACTAATCCCAAGGGAAATCAGCATAATCAAAATGCAGTTACTTCAATGCAAATACAATACAAACAACAGCATGGCAATTATTGGCATGTGTTACTGAAAGCAAACACATGCAGCGCAAACAGACGTCAAGCGGCTGTTTGTAATTTCAAATACCTAGATTGATTTATGCAGGTTGAAATGTCACACACTTGATAATAACATGATTACAATTGTAGAGTAAAGGGAACCAGACCACATAATCATCCTCATGGCCAAGAATAGAAATTCTGTGCAGGAGGGATTTGCGTAACTATTATGAAAAGTGCTGATTGACCGATTCTTCCATAATTCCCAGAAGCGCCATCTTTATGAGGCAGTAACTCTAGGAGTGAAGAAAAATTACCAACTAGCCCTCCTGGTTTGTCTGCATGTCAACATTTGACATGGTGTAGGTTCATGGCAAATACCCACGGTCACTGGGTTGATTTAGTCTTTCAGCAGCATTTTGAAACATCAGTAATTTTTAAGCAACAAATATAATCCACAAACATCATTTTGAAATGTGGAATTCAAATGATATATTTACTATTACAAGAAATTCAGTTCACAAGAAATACCAGACGTGTGACTAGACGCAAGAGATTTAGAGCCTGATCTATAGCCTGTTGAAATCAGTGGCAATCTTTCCATTGATTTCAGTGGGCTTTGGATCAGGCTTTAAAAGCTAATTAGAGATTTATCACAGCACCTGTGGTGTGGATAGAGACCGGTTCACTTCTCTCACTTGGACCACCCATGTTTACAGCTCTGACAGAGATAATATAACTTTGTCCTGGCTCCAGTTGAATTAGAGCTTCACAATTAGGAATTCCAACAATAGATCTGTAGAAAATAAATAAATGGAGAATTATAAGAATAAAGGTAAATTCTTTAGAGGCTATTTTCCAAACAACACAATTAAATGATTAGCTTCTCTTTAAACCTAGAACCATTTACAGTATTTTACTCTTTCCAGCTTAGCTGCCACCAGAGTGAATATAGGAGGGGAAAATGCCTGTTTATTCAGATTTTAAAATTACTGCACTTCACCCACATTCTAATTCCTTATAAATTCACTTTGCATCAACATTTGTGCAATCAAGTTTACTAACGTCACTTGCTCTCTTATATGGAAAGCAAATTTTAAGTTTGCTTTCTGTATGTGTTCACACCAAAATACTAATAGGAGTGGAACTTATCCAGTCAGGAAACAGGGAACACGCTCATGATTTTCCAATGCTTGTGCTGTGCATCATCCACTCGTACATTTCAGGGTATATTGTCTCATCTTTTCAACCTAAAAGTGCTTTGAAATATACTGCATGCATTATGACAAGGGATTGTTTCATATCCCCAGACTGTGTGATAGATGACTGACTCACTCTGTAATGATATCTCCATTCTCTCCATTTGTTAGTTTGGACAATTCAACCGTGTAGGAGTCAACAGGATTCATGTTTCCAGATTCCCAGCACACCAATGCTGCATTTTCACAGCTTCGGCTCTCTTTTCTTTTAATGATAGGAGGTGAAGGAGCTAAAATGTAGATAAAACAGATTCTAAGCCATTTTGTTATGGGATTATCTATAAACATGCTTTGTAAATAACACTCCTGGGTTGTTGTTTAATTTCCACAGAATTGATATTAAATGATAAACACATTCATGACCTCCCCAATGTACAGAAAACTCTTGGGTAAATAAATGCCAGTGCTAGTCAGAAGTGTTCTTTGACCTGTTAAAGTTTTGATAGCAACCACAAAACAATTAATCAGAAAAAAATGCGAATCCTTGCTGGTCCAGCACTTCTGTTCTTTTTCATGTTGGTTTATCCTTGCCATTGTCCTTTATCTTCACTGCATGGATTATTAATTTAAAACAATAGAGCATCAGCCAGCTATCCTAAGGCCCTAGGAGATCTTCTGGAGAGAGGACTTCTCACTCTAAATTGCTCTTGGGGAGTTAGATGCCAATGTGTTAGGAAAGAGAACAGCAAACCAGGGACTGTGCTTGATTCTGATGGATTTCAGATTTTATGAGGCATTCCACAGACTCTACTTAAATTGCCTCTAGTCTGACGGCATTGCCTATTCAGAAGTGCTCCTTGCACTCATGCTTACTTTTTAAAAAAATGTTTAAATTAAACCTGAGTGTGTCTGAATTTTTGTGGAGTTTGGAGCCAAATCCAGCTATCATGACTGGCCGCCTCACTCTATGATGGGCTGAACCAAAACCCTGGATCTGAACATACCAAAAATTTAGGGATGCTCAGATCTGGATCTGAACTTTGTGGCTCTGTCTAATCACGAATCAAAATCTACTTTACTGCGCTGCAATTACAAAGTGCGGCCTGATGGACAAAATGACAAAAGCTTTACAAACCTCTGAAGAGAGAGTAGCATTGTCCATTGCTTAGATATAGGAACCAGCAGAGCTGGGGTCCATTCCTAGCTTAGGCATAGGGTGACCAGGTGTCCCGATTTTAGAGGGACAGTCCCGATATTTGGGGCTTTGTCTTATGTAGGCGCCTATTACCCCACCACCACCCCCTGTCCCGATTTTTCACACTTGCTGTCTGGTTACCCTACTTAGCCAATACCTTGTTTTGTGTCCTTGAATAAGTCATTTAACTCTGTGCCTCAGTTTTCCATCTCTAAAATGAGGATAATGGGCCTCATGCCCATTCTCTATTGCTCTAGTATAAATCAGGAGTAACGCCACAGAATCCAATGAAGTTACACCGCACTAAAAGCACCAAGCCAGCAGAATCAGTTTGAATAAAGTATTATTATTATAAAGTCCAGAGAGTTATCATTAACTTCAATACTAAAGTCACTTACTCATATTATAGTCATGAAGTACATTTACCTGTCACATAAACTGCTCTTTCACTCACTGGGCTGACGCCGGTGGTGTTTAAAGCACTGACCCAAAATTCATATTGTGAATTTGGCACCAGGTTAGTTACTGTGCAGTATGCTTCTTTCACTTTTAGCATGAGCTCTGAAATGAAAAACACCAGGTATTCATGCAGTTCCTTTACACAGACATTCATCCTACTGAACCACGGCCCCGACTGCTGGAAAACATTGCTTTTTATTGTGCCTCTGAGCTGAGTTTCACACCATTCTTCAGTCTTGTCCGTTTGACTAGCTGTGAGGTCACATTGCTAACTCAGTCATGGTACAGTTGCTGGTGCCTTCATCCATCTATCCTATATGGATACATAAATGCCATGAAGCATCATCTTCTGTAGTATTAATACTACCCAAACTAAACAAAAATGAATGGTGAAGGTTACTCACCTGTCACTGGAGTTTCTTCAGGATGGACTCTGCACATTCCCAAGCACTGTCAATTTATCCCAACAGTGGAAATGTGCAGAGGCCATTCAAAGAATGTTGTTTTCATTATTTGGATCTTGTAAAGTTTACATGGGTTCGGCTTTCCTTTCTAAACAGCCCATTCAGCACTCTCAGGTCTCCATCTATGCTGGCAAATTGACTGTGCTCTGGAACAAGCGGTCTTACAAACGGGATTAGCTAATGCAGTTTTGTATCTGGGGTGGCTGGGCAGGAGGGGAGAGTTGCAGCCTATTATTGGCATTGAGCTAAACTGCAAAATGATTGTGGGTTTTTAAGTTGGCACATAGATAATCTGGTGAGCTGTGCTCTAAAATACCTCAAGTTAGATCAGCTACCCATCCCCGGAGCACTAGCAGCAGCAGGTACAGCTGTATTCACTGAAACCCTTTTTGAGACGGCTGTTGAAAATGGTCTCAGAAGCCAGTTGCTTTCTGAACTGGAGCCTACATGTGTCCCTTCTTACCAGCTTGCTCCTCACTAGGTGTGTCGTCACTGACTTGTTTATAATATAGCTGGTAGAACTCGACAGTGTCATCTGAGAAGAGGCCCCAGCATACTCTCACAGAGGTGCCAGTCGCTGAGTTGGGAGCTTGGGGATTTATCACCGGAGCTGAAGGAGCTGAAATGAAGACAGATATTTCAGTTTATGAACACACGTCGGTGATGAGAGGAACAGGATCTTTCCCTCTTTCCCATTAAATGGCATGAGGGTACTTTCCCTCAGTGGAAGCATGGTATGTTACTAACGGAGAAAAACCAAAAAGGTACCTAGTGTGCATTGACATAGTCCTATTACAAACAGTACTATACTAATGTGGGAACCTTTCAGAGCGCATCAGCAGGGTCTACCCGGAGCTGTTAGAGTGCAACGCTTAGAGTGCTCTACAATTTACTTACACACACACACACATCCCTGCTGCCCAGTACACATTGCTGCACAGCATAGACCAGCCCCATGTTAACACAGAGCCCTGACTCTGATTGGAGTCTACACACACTGGGCCTGATTCTACCCTCACTAACACTGGTGTGCATCATGAGTAACATCATTAAAGTTAGTGTGTAAAACTAGTGGGAATGAGAACCAGGCCCCTTAGTGTTTGGTCCAAACTCACCCACTTCCTGGGATTTACTTTAAATCAACAAAAACATCAACCTCAGCCTAAGGCAGCTCCCTAAACTTGGTTGTCCTGAGAGCTGCTGGCCCTGTGCCAGGTTAATTTTACTCTTTGTGAAAAAGGGAGGGAAAACTGGAGGCTGTCTCATTCCACACAGGATGCAGAGCTAACAGGATGAAGGAAGCTGTAGCAGAGAAGTCAATAGTGATCTGCACTATTGCCTACCAACAGATAAAGCTTTTAGTTCCAGTATTTAGGAGCCTCTGGAGATAATGTTGAATGCACAGACGTGAGGGAACATGTCAAATACTTGACTTGCATAATGCTCAAGGGCAAACAGGTTACATGACAAACATTTCGATACAACTTTTTAAAGCTGACCAGCAAAAAGAAAAAAAAAAAGTGCCATGCCTTTTCTGACTCTTTATGATATATAAAGAAGGCCTGAAAGATCTTATTTTCAAAGGGGATTTTTTTTAATCATTAGAAAGTCAAACCTTATGTACCCTGTTTTCCTTTGTGGACTCCAGGGATGACTGGAGAACTATAGGGTAATATCAGGAGAGCAAGCAACTGAAATCTGATTAATTGGGAGAAGTGGTTCAAACTGTTTTAAACTTTTGCTTTTGTTTTTTATTAATCTCCATTTAGTACAATGAGCTAGAAGGAAAGACAAGTTTGTTACAGAGTCAGCACCATTGCTACTTCAAGGAAAAGCTGAGAAAACTCTGAACCCACTTCTCTGAGTCTTCCAATAAAGTCACCCAGCAAAACTAGGGAAGACCATACTTGACAGTGTTGATCATTCTAACGTTAAAAAACAAGCAGAAAAAAAATCTATGACAATAACTTCCAAGCCTCTTTTATCCATCATAAATATACAAACAAACAAAATATATAAGCACACAAGCTAACTTTTTGTCCTTGCAAATTCCCTTTAAAAGAAATAATTACTCCTGGGGGAATTCTGCACCAAAAAATTAAAAATTCTGCATACAATATTTTAAAATTTGCAAAATTCTGCATATTTTTTGTCAAAATAACGCAATATAATCCAGCTAGTTTCAATTATTTTGGTAATTTATTTAGACTACAATACAATGGATAGAGAATGGGAGTGGGGAGCATTGGAGGAAATCACCAACCCCCCTCTGTCTAATAGTAATGTAGCTAGTATTGACCCTTTACTTCTAATTATTAGTCAACAAATATATGCAGCCATATGCTCAATGTTACATCATAGGCAACTGAAGAGCAAATGAGGGCTGGGGACTCAAACTCACAATTTATATTGGCCACTGACCATCTCCAGAAAGGTCAGTAGCAAACAGTTCATGGAGCACATTTTGATAGGAATTTTTTTCAGTCCAAAAATTTAGACCAGTTCTAATCACTAAAGCAGCATAAGGTCATACTGTCCTTTACACCACTCTGACAATGTAAAGGAGCCTTGAAATTTTTACCCCAGTTTTATACTCCTGGGGGAATTCACTAAGAACAATGGGAAAAATTCACTAAGCAGGCAGGCTACTACATTCTCCTCTGCCGGAGGGAACAGAGCCTGCCCCATGCCTACCTCTTCAGAAACACCCCAAAGCCCTGCCCCTCCACACCAAGCGTTCTGCAATAGCGAGCGGGACAGAGTGTATCTCTCTCTCTCTCACACACATGACTACCCAGCCCTACCCCCTGCACCCCGGTGGTGATTTATGTGTCTACCAGCTGCTCTGGGTGCCCAAACCAACCTGTCTGCACTGCCAGGGAATGGGCGCATGACCGCTCTTGCGGCTTCCCTTTGCTTCCCCATCAGAAGTCATTTTTCTGTGGGTAAGCAAAGAAATCTGCGGGGGCCACGAATTCTATGCATGTGCAGTGATGCAGAATTCCCCCAGGAGTAAATAATAGGCTTCCATTCAACATGACATTGATAATGCATCTTAAATAGGATTGAAATAAGGATCAAATAGAATGAGTACCTGCGATGGTATTAATGGAATCCATTAGTTGTTGAACATCAGAGAAATCTATAACTCTGTCTTCAAAGTCTGGCAGTGTTGAAAGCTCTAAATCCATATCTTTTTTTAAAAATTCTCCCAGCCTGTAAGTGTAAAAGAGCCTAATTCCTATAACACGACAGTACCATTTTGAGCGATCCTTCAGGCTACAACATCAGTGTTAACAAGAAGAGAGAGCTCTTTATTTTACCATTCAAAGAAGCTGCCTTATCTGACACACTAAAAAGAGAGCAAAGTCCTTTCTTAAACCATGTCTAGATGGTTGCACAAGATAAATCTTGGCTTCCATTTGTCACTTGCTCATACCATGTATTCAGAAATGTATTCTCGGACCTGCATAAGATTCGTGCTCACATTTAGTTATATCCAAATTGGGCCAAATCCTGCAGCTAGTTCTTACCGTCCATCTCCTTGTCATTCTTGGTCTTGCATTGGTTTGGCTGGCATGCTAGATAGGGTGGGCCCATTAAGCAGGTGACAGAGAACATTTTCCCCTAAAGCTCTAATTCTGAAGGAAGCAAACTGTTGCCTCCAAAAACTGCATTCTTGTTTATTATTCATATTACAGTAGCCAGGTCAGGGCCTGAGTGGACTAGGTGCTATACAGTTGTTAAAAAGACGAAGCCGACCCTTTTTTCTTCTACTTGTTTTTATGATGGACTGAAGTGAATTAAAACATACATTTTGCAAGTGATTTCGCATTTCCCAGGGCTCTTTTCTGACCATTACTATATTTCATGTTATCAGTTTTGAGCACCCTGGCTGCATTTACTAAACCTCCTTATTAATGCATAAATAAGCTTGTTACTAATCAGTGTATTTAGAGAGCCCAGTTTAGGCAGATTTTATATCCAGAGCATTTCTTTAAGACTTGAGCAATCCTGTTTTTCAGTCACTGCAATCAGTTTTCTATCACTAAAGCAAAGTGACACTGACTTAGTTACGCTCTGTCTCTTATATATGTGCTTTATTAAATTAGTTCAGAATCAGTTTCAAGCTGTTAAACTTGTTTTGGAGACTTTTCCAGCGGCAGTTTAAACTAGAATGATGAAAGATTTGCAGAGCTCTAACTCCTAGCTTCAGTAACATTCGGTGCACCCCTATCAAAGATAGAATGTTGTCACAAAATCAGTAAATACTTGAGAACACGGGATGCCCAACATTAGCGTTTTCAGAAGATTATTTTGGATGAGAAGGAGTGAAAAGCAAAACAAAATACTATTGATATTACCTGTCAACCACGGGTATTGCAGCCTATAAAAAAGAGAGAGAAAAAGATAGAAAGTCTTCCACGTATGCAAGAGCAATTTAGCTTTTTAACCCAAATGCAGACTATACAATACCAGATTTGTCTGACTGATTGTGTTCTAAATACTGCCACGTAGAACAAAAAAGCTTGTTTTCTCATAACACTTCTGATACCGAGAATCAGGGCCGGCTCCAGGCACCAGCCGAGCAAGCTGGTGCTTGGGGCGGCAGCTTGTAGGAGGCGGCATTTCGCCCAATCCTAGGGCGGCACGGCCGCATTCTTGTTGTTGTTGTTGTTCTGCTCCGGCCGCCCTGTAGGGGGCAGTGGCGTGGAGAACGGGAGCGCCCTGCAGCAACCCCGGCAGGGCAGTCCATGTCCTTCTCTCCCAGCCGACCAGAGTGGTGTGGAGCCCTCCCGGCAGGGGGCACGGCGGGAGGGGCCGCATGGCAGCGCCCCACTGAAGCCCTGGCCGCCCCCCTTCTCTCTCTCCCCCCGCTCCCTCCCCCTCCCCCCACTAGCCGGGGCACATCTACAGGACAGGGAGTCCCCCTGCACCCTGGCTCCGGCCGTGCCACGGTTTTTTTTTTGCTTGGGGCGGCCAGAAAGCCAGAGCCGGCCCTGCCGAGAATGAAGCTCAGGCTTACTCTTATTTTCAGCTGACCAGATCCTGAGCTAATTTGCAATAGGATTGTATGGGATGTAAATCAGCACCAACCAACCTCCATCCCCACACCTAGCTTCTACTAAATCAAGAGTGCAAAGACTTGCTATCATGCCCACAGATTGTCTCAAGCAGGAACAAGCAGCATCTTGGAGGCGAAAGGAAAATCTGTGGAGCGATTGGATGTTCTTTGCAGATATGAAGGGAAGCTACATTTGTTGAATGATCTGTCTCCTTTTCCCGTAGAAATAACAATGCCCCCCACTCCCTGTGATGGACACTTATTTGATGGAGACTGAGCACCACCCATTAATATAAGACAAAGCTGCCCAAACTTTGCCTAACTTAGGGCAGGCTGGTGATTTTCCAGGAGTCTGAGGGCCACTCTGATTTGAATTCAGTGAGGCAGGCTATGGCCATTCTCATCTATAATATAGAGATGCAGCCCATGGAGAGTCCAGGTCACAGCATGTGCTACTCCATCACAATCTGAGCAGCATGCCTGAACCTGTTGGCTGCACGAACTTGTGATCAACATCTATTTCCTCCCCTCCGTGCTACATAAGGGGAGCATTCTGACCTCAGAAGAGATTGAAAAAATGGTTCCTAGGGCCAATGCAAAACTGGGGAATGTCAGATCATGAAAAGCATTCAACAGGCCAAATCAAAATGATCAGAATAGAAGAGATCCATGAGGTCGGACTTTAGTGATATATGGTTTTATGTTCTGTTTTGTAATGTTCAGTTCAGAAGTTGCTGCTGCTGCGCTACAGAATTGCTCCCCAGTCCTCCCCCCGGCCCACACACCAATCATGGGACAGTTCAAGTTAGAGTGATCACTCATCGACTTTGAAAATTCCTGTTATCTTCCCAGAGGAGGGGCACCTGTCAAAGAAAAATATTTCTCTAAGTTGCTTCAACTGCAGGTTTCATTAATCATTTTGCAGGAGTCCCTCATGTGTGCACTTGGGGCCTCCTATTTAACTGCATATTTGAACTTCCTGGCAAAATGAGCAAAACTAAGTGATGGGAAACAACATCCTACTGAAGCATTAATCTGCCTCTGTGAGCCCAAACTAGAGCTAGAAAGCTAAGACTGCATGTGGCAATGAACATTGCTAAGCACTTCAAAAGTTTCCTACGTGGTTAGACCTGAAGAACAAACAGTATTTTCTCCAAGTCAGAATGACACTCATGAATCATTGAGTTTACCAGTGACAAACCTCTGCTGATGAATGTTAGTAATGTTGAACTTATCATGATTGAGTTAGTACCATGTGCAAAGCACCTGGGGCACTGACATCATCATAAACCTAGCAGGTAGAGTGCATGACCAGCTTTGAATGTTCTATGGAAAGTCAATCACTCATGATCTTAATGCTGGATCCTTCTACTCTTGACTGGGCAAAATTCTGAGGAAATAGACCATCCTTAAGGGGTCTTGCCAGTTTAATTACTTTACCTTAATAAAATCAGCTTTCTCCTTGTCCTTGCACAGCTCCTGAATTGTTTCCATCAGCTCCTTACAGGTGTCAAGATTTTCTCCACAACTGACCAGTTGCCCGTACAAGGCTTCTAGCTTCTGTTTCTTCTCTTCCCCAAGGCCTTCTACCTTTTCTTCATATCTCTGAGTTAGTGTTTGCATCACTTCATTGTAATGCATCTCAAAGTTCTGCTCTTGGCGCCCAAAATTCTCCTGGAAGGCATTTGGGTTTTATTTCATTCATCTAAGGCCTGAGCCAAAGCCCACTGAGGTCAGTAAGAAGGAAAATCTTACTGATATCAAATCAAAGTGATTGTTACAACGGAGACAATCTTGTTACATATAAATAGTTACTAGACTATGTAATATTATCATTAGATTATAAATAATGACCATATTTTATAACCATTTATTAAGCCCCCTCACCCCCCACAAAGGCACTGGGGATGCTAGACATTCATTCCAGATCTAATACAAACATAGTAAAGTATAATAAAAACAATAGTGTGATGAATAAAACCAGCCTCAAAACTAAAAACTAGAAACACAAATAGGTGCACATTCCAGTTACAATAAGTAGGTGTTTCCACCTATATGTTTGCACCGAGGGGAACCGTAGCACCCCATTGGGGATTCGTGCATTCACTCTAGGGGAGCTGAGCAGCTAATGCTTATATCCTCACCCTCCCGAAGTGGGGGTCCAGTGGGAGGGAAGATTTAAGTGGAAATCTGGGCTTCCTGGCCAGCAGCTTTTTACTGTTCAGGCAGCGCGGCCTGGCTGTAGCCACCATCCGCTACCTTGTGCTACTGCAACCTCCTTCCATTCAGATTTTCCACTACCGGGGCCAGGCACCCTGGGATGAGCTTGAATAAGCCAGGATTGAATCTAGCCCTTGATATACTGCAGTGCATTGTATCATGTTACATTTTGCGCACGGTAACCATGGCCTCTATTGCTGTAATTACTCATCCTGTATAAAAGTGAACACTACAGTCTTGTCAAAACAGCTGTGTGCTCAGCTGGTCCCACATTGCAGAGTTAATCAACGAGCAAATTGCTTACCTCTACAGTGATGAAAATTTCCTCCAAGTGACTGGCAAAGTTTTCCATTTCAGTAACCTGTTCTTCTAATTTACACATGTTTTTCTGAATCTCCTCCTATCAAACAGAGCATCATTATTAATAGGTTTGAACACTATTTAACAGATATGCAGAATAATGGAAGCAACCACGTGGATTATTCTTACCTTTGCACTTTCCACTGCATTGGCAAGCTGGGTCACCTCATGGTCCTTATGATCACCAAACAATTTGTCAAAGGCTCTAATTGGAATCTTGCAAGTAGCACAATAAATATCAGCAGCTTCCTCTTCACTGTTTGGTTGAATATTCTGCTCGTCTTGCCTGTCATCACTCCTAAGCTCTTCTTTGGAACTTGCATGATTATGCAACTCATCATATGCTCTTGCATTGTGTAGGTGTTGAGATTCATCTTGAGAATCCTTGCCAGGAAGTTCCTGTTCCTCTGTGCTTTCCATGTGTTTTTCATGCTGAGAGCCGTTTACTGGTGAACTGCTCTTCGGTGCATTATATATGGAGCCATCTGATCCCGCTGCTACACCTTCCTTGTGAGCTGGTGTCTCTGTGCTCTCTAAAATCCCAGCTGTAGCTATATTCCCACCAAGAAGCTCCTGATCTATTTCTTTATCCTCATCAAGCCCATATAGTTTTGTTAGTTCATCAACTTCCTTTTCCAAGTCATATGCACTTTGGTCAGATCGGCGAAAATCTTCCGCTGGCCCTGTTGACTCTTCGCTGGTTTCGCCCAGAGCCCCATCTCCTCTTCCAGCTGGCTCTTCAGGAAAGATTTCTAATCTTCCCTTTGATTCATAGAGATCCATGTGATAAAACGTTAAGCCTTCGGGCTCATTTTCATTAGATTCTGGACACATCATGGACGCTGCTGGCTCAGTGGCTGGATCTAAAGCTGCTGTATCACTACTGAAAACAAATTCATTCTCCATTGCGGTGGCAGGGCTGAATGACAGCAGTACTGTAAGGCCTTCCAGATGACCAGATGAAATGTGTTTTAGTCCTTCAGAATAAAAAGAAAAGAATTAGTCATGTGGTTGCTTTAAAATGCACAGACAGAAGAGGTTGTGTTTAGGACTGCTGTTGATCTGGACAGGGCCAGCTCCAGGCACCAGTGAAGGAAGAAGATGCTTGGTGTGGCCAATGGAAAGGGGCGGCAAGTCTGGGTCTTCGGTGGCAATTCGGTGGTGGGTCCCTCAGTCCCTCTTGGAGGGAAGGACCGGCCACCAAATTGCCGCCGAAGAATGAAGCGGCACGGTAGAGCTGCCGCCGAAGTGCTGCCGATCGTGCTGCCGATCGTGCCTTTATCTTATTTATTTAGTTAGTTAGTTAGTTATTGCTTCGCCGCTTGGGGCGGCAAAAAAGCTGGAGCCGACCCTTGATCTGGACCTAGGCCCCGTCTGGAAAATACCAGAGTTAGTAGATAGATTTCCCAACAGGGCTCTACTTTTGTCAATGGATCTGCCATGGCTGATCCAAAACACACCTAAGGCCTCTTGTGTGCATGGGGACAGAAAGATAAAATGGAGACTGATGTTCTGCAGAAGTGGCTAGTGGAAACCAGAGTTTCCACCAAAACAGGGGGAAGAACAGCCTAGTCAAGGTGACATGCAGGAGTGACACAATATGAACATCTTAAAAAGCAATTTTGTCACATCCTTCTGTTATTACACTGGATAATGGTAAAGTGTCAGTTGCCAGATGGGGCCAATACCAGGGACTAAACTGGGGGACGTCCAGAGCCAAAAGTGTAACTCTACAGTTAGCGCTAATGAACCAAGGTGGCAAGCAGAGAACTGCAACACATGCTCAGTAGACTTCTGAGATTTTAACAACTAAATGCCCATCTGCACTGGGCATGCTCCAGCCTGGGGCTAAGAGAAATTTCCCTGCAATTGCAGCAGTGGGATGCTGTGAAGTGTGCCAGCTCTATGCCCCTGAATTGAGTGCAGGGAGGGAGCCTGTCTCTCCTTGCTCTCGGTGACCCCCGTGCTGGGCCCAGGCAGCCCAAAGGAGAAAACTGCCTGAATCAAATGCAGAGAGGACAAAAGATGGACCTGCGAGGATGAAGGAAGGAGTAGATTTGTACAAAGAGACTGGGATTGGCTGGGCAAGGAGACTGGACTGGGAGCCATGGAGGGAAGCCACGGGGGGACTACGAGCCGGTAGTTGGGAGTGGGAGGGGGAGACTGAGTTCAGATGCAGTGCCAGAAGGAGACTGGGACTAGCTAGACAAGAAGACTGGGATTGAGAATCTGTGGGGCAAGGGGAAAGAAGTGAAGGGGAGGGAGAGACAGGCCTAATAAGGACTCAGAGTGCAATGGGAAAACTGGGACTGGCTGGGCAAAGAGACTGGGACAAAGAGCTAGAGGTGACACACTGAAATTGGACAAGGAGCCTGGGGATCGATCTTGGAACTGAGAGCCAGTGCAGATAAAGAATGTGAGTAGGTGGTGGGACGACTGGAGGCCAGGGTGGTGGAGAGAGACAGATTGTATGAAGAACCAGGAGGGGAGAACTGGGATGAGAAGCCTGTGGAGTGGAACTGTCTAGGTAGAGGAAAGACAGGCCTGGGACAGAGACTACTGAAGGAGACTGAGTAGAAGGGGGTTGTGTTTGGAGAAAATGGGCAAAGAGTGTCTCACCCACCAGTGCTAGTCCACCCAGAGGATGACTTTTGAGTGCTTGACTTTACAACCGTCATAATGTTCTTTTAACATAGGAGTTTTTTTGGGGGTTGGGAGAATTGCATGTAATTTAAGTATAATTTTTTAAATACATATGTATAGATTCCTACATATGTATCTAACTATTTCTGTATCTACAGACATGTAGAGGCATGGAGACACCCAATTACTGGAGCTGGAATTTACATGCCGTTCATCATGGCATAAAGCATACTGTTTTACACTCCACCTCACACACTCCTACTGTCTTTTGCAAAAGTCTCTCATCTTTTATTGAACAGTCCCCACCCCCAGTCTTCTAGCAAGCCTGGAATTAATATCATAATAAGAATTTATGTTAATATTCAGAGAACATTCGGTGTGCTCTGTCAGGTTTGAAAATTCACTATAACGCCGTGCAGCTCATCAGCACTAATAAAATCATGGCCATGGAGAGCATAAATACGTTTGGTTTTGTTTCCAGCAGTTTATTGCTATGGTTAAAGAGTTCATAGAAATACTTCAAGTGTTAGTTCAGACATTTCCATTGCATGTTAATGACCATATATCACAGTTACATCTACTCACACCTCAATTAGGCATTTTAAGGCTTCTAAAATGACAATGTGGGTTTCTTCCTCTCACAGAAAGAATCAAGCTTATTGAAGCCATTTTAGAAGCTGTAGCCTTTGGGAGGTTTCCAAATTGCCATTTAAAGCTCTTACCATTTCCATTAGCTCCTATCCCTTCACATTTTTTTCGGTGATTTTATTGATTTCCTGGCAGTTAATTGGCTAACAATGTTTTATTAAGACTTTTTTTCTCTACTTTTGTGAGAGATTAACTTTTCCCTTTTAAAACATGTATCATGGAACAACAGCCAATTTCCAGCAATATGCTTAGTTCACGGGGATCTTGGCTTAATAGACGTCAAATATTACTATCACTTTAGAGGTGAACTGGTGAGAATTTTTGTGGAAAACATTCCATTCTCCAGAGTTATGTTGGTGTAACTGAGAACACAGTCTAGCCTCTGCTTTTATACACAAACACAGTCATTGAAGATATGAAAGTTGAACTTAGACTTAACACATTTTACTGTCCCTAAAAATATTGATAAAAGGCAGACCATATTATATATGCCACAGGCAATCAAATAAATCACGTTTATATGTTGGGTGTCATGCAGTATTAAAATATTCAACAGGACAATAGTCTTGAAATATATTGAAAAAAAGTCTAACTCCTGCAAAGATTTTTCATAATTTAACAACCAAACAGTCCGTTTTACAAACTATAAATTATCTGCTACTAAATCCAAAACTGAAATATCAAGTATTTTGCCTAGCATGTTGTAATTCAATTACATACATTAAAACAAGTATAATTAAAAGTGTCTGGAACTCTCCTGCCAAAAAACTTTCTGGATTATGTGGTTTGCTCAATTTACAAACATAGATACAATTACAATGCAGTATGTTTAAAGTCCTGGAGGTTCAACAATACAAAACACTTAAGAAAAGATGAACTCTTACAACCTAAAAACTTGCCGCCTTATCTTAAGGATCCATAAATTCTTCTTATAACCGAGATGAACCAAACTTCACATCTATTTTTCCTAGCAAAATTTTATTCACATGAAGGTAATTCCCTGCTAGCTTCCTGTGCCTGGAGCTGAAAGATGTATTAAAGTAATTCTAGACCGTTTCTCAAATGACATGTCAGCTATGAGCAAGAGTGACAAATATAGATCGGTCCCAGCTGTCATTCAGCTGCACGCTACTTAAATGTCACCAGGAAGAATGTCATACACTGAAAAAAATGACTCAAAAAGTGTTGTGGTGTTCCCAGGCTTGAAGTACTTTAAACAATTATGCAACGCTCCCTTAAAAATAGAGAACTCTGCTGATGGTATTAAAAGTGTCTGAGGTGTCTGTCAGTGAACCTAGACATGTTTTACAAAGTAGTGAGTCAAGAGGAAGTAACATTTTTTATACCTTATGTAGGGAGCATATATTCTCTCTCTCTCTCACACACACGCATGCATGCACTGACCTAGTTTAGTTTAAATATCTGTTAGCTTCTTTATAAAAGTTTAAATGGCACAGTCCTGCTCCCACTTCAGTCAGTAGAAGTACTGCCATTTATCTCAATGGGACACAAGATTGGATCCTAGAAAACATTATGGTACAAGTAATTAATCTGTATATATATTTTAAATACATTTATTTCTATTACTACTGTACCGATACATACTGTACCTATACATACAGACTATCTGGAGGCTGACAATGGCAGAGAAAACAGCTGCTGGCTAGGTAAGTGGAGTGCCCTGGTTTATCTGATCAAAGAACAGCCCCTATATTATTAATAATAATGATGATTAGAAATTATTTAGATTGCAGTAACCCTGGTGACTTATGTGTCCAAACAAATCAACTGAAACTGAAATATGTAATACTCTCTAGCTTGCAGACAAGCTACAGAGCAAGCATTAATTGCAGAAGTTCTTGAATGCCTTACAAATTATTCACCCATTTCCTCTCTTGTATAAGCCTGGAGTGACTGGCATCGTTTTGTTTAAAAGCACAGTGCAGTTATTGCAGCCTCAGAAATGTCTATTTGTGTTTCACTGGCCACACAGGCCCACCAAGGAAAATTCTCCACTTTATTTTTGTGTTTCTTCCTCTCACTTTTTCTCACTCCTGCTGTTTGTCCACTAAGTGATGAATTATGAACTAACTACCAATGTGGCCAGGCTCATTCTGCATAGACTCCTGGCATCTCCTCTGTTATTTTTGAAGTCAGAGAGGAAATATTTCCACATGAATGGTGTAGCCTTAGTTGCAGCCATTCTCGGTATTTTGACAAGATTGTCTGTATTAATTTTCAAATTAGAACCAAATTTTGCTCTCAATTATCTTGTGTAAATCTGGAATAACCCCCGCCCCCAGGGTTATCCTGGTGCAAAACTGGCACTGATGGCGCATGCCCTTATTTTAGGAGGCCACAACAGAATATTTGCTGAAATTCCCCAGTGTACAGCAGGGCTCTGTACTACCTAAGTCCTGCTCAACCTTTTGAGCTGTAAGTGGGAGTTAAGCCTTGTGCTTACCCTATGCACAGAGCTGCATTTCACCTGCAGTGTCTCTGTTTCAGTTTTTGCATACTTCAAGTTACTCAATTTGGAGGAAAATGTGGTGTTTTGTTTATGAGGTAAATGTATCCATTTGAAAGTAGACAAGTTCTATACTTGCTCTTCTCACTTGATCCCTTTACTGTTTTGTGTCCGGCACTTTCCTAGTTTCTCTATAATTTATGCTTCCCTTTTAAATTATGAAGGCTGAGACAATCTTCAGAATTTGAACTGATGCAGTGCTGTTTGGATCTACAGAGCGGTAGAAAGGGGCACTAGCTTTAAGAGGGGTGTGGGTTTCCTCCTTTTACATCAAAGGGGTATTGATGCTGAATGCTAATGATGACAATTTAAATATCAACATTGTTAACTCTTTTGCTCCTGATTTTGGCAGAAACACTTAGCAGCTCTGGGGCTGTGGGCAAAGTACTATCAGCCTTTCCATCATTCTGACCCCAGCCCAGTATTATCTTTCATCTAAAAATTGCCATTTCTAGTAGCAGCATCCTCTTAACACCGTGCTGAGACATTCAGGTTGAGAGAAAATAGTGCTGAATTGCGACTACATCATTGTAATCTCCCATCCATCAAATGAAACTGTCCAACCTGCCTTAATTTATAAGAGCTGATAACTTTGCAACAGTGGTGTATGACTGCCACTGAAGAGCATAACCTGCTAAACATTTGCACATGTCAGCAACTGTACTCACCTAACTAGTCCCATTATTTCCAAAATCAGGTTCTAGACTTGCTATACACTTCTACACAGCTCTGTATTTCCTCTTGTATGTCTAAACGACAATACATTTTGAATTAGTGGTTTTTATTAGTAAAGTATCAGTTATCTATGCAATTATATTTATCACATATCCTGGGTAAAGTGTATCGCTCTCTCTCCATTACTGACTTCACAATTGCTATTGATTTTATGTGGAAAGCAATCAGGCCCAGCTCCCCAATGGTATGTAGATGCCTAACTACCATTGACATCAATGAGGGAGACAAGGTGAGTCAAGTAGTATCTTTTACTAGACCATCTTCTGTTGGTGGAAGAGACAAGCTTTCAGGTTTAGGATTATTCTTTAGCATTAGCTCAAAAACTTGTCTATTCCACCACCAGGATATTACCTGGCCCACCTAGTATCTCATATCCTGGGCCAACATGGCTACAACAACATTAAAAGCAAGGGGAATTAGGTATCTAAATATATTTGAGGATCTGGGTCTCAAATACTACAGTGATGGGCAAACAGATTAGATAGTTTCTGTTGAAAGGCCTACTACTTGTCTCAAAGGGAAAGCTGGTAGAATACTAGAGAGGAAGACGGCGAGATGACCATTCAAGGAGAAACTGAGGCAGTGGGTGAGCCCGGAACCAGAGATGGCTATGTTTCAACTATGGGCAAACTAATGCTAAGATATTGTGATAGTGGAAGTGAGTATGTATTTCATGATTCTTGACTGAGCATACTTTCTCAGTGTTACATTAACATAATTCTCTGTAGCATACTAGTTCACAATGCATAGCATGAAAATCTGTTTCCTAAACTGAATATCGTTTTTGCTCAGTCTCTACCACAGTGACTGTACGGTGGAACTGCACATGTTTGCATTATTTGTAGGGTGGCCAGATGTCCTGTTTTTAAAGGGACAGTCCCATATTTAAGCCCTTCTGCAGGTGTCCCGACTTTTTCTTAAAAACGGGCAAATTGTCCCATATTTTCTGTCGTGTTCCCCCCCCCCCTTCCTCCCAATCAGTACTGGCAGATCCTGCTGCTGGCCGGATCCCTGCTCGCGAGCCACTCACTCACCAGCGGTGAGTGGGGGGTCCAGTGGCAGACAAGGGGGGTGGGTGTGCAAGGCTGGGGTGGCGGGGCAAAGCTGCAGCACACGGGACTGGCAGCTTCCTCTGCTGGTCCATCAGTACAGCCCCCACTGCGTGCTGGCTCTCGGCCAGCAGGGCCCCGCTCCCGTCCCATTTCCGGTCAGCACTGGCTGCGTGCTGTGAGCTGCAGTGGCTGGTGAGTGCAGGGAGGCGGCAGCCGGTTACATGTTGCCTCTGCTGCCCACGCATCGGCTCTTTACATGCTCCCCCCTCTCGCTGTCCTCTCCCTGCTTTGCCCCTTTGCCCGTCCCCCGGCCCTGCTCCTCTCTTCTATATCCTCACCGCCCCCGGCATGGCACTCCTGCTCCCAGCGCTGTGCGGAGAACCAGCCCCTGGTCAGAGGGCTCAGCTCACCAACAGCCTGGCTGGCAGACTTCTTCCTTCCCTCATTGCCTCTGACTGGGCCGGTGCCCTGGGAAAGCCCAAGACCCTCCTGCCCAGGTCGCTGGCCAGGACAAGCCAAGCCCTGCATGTGCCAATGTCCCACGCAGTGCTGGTACACGGCAGCCTCTCCGCCCCTACAAGCCCCTACAAGTTCCACAGCAGCCCCCCAGGCAGGGGCTTATTACACTCTTTACCTGTTTCCCCCCACCCTGGGTCCTGCCCCCAGGGAGCCCAGGGCTGCTCCATCCCCTAGGCACCAGCCCCTACTGAGCCATCTCGCTGGCCATGTTCGCTGAAGCCCTGCAGTCAGATTCCCTGGGCCCTGGTGCACAATGCATCCTTAGGGCTTAACACCTTCCTGCCCGTGCTGTAGCCAGGGGACAGGAGGTGGCTGGGTTGTGTCAGTGGCCAGCAGTAGCCTGGAGATGTTAGCTGCCTTTCCACACTGTGTGGGCAGGAAGGGACAAGCTGCTTCCAGCCACAAGGGAGGGGGAGAGTAGAGATGAGCTCTGCAAAGACGTGGGTCAGGCCATCCCTTCCACTCCCCACCCCCCTTCCCTGCAGCTGGAAGCAGCTCCTGTCCCTTCCCTCCTGAATGGTGCCGAAAGGCTGCTGCTGGCCACATTCTGATGTGAACCCTGACAGAAATCTGGGCAGGGGCATGTGATCCTATGTGCCCCACCCCCCCGGCCCCACATATTGCCCTGAGAAGACCCGGTGCCAGGTACCAGAAGAGGTGGGTCCATCCCAGCCAGGCGTGGAGAACAGAGAGTGCCAGGCAGGGAGGGTCAGGTTGGTTGGTCACTCCCCCATGCGAGAGAGGGGTACGGGAGTGTTTGTGTGTAACCGCTCCCCGTGTGTGTGAGTGAGGTGGTAGGTATGTGGGTCACCTGTCCC
This sequence comes from Chrysemys picta bellii, assembly GCF_011386835.1. NCBI lineage: Eukaryota > Metazoa > Chordata > Testudines > Emydidae > Chrysemys > Chrysemys picta. The sequence goes on along the minus strand of NC_088800.1, from coordinate 18,580,164 downwards.
CTTGTGAACCCTAAACCTTACAGATAAGAAGGTAAATAAAAATAATTCAACTACACCCAGGGCCGGCTCCAGGCACCAGGCAACCAAGCACATGCTTGGGGCGGCACCTGGTAAGGGGCGGCAGGGGGAGCGTGGCGCGGCATTCCGTGGGGGGGGGCGCTCCGGCGGCGCGGCGCGCGGGGGGGCGGTCTCGGCGGTGCGGCGCTCGGCGGGGGGCGGCGGGGGGCTCGGGGGGGGGTTTCCAGCGGCAGGGGCGGGCTCCGGCGGCATGGCGCTCGGCGGGGGGGGCGGGCTCCGGCGGCGCAGAGCTCGGCGGGGGGGGGCGGCGGCGGGGGGCGCGGCGCTTGGGGCGGGGGGTTCCGGCGGCGCGGCGCTCGGTGGGGGGGGGAGACTTGGGGGACGGCGCTTTTTTTTGCTGCTTGTGGCAGCAAAAAAGTTAGAGCCGGCCCTGACTACACCATATTTCTTTTTGACAGGAGTAGCCTGGAGATATTAATTTGAACGTTTCTACTGCATAACTCTGATTGATTGCCATTGAATGCACTTGAATATGAGTAATTTTACCCGGTGTCCTGTATTTAGCATAGTATGGTCACCCTAATTATTCATATCAACTGCATTTTTGATTCTGGTTTAAATCAGGGAACATTAACTACATTGAAGAGGGAGAGGTGTGTGCATGCCTGTGTGTTTATATTCTTCAAGTGGAACCAAGTCTTCCAGCCTCGCGGCTCCTCCTTTTAAAGTCACAGGCTGACTACGCCTCCCAGGAGCATCTGTTTTTCAATGGGCTCCACTTCCTGGGGCAACTCTTTGGCTCCTCCCCAAGGCCAAGGAACCAATCAAAAGCAGAGGCTCTGGTGACGTATATCCCTCCCGCATACTTCTCCCCCCCCCGCCCCGCGCTGCCCTTTAAGAAATGTCACTTTCTGTTTCGCTCCAGGTGATACCCGGTAGCGGGGGGCGGAACGTTGGGGCCAGCTGGGGGGGCAGCGAGAGGAGCCCGCGGGCGGCGGGTCCGGTAGCCTGGCCGGGCTCTGAGCCGCCTGCCCCGGGCTGGGCCATGGAGGCCGAGCCGCAGCCCGACAGCCTGGAGGGCTGGGTGGCCATCCGGGAGAACGCGTTCGCCGAGCCCGAGCCGCACAAACTGCGCTTCCTCGTGGGCTGGAACGAGATCGAGAGCAAGTTCGCGGTGACCTGCCACAACCGCACCCTGCAGGAGCAGCAGCGCGGGGCGGCCGGCCCGGCCGCCGGGGAAGGGGGCGAGGAGACGGCGGCACCCGAGCAGCAGCAGAGCTGGGCCGGCCTGTTCTCGGCGCAGGCCCTGCTGGGCGTGCACCGGCAGCTGGCGGCGCTGAGCGAGCGCCTGGAGCCCTGCTTCCCCCAGCTGCCCCCAGTGCTGCCCGGCCAGAGCAGCGGCAGCCTGTGGACGCTGCTCTTCCCCAGCGGGCCGGTGCTGGAGGAGGCCGAGCTGGAGGCGCTGTGCCGCGGGCTGGAGCGCTACCTGGGCTGGGCGCTGGAGCTGTGCGGCCGCAGGGTGGTGCTGGACTCGCTCTTCGCCCAAGACCAGGAGCAGGAGGCCGAGTACTTCGAGAACCTGCACGAGTTCCGCAGGAAGGCCCTGAAGGGGCACCTGGTCCGGGCCAAGGAGGCCCTGCGGAGGGTACAGGCCCCTGGGCTGGGTGTTTGGGAGTGGGGGTGATGGGACCCAGGTACCCTGAGGGGCTGGTGCTGAGACCCGCACAGGGCAGGTGCCCAAGAGGGTGTGGAAATGTTCTCTGCGCCATCGCCATGGCACGTGTCCTTGGGGTGGTGGCACTTTGTGTTGAGTGCCCCTCCCAGCTCCGAAGGTGACAGCATTACCATTAGTAACCCAGCCACAGGCCTGCGGGTGAAGCCTGAACACAAGGGCAACCCAGACTCCTCCACAGGCCTTTGGTCAGGCCTCCAGTCCCTCCAGCCCAATAGTGGTGGTTTTGGTAGGGTTAGTACAAGCCACTTCTATTCTGGGTTAGATGGACCTTTGGTCTGACCCAGTATGGCCGTTCTTATGTTCACTTTCATTTGGATTTCAGGCTAAAACTGACCAGTAGCCAAAACTGCCATTTTGGGTGGGGAACATGTGAAATTCGATGGCTTTTGCATGGGCACCATGAAATAGACCCATGTGCCCAAAAAGGGATTGAATGATTTCAGCAATGCTTGGCGGGCTTAGCCTGATTTTGAACATAATTTTACACATCTCTAGACCAATATCCTAATGGACTACAGGGCTCTGAGCTCTACTTCTTTTTACATAGCACTTTTCAGCCCAAAAGTGCTTTTACAACTTGATACCCAAACTATATAGATGGGTCACTTATACCTCATTTCACTGGTGGTTTCACTGGAGACTAAAATACAGTAGCTGTCTCCATGAGGCAAGGATCAGTAATACCACTGGTGGAACCTGTTCATGTGTCCTTTTGGGCTCCTAGTAGAATGTTCTATGTCTGCATGAATGGGTGATGTCATTATAAAAGCATCCGCTGAAAGAGATTCATGTATTATTGGTTAGTTCATATGACAGTGAAAGAACCACATGGTTCACAGTTCTTTTGGGGTGCCTCATTTGGACCCCAACCCTTCCAACTTGGACATAGTGTAAATTTACTCCTATCTCATAGCTCTATTGATTCAACCATACTCTCCTGAAGATGCTATTTTCCTAGGTTGTGCTTCGTCAGTCAATAGATACATTGTTTTAGTAGATCTTTAAATTATGGTGACTTCCTAATTGAATCGGAAATGCATAATCTTCCATCCTGTCATCTAGTCTGATGCTAGAACAAAGTTTTGGAGTGTGTGCAAGTATGTAGATGTGACACTGTGGAATATTGGACCAGTGGTAAGCTTTGTGTTTACGTGAGTAAACACTTGTATATCCAAAAATAGCTAAGCTACCAAGCTCGGGTATTCTGAATATGTTGGTCATTCCAAAGGCCATGTCTATAAGAATATGGAATGAAAGTGAGTTTCAAGTGTCCTATACAAAGTATTGTGCAAGATACTCAAAGCTTTATATTTTTTAAACATGCCTCAACTAAGAATATCCACTACCTCTGCCCATAGAATAATGTCTACCAAAAATAAGACACAAAATAATGTGAACTAATCACCCCATAATCTTAAAACTACGTACCCACCAAAAAGTCAGTGAACATCTAATGTATGTATAAGAGCGACTGGTACATGCACGCAACTGAAGATTTTACAGTTTGTATCTAAGTGGCCATGTGCCTGTGCCAAATATCTGATTTATGGATGCCTAAGTGTGAAATTTTGGCCTAATTGGTGTATAAACGAATGGTGATACATGTTCTTATATCTTATACATATAAAAGCACCTTCTGAAAAACTGCCAACTATGATTCATGAACAGACAATTAAAACCAAAAAAAAGATACTTATCTACTTCAAGGCACTATTATTGAAAGTCTGTTCCTTAGTATGTTAAGGTCACATCTATATTTTCAGCAGTGTTAAGAAATCACTTTTTAAAAAAATGATTCCTAGTAACCTAGATGCAGATGGGATATAACTCTTAAAACAGCCTTTAAAAACAATTGTCAAGACTAATTATGCTGCATCCACACAACCATATTTGCAGTAACTAAATTCCACTTGCTAACAGCAATAAGATGTGGGGTTTTTTTTAGCACACTTACTATACTTTTTAGGTGGTTAAACAGTCTGCTTTTGGCCTCGTGTTTCACACAACCTGATCCATCATTGTTTATCTACACAATAATCAATTTTTTTCCAGAATGACTCACAATGTGTATGCATGCTCCTTACACAAGATGTTATTTACATTTTAATAAGTAAAAAGGACTGTAATTGGATCACCAGAATCAACCTACCCGCCTCCTTACCCAATTAAAGCACAGCTGAGTCTTTCCATTAAGTTGGAGTGAACACTGTATAAATCTGTGTTCCTGACCCATGCAACAACAGCCTTGGACTTTGGCAGGCCTTTAGCATGCTTTGGGAACATGATTAAACCATGGCTCAGTTCCACCTATACTGCAATCTGGGACAATAATTTAGCCATGTCAGGGGATGCCTTAAACAGCACTGTTGTCTCTAGTGGCCTCGCAAATCAATGCACCTGTGAGGTGGGTTGTTTATACACATTTTAGTGGTAAGGATGTTGAGGCTCTGTTGTTTTTCCCCCAGGTATCAAGGGGCACCTAGTGCAGAGCCATCAATAAAATGGTCTTCTCCTGACTTGTCTTAAATACAAGATCATCCTTATGGGGTTATAACCAAGTCCTTCCATTAATGGTGGTAGTGCCAGCGTAGATGGAACTAGAGGCAAGAGTAAATATATCCTGCTTCTATCTACTGCACCAATCAGAAGTGTAATACCTTCCTTTCCAGCGTACAATGGGCCCAACAAAGACACATGGAAATATATAGAAACTTCATCTATTTTTGTTCCAAAGTGGAGTTCCTGCCATTATAGCAATGCCAACTGAACCGTTAGAGCGAACAGTCCGCCAGACTTCTATTAAAAGAAAATTAGGTCTTATAACTGGAGGGTTTTACAAAACTTAAGATGAATTAAAATGTTCTCGTGTAGTCGTTAATATTCACTGATTATTTCCTCCCAATTATAAATGTTCACCAGAAGGGACATGAAACTCCATCTCCCCCACATTGTATGTGAGAATCAGAAATGAAGCTAACCACTGTGCTTTCATTCCAACTTTGTTGTTCACTTGGCGTGGACAATGGAAAAAACAGATCATTAAATTGCTGCAAGTCGCTTGTGGGGGACCATCTTAGTTACAACAGCCTCGTGGGGCAGCCCTATGATCCCCAACGCTGCCTGGAATCTCAGCAGTACTGTGTGGCCTTGCCCCTAACATGGCTCTTTTACCCAGAATAAAGTAGCCAGAATAGGGTGAGGATTTTCACCTCTTTCAATAGCAACGTGATCAGGTCCACATTTCCCATTTATTTTTCCTCCCTGCCTAGAAGACTTCATTTCCCTGTCACATTCCTGAGTATCTCCTCTTTTTTCTTCCTTTCCACACTTCGCGGCTTGGTATCACAACCAGCATCCTTCTAGGTAAGGATGATGGTTCCCTGTGGAGCCAGTCTCAGCTTAATTGGCACACAGACTGGACTGTTGTCAGTTTCTCTCTCGCAACACACAAAACTGTTAAAAACTTTGGTGGTCTTTTGCCCAAACATCCTGAAATAAGAAAAATAAATGGGGGTTACGTTGTGTCATGCAAATGTAATGATTTTGTGACTAGCGACTAATATTCACTGATCTATTGGCATTCTATTAAATTTGCAATTTTGAAAAAAACATCATTTATATTGCAGTAGCACTTAAAGGCCTTAAATGGGATGGGGGAGAGTTAGCTTAGCGGTTTGAGTATTGGCCTGTTAAACCCAGGGTTGTGAGTTCAATCCTTGAGGGGGCCACTTAGGGATCTGAGGCAAAATCAGTACTTGGTCCTGCTAGTGAAGGCAGGGGGCTGGACTCAATGACCTTTCAAGGTCCCTTCCAGTTCTAGGAGATAGGATATCTCCATTAATTTTTTTTTGTTATTTTTATTACATGTTGGAAGAGGAAGTCCCTCCCCACAAGAATTAAAAATCAAAATACATATTATTGGCATAGTTAAGATTAAGTTAAAGGTTCATACATGCCATTCTGATACTGCATCTTTAGGAATATAACTATAATATGCTCCAGAAGTTATCAGGAATAAAAGCCTGTGTCTGAATTTCTATTTTTAAATGAAAATTTGTGTCTGGAGTCAGATCTCCGGATACAAAATCCACTTCTCGTTAGTAGGCTTTTAGTAGTCTTGGGGGAGGAGGGAAAGATGCAAGAATGAGATTTAAGGAATACCTTCTTTGTCCTTCGTGTCCATGGTGTCTCATCTACTTACTGTGCAAGCCATCCATATTTATAATAGGCAATGACAAAATCATTGTGAACATTTAGAATTTTTTTACAATAAAAAGTAAAATGTCCTAGGCACCATTGTGTAGTCATTCTTCTAATGTAATGTTCAGCAATTAGTACCATTACGAGTTTGTCGTTGGTGATATTTCCTGCTGGGTGTAATTGCTGAATGCCTTGAGTGCATTCTTCTAAGTGGAAATCTTGACTATTTGACTTATCACTTGACTTATCACTAATGATAAGTGACAGGTTCTTTCCACTCACACATGTCAAGGGTGACAATATACACACACACAAAATGCAGGCTCTGAGGTATAACAGTGGTGCTCTTTCTGTCCATTCTCCCGAGAAATGTGCATGTACTGCGGCTAATGCTAACTAACAAACCTTTTATCCATTAGGTTCTACAGAAGCATAAAAATGCTGACACAATGGTGGCTTTAATGAAGGTTTATGAAGAAGAAGATGAAGCTTATCAGGAATTAGTTACCATGGCAACACAATTCTACCAATATTTACTGCAGCCGTTTAGAGATATGCGAGAATTGGCAACATTATACAGACTGGAAATCCTGGTAGGTTTTTCTTTGAGAGATCAAACTCCCTGGCATGTGATATACTCCATCTGCCCCCTGTGCAATTTAGGCTCCGAACTACTTAAGTATGTCCAAGATTTATATTCACTGGCTTTATTCCCCAAGTTCATCAACTTGTGCGTAACACGATAAAAACCTGAAACATTCAAAGTTAAAGCTGACTTGTTGTCAATGGCCTGTATAAGATCCATGTGGTAAAGGCTTGAATAGCATCTCATCCACTGGCTTCCGCTTAATGCTTAATGCTCTGTTTAGTTTCCTCCACTGTGGGTTTGGTGGTGTATTTTATTTTTTTTTATTTTTTTTTAAGCAGAAAAACCTTTAGTTCTGAGGCATTTTTCCTGGTATTCTGAGTTTACAGAGACTTCAGCGACAAAAGAACACCTGTTGTATTAACTTTCAAAAGGACTTGTGCTCTTTATTCACTTTTGAAAATTCCAACTAATGTCAGTATCTTGTGTTTTTGTATCTGATGTACCCTGCAATTGTATTATACTTCGAAGGAAAGCAGTCATGCATTGCTTTGATTTTTCATTTTAATACAGTGTTAAAGAAGTGTTTAAAATCATGTCTTAGGTGGAACTAACAGAAGCAAAGTAGTGCTGAGTTAAGGCTACAACATCATGATTAATTCACCATATTGGGCCTGCAAATTGAAAGTCTAAGATCAATGCACAAGGTGTTACAGTTTCCAATGTGCTGCTTTATTTATGGTGAGCTAAGTGAAGACTGCAGTTAACGGACCAAACTCTGAAAAAAAATTTTTGTTCTGTTTATGTTAAAATCTTAAATGGAATATTTGACTAGATTTCAATTGTTTTTAAAGTATTTTCAGGTTCTACACTCACCCTTTTCCCCTGGCAATTTTTGTGGATTTTACAAATGCACCTTCCTGCCTCTTAAATCTTTCTGTGTACCCTGTTGCTGTGTGAAAGATCCTCACAAACAGATAAGAGTGCAAAGTGCTGTCAAATGCATGAAGTAAAACCATGTGAGAAAAAAATAGAGACTATCGCTGTAACTGAAATAGAACAGAATATATTTGAGTTACTCTTGGTCACAGATAAACATTTTCAGACAGAAGTAATTTTTTTTAAGATGAAGGTTAACATTAAGAAATAAATTAATCCAACGTTTTTCTAACTAGCAATGCTCAAGCTAGTGTTCTAGAACAAAGGTGGCTCTTTGACAATGAGAGCAAAAATAGGGTAGCTTCGATTAATGAGTAATGACTCACTTCACTATAGTAGATGTAGAGGTCATGACAGCCGTTATGGCCTGCCTTGGCATAATTTCCACTGTATTGTACAGGCTGAGTTACAACACTGTCGTGATTGACGTTTGGTTGAAGAATAACATGTCTCTCTGTAGAAATCCTTACAGATTGGTAGGCTGGGCCCTAAAAGAATAGAAGCCTTGCAAAAGGAAGCTGAAGACTGGACTGAGCAAGCTGAAGAAGCAGTGTGCTCCATTCAGGACATCACTGTGAGCTACTTCAAAGAAACTGTAACGGCACTGGCAGGTAATGAGGGAGAACTTACTGAAGAGTTGACTTTAAAGCACATATGCCCTAGTGTGGCTGAGCTGTGCTCAGTACAAGACAGCAGATAGGAAGAGAACACCCTTGAACCACTTTGCAGCCCCTCCCACCTGTGAATTCTGGGGCCAGCACAAGCCAGTGTCCAGCATAAGTAATAAAAGTGTCTGCATGATAACTTGCACCAGTTTGACTAAATTGGTCTAAACCTCACCATTGGTTAAAGCAGTGCAAGTTTGTTTGTAGACAGGGCCTGATATTTACGGCTGACAAGCTTCTCAACAAACACCTCATCTGACAAATATTTACTCTAATTTTTTTTGGTGCAGACCATTAAGGATTTCATCCTGCTAATTAAATCAGAGGGTTTTTTAATGCTGTATTTAATCATGTGCATGGTGGAACTTGTGACCAAAACATTAGACCTTTATTTATAATACAATGATTTCAGCTTTTCTAGTCCTATAAATTCAAAACAGCACGGTCGATACATAAGTAATTCCCTCAAAATATTTAATACCATGCAGAGTTCATGCGCTCCACTTTCAGTAGGACTTGAAGAAAGTTATTAGTGCCACAGCATTTATGATGCTTTGTTGCAACCCTTTAATCTGGCAGCAATGCACAAACAGATGGAACAAGATCGGAAGAGATTTGGCCAAGCCACCTGGGCATCTGCTTCTCCAAGACTAGAAAACCTGAAGTATATGTTAGCAAAAGAGACTCTTCAGCACATGAGAGCGAGAGAACTGTGTCTGAATCACAAGAGAACTGACATCCGGAAAAATGTAAGATCCTAGCAAAGAGTGACTTGAATTCTTTTCTGTTACCCCAATGCAAGGACCTCATCCAAAGCCCATTGTAGTCAGTGGGAGATGTTCAGGGTCAAAAGGCCCATTTCCGTCCAGTGGTGAAGTGCTATGCTGAATGCTAAAAAATTTGTGATGAAAAATTTCTTTGTTTAAAAAAATAATAAAAACCAAACCAACCAGGGTTGCCTCAAACAATTTTGTGGGGGGAACCTCCCCCTCCCCTGACTACTTTGATTAATTTTTAGTTTTTTTGTTTGTTTTTTTTTTAAATTTGAAACGAAAAAAGGTTCACCTCCCCCTTTTGATATTTTCAAAACTTCTTGTTTTGAAATTGTGGAGAAATGTACACTTTCTCCCTGGTTTTTATTACTACTCCCCCAGCAAGTGTGCATGGGATAGGGGAAGAGGAGTGCTTAGAAAAAAGTTACAAATTAAAGTGTTGTTTTTACCTTTTTAAAAGAACTTTCACTTTTCAATGTTAACACTGAGAAGTGAGGTATTTTCAGAGAGGAATAACTTACAATAATTCGGGATATATTAATAGCACTGAATCAGAAATGGGAAATTTTGTGCCTTGAATAATATAAAAATTCAAAATGATATGGTCTCTAACTACTACTACAATTCTCGGATTTTTATTTTATTTTCCAAGTGTAATCTACTACACTGTCTCTAGTTGTTAAGACCAGTGCATTTGTGTTTTATAAAAGGTCCTTTATAATAGATTTCTGCATAGTGGAGAACTGTTGTTAGCATTATTATGGGGGATTTCTGCATAGTGGAGAACTGTTGTTAGCATTATTATGGGGGGGGGGGAGGGGGGGAAATTATGAACGGCACAATATTCTATTAATTTAAACAAATATTTGTGATGCAGAGTCATGCATCCGGGGTGGTATTTTTATTGGACAGAGCTTTTCATCAGTAAAATCCACAACAGACCACTGGAAATAATTTACTATTGTATTATCTCTGATCAGTGTGTGGAGCACTAATTCATAGCACTTGTTTGGCCATTTTTGTTTTATTTCATTTTGAAATAACACAGACTTTAGGTTTCAGTCCTTGATCTTGATTCTGTCTTGTAAAATCAAATGCTGCACATGCATATCCAAACAAGCAATGCGACACAGGCCCTTGTGACTGAAGATCATGTACAGACCTTTAAAATTCAAAGCTTCGTTTTTTAAGGACCTGATCGAAAGACTCACCTTGACTTTGATACGTTTTGCAGGAGGCCCTAAGAGATTTTTTTCTTTAACCAGGAGTTCCTGTTAACCATTCATTTAATGAGGTTCTATCTAACCCCTTTCAGTTTCTGCTTCAGAAAACCAATCATGTCTGTCTAAAGCATGTGTTGTGTCCATCACTCTGGCAGCTAAGCATGTGTCATTGTGGTCAGAATTTTCGCAGGGGACTATGCCCAGTCATGTCCCCTAGATCTACATACAGAGCAGCTGTGTTTAGTAGGCATTGGAGTTAAAGAAGGAACTTGTGATGTCATCATTTCTCTAGCTCTCCAGTTGCCATAGGGAGTTGTCCTGGGAAGACACGATTTTAATTACTAATGGAGATAAACAGTTTTTTCCCCCAGCTTGTTTTAGGTGGGTGGGATTTTTTGATGTATGTAATAAGATTCCAGGATTGTCACTGTGTCCCTCTGAAACCTAAAATGTCTGTTGAATGACTGTGAAGCAATGGAAACAGCTACAAGCATGGCTGAGAGCGCTTTTAGTTCAGACTATCCCAGATTTAATCACCACTGGGATTTGTGGTTTGTTACTGTCCAATTTTTAAGTTCTCAGCCATTTTCAACTTTCTTTTACACACAATTTGACAAATTCTACCCATGCAACAGCACGGGCTTTCAGCTATTCGTTTATTTATATATTGCACACAGTTCTTTCAGGTGGTCTTCATTCATTCATAAATAAGTGCCAAAAAAAGGGCCCAGAGCTATGTCTCATGTCTCCCTTTTGCTGGCCACCTTTAGAAACAACCATCTGTTCTCAGTTGAAATGACTAAGTAGTCAGTCTGTTGTTTTTACTCCTGCTGTTTCCATCTGAGTTGTATAAAGCTAACCTTGGAGTGTGTCTCTGTGTGGATTCTCTCCCTGATTCTTTGTTGGTTTTTTGTTTGTTTGTTTGTTTTCTTGTTCGGAAACGTGCAGATGGAAAACCTTGATGAACAAGAGGAGAATATAGCTCTAGTAGAGAAGCTGGAAATAGAGTATTATGAAACCCAACTGGAATTGTATGATGTACAATTTGAGATACTTAAACATGAAGAAATGCTGCTTATTACACAGCTGGACACTTTAAGGAGACAGATAAAAGGTAAGAAAGAAAATCATAATTTAAAGAAAAGCAGAAAGCCAAACGTTCTAACACAGAATGGCACACATCCTATAAAAAAGTAAATCACACCTACTTGGCTCTTGATGCCAAGGGAGCATTACTGGATTTTCTTGGTGCTGAAGCAACTTTTGTTTTGTTGCCTTACTAAGCAAATTTGGTAATGCTTTTTGATAAATATACATTAAGGGCCACCCACAAAAAAAGTTGGGGGGAGGGATAGCTCAGTGGTTTGAGCATTGGCCTGCTAAACTCAGAGTTCAATCCTTGAGGGGGCCATTTAGGGATCTGGGGCAAAAATCTGTCTGAGGGTTGGTCCTGCTTTGAGCAGGGGTTGGACTAGATGACCTCCTGAGGTCCCTTCCAACCCTGAGATTCTATGATTGGCAACTTACCTTCTTAACTGTCTCTCTGATATGTGTGTGCATCTCTTTTGCACGTATAAAACAAATAACTGAATGTGCATGTGTCTCTCTGGTCCTACAATTACCTGATTTGTGCGTACAAAGTGATGTGCCTGTGACACAATTAAGGAGACCCAATTAACAATTGGGTCCTAATATTGAAAGTGTCGAACTGCAGCAGAATTACGGTAAAGCTGCAAAACACACAATATTAAAACCAAAAAGAAGTGATAATAATTTGATGATTCTGAAGTACTGATGCATTCTTGTTGTTTTTCTAAACTACTGTATATGTTTGACACACAATGTTAGAAATTTCTCATGTTCATACCAATCCATGTTAAGTATTTTCCATTATTTGTAAGTACAGTGTCTAGTGAAACAATGTTGTCCATTGTTGTTTAATAGTAGAATAAACTGCTTAGTATTTGTCTCATGACGCTTGTTAGTTTGCCACGAGACTCCAATCGGTGAATGAAAAGTTATACACGTTATCCTAAAAAAGGAGAACAGGAGTACTTGTGGCACCTTAGAGACTAACAAATTTATTAGAGCATAAGCTTTCGTGGACTACAGCCCACTTCTTCGGATGCATATAGAATGGAACATATATTGAGGAGATGTATATATACACACATACAGAGAGCATAAACAGGTGGGAGTTGTCTTACCAACTCTGAGAGGCCAATTAATTAAGAGGAAAAAAAAACTTTTGAAGTGATAATCAAGCTAGCCGAGTACTTCTTTTTGCGGATACAGACTAACACGGCTGTTACTCTGAAACCTAAAAAAGGAGACATTTAAAATAGGAAACTAAGTGATGGCAAGAGTGGGAGCATAAGCTTGATCCTGCAAACCCGAGTAACTTTACTCACGGGAGTCAAGCAACGTGTGTGCGTAAGTGTTTGCAGGATGAAGCTGAATATATGTAAGAGTAATCCGCTTTGTTTAAAATTGTTCTGTCTAACAAATTACCTACTGGCTTCAATGGCTTTTAAGGTGTCATTAGCTCTCGAAGTGTTTAAACATTTAAGGAACTCTGGAGTCCTCTCTTCTTTTTTTAAATGCCGACTGCCTTTCTAGAGAAACAGGATGAAGTTGTTTACTATGATACCTGTGAAAATCCTGAGGAGCTCCAGGTCATTGAGCAGACAGTGGGACAACATTGTGCTTGCTCATCAGAAATCACTAAGCTGAGGCTGAAGACTCAGCGGCTGGAGGCTAAACGTGGGACTATCTGTGCGAGACGAGCCTACCTCAGGAACAAAAAAGTAAATGTGCTCCTGGAGCTGTGCAGTTTCTTTAGCTCATGCTACAAATCCTGCTTGCTGAGGAATAGATGGAAAACAATGAGGGAAACTTTGGGAGGAGTATACAGGACAGTATGTGACTAGGTTCTGGTCCTGGTCAGGAGGAGGGGGTTTGAGACAGCTTCATGCTCCACTGATCCTGGGTCAGCTCTGGGACAGTCTCCCATGATACATTAGCGTTGCTCTAACTTACACTGGCCGCCGCTGACCCCAAGGGATTGATAGACGCCTGGGGTTACTAGAGTGCAGTGAAGTCCTGGCCAGATCCCTTGCCAGCAGATGGAAGGAGTATGGGCTAAGAGCAGTAACGCTGGCTCTGTGCCACCAGAGGATACACCTACATGGGGGAGAATCCTCCCTTGGCTGGCTGTGCCAGGTTTAGGGCTGTTTGTTCCCTAGCAGTATGGCAGAAAGCAGCTGAAGGGCAGGAGAGAATCTGGCCCAGACTGTAGAAGGCTGCAGGTACAAACAACAAATGCAGTGCCATGGTTCCTTCTTTACCTTTGAGGGCGATGATCATTCAGAAGGGCGTTGCCGCTGCAAATCTGTCCAGCCTTTTCATTTCGGTGGGTTTTTTGTTCACTCACTGTTTCGTATTTGTGTTAGTTGCAGTGAGAGCAGCACAGTGGAAAGACAATGAGATCACAATTGGCCCTGGCAGCCCATCCCTTGCTGGGATGCATTTGGTTCGTTTACACCCATGTAACCACACCGAACTAAATTCAGAAAACAGAGTTTGGCCTATCTGTCCGGCTTCCTACCCCCCTCTAGACTGAGCTATCCTAGAAGAGCTAGAAGAATCTCCTTGGAGATACATCTGGAGAACAGTCAGTCATTCTGTCTCTTGTGACCACTTCCTTGGCAGAGAACGTATTTTGCTTCTGTTTTCATTCACTTAATTGCTCTCTTTCTGTTGTTTAACATTGAAGCCAAACCCCAGCTGATTTGTGAATGCTAACCGACCGCATGGATAAAATCCTCCATGTGGACAGTGACAAATAAATGACTGAATGGTGACTCGGGCAGAAAATAATGAACCTGTGTCTTCTCTGACCTGTTCCTGTTGAAGAGTATTGTACTGTTAAACGTTCCCCGTGCTATATGTGCATGATTCATCTGTAATTTTATATATAAAGAAATATCGGGAGGAGGGGCATCAAGTGGAGGGGACTAGAGGGAGTTTCCATGTAACTTGTAGTGCCCACTTTCTTTCCTGTATCTCCACCATCCTTCTGGCTGAGGCCAAGTGGGTACAGTTCCTTCAGTGCTTGTCAGTGCTGTTTTTGAATGGATTGCAGGGGAGAGAAACAATGTAAGCTGTCCCCTCCCATGAAAGGCTGAACATGCTTCCTCTGTAGCATTTCTAAGCCCAGTCTGCCAGCCTAGAGTAGTGAAAGACTAAGACCCTGATCCAAAGTCCACTGAAGTCAGTGCAAAGATTCCTACAGACTTCCATTGTTAGGGCCTGATGCATTGTCTCTTGAACTTGGGACTCGTACATGGCAGGACAAGGCACGGCCCTCTGTAATGGACCTTTCAACTGCTTTAATAGCACAGATTTCACACATGCATTTTTAAAGTGAACTGACTAAGGTTTGCATGCATTATGCCATTCCATCAGGATCAGTGCGAAGAGAGCCGCCGCTATAGACTACAGCAAGCCCAGGAAAACACAAAACGCTTCCATCAGCATCACAGCATCCAGCTCGTGAGTACCAAAAAGGAACATTTCTTGCAGAGACTGTGTAGCTGCACGTTTGCCTGCACGCACCTTGACTTGCTTGTCTTTAAATGCAGAAAAGAGACAAGGTGAAAGAGGAAGAGAAGAAGAAAAAAGCTTGGATAAGCCAGGAACGCCAGAAAACACTGGAGAGGCTAAAAACATTCAAAGAGGCAAGTATTGTAAATAATGTACTAACATTTTAAAAAGAGATGTATGACTATGAAGATGCCATTTAAGTAATAGGATTAATGTGAGTGGAGAGGGGAGGGAAAGAGTCCTTCCACTTAAATGTTGTTTAGTCATTAGTCCTTTACAACATTCTTTAAATATCATTGAGACACTTTTGGAACACTACTGTGGACTCTAGTACTTTATCCCAGAAAGGGTCAGAATAGTATTGCAGTGGCTTTTGCTTACTATGAACAGAATTTAAGGCAACAGCTTTTCCTTTCCTCCTCCCACCCCCTAAGAAAACCTCCACAATCACTTATCTGCATCTTTGCTTAAGGAATAGCCTTATAATTATCTTCAGGTGCTTGATGTAAGGGGAGGGTTAAGCTGCCCTCAGGACGCGTGTGTCATTCCCACACATGCCAATGGGCATTTGGCAGCCGGAGTGGAGACCTGATCCTTAGTGAAGACAGTAAAGTTGATTCAGGTGTTAAGCAAAGAAGAAATGTGGCACTTATGCATCTCAATATTTGGTTTTCATGTTCTGCTGCGCACATATGCCTGATCTGTGTGTATGCACTGGGCACACAAAAGTGGGCATGTGAGTTTGAAAATCTGGACCAAAATGTCTTGCGTATCTTGTGATGGTAACCACAATTGACATAGGACACGTCTGAAGCTATAAATGTTTGCTATTACCTATACCTCTATTCTGTTCAATGACTAGTATGTAGAAGCACAGTAAACTGTTTTAAGACTGAGTTGTATTTTCAGGACTTCTAAACCCCTGGTTTTCAGTGTTTAAATGGACAATTTGAGAGAAGAACATGTCTATAGGATAGTAGTTGATGGTCTTTAGCATTTCTGACCATTGAATTCTGAGTGAAATCATTAAGAATTAATCCATCATAATCCATGCTGAGTGAGGTGAAGAATAAAACGTATACATATATATGTACACACACACACATTCTTGTAGTTAAGCGTGAATTAAGGTACATCTCACTTTGTTGGGTTTTTTGTTTTGTTTTTATTTAAGAAAGCTAATCAGTAGAGTTTTCCTTTTTTTGTAAGAATCTGAAATCTCATCTTCTCACCCTCCAGATGGAACCATGTCACATTGTTACCCTTTTCACTAGTTTGCCTCTGGATACATAAACCTAGCAAAGAGAAGATAGTCCTACCCATTTTGCAAATCAAATTGTTTAATTAGAATATGTGGAGCACATTCCTTTCCGCCACTGTGGGAGGCTAGGCTGGAAATCAGGCTCTTGTGTCTAAATTTACGTCTCACTCCTTTTAAAACTGTAAGCACATCTGCTTATTTTTACAGGAAAGACAAAATCTCTTGTTTGTGACACCCACATTAGTTTCCATAGCAAGGACTTTTGCTATCAAAATGGTTATTTTAGTCCACTTGTATAAGTTAGCACCAGGTTGAGAGAGGAGGGCCAGAGGACCTGTGACAAGCACTAGTGTTGTAAAGCAGTGGCTCTCAACCTTTCCAGAGTACTGTATCCCTTTCAGGAGTCTGATTTGTCTTGCGTATCCCCAAGATACACCTCACTTAAAAACTACTTGCTCACACAATCAGACATAAAAATACAAAGGTGTCACAGTACACTATTACTGAAAAATGGCTGACTTTCTCATTTTTCCCATGCAATTATCAAATAAATCAATTGCAATATAAATATTGAACTTACATTTCAGTGTATAGCAGGGGTTGGCAACCTTTGGCATGCAGCTTGCCAGGGTAAGCACCCTGGCGGGCCTGGCTGGTTTGTTTACCTGCCGCATCCGCAGGTTCGGCCGATCGCGGCTCCCACTGGCCACGGTTCGCCGCTCCAGGCCAAAGGGAGCGGTGGGAAGCGGCGCAGGCCGAGGGATGTGCTGACTGCCGCTTCCCACCACCCCCACTGGCCTGGGACAGCGAACCACGGCCAGTGGGAGCCACGATTGGCTGAACCTGCGGACGCGGCAGGTAAACAAACCAGCCCGGCCTGCCAGGGTGCTTACCCTGGCGAGCCGCGTGCCAAAGGTTGCCGACCCCTGGTGTATAGTATATAGAGCAGTATAAACAAGTCATTCTCTGGGTGAAATTTTAGTTTGTACTGACTTCACTAGTGCTTTTTATGTAGCCTGTTGTAAAACTAGGCAAATATCTAAATGAGTTGAGTATTCCCTGGAAGACCTCTGCGTACCCCTAGAAGTACGTGTACCTCTAGTTGAGAACCACAGTTTAAAGGGACACAACATCATTAAGTCAAGAGAGGAGACGCACCCTGACTGTGGTCCCATCTCCCAAGGCTTCCCATCTCAATTGCAACAATGTTTGTTCTTTAATCACCTCCCTGCTTTATCCCAAAGTGTGACAAATCAAAAAAACAAGGTGTTCCTCTTGCATGGCTTGTGTGTCTGGTATTGGCTCCAGTATGCAGTCTTTTCCTTGGCATATATTGTTTTTACCAATACGATGGGGATGTTAACTCTTGGCTTCTCATTTTCTTTACAGAAGTGTCCAGCTGAGTTTGTGCTAAAAACATCTCGGTCGCAGCCTCGCAGCCCCAAGCAGCCGCAAGGTATTTCCCGTCAGACTCCAGCGCTGTCCCCTCAGCCTGTATCAATAACAAGTCCATCCCCAAAGCAGCTGAAAAGCACTCGGCCAGCACAAGCCAAAGGTTTAAAAGCAGCATGTGGGAATACCCCAGCAGACATCCCTGTCCAGATTTTTGTTCCTGCTAATGACCCAAAGCCACAGAAGCATAATGAGGGGCTGATTATGCCACCACCTCCACCACTTCCTCCTCCTCCTCCACCACCACCACTGCCAGTCTGCCAGCCTTTGCCCTTAAAGACACCAGTGACAACCAAAGATCAGCCGCTTCCCCTCAACAGCGAAGGCTCTACAGAAAGTGCTGCAAAACGGAGACTAGATGACTCATCCAAAAGATCTGTAAATAATTATACAGGTAAATACACTGCGTCTGACTGATCTTTTCCTCCTCCTTTGGTGTTATGACCTCTTGCCCACCCTCTTGAAGTAACGAGTATTGTCGCAGGAAGCAGAGGTTCTCCACAGCTACTCTCTCTGCTGTGGGCTAGGAAAATCTTCAATAATTCTGCTCCCAGAGACAAGGGCCATTAGCATTGACCTTTCAATGAACCATCTGTCAATATATGCATTTCTCCTGCACTTGTCCACACAGGCCAAGATTTTCAGCAGTGACTAGTGATTTTGAGGCACCTCAAAGGGACCTGACTTTCAGAGGATGGGTGATCAGTGCTTTCTGGAAATCACTGTCAAAAGTTGGGCCCCCAAGATCACTGGTTACTTGAAAATGATGTTGGCTTTAGTCTCTGCTAGAATGACAGGTCCGCTCTCGCTTCCCATGCCAGAGGTGTAACTATTAAGAGCTTTTAAAAATTAATGTAAACAATTCTTATTGCCAGTTCTGCAGTTCAGATATAATGATCCAAATTCAGCACCTGTGCCTGCCTTTCTTATGAACCCAACTCCCATTGACGTCTGGGGAGTGGTTTTGACTGTACAGTGGCACTTCTAGCATCGTACGTTGGGCAGAACCCTTTTCTCCCGAACAAACTCTTGCCATAATCTTAGGAGAAGGGATGTGTGTGTTAAGATTCATGACCTACTCAGGCAGACTGCAGCATTGGGCAGCTTTGTGCTCCTAGTAATCCTGCACTTTAATGTTGACTGTTTATGCAGTGTGAATGTTTACTGTACTCTGATGTTACCCAAACTCTGAGCTTATGAGGTTCCATGTTTGTGTGACCAGATGAGATTTGCTTGGCTTCCAAGTAAAAGTTACTGTAAGTGGTTCTGTACAAACTCCGTTCAGGGTCTGAAAGTCAAGTTGTTTGTTTTTTCTAGATCATTCATTGGTCACAGGAAAAGTTCCTGCAGCCAAGTTCTGCTCTGTGTGACACCATTGTCCCCCTTGATGGGGTTGCACAGGTGTAACCAAAGGCTGACTTTTGCCATTGGAATTTAACTAACAGTTTTTACATATGTATGAGAACAGAACTCAGCAAACCTCCCATAACTGTGTTGGCCACTTCTTGCGAACAGGCTTACCAAAGTAAGTAGATATGATATTCTGAGTACTCCCAGGGGACAGATGTAAGTAGGAAGACAGCAATTCTACAATGATGCTTTACAGAGCGGCACTGCAGTGCGAGTGAAGCAATTCCTTAAATGTGGTGCACACCTTTCCTTTTTCAAAATATTCACAATACATCTGTCCAACCATTGTAATCACTCAGTTCACCACAGGCAGGACTGCCTGTTCAGTCTTCAGTTCTTCCAAGATACTGTGAAAAGTAGTCTCAGCTGCAGGTCCATAGACCAGTAGGGTAAGACTTCAATCAGAAAGGTCATGGGTTAAATGCTGCCCATGGATGCATGCATGTGCTGTAGTTGGCATCAAGAATTGTGTGCAAGAGCAGAATTTTTATCTTTCTATAGGAACTGCTTTGCTAAAATTCATTCACAATAACAATAATATGCTACTATTTTTGCATAACCAAAGCCTTGGGTTTTCCAGCTTTAACCACTCAGAACTATACGTTTTGATACTTCCAAAAATGAAAATTCAGAAAAGTTGTAGCTTTGAAGTTTAATCTTGTATTTCTTTAAAGAAAAAAGCCAGGATTTTAATTGCTGTAATAGTATCCAAATGAACACCAGGGCATTCTGATAAGGTCGCACTAAAATACCCTGTAGCAACTTGTTTATGAAGCTCCACTTAGCTATTCAAAACCTTTGCATGTAAAATATGCTTGCACAGATGCTTAATATGGGAGGCTTTCCTACAATATATTCAGATTTTGGAGGAGTACAGTATTCTGATAGATTTGTATGCAGCACATATGATATTTGGACTCGCACAAATTAACTCTAAAATATTATCGTACTTTCCTTTTAAAATGCTAACAGTTAAGTGAGCACCTGGCTTAACATTATCAGTCTAAAAGGCCTTTGTAATCAGGCAGTGTGTCTTCATCTGCATACTTAGTTTAAATTTGACTTAGAAAGGTGTATACTAAGTGAAATTAGTTTTTGCTGAGTCCTTACCTGGCATCTGCAGTTCAGTGTCCCAGAGGACTGCAGAGTTCAGTATTGTATTACATTCTCAGTACAGTGTGTAAAGTATTAGTGTCATAGCCTTCATTGTAGTGCACATGAAGAAGAACTCCCGACTGTGAGCAGCTCAGCAGAGGGCTTGGGCCTATTGATGTACGGAGACTGCCTCTTTTGAGTACTAGACAAGGTGACCTCCTCCTTGCTGATTGAGTCTGAGGTCATCAACAAAGAGTCCAACAAAAGAAGAGAAACATGAGCTGATGCCAGAGTACTAAGAAAACAGAAGAGAAGCATGTAGCCAGAAACTTGCACAGTGTGATTCTTAAGTTCAGAAACTAACAGCATTTAAACCATGTTTTCACTCAGGTCTGAGTTATTTTCAAAATTAACACACAAAAGATCCCCCTGCTTGCTTAGAACCTGATCCAACTCCCACTGGGTCAATGGTGATACTCCCACGGCCTTCACGAGTGCAGGAGGATCTATCCCTTATGCTGTAACCTTCATCTCTCTCTCTCTTTTTTTTTTTTTTTTTTTTTTTTTTTTTTTTTTTTTTTTTTTTTTAAATCTTCCTTGAGGAAAAATACAATTGACAGTCACAGCAGGCATCTAAGCAAACAGGAGGAAAACTAGATTGGTTCTAATACAGAATGTGTGCTAGCTTTTTTTGTGTTCAGCAAGATTATTTTTAAAACATGTAGACATGTAAAACTGTAATGAAAAATGTGTCCTCCTTTGTGTATAATTACTTCTCAGGCACAGCACGTGAGCTTGTGTACTGATGAAGGGGGCTGGATTCTGAACTCAAGAGCTTTAGCTGCCCAATTCCAAACATTGTGAGTGACCTGGTTGAAGCCCATGACAATCTATGCCAGAACTGACAGTACTTTTTCCTTGAATCTCTGCTAGAGAAAAAAGAAAATAATGTAAACACTCTTACGGGGTTTCATATCCCACACTCTAGCTATTTTTGTCCTTCTGAGAATAATAATTTGATTTGATCTGTCATAGGATCCATGGATGAAGTTTTGGCTTCTTTACGACGTGGTGAAGTTCTTCTTCGTAAAGTGGAACAGCCCAGTTTGTCACCTTCAAATGCCTCTGTAAAAGACAGCATCCTCTCTGCTATACGGCAAGGAGTTAAACTAAGGAAAGTGAATCAAGATCTCAAGAAAGATACCAGTAAAGGATCCGACAGTGAACTGGAGAGAAGCATAAAGGCAGCCATCCAGAGAATTAAAAAAGTGTCTGCTGACTCTGAAGAGGATGAAAATAGCGATCACAATAATGGAGAATGGGACAGTTAACCGATTTAGAGCAAGAGATGTATTGACTGGAACGTTGTGTCATCAGTTTGCACACTTGAGAAGCTGAGTTCTGTCTTTGGACAAATGAATGCATGTGTGTGCACAGGAGAACTAATCCCGTGATAGTTCAAAAGCTCCTGTATATTATTTTAAACAGTCCTGTTGATTCTTTGCAGAGGTTAAGTGTTTTTTGTTGATATAGACAAAGCAGAGATTTAAAATATATTCTCATGGCTTAACAAGAGATTCCAGCTCACTCAGGCAGACTGAGAGTTCTTCTGTGTAGCTACAGGGAACATAATCTCCAAATTACTTTGTGGTGCTGACTACTGCATAGTCAATAAGAAAGCTACCACAACCTTTTTTTAATAATAAAAAATAACAGAAAATCTACTTGACTCAAAAAAAAAAAAAATAATAATCTTGGCATTGAAAAGGCAAAAACAAATTCAGAGAGATCATTTTAAAGCAGTTTGAAATTCTTCACATTGTTATCTCCAGAGCCTGTTTTCCTTGAACTCTATATTGTCCATAATACAGATTATTCTCAACATTTGTGAATAAGGGCTTTGCTACTGATTAGTAAATAACAATTTACCATGACATTGTAAGGCCTGCACTAGAGAAGAGCTCCGTACTCATGGTTAAGGCTATGAATCTATCATGGAAGTCACGGATTCTGTGACTTTCTGGGACCTCTGTGACTTCTGCAGCGGCATGTGCAGCTGGCCTTGGGGCCATCTAAGCAACTCGGGCAGCTCCCGGGCCAGCCGCACTGACCGCTGCTGGGGCATTCTTGGGCCACCATGCCCCTCCTCTCCCAGCAGCAGCAGGAGTTTGTTGGAGGGGGCTCCCGGCTGAGGCAGGGGGTTGGGGTGCGAAGTGGGTGAGGGCTCTGGGTGGCGCTTTCCTCGGGGGGACTCCCTGAAAGTGGCTGGCATGTCCAGCTCCTAGGTGGAGGCTCGACCAGGTGGCTGCATGTGCTGCCTCCGCCCATAGGCGCTGCCCCTGCAGCTCCCATTGGAAGTGGTTCCCAGCCAATGGGAGCTGCAGAGCAGGCGTTCAGGGTGGGGACAGCGCGCGGAGCCCCCCTGGCCATGCCTCTGCCTTGGGTCCGCAGGGACGTGCCGGCTGCTTCCAGGACCTGAGCGGAGCCGGGTAGGGAGTCTGCCAGCCTCTCCCCCCAGCACCCAAGTTTTAGTCAGGGGTATATAGTGCAAGTCATGGACAGGTCACGGGCTGTGAATTTTTGTTTACTGCCAGTGACCTGTCCATGACTTTTACTAAAAATACCCATGACTAAAATGTAGCCTTGCTCATGGTTGTAAAGAGGAATGTTGGATATTGAAATAAGCACTACTGTATTAAATTACTGAACATTTGTTTCAGTGATGAGCTAAGAAAATAATGTGCTTTCAAACTTACATGATTGTGTGTCTTTTTAATGTTTAAGGTGTTTTGAAGCACAATGTTTTTAATACTCCAGCAGTCACAGTGAATTGTTGGCATAGGAGAGGATGCCAAAATATTTTATGTACTGCGTTTTCTGGGATCCAGAAGTGTAATACAGTGCTGTTGCAGTTCTGTGTGGGGAAAATAAGACTTTTTATATCTGTGCTTATAATTTTATAGTAGTTGATACAGCCTTATAATAAGTGGCAAGTATTTACATTCTGCCTGGAACCCAACTATTAAAAAAAAATACAACTAAACTATATTTATAGACCTTATTTTATCGTGGGTTGATGATGATATGTACAAATGAATCAAGTTTTGTTCTTGTGGCTTATATTGGCCCTTGATTAAAAACAAAGCCTTTCACTACAGATGAGATGTCGTTTATTCTCATTTTTAAAACTTTCAATAGTTTGGTGTAAGTTACTGATTCCTTATTTCCTTCAATGCAAAGCTTTAAGCCTGGTGCCTCAAAAATGTTGACAAGTGCCTTTTTTATAGTAAGTGGCAACCTTACAGTGATTCTGTTCTGCCACAATAAGGGCAGCTAAATGCCCTTGCATTCTGAAAGATTTTTGTGTTGTAATTTGGCAGCCAAATGTGGAAGGATGGTAGCCATAACTCCTTGTTCTTCTGCCGTGCAGATTGGTGATGTAGCTCTCTGATCAAGAGCCACCGGACACCGCATAATGGAAGCTGTTGATGATTCAGCAAGGCAAAACAAATGGAAGAGGGGTGAAGAGTAGGGGAGTGGGAGCTTAAACAAGGATGTTGAGGGGGGAGATGTTTGAAGTTTCACAAATCTCTTGCATTTTTCAAAAAGTTCTTAGAGTCTAGGTGGTTTTTGAAAAACAGCTTATACAATTCTTTCCTTTTTTTTTAATAAAGTTAAAAGCATTTGAATTATATCCCATTATGCCCTAGAAGGTTCTAAATGTGGGTTCCCTCTCTTCTTTGATAGAAGATTTGTTAAGGTCTGAAGTCTTGGTACCTTTATACAGCCAATGTCTGGAGCCTTGTTGTGGCTGTGGGTGGTGGGTACGTTTTCATCAGGGCTGAGGCATCATGCGACTGCAAGAGAGGCTGGCGTTGTGAAATCTAGGCCTGTATATACTATGCAGCAAACTATAGCAGCTTGGGACAGGGGGAGGGAAAACTGTACTAAAGGCAACTGGTAATGACTCTTCAGCTGATGAAAATATTGGCATGTCACATGTCTGCAGATGAGTTGATTTTTTTTTTTAATTATTATTATGGCAGACAAAAAGGTACCAGCTTCAGCTTAATTTGTTGTTTTTAAACAAAGAATATCAGAGGCATTGTTAGGAGCAACAGAATCTCCCCACTCTGGAGAGGTTCTTTCACCAAAACAACTCACTCACACACTTTGGGTCATAGATTTAGCTGGTGTGAACTGATGTAACACCACTTGATTTCAATAGTGCTACCTGATTTGCAGGTTGCTGAGGATCTGGTCCTTTGCTTTTCTTATTAATCTAACAACTGTGAAAGTTACTCCAGTGAATGGTTAACAGTCATATACTCTTGCCATACCTTCTCCCTTTCACTGTGTTATAGCAAGCGCAAACTTAACTTACATAATGGGAGGTGTATCACTAAAGCTTGTGTCTTGCTGCTTTAGAACTTGCATCTCTAATATTGCACTGTCCTTTATTTTGTGTGTAGTTCCTTATGGGAAGCAGAGGAAGCTATATCTGTATTAATGCTTTTATACTAATATAACTGCATCCACACTAGTGGGATTTAGCAGTATAACTATACTGGTACAATTTGTGTGTGTGTAGACATGACCTAAGTATCATTGAAGCTCAATGGGGTTTAGGCAACAACATCAATTTTAGGCACTTTTGAAAGTTTTTCCCCTTGAGTCACAAAGGCGGCCTTTATTAACTAATTGCAGTTAACAGTAGTACCAACTCTTCCATTCTGAAGTCATAGAATGTAGTACCCAAAACTCACTCAAAACATCCACTGCCCACTTGGAGTTAAGTTTCCACTTAGTGGACATTCCTACCTGGAAGTGAAAGAAAACTCAGTTACTTTTTTTTATAGTGGGCACGGCTGGAAGACCATAGCTTACATTGATAGTAATGCTCCATTGTTTGTCAAGTTTGCGGGCATGTGAGGATGTGTGTGTCTAAAATAAAAATGAGTCTTATGTTAAAAAGCCAAGCATTTTAAGTTTTACAGGCCAAATCCTGATCTGAGTTATGCAAGTGTAAATCATGAATTATTCCACTGGCATCAAAATAAGCAAAGACAAAAGCCGCAGTAGAAGTGGCAACAGAACTCTAATGGGACATTAGATGGGTCAGTGGAGTTGCTACTGATTTAGGCTGCTACCATGATAGTTAAGGACCGCTCAAATTTATGAAGTGCACACGTAAGATATTTCTCTTTCTCCCATCCGGTGAGCAGATGGTATCTGTGGTGCATGTTACAAAAAGGCTAGAGTGAAGAAATGGGCTTAGCAATTTTGTCTAAAAGTGCTGAGGTTCTTGATCTCTTCCAGGAGTGAGTTCCAGCTTCACTAGTGTGTACAGAGAGATCCAGTGGCTGCTGACACAAGTTTGACTCTTGAGGTTGGTTGGTAGCTCTGTTAGTCAGTGGAACACAGCCGGCCTGGAAGGCCACAATCGCATAGTCAGGCAGGCCCTTGCACCTATCTGATGTACAAGATGAGGATCAAGGTGTTCTGAACCATTTATCACCACCAGCCATTGGAAACACAATCATTTATATCCACCTTTATCTGACCACAGTAATGCAATATTAGAGCTGGGCCAAGTTTTCCAGTTACGTCTATTTGCCGAAATTTGCAACAAAACAAATTGGGGAGTGGGGAGGGGGAGGACTTAGCTCAAAGTTTTGTAAATGGTGCCTCCGTAGTTAAGGCTCTCCCTGAGGAGGTCAGAAACCTGGATTCAAGTCCCTCCTCCCCATCATCTGTAAAACTTGGGTCTCCCACATTCCAGGAGAAGACCCTAGCCTCTGGCCGATGGGATATCCTCATGTGGGGGAGGGGTGTGTCCCCTGTTGAAGCTAGTCACCTTTGTATAAATAATCACTGAAGCACAGACTTGGACTTGGATCTCCCACACCCATGGTGAGCATTCTAATCACCAGGCTATCATGTGATTCTCAGAATCTTTCCTGGCACAATGACTGTTCATTGTCATTCATAGTGGTCATTCATTCATTTGAGCAGTCGCTGCTCATACAATTCTCTCACTGTCGGACTGGGCCTTATGATGCAGTCCCCTGTGTATCAGCTGTGACTTATGTCCAGACCCTGTAATTCCATTCTTTCTGGTGGCAATAACAGTAGTAATCAAACAGCTCCTTAAAAAAGATTGTGAATGCATTGCAATCTACTGCTGAAAAGTGCAATATAAGAGCTAGGTGTTATTTCAGTGAAAACAGATCGTAAATAATAAAACAGACTGTATCTAGCTTTTCTCTATGGCTTACCAGTCCCTGGATCAGAGAAAGCCCTACTGCTTAGTCCTTCTGCAGTCTCTTTGAGTCAGCCCTTCTCACCACTCAGGGAAAGGCTTTTAATGCTTTAGTGTTCTTTTGAGCACTAACCTCTCCATCTTTAGCAACATAAACTTGCACCCTATCGGAGACCAAAGATAGGGGTCGTGACACTAACAGCATGACACATTGTCTTTCAAGTGCGGGTTGGGCTGTTCTTATCTATTGTGTTGTTTCCTGTTACCATTGATCTGCTTCAATAGGGTGCTGTAGGAAGACCAATCATACAGGAAATTCTACTAACCCAATAGACAAAAGCTTCCCCTTGCTGGCCAGGTCACACTCAATCGTTACACAGTGTCAGTCACAGTAAGGACCATCACAAACCTCTCCACACCTGCTCCAAGTGAATTTCTTAGACTGCCTTTGCTAACAAACACATGTATAGCAGAGTGTCAACGAAAAGAAACAAAACATTACACAACACACACAGTTCTCCTGCTGGGGAGCAGATGGTAGAGCGAATGACCCACAGTTGACAGATGTTAGTCACGTTGTTTAATGCATTATGGGATGGTGTGCTGATACTACAGCAATGGCATAAGAACCTGTATGGAACAGCTTTTTAAGCTGGGTGGTTTCATGGTTATATGGTACATAAACTGAATGGTTCAGTTCAATTCCAGCACGGTCTTCTGACATCCCCCCCTCAGTCATGCGTTGACAACCATATTTGTGACATGCTTAATCAGCTCTTCCGATCCCATTATTATAGAAAATATTGCCAGTAGAATAAATGTGTTTTAACCTCTTCTTTGTGCAACATCCTAGGTACAGCTGGGACAAGCACTCTGCGAGTGTGACTGGCTAGCACCAAGAGGTGGTTCCCAATGCATCTAACCAGCTGTTCCACAGCCAGCTGCTGCAGGGGCTTGTGCAGCTTGACAGCAATAAAAGTTAATATTCTGTCACCCTTATGTGTGGCCTGTTATTGCACATTCTACTAGGAGCAAAGTGAACTCAATGTTAACCCAAAGACCTATGACGTGCCAGTAGAAATTTACAGTGCCGCCCAGAGGGGGGAGCAAGTGGGGTAATTTGCCCTGGGCCCTGCAGGGGCCCCCACGAGTATGTCGGAGGCTCCTCCGCCTCCATCTTCCCCCATCCCCTGGTGTCTCAGCTGGTAAGGGGGCGGGGCTGCGAGCTGTGGCCGAGCGACGGGAGCTCAGGCCCCACTGGAAACACCACGCCGCTGCAGCGCTAGACGCGGCGCGCTGAGGCTCTGGGAGAGGGGGTAAGGGGCAGGGGGCCGAGGCTGGGCACCCCCCCCGACCCCATCCCCCACAGCCCTGACCCCCAGCTCCGAGCCCAGCCCCTCTGAGCTGGGCACCCCCCTCGACCCCATTCCCCCACAGCCCTGACCCCAGCTCTGAGCCCAGCCCCTCTGAGCCGGGTACCCCTCCCGACCCCATTCCCCCACAGCCCTGACCTCCAGCTCTGAGCCAAGCCCCTCTGAGCTGGACACCCCCTGACCCCATCCGCGCACAGCCCTGACCCCAGCTCTGAGCCCAGCCCCTCTGAGCCGGACACCCCCCCGACCCCATCCCCCCCACAGCCCTGACCCCCAGCTCCGAGCCTAGCCCCTCTGAGCCGGACACCCCCCCTGACCCCATCTCCCCACAGCCCTGAGCCCAGCCCCCATGAGCTGGGCACCCCTCAACCCAGAGCCCAGCTCCCCACAGCCCTGGGCAACAGCAGCACCACCCGCAGGCAGTGACAGCCCATTGGCACCAACCATCACCCAGCAACAGCCCATTATGTAATTGCAAATGTATACATACCATTAAAGCATTTAATGTTTTTAAATAATGTATTTAGTGTATTTTCAAATTATTAGAAATTAATTTTTGAATGTATTTCACTAGTTATTTTTTTACATTTCCAAATACATGTTACTATAGTATTGCAACGTTTTTTATGGCAGGGGGCCCCCGAAATTGCTTTGCCCCAGGCCCCCTGAATCCTCTGGGCGGCCCTGGAAATTTAAGTATAAGCTCTTGCACATCTCCACTTAACTGCTGGCACCACTTGCTGTGCAGAGCCAGAAAATGCTATGGCTCAATATATCCTGCTTTTTCATCATTTTGTTGGGTACAAACAAAAGCGCTCACCCACCCTTCCCGAGGTGGCAGCAGTAACTCTGGGGTTATGCAGCTCTGTTAGCAACAGCTGCAGCTTTGTTTAAGTTGCTTCCTCTTAAAGTAGGGCTATGTTTGTCAACAGTAGCGCTAGGTCTCCTAGCCTTTGCCTGCCTAATTACATACACTTGCTCTCCCTGTCTCCCCCTAAACACCTTTTTCCCCTTTCAATGCTCCCCTCCGCATTTGTTTTTTGTCTGCTTCTAAGGTTTCCATACCCTACTTCGCCCCTTGTTTCCTGTATTCCCACCCACGCTGTGAGAGTTCTGTGCCTGCAAACACTCCCCATCAGTGCTTTGCCCCTGGCCTGGTAGGTACACGGTGTATCAAGATGTTGTGAGTTAAGCAGCGTGGCTGAGTGGGAGCAGCATGAAGAAAGACATGTGGGTGGGGTGCAAGTGTATAAGCTCGCCCTGTATTTACAGCCTTTGGACACAATGTGCACATTCAAACCGAGAGGGTCTGCTGTGCCTCTTCGCTGTAGGTTCTGTCACACTGTTGCTTTAAATAACTGCACCTTTAAAAGGCATCATGTGCCAGGGGTTCATTCCAGAACAATGTCAGAGTCTTACATGCTTGTGTTAGTAAGGGAGATTCCCTCACTGTAATGGTGGGAAATAATGCTGCTATTTAAAATGCACATGGGGCAGCCTGACTGCAGTTCCCCCTACAGACAGTTTGCAGGTTGAACGTCAGCAATTGTACCCAGTAACAACAGCCAGAGTAAGAAAGATATCGGCCAATTACGGTGTAGTTCTGAGCATTCTTTGGCAAGCTTTTCTAATACACAGGTTCTGATAGAAAATGCTATTGCAAAACATCATCAATGTAAATATAGCCGAGGCAGACATAACACATCTAAGCAAACATAATTATATGCCAAAACTCATCTGTCATTTTCATTTGCTGGTCACCTGTTGCAAGAAGATGCCCATATGAAAATGTGCGAACACCAATTTGCTATTAAGGCCGATCCTATCTCTTGTAAAAGGCTATCAAATAGCCTAATCAACTGATTTGTGTGTTAAAGCCAACAGACTGCACTAGGAACTGCAGGTGCGCAATGTGCCCGTAGGAATCTCAGGTGAGCACCCAAAAATGGATTCACCTACACGTCCCCCCCCCAAAAAAAAAAAAAAAAAAATCAGGCTGAAATTTTCCAAGGGGGTCCCATTAAATTCCTGCTCAACAATGGAGTCAACAGCTGTGTCGTCTGACAGTTTTGGGTAGATTGTGATGCTCAGTGGCATGATTTTTCGCTTTCTCTGTAGTGCAGGGCTAATGGGCAAGCTGCAAAGAGTTTGAGTGGATGGATGCATTGCTGATGAACAGCTCTGTTGGAGCAGATTAATATTAATTTCCATAGCTTCTATGTGACAGTATTTTGCAATTTAACACCCATCCATGTATCACAACCAGGGCTAGTAAATGAACCCTTTTGCATGAACTGTGCATTGCATTAGATTTTTTTTTAACACCAGGAAAACCCAACTACACAGCACTACAGCGTTAATACTGTACCCAGAGATATCTGGTTTACCAGGCAATGAGGTTTAAAAAGGCCAATTTATGTTTCAGCAGCAGCCCTGGTTGCTTGCGATCCCTCTAGGAGTGGGCAGTACAGTGCTTAGCTGACTATTTTTGGGGCTGGAGGGGGGTGGGGCGGCTTAAAGTTAATATATTCAAAGACTGTTTGGTTTGACTAAGATAATGTCACTTTGAAATCTGAATGCTTTGCTCACAGTCAGGGAAGAGTCAGAACAGCTTTAGCTGTCACACTGTGTATTATAGCAGTACCTGGTACAGCAGCACTAGCACAGATACGGATTTGTTACCATTTCCATAATTAGCTCACATTTTCAGGGGGTTATAAAAGGCCACCATAAATATAGCCATAGTTCAATCAACAGGACTAATTGACAGGCTGGATACAAATGTTTTTGTGCAAAATGTAATTGACTCAGGTTGCACTTTTTGTGAGGGGGAAAAAGCCTGTATGTCAACAAATAAAAGTGATGCAGCCCACAATCCTGCAAACACAGTTACCTGAGTAACTTTACTCCTGTGAGTAGGCCCATTGATTTTAAAGGGCCTGCTCATGAACTGCCAGCAAGCATGAACTTCAATGTTTGCAGGGACAAAACCTAAGCTATACCATTTAAAAGTTGCTATCAAATGTGCTTGTGTAACATACTTGCACAATGTATATGGTGTCTGCTATTAGTGGCCAGGCAACATAGAAGGTAACAGTCTACTACTGTCACCAGATAATTCTTACCCCTTTAGCTCAAGTGGTAGAGGTTTGTGCTTTGGAGCAGACGGTCCTAGATTCAGATCTACTGCCAATCCATGCAATGTTCTTAGTATACTTGCACTGCCATGATATTCTTGGTAACTTTCTGACCTGAGCACCCAAACTACCTGTAGATTACTGAAGCTATAGTGCATGCTTATACCTAGAGCCTCTCACTGAGCGGAGCTGTGCCATGCCAATGCCCTCCGCCAGCTAACCAGTTTCATAGTCTCACTTAAAAGAACCATGCACTTGTCCAAGTGTCACCACTGCTTTCCTCTCCACAGGACAAGAAAACCAAAGCCATCTCTACTCAGACTACAGCCGCTTTCTTTTCCCTGGGTGGTCGCTGCAAGACATTTCAAATAGGATTACCAGGTGTCAGGTTTTCAACCGGCACCTCTGGTCGAAAAGGGAACCTGGAAGTGTCCTGGCAGCACAGCTGACTGGACACTAAAAGGCCATTTGGCTGCAGTAACGGGCCTCTGCTACAGGGCGTGTCGAGTGGAGCAGCAGCTGGAGCCACATGGAGGAGCTGCGCTCTGCTCAGCTGCTGAAGCCTGACAGAGAGCAGTGGCTGGCTTCTGGACTAAGCTCCAAGCGGTAGGAGCTGCCTCCTGGGAGTGAGTGTGTCTGTTTGTGTGTGTGTGTGTGGGAAATCCTGGCCATCCTCACTTCTGTCCCACTGTGCCCCAATTGCCCTGGCCCCTTACTGTAGGGACCGACCCCTCTACACCCTGGCCCCTTGCACTGGGGATCGACCCCGCACTGTGTCCCAAATGGTCAGGCTTCATATCAGCTCATCCTAGCGTGACTCTGCAGGCAGCAGGTGAATCCCAGGAGAGGGGGGAGTACGTGTGTGTGTGGGGGGGGGAGGTGCAGAGCAAGCGATCAAGGGAGAGGAGTGAGTGAGCGAGGGGAAGAGCTTTGGGCAAAGTGGCAGGGCAAGAGTGATCAGTTTTCAGCAATTAGTAAGTTGGTAACCGTAACTACCAATTAGAACATTCGGTGATTTGTTTATTTTCGTCTCTGGACAACTGACTAAACAGCACAAGAACAACCCACGTGGCAGAGACTAATTAATAACTGTGACGTTATTGACAGGAACCGTGACCGTATAGATCATTGTTGCAACCAGGGTCCTATAGTTGCACCAGGTCTTGTACAGAGGAGGCCAAGCGGGGTATCTATGGGAAGATTGTAGTTTGCTGGTTATGATTATGCTGCGTGTATCATTTTTGTATTCGAAGTTATGAATGTTGGCTATGCAGTTGTTTGATTCTAAGTAGCCTCAGTGAAGCATTTGGTCAGCTTCTTGAGAAAGGACTATTCTCAGTAAGTGCCCAGTCAAGAAACAATTAACTGACAATGGACTTTGGAAGATGCCAATCCACTTCTGTGGTTTCCTGAGAACATTCAAACTAACATGTAAACAATGGTGTCGGGCTGCAAAAAGCTGAATCATCCATAGACATGTGAGTTACCCAGGTGGCTAGAGACCCCATCTGACAGAATTCAAGTTTGCATTTGGCTCTTGTAGCTTGGGTGTCTTGGTAATGTCAAGCCTCCAACTAAGCTTTGAAAGGAAGGGATTTTTTTTTAGTGGAAATATGTATAGAAATACATAGGAAAGCAAAGCAGAAACTAGTAGGCGCGGCTTGCAATCGCCTTTAGCAATGGCTGGTGTTTGTGGTTTGCATTAACACATGCTGCACTGTTCTCCCCGATCTGCCTGTAGGTTACTAGCATGCAAATTGCCTCATTTGCATGTTTGTCAATGGGAAAGGGAAGTGGGCGTGATAATGTATTTCCCAACATCGCACAGTCAGGAGCCTCCCTCCCCCCTCCCCAAGCGACTATGAAGGCGGTAAGGCTTGAAGGGGTGGAGGTGGGGTAGGAGGACAGAGCTGGTAACTCAGTAAGGGGCACAAATAGGTTTGCTCACCCCAGGCACTAAAATGTCTAATTACGGCTCTGCTTGTAGGCCTGTTGCAGAAGCAGCCTTAGTTCTCACTGAACCCAACACAGAGAGGGCAGTCAGCACCTTGACCTATCAGTGCATACCTGACTACAGTAGCTCTCAGGTTCCCTAAGTGAAAGGCTATTTAGAGCTTATTACAGGCGACTGATTAATAGGCCTGGAAAAGACAGAAGTACCCACACAACAAGTCTAGCATGGACAGTGGCAGTAAAAGGTTCCCCACACTGCCCTGCAGATATACCTCAACCTTGCGCTAGAGGGTACCAGCTGTAAGGAAGAGTTATGCTCCATATTCTTTCAGTTTCTGGCCTCTGTGTTGAGATTACCAGCAAAGCAAGGGTATCAGGTAGAACGGACCTGCATGCCAGCCCCCATCAAGCAGAACTGGACTGAGCCCACCAACTCCTTTCAGAGAGGTCATTGACCACCTATGAGAGTTTCAAAGGTGAATAAACTTGGCTGAATTTGAACTGGTGAGCTGGAGGTGAAAGGGTCCGTGTCCCTGATCAATCCCCTATGCCCATCCCTGTTCTGTCTCGTATCCTCTTTTGAATTTTCTTCTATCACCTCAATTCATTATTTTTCTTTTTTTAAACACACTGTGTATGTTGTATCCTAGAAGAACAGAAGCAACAGAGACAAGGATGATCAAAATGAATTTATTCAGTAGAGTGATAAAAATTAAAAAGGGATTGTGTTTGTTTTGGGTTTTTTTTGTTTTTAGTCCTGCGCTATAAATAGGAGTTCAATAGATAAATACACCCATGTTTGAGAAAAAGGACACTTAAGATTTCGTATTCTCTAGCTTGAGGAGCACTTTTTGTTCCAAATGTTTTCTTTTTTAAAACAGAGGGAATAACTATTAACTGGGTATTATGATAATATAGTGTTCAGAAGAAGGTGCATATTATTTCAAATAAATCCATAGTTACCAAGAAAGGTGAAGGGTATTGCAGGAATCTTTTCTTAAATAACACTGCAAACATTGGTAGCAAGTACAAATTTACCACAATATGTGAAGAAGCCTTAGAGCAAACACATGAAAGAAGAGTGAAGTGAGGATGCTCGCTGGTTCCAGGCATTAACGTAGCCCAGCTACATATCTATGAAAGCACAGTGCAAACACTTGGCCATAGCAAACTATAGACCTAGTGATGGAAACTGAAAAAGGTCCAGAAACTATGGATACCCCCATGTGGCCACATCATCCTCTGTCCCCACACAGTTCCCTTCTTTCCAACAGGCCCTGTGTCAGATGTTCCTCCAATACCTTACTTGGAAGTATCATCTTCCAGAAAGTCCTAGTGGCCTGTTATCTCTGCTGGCATCACGGTGGATAAACCACTCCCAATCTGGTGCCTGCAGCATGCTGCTAGGAATGGTTAATGCCCCCCCTAAAAACTAAAGCACTTGATAAACAGCCCTCCTGCTCTGTAGCAAATGGCATGAAGCCACTTCTTGCTATTGCTGCCAGGTTGGATTTTTTTTTCATAGAATCATAGAATATCAGAGTTGGAAGGGACCTCAAGAGGTCATCTAGTCCAACCCCCTGCTCAAAGCAGGACCAATTCCCAGCTAAATCATCCCAGCCAGGGCTTTGTCAAGCCGGGCCTTAAAAACCTCCAAGGTTTTGTTTTTGTTTGTTTTTTCTGGCTGGCTCAGAAAGGGCACTCAATGTGGTGGATACGCAATCTGAGAAAATACAACCAAATAGCTTCTACTAGCCAGCCCAATCAACCTGGGGGTAGGCTCAGCCAATCAGGGAACCAGAACCACTACCATGTGACTAGCCACAAGTAACCGCACTCAAAATTTGATAAAAGGGCAACATGAAAAAAGAATCAGTAGCAAAATTCATTGTCATTCTAGTAAAAAGAGAGAGAAAAAAGGATGAATATAATGTTATGACAACATTTTGTAAATTGGCTCCAATTCCGAACATTTTGTGCGCTCAAAAACCAGAGAAATTGCAACGAGAGAACATTTAGCTATGCATATTGCACTCCAGCCCTACTTGACGCCTTTATACTCTGCACTAACATAATTGTGCTCAGGCTATGAACTAGTGCTGTAGGGTGCAAATAGTTCCTGGACAAAGGTATGCACAGACCCATTTTCTCTGCTATTCCAGTGTAAGGTTATTTTTTATGTTGTTAATTCATAGGAGACTGTATACTGATCTGTTGACTATACCACAAACAATGTTGCTTTAAGAACAAAATTTGCAGGTTTTCCATCATGTCCCTCCCCGCCCCCGAATTAGTTGGGCAGGATAATTAAAACCCACTTCAAACTGGTGAGGAGGGAACGAAACCAGCCCCGGAAGCTGTATGCCATAGCTCCATGTGGGTGTAACCAATACAAATGGTTGGATGGGGAAACCAATTTGTTCTACTCCTAAAAATACAGTTACAGGTTTAGAGCTGGAACCATGCTAATCAATATTCATTGGGGAATGAGTCACTGCCATTTCCCAGCTCTCTACTCGCTAGGCCAAGGTGGCTGTAGAAAAGGATTGATAAGCTGCTAGCACCTACATTCTTGTTCACCTGCAAAGAAAACCTTCACCATCTATTTCCTACAGCGAAAGCTCAGTTAAATTAGCATTAAAAATGGTGAAGGGGACACACAGAGAAACACTGCAATACAACAACAACCACAATACATCATCCTGGCTGTGTTTAAAGAAGAGCTTTGCATGTGAAATGGGGTGTTTGATGTGTCAGGTCTTTCCAGTATCTAAGGGGCCATGTTGTTATTTTTGTATTCCTTATGAAACGTCTTTGACTGAAAGCCAGCAGAAAGCCCAGTCTATTTATCCACAGAACTGGTACCGCATGGGCAGCAGTATAGTACAAGCTGCCCTATGCTACCACACCAGAACACCTCAATACTGGTTTAGAGAAATGGGGAGAGTTATTCAGCCTCTAAGGCGCATTCAAGCCTTCATCTCGCTGGAGTGACTACCAACAAAAGTGTCACTGTATTGCAATTATGAAATGAAGAGCTGTCTGCTAGGCAGAAGCCTTCAAAAAGTTGTCAGCTGTCCCTCAGTTTTAGTCACTGGGCACCTGGGCCGGAACTGAACCAGTCACCGAGGGGCCAAAGGCTTGTTTTCCACATTATCAGTCCCCTGAGTTGTCCAGTCCCCATGCTGGCCATTTCTAGTGTAGCGGGTGTACGATGCAGTGTGGATATTGCTTTTGATTTTTGTTCAGTTCTGTACAAATGAAACACACACAAAATAGCTGTCTATAAAACAAGGCCTTGCACTAGATTTACCTATGAAGAAAAACTTAATCTTTTATTTGGCTCTTGGTGCTATTCAAATGAGAATATTATTTATTTTGGGTAGGGGCAGTAATCTACCCTGTCCTCTGGCTGTATTATCTGCTCAGGGGCACACTGGGACTTATCAATGGAAGATGGAGAGGTTGAGAGCCAGCATACATTTTAAAAGTATTTAAAAGTTCTTATGGTGTCTAGCAGTAACTTGTGTAAACAGAATACCAAACCATTCCCCCCCCCTCAATAATTTACTCCATCCCCTACCAAGTTCCATTTCTGAACTACTGTAAAAGGACAGAGACATGAAACCATGGAGGAGAACACCGTAGTTCACACGTGACATGCTGTTTAGTTTCATAGGTTGCCAAATGTTCTTTAATGCTAACATCTTCCTAACGCAACAGCAGTGCTGTATGAGACATGAAAAGAGCCTTTGAGGAATGTAAATGGAAACTTCAGAAAGTGGACCCTAATCACAGATACAACTGGCAGAGCTGATGGAATCCTAGCAACCAGTGTTACCATGGATACAACAGTGCAGTGATGGTAGCCTACAGTAACATCTCTGCAACACATACCTAATTGTCTTATATCCAATCACCTACTCAAAATAAAGACAGCTTGAAATGGTTTGACAGAATTGAGCTTCCAGGCAACTCTGAGAATAAGCCAAAAGGCATTCTGTTAGCACATACACTCTTCACACACATCACTAGTCTTTATTTTCCTCTGTGTGTCTGTGTGCAGATAAGAGATTATACTCATATAAACAAATGTATGTACGTATGTAAGAGGCTGCACACATTTTTCATGTTTTACTTTAAAGGACAGCAGACTATGTAGGTGTTCTGTAATTCTGCATGCATGCAGAAACTGTTGGGGAACAAGTTGAGGCCATTCAGCCAATGTAGGCAGGTGGGAAATATCCTCAAGAAAACTGCTTATTAAAAATGTACTGCAATTATTTCTCAGGCTGTTGATTAATCGCAGTTAACTCGTGCGATTAACTCAAAAAAATTAATCGCAATTAATCGCACTGTTAAACAATCGAATACCAATTGAAATGTATCAAATATTTTTGGATGTTTTTCTACATTTTCAAATATATTGATTTCAATTGTAACACTGAATATAAAGTGTACAGTGCTCACTTTATATTATTTTTATTACAAATATTTGCACTGTAAAAATGATAAACAAAAGAAATAGTAGTTTTCAGTTCACCTAATACAAGTACTGTAGTGCAATCTCTTAGTTATGAAAGTGCAACTTACAAATGTAGATTTTCTTTTGTTATATAACTGCACTCCAAAACAAAACAAGGTTAAACTTTAGAGCCTACAAGTCCATTCAGTCCTACTTCTTGTTCAGCCAATCGCATAAACAAACAAGTTTGTTTACATTTACAGGAGATAATGCTGCCTGCTTCTTATTTATGTCACCTGAAAGTGAGAACAGGCGTTCATTCATATGGCACTTTTGTAGCTGGCGTTGCAAGGTATTTATGTGCCAGATGTGCTAAACATTTGTATGCCCCTTCATGCTTCGGCCACCATTCCAGAGGACATGCTTCCATGCTGATGATGCTCATTAAAAAAATAATTCATTAATTAAATTTGTGACTGAACTCCTTGGAGGAGAATTGTATGTCTCCTGTTCTGTTTTACACACCTTCTGACATATATTTCATGTGATAGCAGTCTCAGATGAAGACCCAGCACATGTTCATTTTAAGAACACTTTCACAGCAGATTTTACAAAACGCAATGTGAGATTTCTAAATATAGCTACAGTACTCAACCCAAGTTTTAAGAATCTGAAGTGCCTTCCAAAATCTGAGAGGGACGAGGTGTGGAGCATGCTTTAAAAAAAGCAACACTCCAGTGTGGAAACTACAGAATCCGAACCACCAAAAAAGAAAATCAACTTTCTGCTGAGGGCATCTGACTCAGATGATGAAAATGAACATGCGATGGTCCACTCTGCTTTGGATTGTTATCAAGCAGAACCTGTCATCAGCACGGACACCCGTCCTCTGGAAAGGTGGTTGAAGCATAAAGGGACATATGAATCTTTAGTGCATCTGGCACATTAATATCATGCAACGCCGGATACAACAATGCCATGGGAACGCCAGTTCTCACTTTCAGGTGACATTGTAAACAAGAAGCAGGCAGCATTATCCCCTGAAAATTGTAACCAAACTTGTTTCTCTTAGTGATTGGCTGAACAAGCAGTAGGACTGAGTGGACTTGTAGGCACTAAAGTTTTACATTGTTTTATTTTTGAATGCAGTTATTTTTTGTACATAATTCTACATTTGTAAGTTACACTTTCACGAGGAAGAGATTGCACTATAGTACTTGTATTAGGTGAATTGAAAATTCCTATTTATTTTGTTTTTTACAGTGCAAATGTTTGTAATAAAAAATAAATATAAAGTGAGCACTGTACACTTTGTATTCTGTGTTGTAATTGAAATAAATATATTTGAAAATGTAGAAAACACCCAAAATATTTAAATAAATGGTATTCTATTATTGTTTAACAGTGTGATTAATCGTGATTAATTTTTTTAATTGCTTGACAGCCCTAATTATTTCTCTTTAATCTCTCACACACTGATATAAGATACTAAAGCAATAAAATTATACAGCGCCATTGTTTGAAAATGTAAGGAGATCTTTTGTCACCTCCCAGAGAGATTGAGGTACAGGAGCTATAGACAACTTTCTTCTGCTACAGTAACTCATATCCCAACTACAGAAAACAGTGGTTTATAGGAGCCAACCCACGGTACAATACAACCTTGTTTCATTCCCTTTGTTTGTGGAACCTGTGGTAATTCTTACTCAGTGCCTGACACTAATCCCAATGAAGAAAGATTTTTGTTCATCTTTACAGAAGTTGGGTGTGTAGATAAACCAGGAAGGGGAGAGGACAGATTACTCTGGACAAGGAGGTTGTAATTATTTCAAATTTTGTTCACACATAGCAGTCCGCTTCCCTGGGAACCTCACCTCAAGGTGGCGGGAAGGCTTGTGTGTTCCAATGATGCTGATAGGTATGCTGGCAGGAGTTTTAAGTCCTCATAGCGAGTCACCCAAGATGGACAGGGAGCAGATGAAGAGCAGTCCACTGGTTCTCCAGGTTAAGGGTTGAGCAATAGGTCAACAATCTATCCTCATAAAACAATTAAGCGATAAAAAGAAAAAACCACAGCCAGGTAGACATCCTAGGAAGCAGCATGCTATAGTAATGGACTCTGTCAGCAGAAATAATGAGTCTGGGTGAAAGCCATCAGGACAGGGGCGGCTCTAGGCACCAGCAAAGCAAGCAGGTGCTTGGGGCAGCCCATTTGCAGGGGCGGCAGGGATCCAGCATGGGAGCTGAGAACCAACAGGGGGCCCTGGGTGCTGTAGTTCATTCGTTAGCTCCCTGGCTATACAGACAGCCCTGGAGCAGGGAAAGAACTACATTTCCCAGCATTCCCTTGGCCACTACCAACAGGAAAGGGAGTGAGGTAGCTGAAACCTCATGCTGCAGCTTGCTGTGAATGGATAGCTCACTGCTCGAGCAGGGTGGCCCTGGGAATGGGGAACAAGTGTGCCCAAGGAGTAGAAGGCTTTGGTCCAGCTATCCCTTTCTGAAGACATCCCCAGACTGGATTAGGGATATTGGTGTGACAGTGGGGCAGCAGGGGGTGCGGGTGGAGGGGGAAGAGCCCAGGGCTGGGGCGGCAGGGGGTTTGGGGGTGGAGGAGCACTGGTGGGGGGGAGCCCAGGGCTGGGGCGGCAGGGGGTGCGGGTGCGGGGGGGAGAGCCCAGGGCTGGGGCAGCAGGGGGATGCGGGGGGGTAGCCCAGGGCTGGGGTGGGGGGTAGTCAAACATTTTTTTGCTTGGGGCGGCAAAAAACCTAGAGCTGGCACTGTAAGGGAGGCCAGGCTCGTGGA
This sequence comes from Chrysemys picta bellii, assembly GCF_011386835.1. NCBI lineage: Eukaryota > Metazoa > Chordata > Testudines > Emydidae > Chrysemys > Chrysemys picta. The sequence continues at coordinate 18,540,206 of NC_088800.1, read as the reverse complement.
ACAGGTGGGCCCCAGTACATCAGGTGGCACCCCAAGGGGGGGGAACCCATCACACCCATCCTAACTAACTTCTCTTTTCCCCAGAAAGGATAATTATTACCATCTAAAAGACTGTGAAACAAGGGTTTTTTCCTTCTCAAAATTCTGTCCAGCTAAAGGGAAAGGAAACAAGGGATGTTATTAAAATGAAAGCCTCTCTTAATACTTTACATTTCAAATCTTTAACTGTTTTTCCTTCTTTTCTGTGTCTTTAATAAAAGATTGAAAGTATTTTTAATGATGCATTTCCCATGGTCCTAAGCAGGCTGAGGTCTCTATATGCCAACCTCAAACCTTTTTAAAAATTGTTTAATGCTTGACAGTGACTGGCCTGATATATTCCATTTTAATTAATTCAACAGATTTCAGTGATCACAATAGTAACACTCCTTTTGGTGACAGGGAATGTCTTCTGCAGTATCATTTTAAGCCGAATAAAGGAAGCAGTTGAGGCAAAGCTAAGGGTGGATTTCAACCCAGAAGATCACATGTCAACCAGATTTTCATCCTAAGAATAGCTATCAATGAGAGAATGACAAAAACCATTCATCATCAGATTTTAAGAAAGCATCTGACAGCCTCCATTGTGATTCCCCTGGCACACCTTGAAGTGTTATGATATGCCTATAAAAATAATGTCACGGAAGGATGTATTCTGTCACCTCTTCTGTTTGGCATTGCCATTGAGTTCATTATGAGAAAAAGTGTAGACTGATACAACACAAACATTGCATGGTTTAACAACAGTGTATTAGACAATCTAGTTTTTTGTGATGACATAGCATTTCTAAGCGTCAGTTCAACCAACATGCAAGCAAAGGCTGAAAGACTATCCAGCATTTAAAAAAATATGTGGTTAATAATCAGTTATGAAAATAAATTTAGTGGCAACCCCAGGAATACAAGAGATGAGTCAATTCACATACCTTGGCAGTAACATGCAAGCCAACAGGGAGATCCAGAAGGAAATAATGTCATGAACTGCTAACGTGACAGCTGCATTCGCCTGCTTAAACAAAATTTGCTCTTCAAAGATATACAACTTAAAGATCAAACTACAAATCTTCAACTCAAATGTTATTTCCATCATATCATATGGATGTGATAGCTGGAAATCCACCAAAGGCACAGACAGACATCTAAACGCCTTTGAAAGCAAATGCCTCGGGAAAAATGGAATGAATTTATAATAACTTCTGAGATTCATTAGTGAGTTCAATGACGTCTTATTTCCAGAGTTATCCAGAAAAGAAGATGGAATTATCTGGGACATATGTAAGGAATGAAGCCAAAGCATCTGCCATGGGCCATGCCAATGGGCAACTGGAGGAACATGTAAAAAGAATCCCTCCATAGAACAGTATTAAGAAAAAATTTATGGGCTTAAATTAGAGGGCATTCAAAGAGCAGCCCAGGACAGACAGGAATGGCTGAGATTTGTTTGTGTTCTCAGCGCAGGCTGGCACAGGGAAAATCCAGATAGTGGTGATAACTATATTTTTAAAACCAGACACAGACTCTTCCTGTTCTACTCCTCTCATGGTACTGCTCTGCTACCTACCCCAATAAAGGAGAACTAACAACTTAAAATGCCTTGTTCAAAAATTTTCAGTAACACTTAACTTTCAAACGCCTGAGAAGCAAATGTAACTTTTCTTGTCTGCATAGTAAACACTGGCATTTTGATCTGTTTGAATAATCAAAGTGCTTTCCGGGCCTTCTTGGTTGCAAAGATTTGAACTGCTTCCTGAAGGTCCACAGTCTGGGCCAGGTCATGCTCTATTGAGATGGTTGCAAGGCCGACCAGCCTCTCCTGTGTCATTGTGGAGCGTGGATGTGTTTTTATTAACTTCAGCTGGGAGAAGCTGTGTTCTCCCATGGCAACTGTTACAGGAAGTGTTAGAAGTATACGCAGAGCAACAAAAGCATTTGGAAAGAGGGTGGTCATCTTATTTGTGCACATATATTCCAGAACAGCCTTTGGAGTTGATCCTGCTGACATGTATCTTGAAAGGGCTTTCAGTTCATCACCTAAATCAGTTGCATCAATATCATGCATGTCATCATGTGTCAACACTGTCTCTAGTGCCCTGCATTGCTGGCGTAGGTCTTCACTAGGGCTGGAAGGCTCACCATGAACATCTGTGTCTATGTATCTCAGGAGAGCTCTGTGACATTATGAGTGTAATTTAATATCTCATTGAAAGGTGACAGGGCCAGAAAGAGTTAATTAACTCACAGACTGACCTGACTCATGGCTGAACTTTAGAAACTGGTTAGGAAGATATGTAAATGAATAGAGCTTTGAAATGCAAGCCTGTATTGTTAGAGATAGAAGAGTAGGTGTTTGCTCAGGTCTTGTGATGTAAGCAAACAAGTCTTGTCTATTGCTATAGCTTTGATTCAAAGATCAAAAAAGGAGTATTAACATTTAGGAAGACACTTGAGTGAAATAGTATTATTGTCTATATGTCTCTTTGAAGGTTGTGGTAACCTGTATCTGAACTGTTTAATGGAGAAATTATCCTGTGCTAATTGCCATGATGTTTAGGAGAAGGAAAGTTAAGCCTATTATTTTCTCAGGCCAAAGGGCTGCAGGAAACGTATAAAAACCCTGGGACAGGATCCTTCTTCATCTCAGATCTGCTTTGGGTTTCAAGAGAGGGAAACCTTAAGCCATAAGGATTGAGATCCCCAGTCACTGACTGGAGTCACCCTGAATATGTACATTGGATTATAACCTATGGACTATATCTAAAAGTACTTTTGGCAACTACAAACTCACCTCTGCTATGTATCTGAACCTCAAGAATTGAATTCAAGTCTGTATGTATACTGATCTTTTAACCAACTCTCTCTCTCTCTCTCTCTTCTTTTTTAATAAATTTTAGTTTAGTTAACAAGAATTGACTATAAGCGTGTATTTGGGGTAAGATCTAAGTTATCATTTGACCTGGGTCTGGGGCTTGGTCCTTTGGGCTCAGGAGAACCTTTTCTTTTATATGATGAAATAAGATTTTCAGAATTTATCATCATATGTTTGACATGTGTGTCTGGATGGAGGCCTGAGGCTGGGTACTTTAAGGGAACTGTGCTGTTTGGACTTCTGAGTAACCAGTGAGGTAATACAGAAGTTGTTTTGTGCTGGTTTGGTAAATCTAAGTATTGGAATATCCACCAGCTTTTGGGGTTTGTCTGCCCCGATCTGTTTGCAGTTCACCCTAATTGAGTGACCTCAGCTGGCTCCCACGGGCAGCATTGTCACAAGCTCCTTCCTGCTTAGCTAGAAAAGCTTCCTTTTCTCTCTTTTTCTGAATGCTGCCCCAGAGGGGTATTTTCTTCTTTCACTCATGACTGCTGTTCTGTGCCAGCTATCGTGGCTCTCAACACTCAATTGAAGGGGACAAATAAGGAGGCTGGTAGCAGGGCCTCAGTGAGGGCTTAAGTGGCTCCTACTACTTCAGTTGACTGCCTGTTCTCAAGTGGGTTCAGGGAAGCAGCAGGAAACCGGAAGCTCCCTGAGAAGCTGGTGTTAATCAGTCCAGGCTCCTGGGGGTGCTAGAGAGGTACATAAGAGGCTCCTCCTCCTCTCTCTCCCTGCAGCTCCTATTGCTTTCTGTTATTCCCTCTCACCTTTTCTCCTGCCTGCCTGTTATGTTTCTTGTGCCCTCCTTCCTCCAGCACAGCACTCCACCATCTCTGTGTAGCTAGAGCAGAGAGAATACATATGCACCAGCAGCAGACACAATTTTCTACACTCTGGATCCTAGTGGCGCCCTCCCATAGTCTGGCACCTGAAGCGGCCGCCACAGTTCGCCTCATGGTAAAGCCAGCCCTGCTAATGGTGGTGGTAAGATAAAGGGCAAGAGTTTAAAACTAGACACCTTTAAAAAACTGAGTGTGACAAGATACCGTAAATAGGGCTATAGGTAATTGTGCTATTTGTAATTCCCTGGATGTCCAAAATCCCTTAATACAGCTTATATCAAACAAACCCAATTCAGAATATATACAACAAACCCAACCCAATGACAACAATTTGGGGAAATGTGAGTCGTCATTGCTTCTTGATCACAATAAAGCACAGTTCAGATTTACTTTTTTCACAGCCTGCCAGGGTTAATCAAAGGTCATAAGGGAAAGAGGAAAAAAATCCCAGTAATAGAATTAAAAAGATTTGATTTCATGTGTTCTGTGTACCAAAGGTTGTGCCTGCTTATAAATTTGACTAATTACCTGCACACCAGAGTCAGGGAATTTTGTTGAGGACATTTAACTCCTAGGTGAGGTGATGGTGTATACCAATCATATAGGGAGACATAGAACTGAAGAGCTGCATGACATTTAACACCGTGTGTTACTGAATACAAAGATATAGCAAATGACTACAAGGACCCATGTGTTATATGCAGAAACACTGTTTGTGTCAACAGAAGAACAAACGGTAAAGCTGCAGCTTGAACAGGACTGAGAGTATAATATGTGTAGCTGCCACGGCTATGCGGTAGGGCAGCGTTTCTCAAATGCAGCCACCAGGGGTTTTTCATGCAGCCACAGCCTCGTGGCAGCGACTGGAGGGGGGAGGTGGCAAAGCATTCACCCTTTCCCCAAGGCCACCAGTAGGGGTTGAGCCCTGCCACCCTGGAGCCACAAACACCAGAGGAGCAGGCAGCCAGTGTGAGTTCCCCCTTTCCCAGGGGAAGTGGGGCTTGGGTTTCCGGCTTCTGCCCTAGGGCATTGGGTGGCAGGCTCTGGCCATGGGGCTTCAGGTTCCAGCCACAGGGCTTCGTGCTCCATCCTCCAGCCGCAGGGCTTTGAGCTCTGGCCCCGGGCTCACTCTCCCCGCATCACCCATGGTCCCCACTGCCTTCCCCAGCCCTCCATTGCCCCTGACTCCTGCTGCCTCCCTACCCACCTCTCCATTCAGTGCTTAATTTGTCCCCTGGCTTGCCAGGGCTGAGTAAGTCTGCTGTGAAAAGCGATATTAACAAACATACAAATATCAGTTTTCACAGGAGCAGACTTACTAACTAGCAAGTCTAAAAAAACAAACAAACAAAAAAACCAGCAACCAAAAAGACAAAAAACAAAAATGACAGGAACATGCAAAGCACCTTATTTTGTTTCTATTCTGTTTAGGCCCAGTAAAGAATAGAGACAACTGTACATTATTTAGTCTGAAAAAACCCCTACATAAATCAATTACAATTTGGACATGTATCTGTGCATATTTATTTGTTTTTCCTAAAGTTAATTAAGTATTTTAGGAAAAATTGTCAGAGCAGTCACCAGCAAGAGTCTAAGGCCACCAAAATTTTTCTTGTGAGAACCACGGCTCTCGGGGCCTGATCCAAAGCCCATTGACGTGAATGGACAGATATTCAGCCCCTAGACTAGCACAGCAGAGAAGCACCAGAAGAAATGGACAGAGAATTTATGCATCTATTTCATCCCATTGCTTTCAGCCCACACAGGTAAGTGAATGGGGGTCATTTGATCTGATAAGCTATTGAAATCTCTTTCATTTTAAGAAGAATGTGTTCTGCAGAACCTATAAACACAAACATTAGACATTAAAGCCAGAGGGAAAAAAAGACAGGAGAACCAACCAAATATAGGATTTCTCGCTCAAAAATTCACATGACAAGGTTAAGTGTAGTGCGCCTGGGCCTGTGATAATTTGCAAAGTGTTCCCTGCAATGCATTATGTTATTAACATTATGGGGGCTGTCTTGGAAAGATATCCAGGCTTTTTGTAATTTACCATAACTAAGATCTTTACTTCCTGAGAAGGCCGCACAGCTGTACTACTCTGATAAGTGCTAAGTAACAAAATCAAAATTCACCTTTGAGGCAGCTGTATTGGGCTCTGGTAGAGCTGGTGTAGGAGTCTTCTAAAGGCAACTTTCAATGTTGCTAATTGAAACCCAATTTGGCTGGGTGGTTTGCAGATGGTTCCTCGCGAAGCATGTATACATTTTTCCTCTATTAATCCTATATTTGAAGTATACCTGGTCTACAACCATGGGCTCTGAATAGGGCCAAAACGAAACCCAATTTCCTGCCTTTGCTTTCAAAGAGCAGATATATGCATTACTATTTCCATATGTTATTTTTTGCATATGCTTACGTACTGGTCTAATTTGTGTAGCTGATATGCTCAAAGAAGCTCTGGGTTGTAATGGCTATTATAGGAAGGATATTTTACATTGCTTGTAATTTTTAATATTTATTTACAAGCCCCTGGTATTCAGCAAATTACTTTTTAGGAGTGAAAAAATAGATATGCACACACATTCCTCTACATATCATAAATAGGGCCAAACCCAGGCTGTATTGAAGTCAATGACAAAGCCTCGGTGGACTTCACCAGGATCAGTATTTAGGTTAGAAAGAATACAGGATCTCTGTTATGACATTTTTGTTTCCAAATGAGGAGAGAAAGGGGAACTCATAATGAAGTTATTGGTTCTCAGGCCTCCTAACAAATGAAGATAAAGCTAAGAGATTCACCAGTGTATATATTAAAATATATTCTTTTTTCTCCCATTGTCTTCAGCACAGACATGCCTTTAGATGACAGAACATTAAAAGTGCTTGGAATACATGGGAATAGAATAATATTAAACTTTATAAAACAACTGTCACTAGTGATGTGTGTTAAACAAAAAAGGGCACAGGATATATGTGCACATCTCTCTCTCTCTCTCTCTCACACACACACACACACACACACACACACACTTATTTCAATGGAAAGGGCAAGGAATTAGGCTCTTGCTTTTCCTTTTTAATTTTTTTAAAATAGACTATTATAAATTATCCACAGATAAACCACACATATTGTAGGCACCTCTGGAACTTCTGATTACACTTAAAAATATATTGCAGCTTCCCCCATTTTTAGTCTAAATGGTCACCAGAAATCCTGGAGTGAAGATATTTTATATTGTACAACTGGATAAAGATAAAAAAAAAAGGACTAATAAAGAGAAAAATAAGAAACTACAGAAATACAAACCAAGCTGATAATTCCACTGAAGTGTTCTAATAGAAAACCATTAGAATACAAAGATTAAGATATTAAGGACGTGAGTTTCAAGATGAAATTTCCTTGATTATATTGTTTATGTGGTGTTTCTACCAAGTTAGAATGTTTGTTTTTGAATGTTTATATCCGATTCCAAAAAGCTGTTGTATCGTTTTTCTGAGCACCAATTTTACTATCTATGGTGAATGTGGTTGTCTGCTGGTCCATGGCAATTTCCACAAGTTATGCATATGCAAAATATCAAGCTATATGTAGCCATTGGAATGAGAGAATTTCATCCTCAACTGGAGAGAAATACCATAATGAATAAACTGTAGTGTGGAAATCCTTGCATCTTTTCTATTGGACATTTCCTAAGTTGTGGGGTTTGGGTTTCAGTGAATGAGGCTGGTTTAGGCTAATTGTATAATTTTAATTTTGTGATGGGGCCTATTTAGGTGTAATTGTTAGAGCCCTGCATGGATACAAAATTTGTATCCGCATCCGATTCACAAAAATGATCTGCGGATATCTGCAACCATATCTGAGGATGAGGATATCCGTGGATATAAAGCTGATATTCGCAGACTTGCAGGGATCTAGATACAAAATTTGTATCTGCCTCTGATCCGCAATCCGCAAAAATGGTCCGAGGATATGTTCATGCAGATATCCACGGATATAAAGTGGATATCCACAGATTTCCAGGGCTCTAGTAATTGTATGATTTAAAAATTTTTGATTATGGGAGCTTAGTAAATCTAATATGTCAATTTGATTAGCTATGTGTCAGAATTATGGACAATTTCAAGTGTAGAGTTTTATGTATAGGTCATAAAAAGACAGGACAATTTGAGAGCTTGTAACTTGTAATAAGAAGCCACATTGAACTTTATATATTTAAAAAAACCCTCTTCTTACAAACTCATTAATTCTAGTTGGGAAGACTATGTTGGTACAAGAATATTTTAAAAGTGAAGCAGCATTGGTGCAAATGAGATCAAATGTTGAAAGTATCAGTATGTATATACTAAAGGTATACAGAGACATGTTTCTCCAATTGGGGTTATCCCCAAACTAATGATGCTTAGAGTCAGTAAAGTCCCTGTCAGGTGTAACGGACAGATTCAGAAAAGACTATGTCAAAACAGGGGACTATTAACAATTGTCATATGTTTATCCAGAATAGTTCTAATTTCAAAATAGAAAGTTATTTTTGAGTCCTTGTCTGCTTCTTCAAAGAGAAATTCAGAGCTTCTCTGTTTGCCACCAGGGGATGCTCTATCAGTTGTGAACATTACATGTAGCTTTTTTTTTTTTTTTTTGCTAGTGGGAATCCATGGAAAATAAGAACCTGAAGACAGTTCTTAAAAGTCTTCCTCTAAAGAAAGGCCTTTTCTCATACTGAGCAAGGTCCCAATCCTGCCAGTACCTACATATGGGTTTAGCTTTAAGCATATGTGTATGTGTCTGTAGGATCAGGGCCATATAGAAAGGTTTCTAGGTGCTGTTTTTCAAGTTTAACGCATACATTTAGGACCCAGTCCTGCATACATGTATACACCTGCTTAATTTTACTGATTTCAGTGGGACTAGTCATGGTAGTAAAATTAAGCAAGAATGTAAGAGTTTGCAGAATCAGGGTCTTACCCCTTCATCTGCTATAGAGTACTTTCTAGCCATAATTCACCAGTGGTGCAACTCCACTGGAGGTAACAATGGTAGAAGCTGTGGTGTAGATAAGTGTTTTTACCACCATGTCATCTTATGGAGCAGAAACTTACCACCGTGTAATTCCTTGCAGAGATGTACAGATGCATAAATTCAAATCAAGCTCTTATTTTCAATGAAAAGCTTCCCTGAGTTTAAATTCTTAATGACAAGATTATGCAACTGAGATAAAGGACGCTCATTATTATAAGTTAATGATAGACGGGAGATTTTTTTTTTTTTTTTTTTTACTTAAACTATATATTTTTACATAAAGCAAAATGTATATGATACAATAAAATCAGATAAAAACCACAAAGTTATAAGTTCATAAAGAAAAATCAATTTTAATATATAAAAACCCGGCATTGACCGCTACTAGGAGAGAGTCCAAATGTTCACATTTACCATTTACCTTTGATTTTAAAAAGTACTTGTTCACAGTAGACAGAATGACGAGGTCAGAGACATTTTTACAACAAACTGTAGTAAACACTTTAGCTCAATTAATCATATATTAAATCAGGATAAAAATACACATTTAAAGCATTGCAGTGTTTTCCCACAGTTGTATATCGATAGAATTGTCAGTCATTCACTAAACCTTACTTGAAACAGTAAAAACAGGTTGTGTGTTTATCTTTATTACTAAAGACTCATCATAGTTCTAAATATTTTGGTATAGTAGACCACACTAAAAACACTCCCATAATTGTTAACTACAAGTAAGGGCTATATTTAAATTTGAGTTAAAAAATGATGTGCTCTATCGTATAGATGAGTTTTATAGTAGATTATGTATTTGTCACTATTAGGCAAATAAAGTAAAAAAACATCTAAATGCTGCAAGATACTTTTTTTTATTGAGCATATCTCCACTTTCAGCGCACACCAGTTGATCAATCTGCTGCACATTTAGCAGACCCGTTCACAATTCTTTTTCAGCATCAGTCTTCTTGGCTGGTATATGGCTAAAATAATTATTGCTGACCAGTGGTAAAAACAGAAAATACAACAGCAGATAGATTTTCTCTTGGAGTGCCTAGGTTTTATGTGCCATCAGAATTTAATTAACTAAGTGACCAGAAGGGGAAAAACAATATTTCAAAAGCATTAAAATTTTTTGGATGCATAGGCACCATCATTTGAAAGTATTCTTAGTTTAAACAGTTTTTCAAAAACTAGTGCTAACACAAAACACAGTAGAAAGTCAAATTGTTTAGACATCGCAAAAAATCCCAATTACATAAGCAATTACATCAGTCCTATTCCTCAGCCTGCAAAAGAACACAGGGTTTTGGGGAGAAAACATTCTTAAAATTCTGCAATACCTTCCTTACTGTATATTTCACTCAAGGTATGTTGTTACTGAATACAGAGTACGATATTTAAGACATGCAAACTTTTCACATAACTGTCAAATTTATATCCTAAAAGGAATGCAAAATAAGGACAAAAGCCTCAAGTTGCAAGACTCCGCAAATGTGCAATTCATTTCTGTATCAGTTAATGGTGGTTCTCTCCATTTTAAGGTGTATCTGGATCAATAGCTTGTGACTTGCTATTGCTGTGATTGACACTTGTTTTAGTTGATTGTTTAACAATTCAAAAAGAGAAAGTTCCTTTGCGGTAGTTTTGTGTGTTACAGCCTCTACATCATGCCTATAAGAAGATTCTACAACAGCCACACCTACTAGGAAGCAGAGGCAAAAATAATTGCGAACACAACTAGTATAAGAAAAGCCTAGTGTTCTTCCCTGGGAAGCTGGATCTAAATTACGCTGCATGATTTCTGTTGTAGCAGACTACAAATTTAGTAGCAGCTTCATTTAAATTTTTTATCTGCAGTTTTTTTTACTAACTGTGAAAATGTACTATTCAATTAGTACAGTAACCCCCCAATGTTATTTTTGTGTGGATATTAAATTCAGTTTATTTTACTCTGTCCTCACATTTAGTTTTTTGATATGCTAAAGATATTTGTATTTATAACTCATAACTGCATCACAGAAACGGGCAAAGTTGGAAGTTTTGGCAATTGAGTAGGGGATAACTGGGACTTTGGGCCCATAAGTAGGTACGGAAGACTTGTCTGGGATTGTGGGAAGATCACATTAGTTGACATTTTTGCTAAAACAGTCAGCAATGGAACAGTTAATGTTAACATTTAAATGGTCATCTTTAGAATTCAGCAATAACAACTCAGTGAGACGAATGGGGCAGTTCAGCCCCCGGAGAGCTTTTGTTTCAGGTTGTCTGCAGACTCAGGAAGACAATATGGCATCAGTTTATAAATCATTCCTGGTTTCAAGACTTTTGCAACCATAAGGGCTAGAAACAGTTTAAAGAAAAAAAAGAGCTTGAATTCTGAAGCACAATTCTGTAGCTAAGGGAGAAAATCCACAGCTCTGAATCATGGAACACACAGGGCTCTGAGAATAAGTAGGCAGGTTCCTCCAGTTTTCCCTGAATAGTGAAGACAGTAAACAGTCATGAGGGCAAAAAGCCAGGAAAGCAGGGGGGCTGGAGAGAATGTGTACAATGAAAAGAATTACTAGTAAACAATTTTACATTACTGTGCAGTCCTCCTTCCATCCAGTAAGATTCCATAAGTGCAACTTGTATAGCAGTGTGAAAAGGCAGACATGGGCTTACCTTGACTATCAGCCAAGAGTGTTGGGAGCAAAGGCATATTTAGGCCTGACAGAAGCCTGCTGTGGATTTTAAGAGTCTGTTCTGATAACATTTAACTGTGCAAGCATAAATAGAACTGTGCATATGTAAGAAATTGCAGAATCATCATGTTTAGTGCTGCGCATGTGTAAGAAACTGCAGAGCAATCATGTTTGTGAGAATAAGAAAAGATAAAGTAACTAAAAAGCTATAAAAGATTGGTGTGAACTAACACTAAGCCTGTACTGATGGGGGTGGAGAGATCATATGGAATGATGAGATTGTCCTGATGGGCTTCCCACTCGTAATTGATCACTACTCAGTGTTTTGCCTTAATAAATATTTTTAAACCCATCTGCTGAGTGAGTGAACCTCAATCCAACAAAGAGACTGCTAACCCAGATCAGCTTTGGTATTGAGCAATAAAGGAATGAGTATAAGGCAAGCAGCAGTCACAATACAGTACAGCAGTTAATGCTTAGGTCCTCTCTCTTCATAAATAATGGAAATATTTCACAGACACACAGCAGTGAAGAACTGTAGAAACTCTTCATATTGCCTTTAATCCAATGAGCAATGGTGGCTTTAGAAGCTTCATTCTAAATTTTAGACATGGAATCAAAAATAAATGTTGGGGTTTTTTTTTTTTTAAACACAATCAAAAGGCATTACCCAGGCTACATAAAACACAGCGACTATCTCCAGACTGTTTTCTGGGCATAGGAGTAGCTGGAGTAAGAGTATTAAGAAACATAGGAAATTTTGAATGATAAGAAACTGAAAGTGAGAGAAAATCTGACATCCTTACAGACAAGGCAGCTCTATTCCAGTGAACTCACTGATTCATCACTTGGCAAAGGCGATACCAATTAAAAAGGCTACTATGGCAGAAAACAAAAGAAAAACTCTTTCCCCAGGTCTCAAAGGAGGCCAAAATAGCATCTTTAAACAGAAGGCCATTCCTAATGATGAAATATCATTCTGACGGTCAAGTCTACAAATCAAATGCTTCATAAACAAAAACCTAACAGGAAAGGGGTCTGATGCGAAGGTACTCTCCACAGGACCTCCGGAAGTGAAAATGACAGCCATTTGCACTCAGAGTGCTGGGCACAAGATGCTATTAACAAGACACTCCAAATACAAGATCAAGTGATTGAGGTAGGAGGTTTCCTGCCTTTAGCCACTTTAGGGGAGAAACCTATGTCACAAACGGAATCTTTACATCTTCCGAGCTAAGAGTGAGTACAAGCTTGCATGGGGAAATCCATATATGTCTCCAACGTAGACCTAATGCAAAGTGAGAACTAACCGACATCAGAGGGGTGCTGAAAATTTGTGTTTGTAAACCATTATTAATAAGCAAAAACAAATCTGCAGACTGAGGTATGGAGGCTGAAATTAGTGCTTTCAGGACTATTTGGACTCTGATCCCTCTGTGGTCACCTTGGGATCTTCCTGGAACAAACTAGAGCCCTGGAGGGGTGGGGGTACAAACATCTATTCAGTTTGAGCAGGATTCACCCCTTGAGTCAAACATGTTTGACCTTCCATGGCTATCCCCATATACAGCTCAGCAATCAAAAAGTGCATCACTGAGCTAGACAGTAACTTTGCTATTTATGGAGAGGCCTGAGCTTTGCAGATATCAAAATCAGGAGAGATGGGCCAGCACTAATGGCACAGCCTTGGTTTAAAAAAAAAAATAGCAGCATTAAGTAACACTTTCTTATAAACAGCATAAAAAGGAGAGGTCATGGAATCAGCAGAGATCACCATCTTAGAGACCTTACATATTTCCACTGCAACTTTATATAATACACAATACTCAGTGGGCATAATTGAGATATGACTAGGCCTCTGTCAAACAGACCCCATTCCCAAGATGCAAACGTTTTGGAAAAAAAAAAACATGAGGGAAGGCTGCATTGTTGTGATCAGGGAGTCTCTCCAAAATATCCACCTTGCACCCTGACTGGAAATATTTTCCAGCAGAGGGCAGCCTCCAGATTTAGGGGGCTCTGAATAAGAATCACTGGTCAGGTTCCCCATGCAGGAAGTCACCCTCACATATCATGAAGTGTTCATTCTGCAGGAGCAGTGTCACAGAATCATCCTTCCCCCAAACAAACTTGAGCATGGGGACAAAGGACTGGAAGGGATGCTTAGAAGTTGAATCAGGGAGAGCAGGAGTGGCTGTGTGCGTGTGAAAGGAAGCCAGAATGCAAGACTGACTGGGCAATGTATTCCTGTCTGAGGCAGGCAGGCACTGAAAGGACACCAGATAATGGATTAAGGACCATGGACAAATCTCTTATGGTGACCAAACAGGCTTAATAGCTAAGGAGGTCCCTTTATGGCAGGAAGGCCACTGAGCTCTTGGACAGCATGGCAGAAATGAAACAGCAGAAAATGGAGGGAAAACCTGATACTGAAGAACAGGAAAGGGCGAAACCAACTACAGCTTGAGGGAAAGTTCAGCAGTTGTTACTGCAGAAATAGAGGGTTTGGATTCCTAGTACCTACAGAAGCATGAAGGTGGGCTAGAGAAAACAAAGAACAGGAGTACTTCTGGCACCTTAGAGACTAACAAATGTATTAGAGCATAAGCTTTCGTGGACTACAGCCCACTTCTTCGGATGAAAGCTAGATCCTTAGTACTACCTGAGAATTGCCCACAAAGAGAATGCTTGGTTTCCTAAGACCCTGCACTCTCAGTTTGTGGGAGGAAGGGAAGAGAGGAGAGTTTTTTGTACCACACCAAGTTCCTGAGGAGCTAATAAGATTCACATATCTGGCATTGCAAGGTGATTGATGGGCTGCAACAGAGCTTCAATTATAAAATATTTTGCAATGATATCATTTTTCATGCTAGGAACTCAATGTGCTTTACCAACATGGATTTACCCTCACAGCAGCCCTGTGACATAGGTACATATCAGCCACTCTTAATGAAAGAACCTGTCCGGTAGGGATCAAGATTCAAGGAAGAAATGCCTGTAGGTATCCAAGAGACGGAGGTATTAACTTCCTGTGGACTGGGAGCCTGCAACATTTATAATCTCCTCTAATTTCTAAAAGAAGACAGAGTGGCAAAGGTGAGAGAAGACCAATTTGCATAATCCTTACAGGTAACAAATAGGGCCCTGAATCCCAGGACCCAGTGTTTACATTTTGTTACAGGAAAAAGGGAGTGCAGAAATTAATTAGACAAGGCTGTCAATCCTGTGAAGGATGGAGGCAGCCAGAATGTCTGAGCCTCAACCACGTAAGAACTGAATACACCTGCCAAAGAAGGAAGGAACATGAACACTGGGGTCCTGACTACAGGAGAGAGAACAGAGATTGTTCAAAGAGTATCCACCTTGTTCCCCTGGTTGCTTGGAAGTGTGCAGCACAAGTAGCAGGTCCAGAAATAAATACTTTTCTTTCTAGACTCTGCATCCACACCTCTCCGCTTATCCTTATTTCTTCTTTATTTGTCCACATCAGAAAATTATACAGGTTTTACTTAAGTCAGTTTTTAAGCTAATAAGGGCATGTCTTCACTACCCGCCGGATCGGCGGGTAGCGATCGATCTATCGGGGATCGATTTATCGCGTTTAGTGTAGACGCGATAAAATTGATCCCCAATGGCTCTGCCGTTGACTCTGGAAATCCACCGCGGCAAGAGGCGGAAGCGGAGTCGATGGGAGAGCAGCAGCGGCCAACTTGCCGCCGTCCTCACAGCCAGGTAAGTCGACCTAAAATAGCGTAGCTGAAGTTGCGTATCTTAGGTCGACACCCCCCCCCCGTAGTGTAGACCTAGCCTAATTTAGTTAAACCAATGTAACCCCCGTGTGTGGACCCTCTTATTTAAGTTTAAGAGTGGCTTGTTTCATTTATTTTAATCTGATTCCTAAATGGTTTAAGTTAAACTGAAATAACTGGATGAACCCAAAATAAATCTGGATTAAAACAAAATAAGAGTTTTTACACAGCCCTTTGCACCTATTTAACTACATACTTTTAAAAATCACATCTTAAGTTAAACCAATACAACTCTCTCATTCTGACAAGCCCTAAGACTCGCTAGTAGGGAAAAAAAGAGAAAAAAGAAACAGAAGATTGAGCAAGGCTCTCAGTATGAAGGAGGTAAAAACACTAATGGGAAATAGAGTAGGGAGCCTGGCAATTTATACTGTTTGTGACAGACAATTGTTTTACTTCCTTGCTTCCCAGTTGCTGCCGCTAACCTTAAAGGTAGAATGGGAGTAGAGGAGAAGTAGGTCATCTGCCTTTTTGATGATTCTTTATTCAAAGTGAACTATATTAGATGCAAACTAAATACTGAAATTATTTGTTCAGAAAATACACTCTGTTTCCTTTGTCATTTTCAATTTTGAGTAGTTGGATCACATTATCTAACCCCACATTATGTAACACTTGGATATTCTGCACTGGCGAAAGCTTATTTTCACATCCCTACATTCTATATTATGTTTCCAAGTACCTGATTTTTATTTTTATTTTTTTTAATACTGGCACTCTACAACAATTTTTATAAAGACCATCATATACCGAAATAGTCCAGCTTCATAATATCAGTTGTATAAAAGGATTACAAAGCACACATACAAAAAAGGCAAGGCTAGATAGACAATACTTCAGTGGTAGATGCAATCTAAAATTAAAGAACTATTGCAGATAGAGTATCTCTACAGACTTCCAGCATCTGGATTATTATATCTGTGTGCAAAAGTATTCAATGTACTCTTCACTTACATTATTTAAATGACCAAAACCCCCTTGATTATAGCTTTATTAAGAATTAGAAATCTAATTTGTAATATGTGAAATGAATGTTGTGACATGGCCACTCTATTCCGTCCTGTTGGAATACATCAATTTCACACTTCAGAAGCCTTTGCCAGATTAAAAAAAGAGGCAATACCATCAATGTATCAGACATAAACAGAACAGCTTGCCCAAATTCTATTTGCATGGAATTTCAGAATAACTTCAGAGCAGGCTATTCCCTAACAGTTCTTAAAAAAAAAAAAAAATAGCCCCTGAAGGTTGTTATGGAGACAAAAGCAGAGTTGGACTGAATTCTGGACCAGTGTTGCTGTTTATGTCACCAACTGCAGTTAAGTAAGTTTGCTTCTTATTCTCATGGTCCTGGAATCCCAAGCATTCTCTTGCTTTACTCAGAATGTGTTTAGAGCTGCTGAATAATCAAATACAAGTTACAATGTGTTTCTGCAATGCCTTTCTTCTTGTCATTCTAAATGGGCAATTTGGTTTCTAATATGTCATGAGATCGGAACATACACTTCAAAGAAAAGGGTTTTGCTTTCATGCTACCTCAGCCCTGGATGTCTCTTGAACAGAAACTTGCATTTGTACAAAACCATCCCCAGCGGTTCTGTGAAATGAACTAATGTTTTTTAGATTAACTTCTCTGAAATCACTTCAGTGGATGTTCACAGCAGTTATTAAGTTATATAGAGGACCCAGATTAATTAGAGGACCCAGACCTATATGTGAAACAATAACCTATCCCTATTGCTGTATATCTGGTCCCAGGAAGAGTGTTTTTTTTTTCAAAGATGTAAAGATTAACTTAATTATACGAATTTAAACACTAGGGCTGAGAAAAAAGATGCTCTTGTTAAATGAGACAAGTTCTCATCAGCTGTTGTACGATTTATTTGAAGTACAAGAGCTGAGACTGACTGCAATTTTGCAGCAGATTATGTGCTGTATGTGCACATACATTTACAGAGGTCACACAAGTATAAAATCAGTTGGTTTCTTTCTGTGAATTAGGCTTTATTGATTTGTTCCTAAGGATCTTAATGTTTACTTAGAGGGATTCGCTACACTTGACTGTAGCTCAACTCAGACACATTTTACCCAACTGATTTACACACGGCAGGAGCCCCCTCTAATCTTAACTCCACTCCACTCAACAAAAGAAATAAAATTCATGTTGCTAGGAGTATTGAGAGTCAGGACTAGAAAATACTTGTTTTCTGTTTCTATGGTTGCAACAGCCCTTAAGAAAGATATAAATTTCCCTGCAACAACTAACTGCATAATCATATAAGGTAGATCTAGTTCCAGATTCCTGAGACAGAATCCTCCACCTCTTCACAAACCCAGAGCAGCCATATAAATCATTTCTCTTCTCAACAGAATTCAGTGAGCAGCACAACTGGTTTGAAAAAACACAGCAAATTTCAGCCTGTATGTACAGAAACAATGCCAACAAGTGGAACATTCTAGTCAAATTTTGTAAAATACACATTTGGGATCAACAAAACACCAAACATTCAGACCCTAGATTACAAAAAACTGTTGCCGTCTAGTTGTCAACTCCCAGTTTAGACAGTCCTTGTCGGAAGTCATGTAGTTCATCTATCTTCCCATCTAGTACGTCTAAAAAATTCTTTAATTCAGTTTTAAGGCTGTTCTGTCTCTGTTTGCTCTCTTCAACATCTGTCCTTAGTGTTCTGACTTTCTCCTCCAGGTCTCTGTTCTTTTTCTCAGCAGCCTTAAAAAAAAAAAAGAATAGAAAAGAAAAAATAACATGAATCTCAGAGAAGATGGATGATGTTACAATGTTACGCAGACTTTAAATGTTTTGCTTTGACTTCCTTTTAGTCTGCCTAATACAGACACCTCTGGAAGCAATTTTGACATGATAGGGCTTTTTTTTTAAATCTGACTAATGCAGGGAAAGATACAGATTAAGTGGAAACGATGCTTTGCATTAGATTTTGTCATTTGGTTGATATCTTTAAATTCAGCTGGATTTAAATTGTGCACTGTGCATACACTGCGACAGTTGCAAAATTAGTCTCTGTGCCACAAAATTATCTATGGTGGTTTAGCTTTGAAAAATAAGCTTTTACAAAACATTGCCTGAGAAATAATGTCGCCTTATTAGGTTCTGTTGGATTTCTTTTAAACTCCTTGGCTGAATATTTAAGCATATAGTCAGTGAATATTTTGGATGAATACTAAAGCATATAGTTAGTGAAAACAACTTAATGCTCTTCCACACTGCAGTTTGCTCTACTAATGTATTCTTTCTTTTAGAAACCCATGTTCATAGAATCATAGAATCTCAGGGGTGGAAGGGACCTCAGGAGGTCATCTAGTCCAACCCCCTGCTCAAAGCAGGACCAACCCCCCAACTAAATCATCCCAGCCAGGGCTTTGTCAAGCCTGACCTTAAAAACCTCTAAGGAAGGAGATTCCACCACCTCACTAGGTAACCCATTCCAGTGCTTCACCACCCTCCTAGTGAAAAAGTTTTTCCTAATATCCAACCTAAACCTCCCCCACTGCAACTTGAGACCATTACTCCTTGTTCTGTCATCTGGTACCACTGCGAACAGTCTAGATCCATCCTCTTTGGAACCCCCTTTCAGGTAGTTGAAAGCAGCTATCAACCCCCCCCCTCACTCTTCTCTTTTGCAGACTAAATAATCCCAGTTCCCTCAGCCTCTCCTCATAAGTTATATGCTCCAGCCCCCTTAATCATTTTTGTTGCCCTCCGCTGGACTCTTTACAAGAAGAATGTGGAAAAATTGGAGTGTGGGGCCCAAAACTGGACACAGTACTCCAGATGAGGCCTCACCAATGTCGGATAGAGGGGAATGATCACGTCCCTCGATCTGCTGGCAATGCCCCTACTTATACAGCCCAAAATGCCATTAGCCTTCTTGGCAACAAGGGCACACTGTCGACTCATATCCAGCTTCATAACCTCTAGGTCCTTTTCTGCAGAACTGATGCCTAGCCATTCAGTCCATAGTCTGTAGCAGTGCAAGAGATTCTTCCAGCTTAAGTGCAGGACTCTGCACTTGTCCTTGTTGAACTTCATCAGATTTCTTTTCGCCCAATCCTCTGATTTGTCTAGGTCCCTCTGTATCCCATCCCTACCCTCCAGCGTATCTACAACTCCTCCCAGTGTAGTGTCATCTGCAAACTTGCTGAGGGTGCAGTCCATGCCATCCTCCAGATCATTAGTGAAGATACTGAACAAAATAGGCCCTGGGACCGACCCTTGGGGCACTCTGCTAGATACCAGCTGCCAACTAGACATGGAGCCATTGATCACTACCCATTGAGCCCGATAACCTAGCCAGCTTTCTATCCACCTTATAGTCCATTCATCCAGCCCATATTTCTTTAACTTGCCAGGAAGAATACTGTGGGAGACCGTATCAAAAGCTTTGCTAAAGTCAAGGAATAACACGTCCACTGCTTTCCCCTCAGCCACAGAGCCAGTTATCTCGTCATAGAAGGCAATTAGGTTAGTAAGCATGACTTGCCCTTGATGAATCCATGGTGATTGTTCCTGATCACTTTCCTCTCCTCTAAGTGCTTCAGAATTGATTCCTTGAGGACCTGCTCCATGATTTTTCCAGGGACTGAGGTGAGGCTGACTGGCCTATAGTTCCCCAGATCCTCCTCCTTCCCTTTTTTAAAGATGGGCACTACATTAGCCTTTTCCCAGTCATCCGGGACCTCCCCCGATCGCCATGCAATCACATCCGCCAACTCCTTTAGCACCCTCGGATGCAGTGCATCCGGCCCCATGGACTTGTGCTCGTCCAGCTTTTCTAAATAGTCCTGAACCACTTCTTTCTCCAAAGAGGGCTGGTCACCTCCTCCCCATGCTGTGCTGCCCAGTGCAGTAGTCTGGGAGCTGACCTTCTTCGTGAAGACTGAGGCAAAAAAAGCATTGATTACATTAGCTTTTTCCACATCCTCTGTCACTAGGTTGCCTCCCTCATTCAGTAAGGGGCCCACACTTTCCTTGACCACCTTCTTGTTGCTAACATACCTGAAGAAACCCTTCTTGTTACTCTTAACATCTCTTGCTAGCTGCAACTCCAAGTGCGATTTGGCCTTCCTGATTTCACTCCTGCATGCCTGAGCAATATTTTTATACTCCTCCCTGGTCATTTGTCCAATCTTCCACTTCTTGTAAGCTTCTTTTTTGTGTTTAAGATCAGCAAGGATTTCACTGTTAAGCCAAGCTGGTCACCTGCCATATTTACTTCACATCGGGATGGTTTGTTCCTGCAACCTCAATAAGGATTCTTTAAAACACAGCCAGCTCTCCTGGACTCCTTTCCCCCTCATGTTATTCTCCTAGGGGATTCTGCCCATCAATTCCCTGAGGGAATCAAAGTCTGCTTTTCTGAAGTCCAGGGTCCGTATTCTACTGCTCTCCTTTCTTCCTTGTGTCAAGATCCTGAACTCGACCATCTCATGGTCACTGCCTCCCAGATTCCCATCCACTTTTGCTTCCCCTACTAATTCTTCCCTGTTTGTGAGCAGCAGGTCAAGAAGAGCTCTGTCCCTATTTGGTACCTTCAGCTCTTGCACCAGGAAATTGTCCCCTACACTTCCCAAAAACTTCCTGGATTGTCTGTGCACTGCTGTATTGCTCACCCAGCAGATATCAGGGTGACTGAGGTTTCCCATGAGAACCAGGACCTGTGATCTAGTAACTTCTGTTAGTTGCTGGAAGAAAGCCTCGTTCTCTTATTTCATTAGCTTTCCTTCTGCTTTTCCTCATTTCAGGACAATGTAAATATCTAAACTTAAGTCTTCTTAAAACTTTAAATAATGAGCTTTACCATGTAGAAATGGCCTATGTTAATATCTTATTCCCACAGCACACATTTCCCTCCCACCTCTTCAATAGTATTTCAACTATTTTCACCTAGATGACCTTGTTTCATTTATTCTTTTTTCATGTGTTATGTTTATGGTGGTTTAAGCTTGTGAAAGTGCCAGACTGACAGTCCCAGAGTCCAAAGACCTTTATTTATACTAGGGTGACCAGACAGCAAGTGTGAAAAATTGGGATGGGGGAGGGGGGTAATAGGAGCCTATATAAGAAAAAGACCCAAAAATCGGGACTGACCTTATAAAATCGGGACATCTGGTCACCCTAATTTATACCCAGAAGAGATATAGCACAAGCAGGGAACAGCTCCCAACAAACACCTTACCAAGGTGCCTCAATGATAAGTAATCATTTCCAAGTGAGAGGGTGGTTCAGTTTCCATGCTCTTGCAGTTCTTGATTTTGCTGCTCAGGCTGCTAATTATGATTGTGACTTGGACTCAAATGAAAGCACTCACTTATATAGCACAGGCAAAAACAACCATCAACTTGCAATGCCTTCTTGGTCACTACCAGCCTATACCAAACCCATAGCAGTTACCTAGATGCTTCCTATCTCAAACCCTGGAACTATAAAGTGCTTCTGGTTCTTACTTTTTCTGGTATATTTACCCCTTAGCCATTGTTCCCTTTGTTGTGAGCTCTCCTAAGCTTGCCTCCATCACAACTTAACTGACACGAAGAGGGATGAGTATCCTTCCATAAAAGTAAAACCTATTTAAGGAAGGCCAAAACACAAAAGTCTCAGCTGAAGTACTAGTTCAGTGCATAAGCTATTTCTCCAGTATAATATTCACGACTACAACAGATTTGATTTTTTTGATATTCCTTTACATTCTGTACAGGGCTGAGCACTGAGGGTGACTGATGAATCAAAAATTAGTATCACTGAACTAGCTACAAAGTGAGATTTCACTATTAAAAATATTTCTACACTCTTTGTTCAAACAAGAACAAAACTGAGCTCCTCTTTCACTCTTTGCTTATCCATATTTACAGGGTGTCAAATGTTGAAGAATAATTCATTGCTGAAAACATGGCCACATGCTTTTTAGTTTTACTGTCCCAATTATTCATAAAATTCATATTCATAGTATGTTTAACCAGGGAACCATATCACTGTCTCTGAGCTCTGCAAAGAAGCTGGAGGCGTTGAAGAATATGGAGAGATGGGAAGAGGGAGAAACTCTTTAGCCAAATCAGTTCTAAACAGTCTTTTACTCCCCCCTCCCCCCCCGTTAGATCAGGGGTCTCTAACTCCAGGCCCGCGGGCCATCTGCGGCCCGAGAACCTCCCCAATGTGGCCCATGGGGCTCCAGCAGTTTTGGGGCTGGGTCTCTCCCTTGCTCCCACCTGCTGCCCCCGGGCGCTCCCCCCTCACCCGGCACATCCCCCAGGCGATTTACAATGGCCTGGGGCCCTGATCACCTTCGGCAGCACAGGGGAGCTGAGCGGCATCTGCCTGCTCATCTCCCTGCGGCCCCGGGGCGGGGCTGTGCCTCCCCACATTGCCCCCGCCCCGAGCACCGCTGCGGCCAATGGGAAGCTGTGGGGGTGGTGCGTGGGGGCAGCAGCATGCGGAGGCCCCCCCGGCCTGCCCCACCTTGCCTTGGAGCCCCAGGTATGTGCCACATCCCTGACCCCCTCCCAGAGCCTGCACCCCCATCCCCTCCCGCCCCCAAACTCCCTCCCCAGGCCTGCACCCCCTCTCCACATACCCCACAGCCCCCAAACTCCTTCCCAGAGCCTGCATCCCCTCCCCCTCCTCCTGCACCCTCACCCTGGCCCCAGCCCAGAGCCTGAACCCAGCACCCAAACTCCATCCCAGAGCCTGCACCCCAATCCCTTAGCCCAGACCTCCTCCCCCACCCAAACTCCATCCCAGAGCCTTAGGCAGGTGGGGGTGGAGTTTTGGGGGTGGTTCTGGGCGGCATGAGTGACATTATTGGCCCTCTGGGAGGATTTGAGGACTGGCAATGAGATAAATTGAGTTTGAGACCCCTGCTTTAGATCCTCACATCTAGGCCATGTCTAGATCTTGCCACCTCTTCCTGTATAATACCTCTAAGATCTGACTTCTCTTCTCCCTCAAAAAAGCTACATTTTTCATCCACTTCTGATCTACTGCAACCTCCTCTCCAGCTTTGACATGTCCCTTCTCACCTCACTTATATCCATTCAAAACTGTTGCAAAAATCATTTCCCCGGATTGTCGCTTCGACCACATTACCCCTCTCTTTGCATCCCTCCCCCCCCGCCCCGTAGGCTCTCCCATCCCTGCTGCATAAACACAAATTACTAGTCTTTGCTTTTAAGGTCCTACACAGCTGATCCCTGCCCTATCTCTTACATGCTACTGAGAAGTCGCATCTCCTCCACCAGTGATGCCAGTCTTCATCACCCATTTGTTTAAGTTTTGAACACACATGCATAGAGAGAGCTCCCCAGAAACTCACAAAGATCACTTCATCCTACTTCAAATCCCTCCTTAAAACCTTCCCTGGCCATTTCCTTTGCCAAAATGCTAATGGTTAGACAGCTGATGTCCTGTTACCTCTGTTTATCAGACTGATCAGTATTGTCTCACTGTTTTCTTGGGTTTCCCCCATCTGTTTGTTGCATCCTTGATTTAGTCCTATGTGGAACACATGATTTGGTTCAAGAGATAATGATAGCTAAATCGCTTGGTAATGGTCACCATAATATAATTAAATTTAACATCCTTGTACAGGGGTACAGGAAGTAGGGGTTCTGGGGGTACAGTAGCTTGAAGTGGTTTCCATCATATACAAGGTTTACAGTTTTGTTCAATGGCTTTCAGCATCCCCACTATAAAAACTGCTCCAATGCCACTGTCCTTGTAGGGCAGAAAAATACCCCAAAAATCCCACTACAGTAACATTTAACTTAAAAAAGGGAACTACACAAAAATTAGGACGCTTGTTAGATGTACATTAAAGGAAGCTGTCACATGGTTTAAATGCCTGCAAGCAGCATAGGTGCCATTTAAAAACACTATATTAGAGACTGACTCAGTGCATACCCCAAATCAAAAAAGACACTAAGAGGACCAAAAGAATGTCACCATGACTCAAAGCAGAGTAATGGAGGCTATCAGAGGCAAAAAGGCATCCTTTAAAATTTGGAAGTCAAATCCTAGTGAGGGCAATAGGAAGGTGCTCAAACTGGCAGGTGAAGTGTAAGAGTACAAAAAGGCAGGCCACGAAAGCATTTGAGAAGCAATTTGCAAAAGATGCAAAAACTAACCGTAAGAATTTTTTAAGTACATCAGAAGCAGGAAGCCTCATGAACAGTCACTGGGGCCTCTAGCCAACCAAGGTGTTAATGGAGAACTCAAGGAAAACAAAGCCACTGCAGAGAAGCTAAATGAATTCTTTGCATCAATCTTTGCTGCAGAGGATGTAGTGGAGATACCCACATCAGAGCTATCCTTCTTGGCAATAGATCTGAAGAACTGCCCCACACTGATGTGTCAGTAGAAGAAGTTTTAAAACAAACTGATAAATTAAACAGTAATAAGTCACCAGGACCAGATGGTATTCACCCAAGAGTTCTGAAGGAACTCAAATATGAAATTGCAGAACTACTAACTGTAGTACATAACTTATCACTGAAAAAAGCCTCTATGCCAGATGACTGGAAGGTAGATAATATAACACCAATTTTTAAAAAGTGCTCCAGAGGCAATCCTGCCAATTACAGGCCAGGGAGTCTAACTTCAGTTCCAGGCAAATTGGTTGAAACTTCAGCAAAGAACAGAATTATTACACACACAAATAAACATGATTTGTTAGGGAAGAGTCAACACAGCTTTTGTAAAGGGAAGATATGCCTCACCAATGTAATAGATTTCTTTGAGGGAATCAACAAGCATGTGGACAAAGGGGATCCAGTGGATGTAGTGTACTTGAATTTTCAGAAAGCCTTTGACAAGGTCCTTCACCAAGCGCTCTTAAAGGAAACTAACCAGTCATGGGATAAGAGGGGAGGTTCTTTCATGGATCAGTAACTGGTTAAAAGCTAGGAAACAAAGGGTAGGAATAATGGTCAGTTTTCACAATGGAGAGAAGCAAACAATGGGGTCCCTCAAGGGTCTGTACTGGGATCTGTGCTGGTCAACATAATCACTAATGATCTGGAAAAGGGAATAAACGGTTATGTGGCAAAGTTCGCAGATGACACAAAATTATTCAAGATAGTTAAGACATGGGTGACGGGTGAGCTCCCATTTTGGGGGGGTTAACCCGCTGGCCCTGCCCCTTCCACCCGAGGCCCCATCCGCCCGCATGCTGGAGCCCCCCAAAACCCGCCCCCCCATAACAGGAGGCGTCCTGAGGCCCCCCCGGCCCCGCAACCAGAAGAGCCGCGGATAGCCCACCCCAGCCACCACCCAAGGCCGGCCCCCCCAGCCCCAGCGCTGGGCCAGGCCGCTCACAGCGCCAGGCCAAGCTGCCTCCCACCCGAGTGCCAGGCAGAGGCGGCAACCCCTCCCCCTGTCCAAGCTGGCAGCCCCAGTGCCCGCTGCTTGCTCGCAGCATCCCTCCTCACTCCCCTGCTCCTGAGGAGAAGTAACACGGGGATCAGCAGGGACCTGGAGTGCATGTAAGTAGGTGGGGTGGCCTTGGGGAAAGGGCAGGGTCACCGCGGTCCAGGTGTCCCTCGGGGGGTGGTTGCGCCAGGGAAGGCAAAGCCTTCCTTGGTCTATTATACCCACCACCTAAGAGTTAAGTCCAAAGCAGACTGTGTAGAGCTACAGGAGGATTTCACAAAACTGGGTGAGTGGGCAACAAAATGGTAGATGAAAATCAACATTGATAAGTGAAAAGTAATGCACATCATTTTTTCCAATCTCAACTACACATAAATAAAGATGGATTCTAAATTAGCTGTTACCACTTAAGAAAGATCTTGGAGTCACTGTGGATTGTTCTCTGAAAATTTCCGCTCAATGAGCAGCAATTGTCAAAAAAGGCTAGGATCTATTAGGAAATGGAAAGAAAAGATGACAGAAAATATCATAATGCCACTTCATAAATCCATGGTGAGCCCACACCTTGAATACTGTGTCCAGTTCTGTTTGCTCCATCTCAAAAAGGATATAGTGTAACTGGAAAAGTTTCAGAGAAGGGCAACAAAGATGATGAAGGGTATGGAGTGGCTTCCATATAAGGAAAGACTAAAAAGATTAGGGCTGTTCAGCATAGAAAGGAGATGACTAGGAGGCGATATTATAGGAGGTCTATAAAATGAATGATGGGGGAAAAAGTGAATAGAGAAGTGGTATTCACTCCTTTCCCACAATGCAAAAACCAGCATCACCTGATAAAATTAACAGGCAGCAGATTTAATATAAACAAGGAGGAAGTCGTTTTTCCACACAATGCACAATTAACCTGTGGAAATCATTGCCATGGGATGTTGTGATGGCCAAAAGTATAAGTAGATTCAAAAAAGAAAAAAGTAAGTTCATGGAGGAGAAGTCCATCAATGGCCAGTAGCAAAGATGGTCAGGGATGCAACCCCATGCTTGGGCAACCCTAAACCTCTGACTTCCAGAAGCGGGGAGGGGATGATGGGGAAGACAACTGCCCTGCTCTGTAAACTCTCCCTGAAACTCTGGTACTTGCCACGGCTGGAGACAGAATACTGGCCTAGATGGACCATTGGTCTGACCCAGTATGGCAACTCTTATACACCTGTTGTTTGAATTCAGACTTTTATTGTACAGGGTAGGGACTGTCTCTTTGTTCTGTGTTAGTACGGTACATACCACACTGAGGCCCGATCCATGATAGGGACCCCCCAGGTCCAAATTCTTGAATGCATCATTTTGATATATACAGTCAGAGTTCAAAAGCTTTAAAACCAACCAGATTCAAATACTTTGGTGATGGGGGGCTATATAAATATCTACATAAAATACAGACAATGTATTGTGTTGAAAAAGACTACCCACCATATAAATACCTTTTGTATGAACTTCTCCCCAATATTACATAACTAGTTGTTTGTTTTTTTAAAACAAATAACTTTTCTTCTTTTCTCTTTCTTTTATAATAATTAGCTTTAGCTGCCATCATGATGTTAGTATAACTGACTTGACGACTCAAAATGGCCATTTGGAAGGAGATTGGTGAATGCTTGCCAGCTCTTGTATGTGAAACAGTCACTTCTAGTAGCACTGCATATGAGGCAATGCAAGGCAGGAGCAGCATAAATGCTGGATATAGAATATCCTGGAGTCTGCCAGGTGACAGTTACAACATCATCCCAGAGTAGCAACTTCTTCAGATAACCAGGCAGAGCCAGAAGCTATCTAGCATTACTTCTAATTCTGGGGCAGCCACAGTACATTTTGCATGTAATCAGCATTCACTTTTATGAATTGGGGTCTCTTTATCAGTTAAACTACAAACAGGTAAAAATATATAAACATGAGAAATATAAAACAAATGTCCTTTCCACTGTGTTTAGATCGATTTATTTGCTGAACTGTACCTGTAATTTCTGAGATACAGATTCACATTCTGTCATTAGCTGGGGTATAATTTCACCCTGCTTTCGAAGATCCTCCAATTCCTATAAAAACAAACAAACAAAACAAAACAAAAAAAAAAGGGAAAATTATAACAAACTTCAGTTTAAAAAAAAAAGTAATTTGAAGCTATGAAATTAGTTTGCACAAGTATATTGTATGCCACACAACACTGGGATTTAAAATAACTGAAAATAATGTTTTCGCTTTATAAATGGCAGTTGTTAATTTAATAAATTAAATATGATAATATTCATTTCTGCACCACATTTAATCATTTCTTGACTACATAGTTTCTACACCTGAGCATAATCTAATCTCCAGCTAGTTATATTTATGAATTCTCACTACACATAGACACATATTCAATGAGACAGAGAGAAATCTAAAACTTAATAATGCTAAGAGAGACCTGGCAGACAGCAAATTAGAAAGGAGTTTGCAATGATATATGGCAGTAAAAAAGGTCACTGGAATTTTGAGCTGTATACGTAAAAACATCACAGAGCACAGAGATAATAGGCCTGAGCATATACATCTAGAGCTCTGAGCAACACCACCTGGGATACTGTATTCAACTCTGAGCACACATTACTAGAATAATATGGACAAACAGAAGGGAGTTAGAAATGAGCAACAAGACAAGTAGGTGGTTGGAGAGATGGATTTAAGAGGAAAGTTAAAAAGAGTTTGTTGCTCTGCTAACAGCAAAGGCAGTGGTGATGTGGAGAACATATTTGAAGAATGGAAATACCAAGGGCCAAATCATCCCCCCTCCCTCATTTAAAGCTGCAGAAACTGACTTTCTAGGTGAAAACACCCACAAGGATCTGCTCCTGGAGATTTCCCCTAGAGTCCAGGAGGAGGCAGGCTGCAATCTGTGGAGTA
This sequence comes from Chrysemys picta bellii, assembly GCF_011386835.1. Lineage (NCBI taxonomy): Eukaryota > Metazoa > Chordata > Testudines > Emydidae > Chrysemys > Chrysemys picta. The sequence goes on along the minus strand of NC_088800.1, from coordinate 18,511,613 downwards.
GGCTACAGGATCCACCTCCAAACATGTATTTTATTTCCTCAGATATTCTAAAAAGATAAATAAAGATCAAATGTGTCCAGTTTCGGCAGTCCTGAGTCTAATCTGATATAGGATAGCCAAGCCATATCACACATCACAAGTAGAGAGGTGGGATATGTGACATCTCTTCCAGGTACTGGTGATCTCACAGGAGAATAAGAGTACATAGGAATACGTACCCCATGCTCTACCAAAAAATTGTGCAACAAAAAACATTTCCTCAATATCTCCAGATTCTGTTCTTCCAGGTACAATACCATTTCTCACATTTCAGTTCCCACCCAATTTTTAAAAGAATCTGGTCTATTCCAGAGTGGATTTTTATTTGCTTCCAAACTTTTTGCCAAAAATACCAGCCCACCCAGAAACTGAGCTTTCTTGATGAGTGATTCTATTATCCAGGACATCTCCAATATTTTGTGTGTTCTTCTCCAACTTTGTGACCATTACTTTACAGCATTAATGTAAAGGGTCAAATTGCTTGTTAGCATGGACTGTTTCTGTCCACCAGGTTGAAATCAATTAAAAGCCGCTTCTAATGCAAAAAAAGCTGTTAACTGTGACACAGAGGCTCTATTACTGTGTGTCAGCAAGTCTGGTCAGGCCTGACAATCACAGCACCTCCCACAGTGGGGTCATGATATGGATTTAAAAGGTGACATGTAATAGATCGTTTGAAATCTAACAGCACAACGGTTATTAAAGTCACCGTGAAAGCTTTGTAACAACTCTGTAGATGAAATTATGTATACTCTCTGATATGTCCTGGAAACTGTAAACAAAGATGACAAAACAGGTTTTTTTTATATAAAGGACAATGAAAATATGGCAGCAGATTCCCTGTCAGGAAAGAGGACTCTGACCTGCTGCCTCTGGGCAGCGAGTGGCTAGCCCTGCTGCAGCTTTGTAAGTGGGGGAGAAGTGACCCTACAAGCATCCCAGGGCCAAAGGACAAGGATTTGTGTTGGTATCAGGTGATGAGTTTCAGTTGGCCTGACCAATTCAGTGTTCCCCAACTATGGTTATAATCTGTATCTAAAACGTGTCAAGTAATCTGTCACTGGAAAACTAATAACTCACTGATCATTAATATACTTGTGTGATGGATGTATGTAGTGTGTATTATTAAGAATTATGGATCTATGTTGGAATGATTATTAAAATATGTTTAAGCCAGGCATGTCAGGGGGAGTTGGTAAACAAGTCTGTCCTAGACAAAGACATGTTTGCTTCTCTGACCAGCCCCATCACCAGACAAACACTATGAAGGTCCAATTTACATATTAGGTAAACAAAGCTATGAGGGTAACAAATAGGGGAGGAGACAGTATGGCATCTACACCCAGCCCGAGAGAAGCTTGGTCCAGGATTTATTTTTCAAAGAATACACTGCAGAGATTTACTGGTTTATAAAGACAAGGGATCTGAACCTCACATGATAACCAACTGAATCAACTGATTGTAAACAATATCACTGTACTATAAAAGTTTATCAAGTGTGTTATTTTATGAAAGCCTAAGATTCTCTGGTGATTAATATCATCGTAAAATGTATGTATTAACACTATATAAGGAATTATGGATACTTATTGATATTAGGCTTTACAGTATGTCCAAACAAAGGGAGAAACAAGTCTTTCCCAGACAGGAAGGAACATAGCAGCTATTTACCTGTCTCCTATGTAAATTAAGCATGGTGGAATCAAAACAATGGAAGTCTTATACACATGCCGGGGAGTAGCAAGCCCCACAGCATGAGGTCATCCTGCCTCTTTAAATAAGATTGTTGAACTTTGGAAGTTATCAGCAAAGACAGAAGCCATCTTTAGCATCCATCACTAGGTGGACACAAGGGAACAGAACTCTTGCAAGCTGAGAAAGATGGGTCCTTCTACCAAAGAGGGGTTGAAGTCTGTGGGAGCTGAATTAAAGAAACCTGCATAGGCAAAAATCTTTCACCAAGGAAGACAAGGGAAGCCAGCATCTTGTACTTCTGTAAAAGGTCCTGACTGAAGGAAAGTCAGCCCTGGCTGAAAAGAAGCCCTGGTGACAGAAACAATATTGAACAAAGCCTGTACTTTGCTAGTTTAAGTTTTTAGAGTTTTAGGTGCATATTTTCACTTTTTTTATTTGCTTGTGACCCTTTCCAAATTTATTCCTTTTACTTGGCATCAGTTAACCTATGTCTTGTTGTTAATAAATTCACTTTATTTTTACCATAAATTAACTCAGTGCTGTGTTTGAAAGAAAGGTGAATTTACCTCAGTTAATTTAATAAGCTGTAATGTGCTTTTGTCTCTTTAAAGGAGAAATAAACATTATTATTTCTCTGAGCTGTCCAGGAGAGGGCTAGATACTTCAAGGCGCACACAGTTTGGGGGAAATTCGGGACTAGGAGTGTGATGGGGTCACCTTGTTGGTTGTAAGCAAGGCTGGTGGAAGCCAGAGGGGGCTGCGGGGTGGTAGACAGGTTGGGGTCAGAGCTGCTAACCAGGGCTGTATAGCACACAGACACTTAGGGTGTCACCTGCATACTTGTAGGTTGGCTGTGAGCATCTGAGGCTGGAAGCTACAGCAGCAAAGCATTGTGAGGCATCCCAGGGTTACAGGGCAAGTAGTGACAAATCCTTACTGATCTGGATTACACCCCAGAACTCTGTGACAGTAAACTCCTGTGTTTATTTTGAGAAGAGAATCCCCATACAGCTTTAAGCATTCTGATGCCTTGTATAGATCTGTGGCTTATATTTCTTTTTCCCAAAGCCTCTGCACCTCTTTCCATCCTTTCATTTTTCTCTCCTCCCTTTACTGTTCCCCAAATGGACAGAATTTCAGAGGTGCTTCTTTCATGGCTGCATTTGTGAGCAGGCTCCACGCTGGTTTGCCTTGCAAAGCCAAAAGCAGCTTATTTACGGTGGTTTAGAGCTAATCAGATATCCACTACTGTAAGAAACAGTCTGAAATCAGGCTGGGGGTGCAGTTCATTCTCAAAAACGAATGGAAGCTAGGTCTGTAATATTCATGAGCCAATCATTTTTCTGGTTGATTTGGTGTCTGGAGAATGTGAACCTCAAGGAAAATGCTAGCACAAAGTGGGGGTTATTACATATGCTATTAGAGCAGAAAGGTTGGGAAAAAAGCATGACATTTTCCTTTGAAACTTGGTGCTGAAAACTACATTATATTTTTAACTGTGCATCAAAATCCATCTCCCTAACCTATCCCCTTGTACCATCTTAAAACTCCTTAATAGCACTGCTCTTTAGGAGCACCAGCTGAGACGTTATAATGGCACTAGGCAAGCTTCACTACACCTGCTGTCTGCATTTGCTCTCGAGTCGGCACAGAACATTTGGTTTCTACTGGGGGGGAGGGGGAGAACCTCAAAGATTCCATTATTTCCCCCTCTAGTCAGGGGCTATAAGTTTCCAACATTATTCGCCTTAGCAAAATGAATACCCTCTAAGCTAAGATGAGAGATTTAGGAATTGTGAATGAATCTGTCAGTAACATCCTCTAATCTTAATCTCCGTCTTGGACTTAATTCTTAAAATCAGAAGGTGTGTGTGGCAAAATACTAAAATATAAGATTCCACTGAAAAAGAGCCTCACCTGTCTTAACAAAGATACTAAATTCTCTTGTAAGGGATGTCTTTTTACTGACAAGCACCTTAAAGTAAACAGCTCCCCTCCTCCCATATGGTAAAGTGGGGACTGAGAGCAGTGATTCTGAGATTCTATTTTCAGTTCACTTGCTGTGTGACTTTGGGCAAGGCAATGAACCTCTCCAGCTCATTTCACCCATCTGTAAAATGAGGATACTCCTACTTACCTGTCTCAGCAGGTGTTATGCTGTCTAACCAATTAATGGTTTTAAGAGGCACTGAGATCCTCAGAAGTGTGAAGTATCATTTTTGTTAACAATTGTCAAACTCAAATGCCAAATCAGATTAAAAATTCAGAACCTACAGTGTTGTAAACAAGCGATTAGGGGACATGACTGGAGATCTAAAGAGTCTTACAGCAGCTAGAAAGAGCAGTAACTTTAAACGCTGGGCTCCCTTTGACTGGGGTGACACACTGTATGTGTTGCTTTGTGTAGTGAAAAGCAGATGGGCCCACTCTGACTTTAAAGAATTTGTGCCATTTCTAAGTTTATTTTACTTACTAGTTCTTTGTCTTGAAGTTCTGATTCCAGTTCCTGGAGGCGCCTGTTCAGCTGTGCATTTCTTTCCTTCTCTTTATTTATTTCATTGCATTGTTCTTCTAGCTCTTCAATCTTTAAAAAAAGATCATAGCAAACTCCAATTCTCTGCAAATCTAGGGGCAGATCCTCAGCTGGTGTAAACCGTTCCAGCTCCACTGGAATCAATGGAGGTACGACAATTCACATCAACTGAGGATCTCCCCCCCTAGAGTATACCAGTTAGTACAACAGATCAAAGTTACCATTGTTATATTTAAAATGACGAACAACAAAGTAACCCATTTACACACATACTAGGCAGCCTCACAGGATGCATTTATTGTATCTCACATAGTGCCTTATGTAATTACATGGGACTGTGCAAAGCACTGGAATGTCATAATAAGTAATGAGGAGCAATGGATGGGATACATTTGCACTTCCATTTTTATGCAAGTATGAGCCAATAATCTATGGGTTTTTTTAAAAAATATGGTATGAGGAAGTAAGCTCTCTGGAGTTCCCAACATCATCTCCTCAAGGCCTGTCTATTATTCCAGCAGGAATAAGTGGGCTGGATACAGCATTAAAACTTAGCCAGAAGGATTGGTACAGTGTGACAGATGGTGCTTTGTTCTCTCAGACAGGGAATGAGCTTGCTGATTCTATACTTCTTCTAGCCACCTCTGGACTCAGATCTTGTGTGCTGCGCTGCTCCTAGGCCACCAGGCTCTCTCATTAATGTATTTTTAATTCTCACTGTTGGGTTACTCTGGGATTGTACTTGGCATCATTTTAAGATAGACCAATGTGCAAAACTGTCTAACCCAATTAACACAGGAGAAAGAATTTCCCAGCACCCCATACGGGTGCAGCACCAATGCCTATTGAGAAACCTACTTGAGAGAAAAAACAAAGAAGAATCTCTCTCTCTGCAGGAAGATCAATGACATTGTATGCAGACAGTGGGGCTATATCAACCACAGAAAGCATCTGACTGTTGGGCTATAGGTACCTTAACCACTGCATCAGAATAAGGAAGCTTTTTGTGAACCTGCTAATTTTTGACTATACTTAGAGAGAAGTGGCACATTCGCACCTGGTCATGTCAATGAAAGCAACTTTCCTATGTAACATTACACAAAAGCAAACATTGAGTAAATAATTTATGTTGCATGCTATGCTATTTAACTGTAATCTACTATTTCGATCAGCTATTTCTCCCTTATACATAAAAGAAACCTTCGCTGCTAGCCTTGACAATGAACTATTAACTCTTTGCTCTAGGAACCAGATTTATCTAACAACCTAATATTACCTTGATGCTAACAATTAGTGCCAGGCAATCTTGACACCCAGCATGGGTTAAGTGGTAGTCTAAATACAGTGAAAGCTTGTTGTGAAGCACTGATTTACTCTATGGGAATTATCTCCACATTCTGACAGTGACGTCCCCAAACTGCACACAAACAGATATACAATTTCCATCTTGCAAAACAGAGTGAATTCCAATAGGCATTTTAGTGCCCTGACAGACAGGTAAGACAGGTTACATCTGTCTATCAGTGGCACTCCCACAAGCTATAGCATTCTTCACTGGGAGCCAAATGGCATGCAAAAAGGAATGAAAGTCACACCTACCCCTGAAAACAATAGAAAATCAAAAATCACTTGCAATCTGCGCTATACATTGAATGCCCCAGAGATCTGTATACGTGAAAGGCAAAAACAGCAGCAGCAACAGCCCCAGCTTTTTGGAAAGTAGCTTAAGATCAATAGGCTGAAATTATCACTACAAGCAGTATTCACGGAAACTGAATTCCACTGTATTCAGCAGACTTGTACCAGTGCGTGGGCCAATTACAAGCTTTTGATAGATAGCACCATATTATTTTAGTGACAGTACAAGCTACTATTCTAAGCCAGGGTTTTTAAAAATCTAAATTTACATCTCCCAAGTGTTCTCTCTTGTGGTTTTCATTTGATCCCTGTACTACAGTGCTGTGAAATTACACGCTCGGTAAGGAAGGGAAAAAGGCTTTTGGCAACGATCTCCAACAGGCTTATGGAGTGGAAATATGCGGCTTTTAAGCTGGTGGGCCTGATTCTCAGCCTGGCTCCTCCTCCTCCTCCCTTTTTGTGCTTACAGTATTGTGGGTACAACTCGTGTCATCACTTAGCTGTCTGATTTTGAGATTTAATTAGCATTATTGACAGGGTTAAATCAGCCACTTTACCACAATGAGTGAGCTCACGGCATCAATATACTATAGCTAAATAACTTATGAGAAGAGTACACTATGGTAATCGTCTTCATTGGAATTCTCTTTCCTCGCATCCTACCCAACAGCATGGACAGACAATATTATAGCTCCACCAACCAGCGAGCATGGAATCTTGGGTGATATGCAAGTCCCAGCCCACCTACTGGCTCCCAGTTCTTTGCCTCCTGCATGCTGGAAGCAAGAAGTAGCCATCTAAGTCTCCTCTACTCCATTCTTCCTCTCTTTTTAACTTTCTAGCACAAGAAAATACAACAAAGCAGCAGAGAAGCACAACACATGAGTACAAAAGAGATGCCATTGCCGTCTCTGTTCTGCCTAGGCTGAGAGAAGAGGCGCATCGGAAAAGGTTTAGAAAGAACCATATTAAGGATTTTTAAAGCTTAATTAATAATATTACAATAAATATATATTTCAAAATGATAATTCAAAGAGTTTGGGTCTGGATTTTATAACTGGTGGGAATCTGAACTTTGTTTTTTGCTTCTGACCTTTGGTGCTGCTGCTGACTGCCCTCCTCTGCTTGGTTCAGTGCTTGGCTGCAGAGTCCTCAGTAGCTTTTGATTAGTATTTGGACAGCCTAGTACTGCTGGTTATGTTTGTAAATATCATACAGCATGGGCTGTTTGTGAGGACACTGGCTTGGGGCAAGGAAAGAGAAATAGGATAGGAGTCCCCAAGCCAGGGTTCTCTGGCATTTCAAATGGTGCTCTGGGTTCATTTTATCCTATCTAACCCACTCATGTTACCTTGTTCCTGAGTTGATCATTCTCTTCCTTGCATTCTGAAAACTGTTTTTTCCAGTGCTCTACACTGGCAGCAGATTCTTGGAGTGCAGAGGTCAGTCTGGCATTGCTCTCCCTTAGAGTCTGCAGCTCTGTTTCCCATTTCTTTACATTGGAAGAACTGAAAACAACAGGGTAGAGTTAGATTCACTAATGCTTTAGTTCCATTTAGTACTCTGTGAGAACACCTGATTGCAACAGTGGGTGGCAAGCTGAATTAGATACAGTATCCTACTGGAATGACCACTGCACATTGACCCTGTCAGAGAATATCGGACCTGCTCAAGTGTATAGATCACTTGTCTCTAATGAACAGTCCACAGATAATACAAGTTCTAAAGCTACTACATCTAGCATAATAGATGTGCCATTAATTCAAGAAGGAGGAGCTTGTGCTTTTGGAATCAAAAGTACTATTGTCAGTGCCAGATGTGAGGTTTAGTTTAGATGTGTGGTGTTTGCAGTCATGGATTTTTACAGCATTCTTTACTTCCTGTCCTAAGCTGTACTGAATTGTAGCTGTGAATTGTTAAACAGTGGCTGCCTTTCAGGTGGTACCTACACATAGTGTACATATCAGTTTATAAAGCATGTTGGGATCTTTCCGGATGAAAGATAATACTATAGTATTTTATACAGTAAGCCAAGAAAAATATATATACTCTGTAGGTAAAATACTTTCACTTCTTTTGTTTGATTTTAAATATCTATATAGCTATAAAATATTTAGGGTTACCATACATCCGTTTTTTCCCGGACATGTCTGGCTTTTCGGCAATCAAACCCCCATCCGGGGGGGAATTGCCAAAAAGCCGAACGTGTCCGGGAAAAATACCGTCCGGGCACTTCCTCTCCCGCGGCTGCTCTGCTCCTCCCCAGACTCAGACTTCAGCTCTGTTTAAGAGCCAAGCTGCCCGAGCCAGCGCTACCGGCTTCGGGCAGCCCCCGTGCCTCCGGACCCTGCGCCGCCGGAGCAGAGCAGCTGGAGCCGGGGAGGAGAAGTGCCCAGCCGGCGGCTGGGCTCCGGAGTCAAGGGGGCTGCCCGAAGCCGGTAGCGCTGGCTCGGGCAGCTTGGCTCTTAAACAGAGCCGAAGTCTGAGTCAGGGGAGGAGCAGAGCAGCTGGAGCCAGGGAGGAGAAGTGCCCGGCCGGGGGTGCAGGGTCCGGAGGCATAGGGGCTGCCCGAAGCCCGAGTGCTACCGGCTTCATGGTTTGCCGGGCAGCCTCCAGACCCTGCGCCCCCAGCTGAACAGCAGACTGCAGATTCCCGGAGGGCTGTGTCGCTGAAGAGGACACCACAGTCCTTGGAGAGACATAGGTCCTAGAGCAGGAGTGACGGCGGTGAGGCACCACCCAAAGAGGGCACACTAACATGCAGACCTACTTCCCATGACAGCCAGCAGGAGGTGCCAGAGTGGTGAGTGAACCCTGTTACAGCCCCTTATTACTATAGGAATAACACATGACTGTATGTGCTATGCTAAAATAGGACATTGATTATTTTTATTTCCATTTACAATAACGTGGGTAATAGGCAGGCAATAACACAGCTCCCTCTACCACTTTTTTTTTAAATCGCCTAACAATTTTTTAAATAAGTTGTTACTGTATCTACCTTGGTATTTGCCTTTTAACAAGTATAATAATTAGGTCAGATAGCTGATTCCTTATTGAGCCATCCCTGGATATGTATACGTAACCACCCCCGAAGAGTTACTGCACAGGCATTCAATTCAATTTAGATATTACAAGAGATTCACCTTTGGGCTAGAGCAATTTTCAGTTTGTCATTCTCACTTTTCAGATGTGCATCAGCAGAGCCACCATGAGATGCCTTCTCGTCATCTGTTCCATTTATGCTGGATGCCCGAGTAGAAGATGGTGTTTCACGTCCAGATTCCTGCAGCACAATGCACAAATGAGTGTTAACACAAAATCGTGGAAATGTAGGGCTGGAAGGGACCTCAAGCGTTTATCAAGTCCAGGCCCCTGTGCTGAGGCAGGACCACATAAACATAGACCATCCCTCACAGGTGTTTGTCCAACCTGTTCTTAAAAATCTTCAGAGAGGGGGATTCCGCAATCCCCTTGGAAGCCTATTCCAGAGCGTAACTACCCTTATAGTTAGAAAGTTTGTCCTAGTAACTAACCTAAGTCTCCCACGCTGTAGGGTATGTCCATTACTTCTTGTCCTGCCTTTAGTGGACATGGAGAACAATTGATCTCTGAGTCTATCCTCTTTATAACAGCGCTTAACATATTTGAAGACTCATCAGACCCCTCTTCAATCTTCTTTTTCAAAAGTAAGCATGCCCAATGTGACCCAGAAACCTCTTGGTGCCAACTGGCAGAGGGCACAAGGATGTTTATAGAGTTTTACCAGGATCCCCTGTGGCAGATGTATGTATATCAAATTTACCAGAAGGTGACGTGAGGTATATACCAAGAACCAAGAGCCCACGGGTCATCATCATAATTATTATATGTATGCATAATGTTTAAGGAATTATGTATCGGTACTGAAAATTTTCATCGTAAGGTATGTGAGTTAAAGCATGTCACCAGAAGGTGATAAACAAGCTTCTGTCATGTAGGAGGGAAAAAAAGATGTTTCTCTCTCTCTCTGGCTGCTCATGCGTCTATTCTGTATTGTCTGCTTTGCAGTGGAGGCCTATTTGCAATACTGAGCCTGATGCTAAGCAGAAGATTGCAGATTCAACAAGAGAGGAAAGCTGCAGGAAAAAACAAAAAAAGCATGAGGGTATCCTGTTTACAAGTAAAGACAATGGATGTTTGGGGCATAACTGGGAGTACTGAGGTACATTCCAGATCCTTCAACAAGGAGACAAACTGTCAGCGTGTTCTGCCTTATGAAAGGAGGGTCATGGCCAACCTGGTTGGAAAATACTGCAAAGACTTTGGATGAGCTCAATTTAATTAGACAGAACAGTATCTTGGTAGTTAAGTCTAGGATTTAAAATGCACATTATGATTTTATTTTACATGCAACTATTTGTTTCCAATATTTTACTTGCTACTTCTCAAATCTCTGTACTTTGTGAAGTAAATTCTTACTAGTTTTCACTATAAACGTTATTTAAGTGCTGTGTGTCAAATCGAGTGGTGACCTGAAGGGAAGCTAGTAAGCTGGTGTGGACTGCTTTGTTGGGAGCAGCAAATCTGTGAATCCTGTGTGTAGTAGACCAGCAGCTGGTCACTCCAGGGGGACTCTCGGAGAGCTATAGGATTAGAGTGCGCCTAACCGGAAGAGAAAGAGCAGAGCCTGTGTTGCCCATGGCCTCTGGAGTTGGGGAGCTGACCTAGGGTGACCAGACAACAAATGTGAAAAATCAGGACGGGGGTGGGGGGTAATAGGAGACTATATAAGAAAAACATCCAAAAATCGGGACTGTCCCTATAAAATCGGGACATCTGGTCACCCTAAGCTGACCCCAGCAGGCACAGACAAGCCTGCCTCACACTAAGGGCAGGTAGTAATGAGGAGCTTTGCAATCCTGGGAACCCCCGGGGAAGCGTCTCCGTTTTTTAAAAACTTTTCCTCATATATCAGGCTTTCTAACCCATTTATTATTTTTGTTGCTGTCCTCTGGACTCTCTCCAATTTATCCACATCCTTCCTGACGTGTGGTGCCCAGAACAGCACGCAGCACTCCAGCTGTGCCTCACCAGTGTCAAGTAGAGTGGGACAATTACCTCCAAGGTCTTACAAATGATACTCCTGTTAATGTACCCTAGAATGATATTAGTCTTTTTGCAACTGCATCACAGTTTTGACTCAATTTATGACCTACTGTAACCCCCAGAATCCGCACTACCACCTAGCCAGTTATTCCCCATTTTGAAGTTGTGCATTTAATTTTTCCTTCCCAACTGTAGTAGTTGGCACTTCTCTTTACTGAATTTCATCTTGTTGATTTTATACAAATTCTTCAATTTGTCAAGGTCATTTTTAATTCTAGTCCTGTCCTCCAAAGTGCTTGCAACCCCTCTTGGCTTGATGTCATCTGCAAATTTTAGAAGCCTACTCTCCACTCCATTATCCAAGTAACTAATGAAAATACTGAATAGTACCAGACCCAGTGGGAACCCACTAGAAATGCCCTCCCAGTTTGACAGCAAACTACTGATAACTACCTCTGTGAACAGTCTTTCAACCAGCTGTGCACCTTATACTAATTTTATCTAGACCACATTTCCCTAGTTTGCTTATGAGCATGTCAAAAGCCATACTAAAATCAAGATAAATAACATCTACTTCTTCCCCCTATCTACTAGGCCAGTAACCCTGTCAAAGAAGGAAATTAGGTGGTTTGGCATGATTAGTTCTTGAAAAATCCATGCTGGCTATTTCTTATAACCCTATTATCCCTCTGGGTACTTACAAACTGATTGTTTCATAATTGGTTTCAGTATCTTTCCAGGTATCAAAGTTAGGTTGACTGGTCTATAATTGCCCCACACAAAGCATCTTTGTTTCCCTTTTTAAACACATGCCTACTTCCTTCTCCCCTCCCCCCGCAAAAAGCTCAGTGTCACTGAAAGGAAGTAAGCATTTACTTTTGTGACATAACATAGTAGGTATGTGACACAAAATGCAATGGCAGATTGCCTGGCATGGCCTATATGAGGTAATGCTGTTGTTTGGGATGCCACTGTTTGTGACCCAGATAAAGAAGTAAAAAACAGTTTCTCTTCTTGTCAATCAAAATGCAGTCCTATCTTTATCTTCACATTGACTTTATCGGTACAAGTAAATATAGGTATCATAAGAGGTCACATTATATACCATGTCACGTTATATATTTGCACTAAGCAAGAATATTTCTGATTCCCTTTAAGTAATGACAGATCGCTCCTTACCTGAGCCTAGCGATACCACCAGTGTGCACCAGTAGCCACTGGGACTGGTGAGTAGTGACCCTGACATCTGTGCTATTTGTAACCTTGTCCCATGTCAAGTCAGTGAGACCAGGAAATAAAGACCAGTCTCTTACCAGCTCTCACATGCATCACATCTTTATGGCATACTAGACTAACACATTGTAACAGTAGAGGTAATATTTAGAGAAGAACATTTAAAACACAGAACAGTAATAAAAAACTATCACAATGAAGTGCTCTGGGGGCAAAAGGCAGCCTCTTTTCAAAGAGAAAAAATATAATGATTTACAAAATTGTAGTTCGCAAAATTTTCCAGAAGAATATTTTAAAATCAGTTTAAGCTACTAGAGCAAAGAAACACTACTGGAAGTTGTGAAGTAAAAAAAAAAAAAAGACTTTCCTACTCCCAAGAGATTAACATCACACACTTTTTAGCAGTGTCAGTTAGCTTCCTTTGCTTTACATTAGACTCAATGGCCACGGTGGGTTTTTTTGTTTTTTTTTTAAGCATCTAATCTCAGGCTGGTGTAGGGACCTAAACAAGGGGATTGATTTTCAGAAGAAATGAACACTAAGCAGTTCTCACTGATGTCATAAAGGCACTTCTGATTGTGCAGTTGAAGTAATCGCTAAATAGAAGTTATTCTAACTTTCCTCCAAAGCAACACTTTTATGCAAAACACAATGAATGAGTTCCCATTAAACAAGGATTAATTCTTAGCTAGCTGTAGACTTCATGGAATTATAATGAATTATTGTAAGGGACTATGACAAAGCTTGTGATAAAACTTGATTTCAACATATTCTAACAAAAACAATCAATCAACAGTGGGTATAGTGGCGTCTTTCTAAACTAAACTGTCCCAGACAGAACGAGGAGTACTTGTGGCACCTTAGAGACTAACAAATTTATTTGGGCATAAGCTTTCGTGGGCTAAACCCCACTTCATCAGATGCATGGAGTGTAAAATACAGTAGGAATATTACACACACACACACAAAACATGAAAAGATGGGGGTTGCCATACCAACTCTAACGAGACAAATCAATTAAGGTGGGCTATAATCAGCAGGAGAAAAAAAACTTTTATAGTGATAATCAGGATGGCCCATTTCAAACAGTTGACAAGAAGGCAGGGGTGAAAGCAGGGCCGGCTCCAGGCACCAGCTTACCAAGCAGGTGCTTGGGGCGGCCCCTCCGGAGAGAGGCGGCAAATGCGGCAATTCGGCGGACAGTCCCTCACTCCTGCTCAGAGCGAAGGACCTTCCCCCGAATTGCTGCCGCAGATCGTGATCACGGCTTTTTGTTGTTGTTGTTTTTTGTTTGTTTGTTTGTTTGGCTGCTTGGGGCGGCCAAAACCCTGGAGCCGGCCCTGGGTGAAAGTAGAAATAGGGACTTACCGGTACGGGGCTGGGTTGGGGCCAGCTCTGGCTCTCAGAAGGGGCGGGGCCTCAGGCAGAAGGGGCAGGGATGGAGGGATCAGAGCCAGCCCAAGCCTGCCTTGTACCGGTAAGTGCCCTCCCCCTCCCCCGCTGGGGTAGCAGCGGCAGCTGGGGGCTCCAGCAGCAGTTTAAAGGGCCCAGGGCTCGGCCGCTGCTAAGGCCCCAGCCCTTTAAACCACTGCCGGAGACCATGGCTGCCGCTGCTACCCCAGGGCTCCGGCAGCAGGGCTCTGGGGGCTATTTAAAGGGCCCGGGACTCCCCTGCCTCTACCGCCCTGGGCCCTTTAAATAGCCGCTGGAGCCTGCTGGAGCCCTGGGGTTGCAGTGGCAGCCTGGGGCTCCGGTAGCAGTTTAAAGGGCCGAGGCCATAGAGGCAGCGGGAGCCCCAAGCCCTTTAAATAGCCCCGGAGCCCCACCACTACTCCAAGGCTCTGGGGGCTATTTAAAGGGCCCAGGACCCCCCTGCTTCTACCATTAAATAACCCCCGGAGCCCGGCTACCACTACCCCTGGGCTCCAGCAGCGGGGCTCTGGCGGCAATTTAAAGGACCTGAGGCTCCAGCCGCTGCTGGGACCCCAGGCCCTTTAAATTGCCGCCTGGGGAAGCCGGGCTGCCCAGGTACGGTGCACTGGCTCTTGCCGCTACTCCGTACCGGGGCGTACCAGCTTACTTTCACCTCTGCAAGAAGGTGTGAGTAACAGTAGGGGGGGAAATAGCATTGGGAAATAGTTTTTAATTTGTGTAACGACCCATCCACTCTCAGTCTTTATTCAAGCCTAATTTAATGGTGTCCAGTTTGCAAATTGACATACAGACCTAAAGTTGCAATTCTTCAACAAAAAAACTTCAAAAACAGACTCCAATGAGAAACTGCAGAACTGGAATTAATTTGCAAACTGGACACCATTAAATTAGGCTTGAATAAAGACGGAGTGGACGGCTCATTACACAAACTAAAAACTATTTTCCTATGCTAATTTTTCCCTCTACTGTTACTCACACCTTCTTGTCAACTGTTTGAAATGGGCCATCCTGATTATCACTACAAAAGTTTTTTTTCTCCTGCTGATAATAGCTCACCTTAATTGATTTGTCTCGTTAGAGTTGGTATGGCAACCCCCATCTTTTCATGTTCTCTCTGTGTGTGCGAGTGTGTGTGTATGTATGTATGTATCTATCTTCCTACTGTATTTTCCACCCCATGCATCTGATGAAGTGGGTTTTAGCCCATGAAAGCTTATGCCCAAATAAATTTGTTAGTCTCTAAGGTGCCACAAGTACTCCTCGTTCTTTTTGCTGATACAGACTAACACGGCTACCACTCTGAAACCTGTCCCAGACAGGTGTACTCCATGGCCATACATTATAAACTCCCTTTCCACCAGTCACCGTAAGGGATGGTAAAGCCTTACCTGCAGACAAACTATAGTTACCCAACATCTATGAATCACCAAACTTGGATAATGAAATACATGAGAACTCAAACTACACTATCTACATGACATTGTACAAACTGATCTCTAACACAGCCCCAACCACACACAAAAATGAGTTGGGCAACTGGCACAAGCAAGCGTTACAACAGATTCCATTTATTGATTGCTGAAATACTGCAGTGAGGCGAAGTCCTCAGTGACCACCACAATGAAGAACTATGTCAAAGAATATATAGATGACCTTGTTATTTTTAAAAATTATTATAACTCAGTAAATTCCTGAAAAGACTATTATATTTAAATGAGAAAGAGAAGGAGAGAGAGCACACAAGAAAAAGAATATTCCTCCGGCAATGTTAAAGACCAGTAGTTAACAATGATATTTAACCATCTTCTTTGTTGACACTTTAAACTAGCTGCCAGAAGCAGGTATATTCCACTGTTGAAGCTAGTCTCAAATCATTTTTCCTCCATGTGCGTGTGTGTGTGTATATATATATATATATATATATATATATATATATATATATATATATATATATATATATATATATATATATACACACAATATAGAGAGAGAGTACAGAAAAATGACTTACTTGGGAATGATTGCTTGAGGTCTCTATTTTCTCTTGAGATCTGTCTCTTGCTAGTTTGGCAGCTTCTTTTACTTCCTGGAATTTCTCTGCAAACTGACAAATGCATGAAGTATATTTATTAAAATTATTTAGGACACATTAACTGTTCAGAATAGTATCTTTATATGGTTTCTTTGTAGTCTGCAAAACCCCATGACCATACAATCGCTTATGGCAATTTTTAAATTTTAGATATGAAACATTAAGTGTGTGCTTGATTTGAATTAGAAACAGATTCCCTTAAAAGGGATGGTAGTCACTGTTTTGAAAGCAGGGCAATATCTCCATAGTTTCTTTAGAAATTACTAATAAAAGTCTGGGGGAAAAAGTGAACGTGATTTTTTTTTTAAATGTTCATCATTTATTGAAGTTTGAGGATAAAAGATGTAGGTTTAGATTAAGGGTTATCAAATGTCTTTTGTTCTGAAGGGAAAGGCAACTGAAGGAAAGAATATAAATGAGCTTGAGAGACATTTGGGGGATTGAGGACAGGGTGTCATAAAGGAACAGGAAAGTGAAATTAAGGTAACCCCTCCACCCCAAAAATAAAGCAGGAATGTGGGAGCAAATGGCCTCTCTCTTAAAAGTCTTATTACCTTATGGCTGATAAAAATAAAGATATTAGACAATGTCTGAAGACATAAAAGCTTTGGATGTTTCTGTTCACATAAAATGTTAATTCAAATCCCCAGGTAAAAATGCAGTAAAGGTTTTATAGTTAAATCTAAAGATGGGATTTTCAAAACCAAGTTCCAGTAGTCTTTGTACTTCCGAATTACCTTGGTGCTTTTGAAAGGCCCATCCTAAGGCCTTATAAATCAAAGGCCTCATTCTGCTGTTTTGGTCTTATATGCAAACCCCAATTATTAACATAACCATTTAATTTTGTGGGTCCTGCCCCAAAAAACACAGTTTCAAGAAGTGGAGAAGGGAGGTATTTAAATAAAAAGTATTCAGTATGAGGGAGGGTGTCTGTAACACTTTGACTGTGTCTTTCACTTCTACCAAAGGCAGTTCAAACTTACATGAATTTATTGTAGAGAAATTTCTAATATTGGAAAGGGAAGACAACATGAAACTTGCTCAACAGTCAGCCATATTGCCTTTCAGACAGGTATATTTCCCTCCCTAAATAGCATCCAAGATGTAGAAGCCACCTTTTATTACTTCAGTGTAGCTCATTCCCCCTCCTTCCAACAGTGATTTTTTTAAAATCACCTGAATAGATCAATCTATTAAGCACCTCTCCACTGAAACAACTGGGCATGGCAGAGCGATGGTTGAGAATATATATAATGAAAAACAACTAAAACACAACAAACATTCAAATGTGAAAAAAACTACACTTACACTAAAATCCAGGAACAGAAGGGAGAACTATATGCGAGAAAGGGACAAGGGAAGAGTTAGCAGGGGGGAAAAGGGTTGTCACAATAAAAATATATCTTGAAAAGGAGGGGAGGGATGGACTGAGATGGATTATAAAGAGGGAGTACCAAAGGGAAATCTCAGTCATCTGTGAAGTACAATGGTGAAATCCCTAAAAAGTGAGTGTCAAAACAAAAAGAAGAACAGGAGGACTTGTGGCACCTTAGAGACTAACAAATTTATTAGAGCATAAGCTTTCGTGGACTACAGCCCACTTCTTCGGATGCATATATATGCATCCGAAGAAGTGGGCTGTAGTCCACGAAAGCTTATGCTCTAATAAATTTGTTAGTCTCTAAGGTGCCACAAGTCCTCCTGTTCTTCTTTTTGCGGATACAGACTAACACGGCTGCTACTCTGAAACCTGTCAAAACAAAAGTACCCCTCAGGAAGAAGGTCAAAAGAGGCACAAATATAGCCGTGGACTACACCAATAATAAAACCACATGATTCAATTCTTCAAAATTATATCAAGTCTATCCAAAGCCATTACAATGGTTAGCACTCAGCACTTTTATCACACATTCCATCCAAAGATCTCAAAGTTCTTGCACACATTCATGAATTCGGTCACACAACAACTCTATCAGGTAAGTAAGTACCGTCACCTCAAATTTACAAGGATGGTAGCTGAGGCAGAGAGAGAGATGACTTGTTCAAGACCACACAGGGATTTGATATATGCTTCAGCAGCTGACACATTTATTATGGGGTTCTTACACCTTTCTCTGGTAGTGCCCATTGTCAGAGACAGGATACTGGACTATCCTGAACAACATTATATTACATATACACATATTCTATTATATATACACACACACATACACGAACATGGAGATTGCTGCTAGAACATTGGAAGATTAGTTTTATCGATTACCATAATTCAGCTCTTACACAAGCCTAGAAAAAATTATATCAGTAGTTAACACATTATATAAAACACACACACAGTGAGTGGAAATTACCATGCAACATATGTCATCGTAGGATTCCATTGGATGGGCATGCATGTGCTTAAAGCCAAGGGGAATTTCAGATATAATATAGAGAGGGTTGTGAATATGATCTGTGAAGGTACATATGAAAACACTGAACTACAGAGTCCAGCCACCTTCAGCTGGAGTTGCATATGAAAAGAGTTTACTATTTGAGGGAACGTACAGGTAGTATATATGTGATTCAGATATATCTGTAGACCTATAAAATTCACTGAATACAACTGCACTTATGTTTTGTCCTTGAGTCATGAAACCCTAACCTTTCTAGGTAAAATACATTTTATGTTGCAACTGTTGTTAGACCAAAACATCTATAACAACAAGATTATTTCTAGCATATTGTGTCAAAAATAAGCTCCAAACTTGGGTATCTTTAAGTCAGAATACAGTTTATATTAATGTTATATTGAGTCGCTCTCTTACAATAAATCTTCTGTATCAAAATTCCTATGAGTCTAAGTGCACTAGAAAAAAAGATGAAAAACTGGAAAAAAGTAATCTTTCAAATTTGATTTCTGAAACTATCCTCATAATGGACACAGATGACCGCTCTGAAAAATGTGTGCTGTGAAGAGAACATTTTCCACAGTTCAATATAAAAACATTATATGTGAATATATGAAACATCCTCCCCCATTCTTTAAAATACACCTCTACCCACATATAATGTTGTCCTTGGGAGCCAAAAAATCTTACTGTGTTATAGGTGAAACCGCGTTATATTGAATTTGCTTTGATCCGCCGGAGTGCGCAGTCCCGCCCCCCCGGGAGCGCTGCTTTACCGCATTATATCCGAATTCATGATATATCGGGTCACGTTATATCAGGGTAGAGGTGTATAATCAACAATGATCTCAGTCTAGTTGTGTGATTTTTAGTCAAGGCTAAAGTTTACTAATAAATTTTATTTAAATAAATGTGCTTCTAGCAGCAAAGAGCAACAAAGGAATTGTCCACCAACTTAAAGGGACATCTTCACTTTAAAAACAAACACTCACATTTCTGAATTATTTTTACCCACTATTGTGGCTAGAGTTAAAGGTTATTGTAACTGAAATTATAATGAAAAATATTCTCCATTTGTTCAGTTTGTTACTTTATGCATTTGTTAGCATTCAGTGCATAAACAGTTTTGCTGTTTCCTCTTTAGAAATGTCTTTTTTTCTGCCTAATTTATACCTGTTGGATTCCACTAAACAATCTCTGCTTTTCACTGTTCGATAGGTGCACTTAGCTCTTGTGAGAAATGAAAGACTTACACCTGACTGCTCTTCTAACTATGTAGCCATTGTAGTGGCAGACTAAACTTCTGCACCATTTCCAGGGCCAATTGCTACATCAGCAACAGACAAGACATTTCTGAGGGAGGTTACAGAGTGTCTATAGAACTTCTGTGGCATTGGTAATGCATGTATCCCCAATCCACTGTTGGCTGCAGAATCACAGGGATCCTGTTTTCTGAGAATTGTTAATATATTATGCCCCCTGACCCCCGCCCATTGGTATTAAAACCTGTGTGTCACTTCCGTGATCTGGACAGGCCATGAGACATTAAACCAGCATAACAGCTGGTTGTTTTTAATGTGTACTTTGTAATTAAAATGGTTAATTGTAAGCTTAGTAAGATCCTACTAAATATATTTTTAAACAAAGAAATGTAAGGAGTGAGTGAGATTTTCTAGAGACTGGAGGTATGTTTAGTTATTTAAAGTCTTTCAAAAAGTTGCCTCATTCCTCATCCGCACTCTTCTTTTCCCCTAATGCCACTACTGTAGCTATTTCAAATGAACTCTTTTGGGCTGACAAACCTATCCAAAATTAGCAAAGGAAGGGAGAAAGGGAAAACAGCAACTAATCGTTGCTGCAGGTTTGAAAGTACATTTCAGAGCCAACCCCAGCTTCTGCAGCCAGTTATGAATTATATATGACATCTCACAGCACTCCAGCAAACTATGGGCACAGGCTGCATGAAAGGAAGGATTTGTTGCTACCAAATCTTGACAAGTGTTTTTGGTCTTGGGAAAGCGTAGCATACAAACACTATATTTGGTTATGAATCACCCCTGCGGATATTTAATGGGGAATTGAACGTGCGAAGAGGTGTCACATAATATGAATTATTTGAAAGTCACTTGAATCTGCAGATAGTCATCCACAGAAATATATATTTTAGTAAATGTTACATTTTACATGTTTAAGGTTTTACATTTCTGGTGTTATGTTTTATTCCTCCTAAGCACAAGTTGCGCCAGTGCCAGAGCTATAAAGCAGCTGCCCCCCCCCCTGGGTCCCCCCAACCAGTCTCATTTATATTTAATTGCCAGCTCATTTTGCAGGAAGCACTTGGAAACTAGGCTGCATGAAATTTGCCATTTATGTTTTGTGAATGAGTTAAGATAATGGCCCACAATTAATGAGTGGCTCATTCTGGCGATTCTCTTTGATATACCAGGTTTTAGAGTAGCAGCCGTGTTAGTCTGTATCCGCAAAAAGAACAGGAGTACTTGTGGCACCTTAGAGACTAACACATTTATTAGAGCATAAGCTTTCGTGGGCTGCAGCCCACTTCTATATGCATCCGAAGAAGTGGGCTGTAGCCCACGAAAGCTTATGCTCTAATAAATTTGTTAGTCTCTAAGGTGCCACAAGTACTCCTGGTTTTTTTTGATATACCAGTTCAGGCATGCCATGTCACGTCTCTATCATCAAATGGATTGGCAGAGAAGTTAGGAGAAACAGCAAAGAATTCAATTAAAAAAAAGCTCTGATGGGCGGAAGAAAGCCATTGCTAAAATATCACAACACACCTCACTATGGTTCTTTATGAAGTCACCAGCTTAGAAACTACCGGGCTGAAGGCAAAAACCTATTGCCAATAAGCTTCTGAGGCAAATAATTAAGCCCGAAGTAGTTACAAGAGAGCTGTATGGAAACAGGAACAGGAACTGAAGCAGCCCTACAATAAGAACAACAAAATTATGCAGATGGCAAGAATATCAGATTCCAGACAAAGTAGCTGGCAATTTACACCAAAGCAAGAGCTACACTATCCACCCCAAGCTCATATGACATAATCCATGCCTGAAAACCTCTTTTACAGCAGGAACAAAAGATGGCTGAACAAAAGCAGAGGACAATGACTCTGTTTTTTGACAGCTAACCTAAGTCAGTGGCCACTGATAGGGTTGCCAACTTCTAATCACACAAAACCGAACTCTTGCCCCGCCCCCTGCCCAGAGGCCCCGCCCCTGTTCACTACACACCCACACACCCCATTGCTCACTCTCTCTCACTCACTTTCACAGGGCTGTGGCAGCGAGTTGAGGTGCAGGAGGGGATGAGGGCTCTGGATGGGAGTGCAGGCTCTGGGGTGGGGCCAGAAATGAGGGGTTCAGGGTGCAGGAGGTGGTGAGGGCTCCAGGTACAGGAGGGGGCTCCGGGCTAGGGCCTATGGGTTCGGAATGTGGGAGGGGGCTCAGGGCTGGGGAGGGGGTGCGGGTGTGGGAGGGGGTGCAGGTTTCAGCGTGGGGTGGGGGATGAGGGGTTTGGGGTAAGGAGGGGGCTCAGGGCTGGGGCAGGGGGTTGGGGTGCAGGAGGGGTGAGGGCTCCAGCGGGGGTGTGGGCTCTGGGATGCTGGAGGGGGCTGAGGTCTGGGACAGGCGGCTCCCGGAAGCAGCTGGCTTGTCCAGCTTCTAGACAGAGGGACCGGGGGCTATGTGCGCATCCCTTGCCCGCAGGTGCCACCCCCGCAGCTACCATTGGCCCCGATTCCCAGCCAGTGGGAGCTACGGAGCCGGCGCTCAGAGCAGGGGCAGCGCTCGAAGCCTCTTGGCCACACCTGTGGCTAGGAGCCAGACTTTAGCCCCGCTGCACCGCCAACCAGTCTTTTAGCGACCCGGTCAGCATTACTGACCAGAGCCGCCAGGGTCCCTATTCAACTGGGCATTCCGGTCAAAAACCCTAGACACTGACCCCAGTCATGTGACAGGTTTATTAAAAACTTTTGTAACTGTGGCCTATTGTCAGGAGATTGGGGCCAAGAAATAAAAAACAGTTTCTTATCAGCACTCTCCTGTCACCCTTTTATGACAAGGTCCATGCAAAAAAGTGTACATGCACGGGAGGAGTATATCCACACGCTCCATAACTCTACTGTGTTCCACAAATCAGGTGTGGAATCTTACGCTCTCTTTATTAAAAAGAGATAGGCCTATACGATGCTGGATTGGATAAGTGTTGTTTGGTTTAGGTATCAAAACTACGTGTGTGTGTTAGAAGGTGCCCAGTAAGGATTTTGTTGCCTCAGAAGACTGAAGTGCACTCGCTAGCAAGGGAGTTACCTGTGTTTTAACATTTTATAGAATTCAGTGGTATACCCTTCCAGCCCAGGACTTCTCCCTGATTTTAATGAAAAAATCACTTGCGGCCTACTGGTGAGAGCATTGGACTAGGACTCAGGAGGCTAGGTTTTATTCTCAGTTTGGCCACTGGCCCGCTGGGTGACCTTGGGTGAGTCACTTTTCCTCTGTGTCTCAGTTTCTCCATCTGAAAAGTGCTATGTAAGAGCTAGGTACTTTTATTATTTCTTCCTATGCTATTGGGCCATCAAGTACCTCCCTTTCACTCTGTCAGTCTGGGCATTTTACTATCTTGCAGTATGATTCCTCCCCAGTTCGTAGATCCTTTGGCAAACAGGGGAGCTGTCTTTTTTTTTTTATTATTGTTGTCAGTATTCTAATGCTATTTTCGCATTCTTAATCTCTTTGACTAAGTCTACATTATTAGACACATTGCTTCTGCAAAATTTGTTCCTCTAACTTTTCCCGGTTTTACCAATATCTTTTTTCCCCTATAACTACGGCATACTATAGCATGTCCCCTCATTACTGCTTTAAAGGCTTCCCATCTAGTTCCCCGGGTATATCCCATGAGCTATTGTCCTTAATATAATCATCAATGTGGTTTTCCATTTCATACACAAAGTCTGTGTCTTTTAACAATATATTACTAAATATCCAGCTTTTATTAATCCTGAACTGGACTTTATTTTCATGAAGACAGGAACAGAGTCAGAGATATTCCATTCTAATATTAAGATTTCATGTAGGAAACCTTTTGATATTAAAATTAAATCTATTCTAGTATGTGGTTTTGGCAGTTTCAGAGAAAAAAAGCAAAATCCAAATCTCCATTGCGTCCTGTCCTTTATATACTAGTTCCAGCATTTGAGCTTCTTTAGATGGACCTTGTCTTGTTGGTAGTTTATCCCACATTGTGGTTAGACGGCTATTGAAGTCACCTGCCACTATTACCTTTGAATTCTGGACCATTACAATTACTCCAAAATTATTTCTGAAGAAAGGTATATTCCTCACTTGGTGCATAATTGTTACACGTTTGCCCTCTGCACACCCATCTGCCTTCTGAATAGGTTTTAATCCTTTTACATTCCCATTCTACTTAATACACACACCACTCTCTCATGGGAGCTGAAAAGATATTCCATGGTACACATTCCTTTTAAGATTGATTCTTCTGTTTTGAGATAAGTTTCCTGAAGCATTGCCACAGATATGTTCTCCTTTTTTTAAAGCAGGTAATATTTTTTCGTTTTACTGGATGGTTTAGTCTTGTAACATTCCAGGAGAACCAGATTGTTACCAGGACACATTTCTAGTCACCCCACGAGCAAAAACAATTTTGCATGAACATTTTTACAAATGTGAAATATTTGCAAAAAATGCAATGGTGTGGAAAATGCATGAACTCAGTAAGACCAACTTAATAAAAACAAGTTCATGTAGAATTCAGTCACGCAACTGACTGAAAGTAAACACATCACATCCAACAGGCTTTTCCTTTCTCTACAACAGTCAGTCTTCTTTCAGATCCAAGAAGCAGCTTTTAAAATTTCAACACTAGTACCTCTCAAACCAAAACATGCAAGAAGACAGAGGGAGATTAATGGAGACTGTTTGGAATGCCCAAGGACAGGATATTTGGTTAACTGATAGAACAGTGCCAATAAGGGCGGCGTGTTCATGCTTAAAACATCAACTATGAGTTAGATAAGTACCTTCTTTTATTTTGTGAACAAACATTCTGGTTGCTTGACTTGCGTTTGCAAAGTATTAATTGAATCACTGCGAGAGCGTATTGTTTACACTACTAGTTATTTATTACCAGAGTTGGCTGGATATTTTACAAGCCTTCATTGTAACCAAGCCCTGCTCTGCAGACAAGTGACATGGGGGAGCTAGAACTACAATCCTCAGCCCTCTGTTCCAAAATCACAGGCATACACCAGCTGAAATAAAGGAGAACTTTCCTTTATAGTCACTTGTAAAGTCCCCTTAACATCAAAGGGACAGCCACTATGGGTCAAAGTCACTCATCAACACCCAAACCAGTCCACCGCTACACTACATTCAAGGCCATATGTACTTCATAGGAAGACAATTTTGGATTCTAGATAAGCTTATTAGTTGGATGTCACTGCTAAAATGATAAAGACTTCACTGCAATATAAATGCAATATAGAGTTAAACATGCATAGGCAGCCTAACTTTGGCATTTTTTGACATTTTAGTGCTTCACTTTGTATCCTTAATGTTCTTTTAATGTAGCTTTTGTATAAAATTAGCATGTAGTCTAGGAAAAGAGATGCCAAGAAACTGCTTAGACTGTATTTGAGAACATCTAAAAAACTAAGCTTCAAAATTTTATAGCCTTTTGTTTTTATAGAGGGCCACAAGTGATCAAATTAAAATGTATCCTTGTGTCAGTGAACTTTTGTAAACCTTCACTGAGGCTCTATAAGAAACCGCTGGATAGTTAAGAGTTTAACAACTTGTATGTAGAGAAGAAGAATTAATGAGCTGCCAAGAAATTCAGTTTGTGAGACTCCTACCAGATTGGTACCGACAGTGCAGCAGTTCCTTAACTCACAAGAACCACCCCAACTGCTGTTTCAGAAATAAAAGGAGCCCCGTTACCTTTGTTAGCTGCTGTTCGGAGGAAAAACCCAAACCAAACACAGTGTTTGCTCTGCTGTCTGCCCACTGACCAAACTTCTGCGATGTTTTCGTAAAGGTCATATTAGGTGTGATTGTGCTGTTTATAATCACCTGTTTTAAAAAAGTTTAAAAAATAATTAGATACAGAAGCAACATCTGAAATGCATATTCTAGCATCATTATTCAGAATGATTAGCAGGTTCCCAATCTAAATTTGGAGTTTGCGGTAGGCATGAAGCATTTTACCTACTTATGAAATATTTTAATACCTTGACTCACTTGATTCAGATGCTCAATAACTTTTTATTTAAAAAATGCCACTGTGGTCCCACAGCTTACTACTCCTGCACTATTTCATTGAAATTAGAATTCTGTCATAATCAAAGAGGAAGTAGATTACTTTAGCAAGGTGAAAATGAGTGAAAATGTTTTTCCCTCTGTAGATGGGAGAATCCACAAATCCACTACTATTAAATGAGAGCTCACAGAGCATCAGGAAAATGCTTCCTTTGAGGAGTTGAAATACTAATTGACTGCTGGCCTGGCAATGTTACAGGAAAAATCTTTGGACATAAAAATAATTCATACAAGGAAAAAATATAAAATTAGTCCCTGCAATTTCTATAGGAATGTTACAGATTCCAGACAGAGATGTCTTTTTTCTATTCTCCTCTCTTGCTAACTTCATTTTGTTTGGATTTTTTCCTGCAATCTTCCAATTTCCAGGAATTTCTTTTGACTCATGTATTTTGCCATATTTTGTTTTGTTTTATGATCTTCTTTGTAAATGGGTATATTTGTAAATAAATGCATTTATTAGATGCTCCCATAAAACTTTCAGTAAGCATTATAATAAATAGCCAGTCAAAAATACTTCTACATACACTATTAACAGCTTCCAATACCTTGTGTAAGAGTCAGGTGCATCCAAGGCCAAGAGTTCTGGGATGAAGGGCAGTGTCTTTGTTGGGAACTCACAGAAGCACTTGCATTTTTAGCATTTTATAGGCACTAGGAACTTAATTCTTCACTGCTTAGCACTTTGTGTAGCCATCTACCTACTTAGCACACGTATAAATGACCACATAAGGAACTAGGCAGGGGAAAGTCAGGCACTGGGGCTGGGAAGGATGTACTTTGTAGGGATTGTTTTACACACACACACACACACACACACACACACACACACACACACACACTATTTTGATTGTCATTTTTCTCCTCCCCACCATTTCTGAACTCCTCTCTCCCATTGTCTTTCTGTTTTCCCTCCTGTTCCCGGTCCTTCCTTGTCCCCTTCTTCTCAATGACTCCCTTGCTCTTTTTTCCTCCATCTGCAAGCATGCTCGCTGCCCCATCGGTTCTTCTCTCATTCCTCCTTTGTCCTGGCTGCCTCTGTCAGCACAGTGGAACCGCTCCTGCAGCATTTGATCCCCACTGCTGAAGCATCTGGGCAGAGTAGGCCACAGAACGCCAATCAGAAAAGCATTCTCCACAGGTAGGCAGAGCAAGGAACTGCCTTCTGATCAGTACTCAGCTCCCCACTAGGTCACTTCAGGCAGACATGGCAAGCTGATCCAGAGGTGCTGCGGAGTTAACTCCACAGAAGGGAGCCCCAAATGAGCAGCACAGCCATGCTTAATTGCGGGACTGTCCTAGGGGATCTGGGAGAGTTGTGAACTATAGCATCAATACTGTAGATAATCATATCTTCAAAATGAGCAAGAGAGACAGAATCTGGCTCTTGATTAGTACCTTACTCCACAAGTAGTACCACTGTAAGCAATGGGGCGTCTCATGAAATAAGGTACTATTGGACAAGAGGAAAGCTATCAGAATCAGCCCTCAAAGGGGGATCTGGTAAAGAATGTACTGGAGCTGGCATAAAATACCATCTTACTACACAGGTTTAGATATATATCAGTTCATTAGCACAGATCTTAATCATATTGTTGCAAAAAGAAAATATAGTTATGTTTAAAGACTTTTCCCCCCTTGAAAATGTATCTGTATACAATGGTCTATTAGTAGAAGAGGAGCTTTCTTTAGCAACATGCACCATTGTGTCCAATATGCAAATTATACGCTAATTAAGCTATATCTGCAGGACAGTTTAATTAACACGATCAGGAAGTATCCTGGCAACACCATCTACGATGTATTTCAAGCAGAATTTTTTTCTAAACTATAATTTACATTGAGCAAAAAGTGTTTTATGCAATTCACAATATGATTCCTCCTCCTCCCCTCCTTTCTTAAGTTTTATGACCTTACCATTAGTGCTCCTATTTTTTTCTTGTAATCCATTCAACTTTACTCTTTCCCTCTTTCTATTTCCTCTTCTGAATATATACCATAGTGCTTTGTGATATGCATAGATATAATTATTACCTTATTTCATGGCATGCGATTTGCGACAAAATTAATTTTAAAAAAGCCGTGCACAGCAATACAGATCCAAATAGCAACCAAACACAAATGTGCTTGATGATATTCTCCTGCGTTTTGACAAACAAACTAAAATAGACCAGGGGAAGGGGGATGCTACTCTTCTGAGGCTTTTTGTTTTGTTTTAAAAGAATCAGAATGGCAGAGGCAGTGGCTGATGTACATAGTATGTAACTGATCTTTCACACTACATGTTTTTGAATGGCTGACTCAGAGGTCCAAATATAAACAGAGATGTCCAGATATATTCTTCTCTATCACAGAAGTAGCAAAGGAAACAGAAGCTGCAATTCAAAAGAAAATCCAAGTGTAATGAGAGATATTCAAGCCTTTACATCTAAATGCAAAGAAGAGCAAAACTCTAAAGATTTTAGTTAAGTGATCTACATAACTAATTGTCAGTGCAACAGGAATATGCCATCTTGATGAGATGATACTGAATAGGACCACCTGAAAGCCACGAAAACCACCATTTAGAAACTGCTTATGGGAAATACTTTTTTTTTTTAAACATAAAACATTTATGCTAACTGGTTAACTAACTGCAAATGAAATCAAGTTTTTTCAATTATAGAATTTACTTCAGAATTTAAAATTGCTCAACATTTCCAGGGTTTTCAAGTGATTAAAACTATTCTTTGAATCCGAATCTGCATCTTAAACTGGGCTCCCACCGGAAAATATTAATAAAATGGCAGCCACCACTTACAGACAACGGCCCCACTCACTGGACAGAAACTGAAAGAGCAATAAAATATTTCAAAAAGCTACTTTGAAAAGGTCCTTCGATAAATATTTATATTTCCTAGAACTATAAAGCTAGATGTATCGTGTATGATAATATGTAATAAGCTATAAAGGGACTAAGACAGGATGAGTTGCAGACAAGTAAAAACACCTGCTTGGGAAAGGAAGTGAAAAACATTAGGTGCTATCTGTTAAACATGGCAAAGGTTAGCTTTTTTGGCAGCCAAAACGCAAGGAAATGTTGCACAGCGATCAGATATCTTCAAGAAACTGACAGGCCATCTATTTATAATAAGCTGCAATTAAGAAACTACTAGGGAGCTAGCTCTAACTGTTACACCCTAGTCTGCCAATCAATTACTTAACTAAGATTTCCTTTTGTGCACAAGTAAGAGAATAAAAGGTGTAAGAGACTAAACTAGAGATGCGCTAAATTGGTTCAGAGAAGTTAGGGGGCCATTTTAACCATATCTACAATATTTTACTACCTGCCTGTTATACCTACCCATCAGGTAAATTGGACAAACCGGGGGAAGGATTCTGATAGAAAAACAATCAGGAAAAGTCTACTTTTGAAGAGATTGCTGTGTTAAAGCATCTAAGAATATTCAGCCTACAGGTTCACTCGATTATCTGAACATTCTTCCATCTGTTTTTTTTGAAAGAAGAGATGCTATTACCTGTAATGAACTATCCAGTGTGCTATGGATATGAAGGGAGTATACTTAACACACAAACACACACACACACACACACAGGAGAGGAAGCAGGCACAAGGCCTTATTATGTATTCACAAATAATCCTAACAGCTCCATCTCAGTGTCCCTGCACTACTAGCTTGCTTAGAGCAAGAATGGTTGTGTCCAAACTGTTCTGCCACTACATTAACTATACCACGCAACGCACAGCTGGGACCAACATTTTGTAGATTCGTTATTTATTTCTATTGGGAAAAACAGATTTAGAAGACCGTTAATTTTATTGGGTTTTGAAATAAAAGTGGGAACTGGAATTTGAAGGTTACATGCAGGAGGGAAATTGTGTTTACTTAAGATGTTGCTCACTAAGATAACCTCATGAGATAGCCAGCTTGTTTTTAATTTGGTTCACAAAGGAGCAGCAGTCATGTAATAGTGCTCCAACATTACTTGGTACCGTACAATACAATATATCATAGGACACAATTTCAAACAGCAGACAATCCTGAACTATCACTCTTTTTATTCTTTTTGTATTGAATGAGTTTGTAAAGAGAGTCAAAAATCTCTTAAATCCAGACATTGCAGCTAACAGCTGCAGTATCATTTAGTTAAACAAAAAGCTAACAAGTAAAAAAACCCCACAACCCTGGAAAATCCTGTCATTTAATATTTAGAGATGAAAAATGTCTCTAATTTCTCTGTTTCTGTAGCCTATAAATATTTGAAGACTGTAAACACTAAGAATAGAAAGGACAGACACACACAAGGTTATAAGAAAGAATAAAGGTGCACATTAAAAAGATAAATTTAGGATGAATATCATGAAAAATCTTTTTGACCGTTAGCTCCATTAGTCTGTGGAATAGTCTCCGAAGGGAAGTGATGGAAACGTTGTTGCTTGGGACTCAAAGCTAAATTATACACTAGATTAGCAAATTCACTTCAATAAAAAATTCTGCAATGGACAGAATAATCTGACAGGACTCTTCCATCTGTAACTTCCTGGATCTGTTGTTCTAATTCTGTAATAAAAGATGACCCAGCAAATCCAACAGACACATGTAATAATTTTGGATTTGTGCTGCACTAATATAAAACAAGCACTAGATGCAATTATGACTGTGCCAGAAACTTGAATAATCTTTCGACCTTTAATCCAGAATTGAAGGTTCAATGGTCATACAGCTCTTGGCAGAATAATCTAATCAAATATGATCAAGACCAGAGATAGCTAGCGAGTTTTCCTTAGAGACGGGGCAGAGGAGAAAGTAATGTAATAAGCACCTTAAAGAATAATAAACTCATTTATCACACAAAATAAGTTCTGTATGTGTAGTAAAAGAAAGAATCGCTCTTTACTGTCATCTATACTAAGTGTATCATAGAATCATAGACTATTAGGGTTGGAAGGGACCTCAAGAGGTCATCTAGTCCAACCGCCTGCTCAAAGCAGGACCAATCTCCAACTAAATCATCCCAGCCAGGGCTTTGTCAAGCCTGACCTTAAAAACCATTAAGGAAGGAGATTCCACCGCCTCCCTAGGTAACCCATTCTAGTGCTTCACCACCCTCCTAGTGAAAACGTTTTCCCTAATATCCAACCTAAACCTCCCCCACTGCAACTTGAGACCATTACTCCTTGTTCTGTCATCTGGTACCACTGAGAACCGTCTAGATCCATCCTCTTTGGAATCCCCTTTCAGGTAGTTGAAAGCAGCTATCAAATCCCCCCTCATTCTTCTCTTCTGCAGACTAAATAATCCCAGTTCCCTCAGCCTCTCCTCATAAGTCATGTGCTCCAGCCCCCTAATCATTTTTGTTGCCCTCCGCTGGACTTTCCAATTTTTCCACATCCTTCTTGTAGTGTGGGGCCCAAACTGGACACAGTACTCCAGATGAGGCCTCACCAATGCCAAATACAGGGGAATGATCATGTCCCTCGATCTGCTGGCAATGCTCCTACTTACACAGCCCAAAATGCCGTTAGCCTTCTTGGCAACAAGGACACACTGTTGACTCATATCCAGCTTCTCATCTACTGTAACCCTAGGTCCTTTTCTGCAGAACTGCTGCCTAGCCACTTGGTCCCTAGTCTTTGCAGTGCATGGGATACTTCCATCCTAAGTGCAGGACTCTGCACTTGTCCTTGCTGAACATCAACAGATTACTGTTGGCCCAATCCTCTAATTTGTCTAGGTCCCTCTGTATCCTATCCCTACCCTCCAGCATATCTACCACTCCTCCCAGTTTAGTGTCATCTGCAAACTTGCTGAGGGTGCAGTCCATGCCATCCTCCAGATCATTAATGAAGATATTGAATAAAACCGGCCCCAGGACCGGCCATTGGGTACTCTGCTTAATAATGGCTCCCAACTAGACATGGAGCCATTGATCACTACCCATTGAGCCCGATGATCTAGCCAGCTTTCTATCCGCTTTATAGTCCATTCATCCAGCCCATACTTCTTCAACTTTCCAGCAAGAATACTGTGGGAGACCATATCAAATGCTTTGCTAAAGTCAAGGAATAACACGTCCACTGCTTTCCCCTCAGCCACAGAGCCAATTATCTCGTCATAGAAGGCAACTGGGTTAGTCAGACATGACTTGCCCTTGGTGAATCCATGCTGACTGTTCTTGATCACTTTCCTCTCCTCGAAATGCTTCAAAATTGATTTCTTGAGGACCTGCTCCATGATTTTTCCAGGGACTGAGGTGAGGCTGACTGGCCTGTAGTTCCCCAGATCCTCCTTCCCTTTTTTAAAGATGGGCACTACATTAGCCTTTTTCCAGTAATCCAGGACCTCCCCCATCGCCATGAGTTTTCAAAGATAATGGCCAATGGCTCTGCAATCACATCCGCCAACTCCTTTAACACCCTCGGATGCAGTGCATCCGGCCCCATGGACTTGTGCTTGTCCAGCTTTTCTAAATAGTCCTGAACCACTTCTTTCTCCACAGTGGGCTGGTCACCTCCTCCCCATACTGTGCTGCCCAGTGCAGTAGTCTGGGAGCTGACCTTCTTCATGAAGACAGAGGCAAAAAAAGCATTGATTACATTAGTTTTTTCCACATCCTGTCACTATCAATAGTTATTGTATCGATAGTACATATAGTGTATCAATAGTTATTGTTCCTGAAATGTCTATATAAAACAATGTATATTAATTGCACCTCCTTCAGCAAAAGAGAAAACCCTAATGGATACCCTGTATAATAATAATAATTAAAAAAACATGATGCAACCCATCTCAGTGCAAGCTTAGTGCTACAATGCCCAGACAGCAAGTTCTTAAAGTCATATTTGACTCTAGATACTTTAACAGAATGGCCTGAAAAAGGGAATGTTTGTTGGATAAAAGTTGACATAAGTATGCTGGAAACTATGAAGACACATATACAACAGATGACATCCATGGAAAAGCCTTCATGCAGAGAGACTCAGCCAAATAAGTAAACAGTATAGGCTCTACAAGAAAGCTTGAACATGTAGAAAAAGGGAGAGAAACTATGGGTGATGTAAGTCAAAATGCTTGTGAGATGCATAGAGACATTTTTTAAAGTTGTTGGACTTTGGCATCTAAGAAATCTGAGGTTTGAGGTCTGTGTGATAGCACTGCATTGGGCAGAAAGTGGCTCTCTTGATTCATAGATGTATTACTCATGTACAACTTGCAGAACAGGTTTAAAAATGCCACCGTACTTCCCAAAAGCAAGGCTAAAGGAAAAAAATAAAGAGATATTTGTGAGTTGCTCATTACATTGTGTATTGTCACCATTTCACGAAGTCATGGATAGTGCAAGGGATTTAAAAACAGCACAAATGTCAGTCCGCTGAATATCAACACACTGGAGCTAAGGGATCTTTGGGATTTAGTTTTCTTTAGGTTGGCATGGTGCTGAACATATGCCCTGTGGCATCAGCCACTGCTTGCCAGATGAGCACTCCCCATTGCTCCTATCTAAACAAGGGAGGAGTAAAGATCCCAGAGGCGCAAGTCCCAAAGGAAGAGGAAAAAGAACCCAGCAGGACCTTGGCAGAGCGGTAGGCATACCTATCGGGTGGGGCAACACGCAAGCAGGACATATTCCAATATAATAATATTTCCTATACACAAGAACCTTCGCAAGAATATCTGCCAGGTCTGAATATCATCCAATTCACCTGCTCCAACCAAGGGCTTGTCTACATGTAGAAACTGAATGGAATAACTGCTGCAAAGTAGCTAGTCCTTTAGCCAGTATATTTGGAAGTCGATTAAGCTAAACTGGAAAAAGGCACTAAGAGTACCCACACAGAAGTTAACACAGAATACCTATTGCATTTTAAATTCATATCCTTAGTCTGGAATAACTTCCTCACATGGACTGCAGGCCTGGCTTGACATGAGTAATTGGACCGGGGGGGCTGGAGGGGGCTTATTTTTGGGGAGACAGGATTAGGCAGCTGAATGGATCAGCAGGCCAAAAATAGAATGTCTGTAAAAGATACGATAAGAGAAAACACCCAGGGAACAATTAACAATGGCTAAGATAAGCCTGGAACATAAGTTGAGGTAAAAAGAGTAAGTTGTGCGTGGACAGAGCCTGCTGTACAGGTTCTTACAAAGAGACCAACCCAATCCAAAAATATGTGATGCAATGTATGGTAAATGAAATGTCATCTGTAAATGTATATAAAGGGAGAGGTCTGCTGTGTAACTTTGGATGTGCGGTACGCCCTGTTCCCACCCCCTATGCTTGAGCCTGACCAGCTCAGCGTAGCTTTCCTGTATGCCAAATAAAGGAACCGCAGTAATGAGACTGGAGTCAAACTGAGCTCCTGCAGAACCAAGTGGAAGAGGTCTCAGAGAAACCCTAACATGGACATGCTCTAAATAATGAAGCCACGGTAACTGACCATTAAGTACATCATTAAGGTTACCTAAACAAGCCACTAATAATTTCTCAGTTACGCTCTCAAAGGTGTGAAGCTGAATGTGTGTGTCCTCCCTCCACTGAAATTTGATTTCCCCAGCCCTCTAGGCTGCAAATCTGCAATAAGGGTAAGTCTCAGGGCTTGTCTAGATGGTGGAGTAACGTACTCTACAGGGGTACGATTTCTAAAGCACACCAATGTGTTGCGCATTAATTGGTCTGGGTATATGCTGATGATGCATTTTAACATAGTGCTATGCTAAAGTGCACTATGGAACCTTTAGTATGCACCAGTAGGGTCTATGAGGACTAATTAATGCACATGTTACTGCGCTTTAGAAATCACACCCCTGTAAAGCACTTTACCTTACCAACTAGACAAGCACTCAGTCTGAAAACCAAATGAAAAAGGGAAAGAAATAGCCATTCCTTTGGATGCAGGTAGGTTCTGTGTCATCAAGGAAATGAGAACCAGAAGTACTTGCTATCCTGTATTTGAAGATTAGGCAGGAATTAATATGCAGGGAAATTCCCCCTCTCTCCTCAAATGTTCAGTAATTTCCTTCTGCATTTTCCCTGTCTGTCCTATATTTCTGCAGTTTGTATGACCATTTTATAAAGATGTTACATCATATTTAACTTGTTTGGCAGCTTCAAGACCTACATAGACTGTCTTTTCCCTAGGAGTTTCACCAGTAAACCACTAGGAAGAGGAATATGGTGCTAGGCTCTCCACACAAGAAGAAGGATCTTAGAAGGTATTCATGCACAAAAGAATTAAAGGGGAAATGTGGGGGGAAGGAGTGCATCACTTGCCCATGGTATTGGCAAAGTGTTCCAAAAATTCAAACTTCAAAGTGAGGAACATTGCCTATCTCAGCATGGCACCTAAGTCTAGAACTCCTTCAGTCTTTTCAAGTAAAAACCAGACATAGCAAATGAATCCATTTTGGCACATGCATATTGATTGCCACCAATAAGCAGCTTATCGACAGCTGTGCAATGCTGGATCATCTCCTTGCCAGTCTTACAAAGCCAGTCATATTGAATATCTAGAGTATTCTTCCTTGTCTATGGTCCACTAAAATATATATTTAAAAAAAGCTTTGTTAATCAAGCCTGCTATAAAAAGAAACAAAGAACACAGGAGTAGAGCAAAGAAACACAATCTAATAGCAACTAAGGAGTCAGAAATTGAGACCAGTACTCTGGCTCAAGCAGTGAGCCTGTAATGCAGGCGGATTAATTATAGTTGTTAGAATAGCTACCAGTGAATGTGATCAAGTTTTCTTTTCACCCTTTCTGCAAAGTCTTTGTGGGAGATGCTTCTAAAAATTGTGAGTGCTGCTACACCCTGAGAAATACAATCTGACACACCCATTCACTGGAAATTGAATGTAGCAGCTGTGTGCATGCATTAGTCTTGATTCATCTGCACAACCTGCCACATACCACTTGCTTTAATTTGGATGAGTTGAAGATAAGGAAGATAGAGATAGGTCATAATTCAAAGAAG
This sequence comes from Chrysemys picta bellii, assembly GCF_011386835.1. NCBI lineage: Eukaryota > Metazoa > Chordata > Testudines > Emydidae > Chrysemys > Chrysemys picta. The sequence goes on along the minus strand of NC_088800.1, from coordinate 18,476,131 downwards.
AGCTTTGTAATTCCTCTCTCTTCATGTTCCTCTTTGCTCCTCTACATCACTTACACATGACTGAGGAGCTCAGAGCATCGGTGGGACAATACTTGAGACCAGACCTGATTTTTATCACCAGATAATTAGTTACAGGTGCTGAACAAAAGACCTGCATTTTAGCCCCATGTATCTGGCAAGGCTGGTTATTTCCGGGGACTTCTGTTGTACGTGCAACTAACCCAGCAGGTTTGGTATTTCAATACAGATTCTTCTTCACATCCCTTTGCCCTATGGATCTACCTTGCATCCAACCAAAACAGTCAAGTTGAGTGATGGGGAGGGGGAGGGTGTTTTTAAACCCCGAGTTAAAACAAATCAAACAAAACCCACATATGATTTACATTTGGAAATGGCTCCTAACCCATTTTATGAATAGATGTAAAAGTACTAAAAAAAAAAAAAAAAAAAAAAATAAGCAGTCTTCTGCTGAGAAAATAATTCTGTGATGAAGTCCTTACTGAGAAACATGTCTAAATGCAATGAAAAAATGTTCCTGGTTTATGTGAATTCTACTAGGTAATTTTGCAGCTACACCTACTCCAAATGTGTGCGTGGGGGGGGGGGAGGGGTTGTGCAATCTAAATCTCCAGTGTCTGCTTTGACATCTGACTAAACTTTTTTCCCTTGAAGGCACAGTGCACACATCCTGCCACCACACTATTCAAAAGCCTGAGTACTGTTTCATGTAGGAAGTCTACAGCCTGTCTTTCCAAGCACTTTTAATCATTGATATGAACTGTTACTTATAGATTTAATGTAATATTTTTATAAGGAATATAAACAAAGTTTTCTGTATTGTTTCAACTTGCTGGGAAGGGAGCCTTCTAATTTTTCCTTCTATACAAAGTGGATACTTGGGGCTAGATCTGTAAAGGGATTTAGGTGCCAAAATCCAAAATTTAGAACCTCAAAACCCTCACTCAGCTGCCACCAAATCCTGTAGGTGCCTACATTCCCACAAAGAAAGCCCCCAAAACACCTACATTTCTTCTGGTGGGCAGAGGCAAAGCCTAAACCTCAGTGAGATTCACAAACTAGGAGTTTCCCAGCCTAATGGATCAGGCCCTGCACAAAACACAGATGTATATTCTATAGCCCAGTGCTTAGATCAGTTATGCAGAATGTGGGCCACCCAGGTTCCAATCCTTACTTCGCCTGAGAGTAGCAGGGACTGCGAGGGAGTGTCCTAATCACTAGGCTATGGGTTATTTTGGGTGGGGGCTCTCTCAAGCTCTCCTGTTGAAGCTGTTCCACTTGTATAAAATAATAGACTATTCACTGGACTAGAATGAGATGTGGGAGAGTCACATTCAAGTCTGTGCTACTTCTTTGTCAAAAAGAGGCCTGATCTGGCTTATGTGCCTAACTCCAGGAGAAGGTTCGTGACTGTGAATCCCAGGTGGAGATAGGCACCTAAATCCCTTTGAAGGGCAGGGCTTAGGCCACACCCCTCTCCTCAGCATTTCCCACTGGCTAGCTCAGCACACAGTCTTTTGTGGATCCCATTCTTAGGCGCCTAACTGTTCCCGTGCACTGTATAGGGAGCCTGGGTGGCCAACTTGGGGCGGTGGATTCCACTAGTTGGCAGGGCACCTAGAGTTCAGCATTGCAACACTGAGCCCAACTTTCCTTTGTGGAGCTAACCCTTTAAGGATTTCCTGGTGACTGGAAAGGAGTACATGAAAACACTATAATTATACGTCACAAAAATAGTTCGCGGTTACATAACACCCACATTTTCTGTTCCTAATAAAAGCACATTGTCTTTTGTGTAGCCACCATATTACAGACAAACACTTGTATGAAGTCTTATAAAATCTCTAACATTTTCTACCCCCTGTAACTACATTACAGCAGCCTCAAGATGAAGGCCCCAGGTTGCTGTTCTAAACATTCCTATCTTGGGACAGACATGGTCAAGTATGTACTAGAGAGTCTCCAATCTGCACAGGCTCTCCCTACTTTATTGGTTGTTTATGGTCAAACTTTTCATACTGATCACATGGGCTGGAACTGGAGAGGGGAAGCAGGTATAATTAGGGGGCATGAGCTAATTTACTCATCCCTGTATAGTTAAGCCTGCTCCAGTGCAGCAATATAGTCACATCTCCACTGCACATATAAAAAAGAAAGATTCTGGTTTGAGCTCTTACATTTAATTATATTTTTAATTTATGTTACTAGTTCTTCCCCTTTCCCCACCCCCAAGCTCATGACACCCTTCTTCTCTCAGAGGAAGATTAACTGGAAGTCCGTTTGAAGTGATTCGGTGCCACTCTTTGAATCCACGATAGAGGGATCAATGCAACTTACTCTCTGCTCCCCAAAGGCTGAACTTGTAACCACATTCTACTAAAAAGACTCTGTTGCAAAAGTCGTACTGTTGGGTAGATAACTGATGTGTGATAGAGGAAGGAACATGGACAAGTTATTTACAGGCGATGAGAATGTCTCCTGGCCAATTTCCTTGGAAGCATCTGGTCTGGCCACAGTTAGATGGATGGCTCACTGGTCTGATCCAGCCTGGCAATTTCTACATCCACACTGCCAAAGGCGTATGCCTCTGTGTATACACATATACATCTATGGGATTGTGTAAAATAATGTGTGTGCTCCATGGAGGAAAATCATTTCTATTCTGCTTGTTTTTCCTCTTTTAAAAAATAATAGAGCAATAAAATTGGCCAGACTATTGCATCAAATTACATTTGATGCACAAATTTTAAGGAGTGAATGTTATAATAGTTTATTTATAAATTGCATCTGCCACTGTTGACTTGATTAGAATGGCTGAAACCTTAACTCTCAGACTGTTTGAGTGGTTGTGCGGGGATTTCCCAACATTAGACACCTCCAGCAGTACAGCCGGGGAAAAAAGAGAAACTAAATGTAAATAGCTGTTCCATTGGACAAGCAACCCTTAGAGCTCTAAAAAGCATCACAGCTTACGTCAATTATTCTTTATTACTTTCAGTGGCTGTGTCAAGGCTCCTTCCCCACTCTGAACTTTAGGGTACAGATGTGGGGGCCTGCATGAAAACTTTCTAAGCTTAACTACCAGCTTAGATCTGGTTTGCTGCCACCACTCCCAATGTGCTAATTCCCTTCCCTGGGTAGCCTTGAGAGACTCTTCACCAGTTCCCTGGTGAATACAGATCCAAACCCCTTGGATCTTAAAACAAGGAGAAATTAACCATCCCCCCTCCTTTCTCCCACCAACTCCTGGTGGATCAAGATCCAACCCCCTTGGATCTAAAAACAAGGGAAAAATCCATCAGGTTCTTAAAAAGAAGGCTTTTAATTAAAGAAAGAAAGGTAAAATCATCTCTGTAAAATCAGGATGGAAAATAACTTTACAGGGTAATCAAACTTAAAGAGCTCAGAGAAACCCCCTCTAGCCTTAGGTTCAAAGTTACAGCAAACAGAGGTAAACACTCTAGCAGAAAGTACTTTTACAAGTTGAGAAAACAAAGATAAAACTAACATGCCTTGCCTGGCTGTACTTACAAGTTTGAAATATAAGAGACTTGTTCAGAAAGATTTGGAGAGCATGGATTGATGTCTGATCCCTCTTAGTCCCAAGAGCGAACTCCCCCCAAAACAAAGAGCACAAACAAAAGCCTTCCCCTCACCAAGATTTGAAAGTATCTTGTCCCCTTATAGGTCCTTTGGGTCAGGTGTCAGCCAGGTTACCTGAGCTTCTTAACCCTTTACAGGTAAAAGGATTTTGGAGTCTCTGGCCAGGAGGGATTTTATAGTATTGTACACAGGAGGGCTGTTACCCTTCCCTTTATAGTTATGACAGGCTGAACAAAAAAAAAAGCATTAAAGCAAAAATGCCCTGTTTGAAGGGAGGAAGGCTTATGTAATAAAGCATTTTCTGATTCATCAAGGAAACCTCTGGGAATAAACTGCAAGGGATCTGGCTTTTATTCCTGTTAGAAAGGAAGGGTTGGATAGGAGCATGCAGAATCCATACATGCAGGAGCAGCGCCAGGGTTTTTGCCGCCCTAGGCGGCAGCGCTCCTCCTCAGAGCATTTGGTGGTGGGGGGGTCCTTCCGCTCTGCATCTTCGGGGTGCTTCGGCGGTGGGTCCCGGAGCGAGTGAAGGACCCATCGCCGAAGCATCCCGAAGATGGGGAGTGGGAGTGGAAGGACCCCCACCGCTGAATTGCCGCCGGGGATGGCAAAATGCCGCCCCCCCAAATCCTGCTGCCCTAGGCGACCACCTAGGGTCACGTAGTGGAAGCGCTGGCCCTGCATACATGATGACAAGTGTTCCCACAGTCAATGAATTCTGGTGAGCAGAAGCAAGGCACTTTAACCACTAGTGCTATATGACACTCATCTTCAACAGTTCACGCCCCTGCAAGCTTTGCTTTGAAATCTAACAAAGCCAAAAGCCCCAGCAGATTGTGCCTGGTTTCACGACCCCAGCAACAGCCTCTGAGCTGTTTGTGATTTTTCACCTGATGCCACATACCAGCTCATGCTCATCGGAGACCTGGGCAGGATTTTTTGAAAGATCCACTAACCTCCCTGAGCCGGGCCTGAGTTTAGGAGATAACAAAAATCAGAAATCAGGGCACTTTGCCTGGTTTCAGGTTTCATTATCATAACATCACACAGTTTGGAAAACCACCTGGTGCCAGTGGTCTTGGCACATTCCAATGCCCAGGGTAACACTTGAAGCTAGTGATCAAAATCTATAAGAGGTGATTATGAATTGTCATTAGTTTTTCCATAATTAAAGTATAGGTGTTTCCACCAATTAAAATGTGATCTCCAGCTTGAGCAAACAAACAATTTTCTTATTAATTGGAAAATGATACGGTTAAAATGTGTCTGCAGGGCACATGCTTTGTGACCAACATACTCCACAAACTGTATCGGAAAAGCGGTTTTGGCAGCATCAATTTGCTGGATGCAATTCTGGGTGCTCTTTTCACAAAGCCAGTGAGAAGCAGCTGGGCTGTCCACAGGAACACAGACACAAGCCGCACAGGATAATAATCAAATGTGGAGCTGGTCCAGCTCACTTTTACCACCATGCAGCTGCTGCCAACAATTTGTCACCTATGTCTGACTAGGTTTACGAGTTTGCTTTTGAAGAATTCATATCCTGCGAGTCAAAGGAAGGGATGTGGGATCTTGCACTTGGATTTTAATAATGTGAAAAGAGATTACAGTACAAATGATCAATCCATTCAAATAAAGCTCAACATGACGACATTTTATTCTGAAATACAACCCATCTTGCACAGATATCGGAGCTCCTAGTTAATACATACATAGTCTCAAAGGACCCATCAAGTTTCCTGAAGCCAAATCAGGACACAACAGAGCCCACTTTGTTTCATTTCCCAGTTCTAACCAATTTTCTGTTCCCTTCACAGCCTCAGGTCTTGTCTATGCCAAAAATGTTCTTCAAAATTTTCCCTCCATTCCACACACCAGTTCAGCTCAACCAGCATTTGCAATTCTGGGAGCCCTCGTGTAGACAGGCTGCTGCAACTATCTCAAGCGCTAATTGGTGGTACCAGCCAAGGACCTGTAATAGTTATGCTTAACTTTAACAGCCAGAGAGCGCTCAAGCTATTTTAGGTTACCATACCATTTAATACTGTTGTACCACAAATACAGATAACCATAAGCTCCTACTAACCCAATGCAGAACTAGAATAATAGATTTTAAGGCCAGAAGGGATCAATACAATCATCTGATCTGACCTCCTGCATAACACAGGCTAAAGATTTTCACCCAGTGACTCCTGTGTCAAGTTTCTGGGTGAAATGTATCATATATCTTTTAGCAAGACATCATATCTTGATGACCTTCTGTGATGGAGAAGCACCTTAAGACCTCATGTGATGGAAAATCGGGTACATCCCTGGAGAGGTTGTTCCAATGCTTAATTGCCCTCACTGCTGAAAATCCGTGCTTTATTTTCAGTTTCAATTTATCCAGTTTCAACTTCTAGCCACTGCCAACCTTGTTATGCTTTTGCATGCTAGATTACAGAGCCCCCTACTATCAGAAATCTTCTCCTGTTCAGGTACTCAGACTGATCTGGTCACCTCTTAACCTTCTCTTTGATAAAACCGCCTCTTAAACCTCTCACTTTTAAGGCAGGTTCTTAATAAGTTGCACATTCTTGTGACTCTTCTGAGCCCTTTCCAATTTTCAATATCCTTTTAAAACAATTGTGCACCACAGAACTATTCATCAGTGTCTTCCAGTGACCTCACGAAGTGCATATTAGAACCAGTCTTCTGTAGATTTCATTCATTGTAACTTATTCCGCTATTCCAATGTAATTAGAAAATAAGGCTAAAAAACAGCAAGGTCCATTTTTGGATGGTGGTAACAGACTCTGCCTCCGATGTAGGACAAATACTCCCCTTAGCTCAATTTGTTCATCATGCAAAATGAAGAATTTCATAATACAACCAGCAGCTGCCTCTCAGACTGAAGCCCAATCCATTTTCATTATTTACAAAGGAAAAAAAGATTGCAAGAAGCAACTCTAGATTTTCCAGACAACTTTTACAAGTACATTATTTAAACTGCCACTGCTACTAGGACACAGATCTTTATATTCAAGCATTTTTCTTTAAACCTATGCTGTGAGGTCTCAAGCTACGACAGTCTAAGTTACAGCTGTCTCAAAGAACAAAACTGCTTGTTCTGATGAGTCTGAGTAAGAACTGATTACAATGATAAGAAAAAGTGTGGGCTTCCAGCAGCTTAACATATCAGTTTCTAAACCCAAACAGTATTTACAGTGCATGCATCACTACATACCTAAGAAAAACTCAGCTAATATGCATGCATTCAATGGCTGATTCTCCAATATAAAAACAAAACGTTAATAATAATAGACAGAGGGATGCATGATACACATTGGAGGACAGAACTGAGCTCTACAATTACACTTTATATAGAGTCTTTAAAGTTCCAACCATGCTGTGTTAAACCCTATGCTAATCTTTTCCTTAGTTAGTAATTCATTTTGAAAACATATTAGAATCATAAAGCAGACAAAGTCTTGTGTCGATAACCAGGTCAAAGTTAGCAGTTTTGATATTTCATGGGTAAAGAGAATAAGGTGATCAAATATGTTCAACTTCCTAAACTGCAGCACCCCAGCTACTCAAGCCCTGGGAATTTCTGCTCAAGAGAATTGTGCTGAGGTTTCTCCATTGTGAACAAATCTGCACAGGAGTCTAGGAAAACCAGTCAACCTTCATTTGAACTTAGGTGTCCAGAGGAAAAAGCTATTGACCTTACCACTGAGCCATATCTTGATTCACCTTACAGTTAACCTTCAAAGAGGTTTATGCAATATAAAGAAGGCCTGAAGTGTTTTCTTCCTGCTGAATTTTTATTTCTGCTGAATTTTTTTATGTTAAAAATGTAAATGGTGGCAAGTTAATTCTTCCTTTTTTCTTTTCTTTTTTTGCTGGAGGTCTTTCTTGGAGGACTCAAAGGTGGACTGGAATCTCTCTCAAGCTCAGCTCCTACCCAAAGAGGTGGGAAGAGTGTTGAAGAGAACATTCTCACCCACCAAACTATTTATTCAGGCATTTGAGTTGTTGGACCAAAAAAAAAGGTTTTAAAAAGTCTGAATAATTTTCTGCTCGTTTGATCAGGTTTCACTGGCACAACTTCTCTGGATGTCACAATCCTACTGGTTCTACTGTCACTAATGGATCTTCAGGGCAGGGACCACGTCATCCTCCACAATTGCAGAGTGCACTGACCAGCACTCCGGTGCTACTATAATAGAAACAGCCAACAACAACAAATAAATAATGACCGCAAATAAAATCCGGCGAGAAAAAACCTGAATTTCTAATGAATAAAACAAGGAAACAGAACCCTCTCCATGCACATGCCCCCTCCCCATCTCTTTTTGAATATTTTTCTAGGCCTTCTTTATACATTATAAAAACAAGCAAAAAAAGGCAAAGCACCACATTTTTCAGATCACTTTTAAAGACTCCTGAGCTGCTTTCTTCTCCTCCTCTGCATTTCATGACTATAAAATATCTGATGGTCATTTAATTGTAATGCTAACAGAACAGGAAATTTAGGGTTGACAAAGGTGAATCTCCGATTACAAGCATATATATTTTGTCATGTAGATGACATGACCGAAAACGTAGACAAAATGTGCAGTCACTGTACAACATATAATTGCAGCTAACACACATTTCCCTTAGGGTCCATAAGTCAGCAGGAGCAAAAGCAGGGGTGGGAAGCCATTTGCCTCCCGGCAATCTGTTCACAATGGAGTTAAATGCTGTGAAATCTATAAAGGGCATGGAAAAGTAGGACTTTATGCATGTCAGTACTGTCATAGTCACAACAGCAGGGAGTAGCAGGGGAGGAATCCATTAGCGATTCCCACAGATATGTTCAGCCATACTATATATATCCCCAGCTAATTAATCTGTTAAATCAGGATATCACTACATGTTCACTTGGAATATGCTCACAAGAAATAGAAATAACTGCAACCAAATCATGCATTATATTTGCTACAGATCAGATCCATCAATTCTCAGATGTAAAGTTAATTGCTATGATGACTATGAAAGCATCTAGCGAAGTATTTTCATAGCATGCGGTATGAAGTCTTTATTTGGTGCCAAAAAAATGTAGCAGTATGGAATTGCTTCTCAATGTCACTCAATATTTTTCTTAAAAAGATTCAATACTGTTCTAATAACGGAAATTAGGCCAAAGAAAAAGATACATAAGCCAAAACAAAATCTAGAGAAAGGCATGTTTCTCTCAGACCCTCTGACAGCACTAACTGCAAATTCCTCAAATCTGAACGCACACCTTTTGGCAGAACATCCCAAAATGTTTAAAAAAAAAAAAAAGTCTCCGGGTCTTTCACAACCACTTTACTTTTATCCACAAAGAAAAGTATGCAGCTGGTTTCCTTGAAAGTGGTAACTCTAGAGTTCAGTTTCCTAAATCCACCTCCTTTTCACTGTGTAAATATTCAACAAAGAAATGTACGTTCTGTGCAGAGTGCCGAGCTATTGTATTAACTAGTAATGCAGTCTGGTGCAAGGATTAGAAAGACAAACCCTGAAGGAATCCAAGCATCATTCTACTGTCTTCAGCAGTAGAAATTTCCTTTTCAACATGTGCTATTTTTACTAATCTCTCATATGACAGGATATGAAATCTGAAGGACAAATATTTTGCAGAGAGGCTTATTCATTTTATTATATTCATTCTGAGGAATATACCCCAGGGACCTGATTCTGCCACCCTTATTCACACTGAGTTGCACTTTACTCCACGAACAGGCCCACTGACTTTGATCCGCAGGCCTGCCAGATAACAAAACCTTGTATCCTGGGACTCTTCATTACTATACATAGTATTTTAATAAGGTTATCATCAACTTGGCCATATCCAGTTAATTTTCAAGGTAACTTGTGCTGTATGTTGTTTTATATCACATGGAAACAAAAACTTGGGCTCTGCAAATGAATGGTCACTCTGTAGTTGAAATGAAAGCTTTCCTTAAAGCACTGAAGGTATCATTTCTGTAGCATATATTTACCAGAGCCAGTCTTGCAAGATGCTGGTCTTTTCCCTCTGTGATCTTGCTTCATTGCTCTTCTCTCTGCCCATCTGTCTAATCATTCTCATAGAAATATCTTCTTCAGTTTGTCACAATCACAACATGAGATGTCAGGTTTCTCTGCCGGACCGGTTTCAAAATATTTGTTCCATCACAAACTATCACTGGATTTTAATTCACAGGGTAATATTTTTTTCCCCAAGGACAGAATAGAATTGTTTCTCAAAAGATTAACTGGTGCAGGTGTAACCCACACACCTCCTGAGTGTGGTGCTCTGTCCCATATAGTGGCACCGAGACCACTTAGAGAGAGAGATTAATGAGTCTGCTCTAGGGGCCATATGGTTTTTAGCTCATGCAGTAAAGGCTCATGCATTTAGCTCCAAATGCCCAAAGTTCGATCCTGCCCGCCAACGACCGGGGTCTGTTGGTGTTACAAGTGGGGGCTTGTCTGGGATTTCAGATGGGACGTACCTCCTCAGGCAAGGGGAAGTATGCAACCCACACACCTCCTTGGTGTGGTGTTCTATCCTGTCTAGTGGTACCGAGACCACTTAGAGAGAGATTAATGAATCTGCTCTACAGCCTTAGCTAACAGCCATATGGCTTTTAATTCATGCAGTAGAGGCTCATGCACTAAACTCCCGAGGCCCCAGGTCCAATCCCACCCACCGACAACTGGGGTCTATCGGCCTTACACAGGGTCAATAGATCGAAGTGCAATATTGGGGGGCGGGGGGGGGGGAGAGACCTAGCCCTTGCTTATTGTCCCTGCCCCCATATTTGGAGGGGGCTGAAAATAACAGTTTTAATTCTCAGATTCTCTATGGAAATATGTTAGGTTCCTATTTTTCCAACCTCAATTTTCCTTGTTTAACAAATATTTACAACTTGAAAGTTTTATTGTTTTAAAATCAATCCAGGCAGTACTATGCATAACTCCAAAGGGTGATGGAGGTTATTGCTCTGTTTAATTTGCATTCTTTCAGGCCTCTGTGTTTCTAAAGGTAGAATAATATAAGTTGATTTTAATGAGGAGTCTGGCCTATGCTTTCCCCCCCACACACACTGCACAGTAACCAGCCACTTTTATTAGCTCATGTTTTTTCCCCAATTTAAGTCACACTCTGACTTTTGCCTAAAAGACTAGGGGTTTTCATATGACAGAGCCAATGGTTGCCTTATTAAGTCTGGAATATTCCAAGCCCCTATTTGTCAATATTACTTTCCTTAGCTTTCTGTATCTTCCTGTTTAGATGGCCTCTGGCGAATGACTCCTTCAAGAATTATGATGAAATTACTTTCTTGAAAAAGTTACAAAGTTCTTTTGTTTATGTAATTAAAAGACATGTTGCTCTATTCCTTTCCTTGGTAATGGTATCTTGTAAAAGATTCTTATGTTCACACTTGATATAAATACTAACAGCCTATCCAGAAAGGGGAATAGGTCAGCTGTTTTTTCTGTGAGCGGTTACAGCAAAGGCACTACCCTGGTCTCTGGCGGCTAAGGTTTGTCTATGTGTCTTTGGATCACTGATCCACCATGTATGCCATCCTTACAGGTGATACATTACCTCTAGTAACCATTCTGCTGGGAAGACAAATGTTGGTCAGACAGCCGGAGAGCCTTTCTATTCACATTTCGTTCTCAAACCTGTTTTACTTCATGTTTTCTTAACTGCTTATGTTCTCTATAAATGTACAATGCATTTCCATACAGAGAAAACTGCATAGCCCTCTACAGACACACTGAGTGCTCCCTAAACACTGCGTAATTATTAGGAAAATCATGTTTTTCCCCTTAACAAACCACTCTTTCAAGGAGCATGGCCTGTCAGACTGGTGGCACATCAGAAGGATAACAAATATTCATTAAGTTAGCATTATGCAGCCAGCCCCTGACTCTATGAATGACAAGAGCAGCAAAGAGGTTAGAGTGACCCTACATTCTTTTCCATATTTGCAATTCAACATGTAGCCCCAGAGGAACAATGAAGGCTTTAAAAAAAAAAAAAAAAAAAGGAAAATGAAGCTTACACAACCAAGTAACAACCAACGTTGAATAAATTGCACTGCACTCTAGAGAGTTTTCATCATATTTTATTGTTTCTACATAATGTCAGAGTGATGTGGTAAAACCATACCAAATGCGCTGACGCGGGATTTCAATGTGATTTTTATGCAAGTGTCTCAGCATGTCCTGCATTGACGTGTCTAAGCAAAGCAATGGCCTATGAGGAGAGAAGTCCTGCAGTTAAGGCATAAGATGGAGAGTCATGAAATCTAAGTTCTTTTCATCACAGACTTTCTCACTCAACTAGTTTAATCAATCCATACTTCAGTTTGCCCATCTTTAAAATGGGGATAACAGCACTTACCCACAGGGTAAGTTATGAAGCTAAATTAACTGATCTTAGTAAATGTGTGGGGATTCTTGGATGGAAAAAAGTTGCTAGAAAAGTGAAGCGTACTGGCTGAATCTGGCAGCACAATACCCGGGCTTCCTTTTCCAGCCTATATTCCCAGCGTGAAAGGACTCCACAGAAGGGGTAATGAGGGACTCTCCAAGGAGGCCAGCATAACATTCTGTTGCTCCTCAGCCAGCACAGGCCCACTATTCTGAAAAGAGGAAGGACAATCCAGAGGTTGGTGAACAATTCATTCTCTGCTGAACGTGTCTCAGGAGATTGCTTCTATTAAGTCCAAAATAAAACTGTAATTCATAATCTATTTTAAAGAGAGAAATATTTTAAATAAAATGGTCACTGAAGTTGTTCTGCTTTTAGCGAGACTAATATAAAAATGAAGGAGGAAAAAAGATTAACCTAGAATACAACCTCAGGCTAATGAACTCTACCTTGCTAACATTAGCCACTGAATTAAGTGGTAAATGGAAGCTGCTCCAGTTTATTTCTTAACAAAGGAAACATGCAAGGGGCTAAATTCTGCCCTCAATGCACATCTGGGGCTCCCACTGAATCAATGTAGACATTCTTCCAAGGGCAGAATTTGCCCTAATTAGTTATTATCGAAAACAATAAAAACTAATTAAAGGAGAGGGGCAGAAGAGAAGGGCTGCAGCATTGTGGAGTTTCTTCAGTTTTTTACTGCTCTAGAAGGAATGTTGCATAGGGTTGGGAATTACAACAGCAGACTATGTCTTGCGGACTGAAAAAAGTGACCAGCAGTGCAACAGTCTATCAAGGTGCAGGCTGGAGGGCATAATTAATCACTGAAGACATATTATTTTATTCCAAGGGGTAGACAATCCTCTCACTTCAAAACTAATAGCTCCGGGCTGAGTGTACACTTCTCCCATTGAACCCTTTAAAAATGGCCACAAAAATTCAGATGTACCTTTAATGGATATTTTAAGACATAATCAGCCAAATACTAGCCAAAATTATTGGCCTGCAGGGGTGGCTCTATGTATTTTGCCGCCCCAAGTACAGCAGTCAGGCAGCCTTCGGCGGCACGCCTCTGGGAGATCCGCCAGTCCCGCACCTTCGGCGTACCTGCCGCCGAATTGCAGCCGAAGCCACGGGACCGGCGGACCTCCCGCAGGCATGCCGCCGAAGGTGGCCTGAGTGCTGCCCTCACGGCGACCGGCAGGCCGCCCCCCCTGCGGCTTGCCACCTCAGGCATGCGCTTGGAGCGCTGGTCCCTGGAGCCGCCCGTTTGTCTGCCAAGATGTCAATAGTGTTAAGCTATTCTAATTGATCTAGTCTTGCCTCCACAAACATGATTGTGTTCAGAAAGCCACTTGTTATTACACACACACACACACACACACACACTTCCATTTCTGCACTCGAAGCTTTAACAGTACAAATAAACAGAGTGGATTACATACAAATTAAGTATTTATTCGATTATCTCTATAGGCTGACCCATCCATATCTATTACCAGTTAATGCTGAGCCGCATCATATGATGCTCTCCAATCAATAAACATGCCAGATGTATCTGTCAACCTCCTACCTTGGCTCCATCCACACTGATAATCCGATAGCTGTTTCTTGTGCTGTCATAGAAGTAGGAAACAGTTACAGCCTGCTTGCTTGCAGGAACCCAGTTCTTCTTGGTGCTGGGGTCAATTTGGAAGACATGTGCTCTGGTGGTGAAGATGGGCTGTTCTCTGGAATAGGGAGGGACAGGAGAAATGGATGCATGAGTTTGTGGAAGATGAAATGTTGCAGAAGTCCGCTCTTGATCAACCATGTTGAAAACAGCAGGCCTAACCACACAGTTCAAATGAGATAACCCTGGAATTCTAAACGGAAAAACAGTGCACTAAAATTACTATCTGAATCAGCACTCCAGCGTTCTCCCTATTCTTAGCCTTACCATGTGACATTTAGCTTCCTGAACTCACTGACCTTGTTCCCTTCTTGGGCCACTAGTACAAATGCAATTTTAGTTCCCATGTTGCTATAACTGGACACTGTTAAAACATTAACACCTTTTTCTGCAAATCTGCACATTATTTCAATTCAATTACATTGACACACAACTTAGCCAAATTGATCTGCTTTTTCTAAAAACACACAGCTTTCCTTCCTCATACCATTCAGCCATATGAATCATTACTTAGAGTCAGAACTCACTGCAGAGTCTCCTTACAATTTTATCAAACCAAATGCCCAGTATCACTATTTACATACTAAAATCTCAGTCCTTCTGTTCATTCTGTTCTATGGATGTGCATGAAAATTTGATCAGCTGCAAAGTAGCTAACCACGATGAAAAAAAAAGTTGTATTACATTTTAGTTCAACAAACTGTATCTATGGGTGAAGTATTTGGGGTCCCACCCCACAGCTTCATTTCCTAACTATAACACAGTCAATTCACAGACAATTTTACCCAACACGAGAATTCCACACAAAGTCCAGGTTTGTTTTTAAGGAGGACAGTATAAATAACATGAGAGCAGAGAAGAAGTAGGGTTGGAAGAACAATATATGTGATAAACATGAAGTTATTTGGTTTGAAGACTACAGTTAGGATTTCTTATGGCAGTAATGTCAGTAAATATTCTATTTCCACTTCAAATTGTGCACCTTCCATCTAAGTTAAATTTTAAACTGTAAAGCAAACTCTACTACATTTATATAATCTTTTATTCCCTGAGTCTGAGGGATTATATAAAATAGTGAACATTACATGACATCACCACTCAATATATCACATTTAGAATATTATATAATTAAGACATTATCTTGACATAATTATGACAGGATGCAGAAAGGTCAGTTTATTCCAATACAACCCACCATACCAGCCTCAGAGAAATAGGATATTTACAACACAAAAACTGAACAGGCTACACCAGGCTAACTAGCGATGTCTAGGTAGAACACCAGTAGGAATCTCTGATACTTGTTTTATAAATATTTTAATTTACCTACCTCAAAACCATCAATCTGTGCACAAATCTGGCCTGCATGTTTTCCATCATGTTCAGTCCTTTATTCCTCCCAGCTGACTGTTACACCCACTTGTTGTGTTATCTTAGGCTATGGCTACACCTGGAGCTGGAAGAGTAATTTCCAGCTTGAGGAGACACACCCACCACACTAAAAATAGAAATGTAGCTGCCACAGTGAGAGAGGTAGGAGGGGCTAACAGCCCCGAGTACACTGCTAGCATCTCAGACAGGATCCTACTCGAGGCGGCTAGCCCCTCCCACTGCTGCAGCTACTCTTCTATTTTTAGTGCCCTAGCTCAATCAGAGCTAGTGAGGGTGTGTCCTGGATCTGGAAATTACACCTCCAGCTCAAAATGCTGACATACCTCTCGGCCGTAAGAGCTTCAGGGCAGGGACTGTGGTCTGCTCTGTTTGCACAACATCTAGCACAAACCGGCCCTGATCCCGATTGAGGTCTCTAGGTGCTAGATAATACATGATGGTACAAATCAAAACGAAACAAAGTCCAGAGCTGTAAATTTACTGACATTGGGCATATCTGACACTCTAATTGTAGAATTAACTTGGCAAAGGTGGTTTGCTGGTGAAAAGCCTAATGAGGCCTAAAAATGAAAAAAAAAAAAAAAAAACGTGCAAGTGCAGTAGTAATGTTTTTTCCTTGTAAGACATATGCAAGGTTTTAAATTTTTCAGGAGCTGTTGAGTAAGTTTCTGGATGGATGGCTGTGCCAAATTCAATAAATTCAATACTCATGAGGAAGACACTTCAAATACAATGGGAGTTTCTCACTATGTCTGTGAAGAAATATAAATTATTCCAGTTATTCCTTATCAGTAGCTCTCTGAGATGGATGTTATATGCAGTCCGTTATATGTGAATTTGGCTCTCATTTCAAATGCTAATATTTGTGCAGTGCTTAGCTGGAAAAAAGGGGCATTTCTCTATGCTATTCATAGACTACTTCAATCATAAAATACTCAAGTTAAGAGGCCTAAAGCCCACTCACATGTCAAGTTTTTATTAAGCAAATACAAGTGAGTCTATTCGCTGCCATGCCAATAATTATCTTCATATTAAAACATATCAGAATGCCACCTGAGTAAGCAGCGAGAGTTTATCCGTAATAGGGAAGTCAGAGAAATTTCCCCTTTAAAGTACTGGCTCTTAAAAAAAATACTAAATAGCTCCGCAGTCAGGGAATAGATATCTTCCCCGACCCTGTTTGCCTTGCTCTGTATTTTTGGTGGGCATAACAAACATAACATTGTCCTCCTGAGTCTGCAGACTGACCGTTCCAGTACCTCTGCTGTGGCTTGTAGCTTCGCCAGTCTTGCCTACTGCTATTCAGAACCCTCTGGGGAGCAGTCAAAGTAGCAAGACTCAGTCTTCTTTTGCAGCTTGGGAAAGAAGCCTTGAGCACCAGCAGACGCTGGAGTTTTTTACTGAGAAGGTTAAACCCCCAAAACAGAGGCTGATACCCCCATCACCTCCAGTCTTGAGGTAGCCGGGAATCTTTGGGGTGGGAGGGAAAGCCTAGAGAGAAAGCTCCTCCTCCAGCAACCAGGATGCTGTGTGTGTGTGGTGGCGGCGGCAGTGGCAGATTGAGTTTGGGAGAGGGCATTCCAATTTACTCAAAACACTTACACCAGCTGGCATCTACAAAAATAAATGGGCTGCCAAAAAATGTTCAGGGGCAGCAACCTGGTAGGAATCCAGCCACTGGGGTGATGGGTAAGGTCGTTCCTTTTCAAGTGGTATTGACTTCTGAGCAGTGAGACCCTCACTGCAGTTTAGTCCTCTGCATATCAAGGTGCCTGGTAGTCCATGGAAGAGGGTGTGTATGCAACATTAAGTTATGGCTGATTTAGTGTAAGAGGGTGGATGTTGGGGTGAGGGGGAATGAAGAGATTGATTGGCCAATTTAGAAAACAGAATTAGGGGAAATATTCTGGGGAAAGACCTGGAAGATACAGAAATAAAGCGGATGGGCACATAAGAATGGCCATACTGGCTCAGACCAATGGTCCATCTAATCTAAAGTATCCGGTCTCCAACTGCAGTCAATACCAGAGCTTCAGGGCAACTGTACAGAACAGGACAATTCTGGAGTGATCCACCCCTATCTTCCACTTCTTAACCTCTGCAAGAAGCCAGAACTGTATTGGGCAAGGGGCTGCACGCTGACCCTCTTAGCTAATAACCACTGATGGACCGGTCCCCCGTGAACTTAACTCGTTCTTTTTTTAACCCAGTTTTATTTTTGGCCTTCACAACATCCTACAGCAATGAGTTCCACAGGTTGATTGTGTGTTGCATGAAAAAGTACTTCCTCTTGTTTGTATTAATTTCATCAGGTGACTCCTAGTTTTAGTTTTGTGAGTAAAGCACACAGTGAAGGAAAAGAAAAAAAAAAGAGGAGATATAGAGAAGTGCAACTGACAAAGAGAAGAGGAAACAGACACGGAAAACAATGCATCTTCCCCAATGAATTTTTTAATTTCTAATTGGCACCATCAAGTAAAAGCTACATTCACAACCAGCCAGTCAAATTTGGAGTACACCAGGAGGGCCAAATTCTGCTCTTACTTGCACCCATGACACAGCTTTCACTTCAAAAGGTGTAAGAGAATAATTCAGTCCCATTATAAATTAACCCCCCTCGCAGATATTCCATGCATATTTAATGTGTATTAGTCACATTTCAAGTGCAAATGCCCTGCAACTGACATAGAATAATAATGTGCAAAACCAAGATCTGTTTTATTTAAACATATTGTAGTTCAGAGAGACACCATTTTACCAAACACCAGACTGGAGTGAAATGTAGTTATTTTATGTGCCCTACAAAATGCTTCCAACAGCAGAGTGCAGCACTGGCACTCACTACAACATAGGATGAGGAAGACATCACTAAGACATGTCATTTAGTGTTAATTTGCCATCTTTGGTTCCTGATTATTAAAAATGGAATGGGTATGTTAAACCAAGATGTGCAGTCCCTCCAAACTCCAGCAGTGGCTGATGACATCTGAACGCATAGGAAAGCTCCAGGTAGTATTGCTGTTTTCATTGGAGCGTAACCCTTTCCTTCTGCTGCTCTCCTTTTCGTCTCACTGCAAGGTTTGCTCAGATAACGGGGGGAGCAGGCGGAGAGAGGTAAACCCAGTCCACCTCTGCCAAACTTATTTCCATATCAAACTGGCAGAGCTTTCACTTCACAAGATACATCCCTATTAATAAGTAGCTAAATAAATAAATAGATAAATAAAGTAGCACTACAATAGTCTAATACCCTAGTTCACCCTTAATAGTCGTAGGACTACCAAACACAAAGCTACACCATATCTTCACTCTCGTCAGTTTAATTTTGCATAGCTTAATAGTTTTCAATTCCAAAGAATTTCAACACCACTACACATTTATTGTGTGTAAATTATTGAATACACTCCCAAGACTAAATATGCTAGGTTACTTACTTTCACATTTCAATTTCCGTAGCACACATTGTAATGTAAATGAAACCTCATATACCTCCAAGATAGAAACTTCTTTTTCTTCTTGTTTTATAACGTTGTGTTGTTGTTTAAAATAAAATCTCTCTCCATACTCCATGAAATCTGATGAGTTTACTTTCTGCATGCTTTATTTATTTACAGGCACAGCAACATATACAAATACACAGATGATGGAATAAATACTCTATTCATGTACACTAGTTATTTGGAATAACATGAACCGGACCCATAATAATTGCATTCAGAACAAAATTACAATATAACTAAACTAACCACACCCCAGGGAATTATGAACCAGACATGCTGTGGGAGCAGAATCAGATCAAGTGAATAAATTACCAAATCTGTGTTGGCATTTTTGAATACTTTCTGGACACAGACTTGACCACAGCTCTGGGCTCAACACGATCATAGCTATCAAATCCCTCCCTGTCTTTGGATATGTGCCCTAGAAAGAATTCCAAAGATGGCTCTATCTGCAATCAGATATAAGAAAACAGTTGTGAATACTGAATTGCTGGGTTATGCCTCTACATGATAAACTGCTCGGCCAGAAAGCAGGCATTCTTGTGCAATAGATAGCTGTGATCACTGTAACTGCACCCTTCATTCATGAACTATAAATGAACAAACAAATAAGTGCAAAAATAGTATGTGTATTGGTGGGGATTCTACAGTTATGGATGATTTATTTCATTGTCAGGATTGTTGCTGTTTATAAAAATTTGAATACGAGCAACAGCATTGCCATCTCTCATGATTCTAGAGAGTCCTCCTGTGATATTTGGTGTTTTTCTTAAAGCCCCTGCGCATGAAATCATCTGGTTATGTGAAAATGTCCACTTTCAGTAAAAAATACATTTCTAGCCATCATGGTCGTGGAGAAAAGCCTGAAGAACCAAAATGTTAAAACCTCAAAAAAAAAAAAAGAAGGCAAAAAGATGCTAAAATTATAGAGTCTCATGAACTTTAAATCACCATCATGGCTTTTATGGGCCTTCTGAATGCTTAGGGTTGGTAAGAACACAAGATTGGCCAACTGGGCCAGACCAATGATCCATCTAACCCACCATCACGTCTTCTGCCAGTGGCCAGTGCCAAATGTTTCACAAAGAATGAACAGAACAGGGCAATTATTGAGGGATCCATCCCATTGTCCAGTCTCCGTTTCTCCAGATCCTCCCTAAGTCCAGTCAGGATTTAGGAACACCCAGAGCATAGGTTTGCATCCCTGACCATCTGGGCTAGTAACCATTGATGGACCTATCGTCCATGAACGTATCTAATTATTTTTTTAATCCAGTTATATTTTTGGCCTTCACAACATCCCCTGGTAATAAGTTCCACAGGTTGACTGTGCATGGTGTGAAGATGTACTTCCTTATGTTTGTTCTAAACCTGCTGCCTATTAATTTCATTGTCTTATGTGAAGAGGTAAATAACACTTCCCTATACCATTCAGGTTTTATAGACCTCTATTATGCCCCAGCTTCGCAGTCTCTTATCTCTCCACATGTGGATCCTGTTCCATATCCCTAATCATTTTAATGTGCCTTTCTCTATACCTTTTCCAATTCTAATATATTTTTATTGAGATAGAGTGACCAGAACCGTATGCAGTGTTCAAGGTGTGGGCCTACCATGGATTTATATAGTGACATGGTGATATTTTCTGTCTTCTCCATCCCTTTCCTAATGGTAATACTGAAAGAGTGCAAACTGTGGTTTTATTCCATGCACAGAAGCTGAAAACAAAGCCCCGTTCCCACAACTGACTCTAGGAGTGGTGACAACAAATTGCTGTGCCCACAGGGAGCCACAATGACTTGCCTGGCTGCAGGGAGTCACCTTCAGGTTCAGGCATTAAGGTATCACGCCCTTGATCATGCAAACACTTACAGTTTTGAGTAACTATACGCACATGAGCTCAATAAGGCTACTCATGTGAAAAGTTACTCATAGGTTTGTTTGAAGGATCAGGACTCAGGTTCATAAAATACATAGCATGTCTAAAAGAACATTTGGCAAAAGAGTTCCAGTCTAAAGTTTCCTATGGATCAGATAGTCAGTCAAATTTTTACTGCAAGTAAATTTTCACTTTAGTGGTCTATAGTCACTTGCATTTTATCTGCACTGACATTGAAAACATTATCTGGAGACTCATGTTGAACGATGAGCCAGACTTTTATAAGGCATAGAGCTCACTCATGAACCAGATTCCCATAATCATTGATTGTCAGGCTAAGAAGGGAAAAACACAAGCTTGCTACATTTGTTAAGAAAGACACTGACCTTTTAACACAGTGCCCTGGTCTTTCAACTAAGCAAGCAATGTCTTAACTGCAATAGACGGGAATACATATATAAGAAGTGGGCTGTAGTCCACGAAAGCTTATGCTCTAATAAATTTGTTAGTCTCTAAGGTGCCACAAGTACTCCTGTTCTTCTTTTTGCGGATACAGACTAACACGGCTGTTACTCTGAAATATATAAATATAATGTACCAACAACAAAATAATGAGTAAGCAGTAGATATTAATTCTGAAGTTAGAAAATTTATGAAAAGACAGTCTGGAGATGTACTGAAAAACAAGATCTATTTGGGTCAGAAAAAGGAAGCTAGTAGTAACAGGAACTACAGACATCTTAAGAACCTAGGAGCATAATTGTGAGAATGGGCAACCAGAACCAGCACTGTGACCCGTGTGTCATATTTGCCATCAGCTGCAAGCTTCAGTTCCACATGCTTGGTAATGCACCTGCCTTTCCACTGTGCACTGTACTAATAATTAATAAAAATACCAATCAAGCTTGGATATCTGAGGTTTCTTTGATTACTTAGTAAGCTTGAACCTGAATTGGTAATGCTCACTAGTTTCCCATCACACTCTAGGTAGTTTTGCATGATTTCTATTGATAAATATATACTATTAAAGTATTTAAAATAGTTATTTTCTGTTTATATCATTTGCATTTGGTACAGAATTTGTAGGTCTCCAGAGAACATGTAAGCTCGGGATTTTTGTAATACAGTACTTGCTGCTAGAGGCCATCTCCAGGCACATGATGGTACTTACATTTGCTGACAATCCCAAAAGATTTGCAATGGTGCACCATAGCAAGCACTAGATAAGGAGGATTTTCCATGAAAGAAAAAATAGATAGTAACACAAAGCCAACTGATACAATGTAAACCTTCCATTACTACTAATGCTTTGTGCTTTACAAGGATTCCCTTTTGATAAATATAACATCATAAACTTGATATCAATAATTATCTGGCTCCAGTACCACTACCCACTGACTTATTGATTGTATGATAAACAAAAAGAACAAATCAACCTCCATATATGTTGTGGCATCTGGAATGGCACACATTTATGACAGTCTACTATGAAGCAAAATTACTGAAAAGAAAAAATTGTGTTTGAACATTGCAAACATGCAACTAACTGTGGATATACAGAACTCCCATGAGGTAATAAGATTTGCACCATCACATTGTTTCTCACATGGCGAAGTGACAGCTGCAACTACAATTCCAGAAGCCTCAAAAAGAATTAATTCCCTACTTGTGATTTCTAGCAACTGCATTAAAGGGGCCCTGAAGCTAATAGCTTATCAGGGATTCATATGTGTAGCCATGGCTGCAAAAAATGAAATAAACACACACCACACTTGAAAACCCACATGGTAATTTTTTTCTTAGTAATGATTTCTGGCACCTGAATCAAGAATCAATTCTTCCATTTGCCATTCTGGTAAAACAGTTAATGTTGTGCTGAGGATTCTTTTAAATAAAATGCACAACTCAAGGCACAACAGTTTGCTGTGCTATGCTCAATATAAAACTATAAAAGCATTATATAACAGGGAGTGTTCAAGAAAAGTTATTTTCTAAATAACATCCATTTAAAATGGGGGTCTCTTTTATACTGCTGAAATAGAGTACTGGATGGGCAAAGAGACTGCTTCAGTATTACATGGGATCCTGTGGTTTTGTGACTGAGACAATCCCAAAAATGAGTAGATTACCCTCTTTTAGAACCAATTTATAAAAAGGAATTTGTCAGGGTTATTCGAGCACAAAGGTGCTACGTTTACAGACAGTCACTACTCAGACTGGAAGTACTGTACATATGGGTACGTTTACACTCTAACTGGGAGCGTGCCTCCCAGCCCAGCTAGACAGACATAAGCTAGCTCTGCTTGACCTAGCATGCCAAAAATAGCAGTGTGAATGTTGTGTCTTGGGCAATGGGACGGGTCAGAAACTTGAGTATGGACCCAGAGGGTCAGGTGGACTTGTATTCAGGCAGTTAGCTCATGCCACCACCTAAGCTGCTAGTCTTAGCATGCTAGCTAAAACACAGCTAGCATGTGTCAGTTTAGCTGGGCTGTGAGGCATGCTCCCAGCTGCAGTGTAGATGTTCCTCAAGTGTCTTCCAGTAGCACTTGCTGGTGTGTACAAAATCACACCCTATAGCTCCAATCTGCAAGCCTCATTACTACCATTTCTTCCTTTTGTTCTTCTCCTAATAAGATTTAGAAGGATTCATGTTTACTTTTAAGTATTTTACACGGCCCTTAAATGTTACTGTGAAAATTATCATAGAAAGCGTCAAACTATAACCAATGCTCTCCTCACTCCCCATTCTTATGTAGAAGGATGTTTATGAAAAATCAAGCCTCCTTTCCTATTCTGCAGCAGTATGTGCAGGAAGAGAGGGAAGGCAAGTTCAATCAGATTTACTTTTGGGGAGAAATTTGAAGTTCATGCTAATGAAAGTGAGACTCACTGTGGACTGATTAGCTCAGCAGATAGGTAATGGTATACGATAGCTCTTCACAGCTAGGTCACCAGCTTAAGTCAGTCCCTGGTCAGCTATAAAGGAAAGATATTGCTATCCAATAATGGTCTGATGGCCTATGTCAGGGGTGGGCAAACTACAGCCCAAGGGCCGCATCCAGCCCACCAGCTGTTTTAATCCAGCCCTTGAGCTCCCGCTGGGGAGTGAGGTCTGGGGCTTGCCCCACTCCGGTGCTCCAGCCGAGGAGCAGGGCCACTCTGTGTGGCTCCTGGAAGCAGAGGCATGTTCCCCCTCTGGCTCCTATGCATAGGGGCAGCCAGGGGGCTCCACTCCGCACGCTGCCCCTATGCCAAGCGCCACCCCCGCAGCTCCCATTGGCCGGGAACTGTGGCCAATGGGAGCAGCAGGGGTGGCACCTGCGGACGGGGCAGTGCGCAGCAGAGACGCCTGGCCGCACTTCTGCATAGGAGACGGAAGGGGGACATGCCGCTGCTTCTGGAAGCTGCTTGAGGTAAGCACCACCCGGAGCCTGCACCCCTGACCCCCTCCTGGGCTCCAACCCCCTACCCCAGCCCCAGCCCCGATCCCCCTCTCACCCTCCAAACCCCTTGGTTCCAGCCCGGAGCACCCTCCTACATCCCAAACCCCACATCCCCAGCCCCACCCCAGAGCCCGCACCTCCAGCCGGAGCCTTCATACCCACCAACTCCAACCCCCTCCTGCCCTACAAACCCCTCAGTCCCAGCCCCAAGCATCCTCCTACACCCCAAACCCCCCAGCCTGGACCCCCAGCCAGAGCCCTCACTCCCCCCCGCACCTCACCCCACCCCACCTGCCCTAGTCCGGAGCCCCCTCCCACACCCTGAACTCATTTATGGCCCCACCCTGGAGTCCGCACCCCCAGCCAGAGCCCTCACCTCCTCCTGCACCCCAACACGAATTTCATGAGCATTTACGGCCCACCATACAATTTCTATACCCAGATGTGGCCCTCAGGCCAAAAGGTTTGCCCACCCCTGGCCTATGTGAAATTAACTTGTGGCCTCAATGCAGTGGCTAGTGGACAGGTGTCCATATCTCACAGCCCCACAAAATTCCCCACCATAATTGGGACAAGCTTATTGGCTGCCTCAGCCAAGAGGGCAAGGATAGATTGGGCACGTGAAGAATAACTACCTTTTCATTCTAAGAAGTGGCTCTTCCAGATCTGGGGAGAAGTATATTTGCAGGTAGAATGAGGAGTCTTGGACTGCTCATACAGCATATGTTCTTTGGAGTTTGGGGGGGTGGGGTGTTAGTTCTGTCAAATCACCTCCATTCACAAGAATCACATTCACTACAGAATTATTTGGATTGTGTGTCTTTCCTCTAAGAAAATTAACGATGTATTAATTTAGCAATGTCATCAACTGCTATTGACCTTTTCCAACAGTCACATCTTTAGTGACCACTATCGCAGAAAATTAGTGTAGGAAGAAAATATTTGTGCAAGATAAATCTTTTTCCACAGGATGCAATCTAGGCTATATCTATAGAGAAAGTGAAAACAATGGAGATAGAGTACATCTTGACACAGCCACCTTCTTATTCAATAAGAATGTCTCTTTGTTTAGAGATTGACGAGCAAGGAAATGTTTCCTGGTAAACATGTCATGTGTGTTTATTCCTTCCTCACTGAAGCTTCTGCTGTGTGTTTTAAAGCAATATAGCAAGGAATATCTTTGAACATTGGACTTCACATGTTCTTCACAGTACGCAAATAAACAGCACCTGTTGTTCAAAGAATATATTTTAGATGTTATTGGTAACTGTCACTAAAGCTAAGAAATAATTAGTTAACATATGTGATACACAAATCCTTTAATTCAGAAATCTGCATGGCTGAGACAACATGATTATAGGTTATATGGATTCTAAGGTGATTTCTAATTTCTTTTCTCTCTCTCCCTCTTTTTGGGCATTCTGATAGCAACCAAAGGCCTGAATCAGGTAAGGGACCTTATTATGCAAGGCTCTTCACAAATACACCATTTCCGCATCATCCTGCCATACAACACCATCCCTATCCAGATTTCTGTATATAAGAAACTACTGCCATTTGAAACTCAGATAATCATATCAGAACTCCTGGTTAGCACCTTGCAAAATCAAAATTTAGCTGAAAAACCTTTAGCTGGTCTAAATTTCAGAACACTTGCCCACTAGTCAAAGTACAAATTTATTATGAAGTATATAGATATAGGCATGGCAAATTCTTACACAAGTAATACCAACCTCGGCGTTCATTTCTTCACTCCGAAAAACGATGATAAAACCTTGACTACCCATTCTGGGACATGATTTGCTGTGTCTGGCCCAGTCCTGAAAATTGTTGCTTGCAGTCAGAATGGAACCCACTGAAATCAGTAGGGCAGCACATGGCTGCAGTAATCCACCCATGCGTAACAAGCTCCAGGACTGAAGCCTACAAGTATTAATTTACCAAGCTGTTAACACAGAACATACACAACCATGGTAAGCAGGACTTGTAGGGTTGATTGTCTCAATTCATGCGCTTGCCTACTAGCAAAGGTTGTTGATCTGCTAAAGTGATTCAGGAAAATGTCAGACTCCACCAAAATGAAATCACCATTAAGGCACCAAATCTGACCCTGATGCTGGTCACCACTCCCCTCAATTTAAAAACTGCAGCAATTTGTGTAATATTTTTTAGAGAACAACAACATTTTTCTTTGAACAAATTGTTAATATCCTAGAAATGCAGTGTTCTGACCTCAGTGATTATCTCTTATCTAGGTTTGA
The DNA here is from genome assembly GCF_011386835.1 of Chrysemys picta bellii. NCBI lineage: Eukaryota > Metazoa > Chordata > Testudines > Emydidae > Chrysemys > Chrysemys picta. The sequence continues at coordinate 18,449,920 of NC_088800.1, read as the reverse complement.
ACAGTGCCCAGCACGAGGCCCCATTCCCAATTCCCTGTCAACGTATCCATAGTTATAATAATGAAAAGGTCGGCAAATAACAAACCTTCCGGCCAAATCATCTGTAAGGGTTTCTCTCCCTCTTTAAAATAATGTGTTTGTGAAAAATATGAATAGTCCAACCACATATTGCATAGAGCTCTGTTATCCAGCTCTGCATACTGACTGCCTTGCGTGCCTGTTCAGCTGGTGAACAGCTGTTAAACAAAAGCCTCTAGTTTCTGTCCCAGGTTTATTTGGCAGTATGGGCTCACGAAGAGCTCAGTTGTGCAGCAGGTTCTATATCTTCGGTTACTTAAATCCCCTTATATCAAACACTAAGTTGGACAAATATTCACACACAATGATATATTTTCATGACTCATTCATACATATTTCACCCAGGCATAATACAAACATTGACTATCTCCCCTTGTAAGTACTCTCACACTTATTATCAAACTGTCTGTACTGGGCTAGCTTGATTATCACTTCAAAAGTTTTTTTTCTCTTAATTAATTGGCCTCTAAGAGTTGGTAAGACAACTCCCACCTGTTTATGCTCTCTGTATGTGTGTATATATATCTCCTCAATATATGTTCCATTCTATATGCATCCGAAGAAGTGGGCTGTAGTCCACGAAAGCTTATGCTCTAATAAATTTGTTAGTCTCTAAGGTGCCACAAGTACTCCTGTTCTTCTTTTTGCGGATACAGACTAACACGGCTGTTACTCTGAAACCAGGCATAATAGTGTGTGTGTGTGTGTGTGTGTGTGTGTGTGTGTATGCGCGCGCGCATACAGATGCATGTTCCCATACTCACACACCCTCTGCTACCAGTAATAAGAAGTTTTTTAAAGATCAAAGCACTGACCCTAATACAGAGAACAGGAGAGGAGAGGACTACAACTTTTTTTTTTTTTTTTTTTTAAACACATGGCATTCTGCACACTGTCTGAAGTTTATCTAAAACTTTAATCATTGTTCAAAAGAAAGAGATAAACCATTATTTTTCAATCTTTGACTACAGTTAAGAAATGGTGCAAGCCTTTTCACTGGTTCTTATGGTGCAGTGAAGAAATGAAGAAAGTCTTTTACCTCTGGAAACCAGGGTTGAAGGGCCCAGCTCTAAACTTACTGAAATCATTAGTGAAACTGCTACTTGCTTTCTAAGACAGCAAGATCAACTATGCCATAGGTCATGAATTAAAGAGGTTTAATGGTCTCATCCTACTCCTCATGGATATTATGAATGCAACACACAATATGGTACCACAACTGTTTACTGCCAAAAATTAGAAAAGCAGGAAGTGGGTCTGGTCAGTATGCAGATATATTGGAAGGAATATGTGGGAAAACCTATGGCTGCTTCCTCCTGAAGTTCATAAATCCACAACAGAGCTCTTCACTAGAGAACAACAAAAGGGGGTAGGAGTAGGGTTGCCAACCCTCCAGGACTGGCCTGGAGTCTCCAGGAATTAAAGATTAATCCTTAATGAAAGTTTATGTCATGTGATGAAATCTCCAACCAAAATTGGCAACCCTAGGTAGAAAAAGGAAGAGTGTCTTTCTTAACTTGATTATTTGACAGATTTGGGAGACTTGCTTTTTAAAAAAATATCTGACATCACACCTTGAAGAGACTCAGCTGTCCAATGTCTAAACTGAATTGTATTTTAAACATATGTAATATTTTGGATTAAACAATATGAAAAAGCTCACTAGAATTAAGTGTAAGATTTTTTTTTTCAAGTCCCATAATGCAAAATGCAGCAGCATAATGACAAACTTCTGAAATCTATACACTTCCCACCAGGAATAACAGCATGCAAGTATTATGAAAGTAAACAGCTTGTTCCCAGCCTCAAACTGGCACACACTAATTAAGTCAGTTCAGTCAGATTCCATCAGATTCTTCATGCAAGTTACACAGTCTGCTGCCAGGATGTTTAACAATCAAAAGTGAAATGCACGTTTAAACCTGTGAGTAAGATTGCAAAATATTCTATGGCACAGAATAAGAAAAACAGTCAAGGACATAGGATGGGTGGGACAAATGTGAAACACACCTTTAATTTCATTTCAAAGCACTTAAATGTTGGTAATATCTCCATTGTACATGTGAGAGAAAAAGACACAAAGTGGTGAAATTACCTGCTCAGGGGAACACAGAGAATCAATGGCAAAGCTGGAAATACAACTCAGGTCTCCCAATTCCTTGGTAATACTCACTAAGATGACAGGCCAATTTTTAAACAAATGTTTCCATAAACCAGGAAAATGTTTGTCTGTGTTAATTTAACACAGGCTAAAGCACCATTAGAATGTTCCCCACCCAAACAACTAAGAATCTTGATAAATAAGACTTTACTAATCAGCAGCTCTATTGATTACTCCAGCATGATTTATTCAAAGCAAAGAAACTGAGGAGGCACACGGAAAGTGGGGGAGGTGAGCAGTTTAACTATGACTGGGCCAGGACACTAACATTTTTAAACAACCTCTTTCTTTGCTTCAAGTTTTCTTGTCAGGCTGCAGCTCCCTCCAGTGCTTCCCCACCAGGCTCTTCCCCTGGCCCAATTAGATTCCATTTGGTCTGGACACTCAACCAATCGTCCATTTGAGTTTTATATAACAAAAAAGCCTAGCCTAGGAGGAGAGAGACTCAATCCTGAGCAAAGCAGGAGAGGAAGGAAAAAGAAAACTTAAGCAGAGGGAATGGGGAGTGAAAAAGGGGAAGGATGTAACATGAACTCGGGAGGGGCATAGGAAGGGTCTGTGTCTCAACCAGCTAGGGAGAAAATAAAAAATGGGGCCTATTTTCAGCCTCAAGTTTTGTCTCCACAAACAAATACGAGCTCAATATTGAAAGTGCATTTTATAGCACACAAGCATTCAAGTACGATTTGTGAATGCAAACAGGTTCTTAGACATTTATGTGCTATAAAGTGTAACCACAATGGCACATTTGCACAATTGGTGCAAAATTGGAGGGCACGTTGAGGTGCTTTTGAAAAAAATCAAGGCCACAAGCAGAGAGGGTACACAATACACAGCAAAGGGGAATGAGGGGGGAATCTATTTTTTCACTATTTTAATTCAAAATTATTTGAAAGTCCCTATTTGTGACTTTTTCAGCTGCTGAAATTCAAGTGCATCTCCTGCATTGATCTATATCAGAGGTGTGCAAACTATGGCCCTTGGGCCACATCTGGCCAGCGGGACCATCCTTCCCGCCCCTGAGCAACTGGACGGGGAGGCTAGCGCACGCCCCCCACAGAGCTCTGGGTGGCGGAGCTGCGTGCTCCTGCCGAGCAGAGCGGCAGCGTGTCTGGCTCCGGCCGGCGTGGCAGCCAGACATGCTGCTCTGCTTGGCGTGTTAAGTGGGCCGAGGGGCCCTGGGGGGCAGTCAGGGGACAGGGAGCAGGGGGTGGTTGAATGGGGTGGAGGTTCTGGGGGGGCGGTCAGGAGATGGGGAACGGGGGGGGTTGGATAGGCGTGGGGTCCCAGGGGGCCTGTTAGGGGACAGGGGTGTGGATAGGGGTCGGGGCAGTTAGGGGACGGGGAGCAGGGGGGTTGGATAGGGGGTGAGGTTCCAGGGGGCAGTTAGGGGCAGGGGTCCCAGGAGGGGGCAGTTAGGGGACAAGGAGCAGGGGGGTTGGATGGAGCAGGGGAGTTCTGAGGGGGGCAGTCAGGGGGCGGGAAGTGGGAGGGGGCAGATAGGGGGCGGGGGCCAGGCTGTTTGGGGAGGCACAGCCTTCCCTACCCGGCCCTCCATACAGTTTTGCAACCCCAATGTGGCCCTTGGGCCAAAAAGTTTGCCCACCCCTGATCTTGAAAAGAAATTCTAAACACAGTAATAGTGTTCATTAACTGCAGGGTCATATGACTGGTTCAAATAACCATTTTATAATACTATAATTGCTATCAACTAGCATGCTGAAGATATTAAACCCATGCAAAACACACATTTATACAGCTCCATTTTTTTTTTATTAGCAGACAGTATTATTGTAAAAGAGGGAGGGAAATTAGCATAGGAGCTCCTTGCATGCATAGGAACTATAACAGCTCCAGCTGATACTGAGGTATAGGCAAGAAATAATATAGAAAGAGAAAAGCCAGATGAACTAAAGAGGAATGTACTGTTAAAGCAAGCAATGGTAATCAAATGCATTTTACGTTAGCAGCTGATTTTTTTGTTTTATATCAGCAAGCACAGTTCTTCAGGATAAAAATCATCAGAGGGTGAAAATCATTGCAGCATCTGATCTCACTGCATAGTGATGTCCTGATTCAAACACATAGCTAAATGCAAACATCTTAATTCATATACTGGCTTCACACTTAGCCTAGCAGGCTCTCTCTAACACAATTATTAATTTTTCAAGATGCTCTATGAATAGATTGTATAAGAAATTACATATATGAATAAGAGGAGCTGAGCTGAAAGGAAACTAAAGAAATCCTCTACAGGTATGATTCCCTGTAATAAAAAATAAGAACAGTCTGTGACAGCAAAAAATTGTAAAAAAAATGTATTACTTGGTGAACAAGCCTGTGAAACTGTTGTGTGTATCTTTGAAAATTCTTACAGACAATATGTTTATAACCTTGAGAAAACAAACTACTGCCTTAAAAAGCTCTAAAATTTGGTTCATTGGTACAGATCTGTGGAATCTTCACACAGCCTTCCATTGACATGAGAGACAAACTCGAACTCCAGACAGCTGAAGAAGAAGGGATTAGGCTTTATGGTTGTCTTCCCTCTTTGTTAGTGCAGATACAGAGTCCTCTACCCAGATTGTCATAAATGGCAACTGAGGTCCTGTTAACACGTTAGGGGACTCCAAGGAGCATCTGCAATTCCATGGTAGGTGGGCAACCATGTTCATGTCTATTAGATGTGCTCAGTCCTAAGAGAGTACAATCTCATTTGTGGCACTCTGATGTTTAAGGTTTCTATTGTCATATTTCATTGCAGGGTATTTTGTTTGTTAATTAGAAGTATAAAATCTTAATCTGATATGGCAAGGAAGTAAAAGAGAAGGAATTTAGCTTTTAATTGTAATTGATGCTGTGATGCTAAGACAACCCTAGCCAAACAGAATCCAGAAAGCATCCTCTTTGCTGCGTTCCACAACTCTTTGGCTCAGCAGGCAGATTGCATGCACTAAATAAAAGCCATGATATGTCAGGATTACTAATTTGTGGGATGAGGATAAATTATTTCCAATTCATGAACTCTCCACCTCGCAGGCTGCTCTATAATGCTCTAGGTCTTGTTCTCTGCTGCAGCCGAGATTCATTAAGGGCAGCAGAGGAGGGTCCGCAAGGGAGTCAGTTATAGTTGCCTGAATCTCTGTCTGACTCAAGCAGACGATACCAGCTTCATGCCATTTGGGAATTGCACTATGCCAGGGAAATTCTCAGTTGACAGACATCCAAATTCCAACTCTTTATATTGTTGGAGCAGCCCAAAGAAACCAGAACCGGGGAGAGAGTCTGGGCCTATGCTTCAGCGTTACAATAAACCTCACTTAACAAGTGAACAACAAGTAATTTCCCTTGGTAATATCCTCCCCAAACAAAACAAAACAAAAACAAAAAAACCAGACAAATAGCAAGCTAGTTTATAGATTTGTGATTTACTAAGTTCACTAAACATAGCTCACTCACATCTCCTAAGGTATAGGTATGACACGTCCAAGCAGAGTAACCAAGTCCATACACATTTTTAGGCACTCATCCATTATGGAATCTTTAGGATGCAGGCACACTTGGGACTTTACTTAGGCACAAATACAGGGGCTGAACAGCTTGAGAGAGACATCTAAAATCTCTCACAGCACTTGCCATTTTGTCTCTGCTAAGGAGAGCAATAGAAGTTCAAAGTCCTTCCAGGGCCTTGCCTATAACACAACACTTTTTCTGAAATGTTTCCATGGTTGTTAACTATGGTGGAAGTGCTGGGGTAGATAAGGTGCCAGTGACTGCCAGTATTTTTACTACAACTTTGTGTAGACCAGCTCAGCGCAAATTCAGACAATTTAAATACCTAGACCCTTATCTGCACACTCACCATTACTACCACTGGTGGAGCTGAACTAGTGTTAGCAATGGTAGGAAACTTTAAACAAAAAGGCTAGTATAGGCACAGCATACTATGCCTTGCCATCATTAAGCACCAGGAATGTCCTTCTGGAGGCTTGCTGAGCCAATCGGATGAATGCTAGGCAGGGAATGTTTGCAGGTTGTATGTACTGTTTGGCGTTTATTAAAAAGCCAAACAAAAACCAGATTGAAGTTCAGAACAGAACCCAAAAATATTACTAACATTTATGAAGTCTGAAAAATTAATATGGGGGGAGGCATTTGAGAGAGGACAAATCCACTGATATTCCCCAAGGCAACGTGTTGATGTTCGGAATTTTTTAGTTCCTTTGCATATTAAAAGTTAAAACATTAGAAGATGTTACCTTTGTATAAGTGAATCTGAAAACTTGACTTTAATCAGTAATACAATCGAAGTACTGCTATTGCAAAATAGCATAATCAAAGGCTCAACGATTTCAAATGCCATAAAACTAAACAGAGCCTTGAACAAAGATGTACTTTGGTGCATTAACCCATGCATGTAATTACTGATATACCTTTTCCATACACTATTCAAAGATTCTCTCTCAAGGCTTGCCTTCCACTTATATTTTAAAATATGACTGAATATCTCAACCAGCTCACAGTTTAAAGAACAAGCTGTATACCTCTTTTTGAATTACTGCCTAAAGCGCCAAATAAGGAATTCCAGCAATCATTATTTAACATATGGAATTCAAAATATAGAATTCCTCTATTTCGTGGTCCTGATGAGCAAACTGATGGCCAGAATGGATTTTTAGTGCACATAATGACCGCTGAAAGCAGAACCAGGTTAGTTACGGTTCAGCCATGTGTAAATAGGGCTGGAACTAGCAGGATTCTTCTAGCACACCTTAACTAGAGGACAAAAATTCCTGAAAATAATGTAAACAAAACCATACCAAAGGGGGAGGGAAGAGCAAGGTCCTGGGTATATTATACATACAGCCATGCTTCTGTAGCCAACTCATGGCACTTGCCAGACCTGGTTACAAAATGCATGGTTATGTCCACAAATCAGCTTTTTTTCTCCCATACACTATTCCTGTGTCAGACCTATTTGTGCATCTGCCAAACTGCACTTGCATCAATGCTTTCTAGGAAAATCTGGGCAGCAATCCCCAAGTGCCTCAGCAGGTGAAAAAGGGTGCCTCAGGGACAGAGACCAGCGGAACCAACAGTACATGAGACAACATACTCTGGGTTGTTTTACCACATGGAGAGCTGGGAGAAAGGAGAACCAGCCATAGACACAGTTAGGAGTTCCCATCCATACAGCAAAAAAAGTAACTTACAACATTGCTCTCTATTTACAGAAGATGGGTCTTTTTTTCCCCGTTACATATTAAAAAAATATAACTTGAAACTTCAAGCTGCTAGACATTAGCTTATTCAAAGATGACAAACTTTAAAAATGTAAGACCATCTGGTACCATCAGATCTGCGCTGCAGATTTCTGAAATGCGGATTTATTTAGGAATTTAAAGGACTGTCAACAGCATTTGCACATGACTGTGGGTCCTCTGGCATTCTCCTGACCTCCAGAAAGGATGGGTTGTCAGATGTGCAAGATTTCCATGCCTATGCTGGTAGAGTCCCACTGTGACTTGACATAAAATTAGTGAACAAAAGACATTAATTTGTATTATACCAACTAATGGAGTTAGGTGCATCGTGGAGAAAACTGAGAGCACAAGTTATGGATTTCTAATAATACTGTATTATCCATCAGAAATCTAACCCAAGATTTAAAAAAAATAAACTTGTGATTTTGAGTGCCCGACTTAGACACCGAAAGGGTATGTCTACACTGTAGCTGTGAGGTGTGACTCCTGCATGGACAGACAGACACTTACTAGCTTACCTCCAGCTAGTGCACTAAAAATAGCAATGTAAATATTACGGCACAAGCAGCTGCTTGGGCCTGCGTGAATCTGTCCAACACAGGGAATCACACCACCCAGCTACAGCGTAGACTTATCCAAAGGGACCTGATTTTCAGCAGTTTCTGAAAATCAGACCACTCTAAGGTGTCAAGTTGGGCAACAAGTTGTTTTTCTTAAACCTTGGCCCTACTTCTTTACAGTTAAATATGCTTCAAAAAATAGTTCAGCATGTACTTCTGGTAAAGATCAGTGTACTTCAAGTAAGAAAAATAAGGGATCTATTCAGTGTTTAAAACCCAAACAAGGCACCTTGAGGACTAAAACAAGCTTAAAAATAACCCTAGATAAATGATGCTGCTGACCATGTGTTTCCATCTTGCAGATTTTCAGATTTGATTCATGCATGTAACAGGGCAGAATCTATTATTAAATTCTATTGTTCTACAGAGCACAGAGACCTGCTGATATTTCTTGGCTGTGAACTTTAAATTAAAAACAAAGTTAGGATTTGTTTTATAAAATAGAAATGCATTAGTACAAACAAATATTGATAAGTGTCAGCATTTCAATATTTCATCAAGTCCTTTTACATATATGCAGATTTTTTTTTCTTCAGGCTAGGGTGAAGGACATAGCTGTAGGAATTTTCTCCATTTCATTTACATATTGATTATAAGACAGACAGACAGGTAGGCCAATGAAAACTTATACTATCAGCAACCAGCATTACTAGGACTTTGAATATTGTCACTTATAGATTGATAAACAGACTACATAGACTAATTGTTTTTTGGTGTGTTTGGACAGATGGCAAATTTTGCAGCCATATGGTAATTATTTCCATTCTGTTGAAAGTATATTAACAACTAAAAATGTTTAAAATGAGATGATCTAAAATAATTTTCCCATGAAACCCAGAATAAATGAAAAACTAAAGAGCTAAAATGAGCAAACCTTCTGCACACTAGAAATGACTGTCTCCCCCCAGTTTAGTGTAGACTTCATGGCCTTAGGGCAACAAACTGTTATTGATCCAACTGGCTTTGTACACTGGGTCCTCAGCTGGAGTACAATAGTGGTGGTGCAGCCAGAGGATAATGTTGCCTCATTTTTACCACTGATGCCTTGCCTTTGGTTTAGCTGCCACATTTACTACATGGTATTTATGCTGTCCTCTGCACATTTATTTTCTCTTCCTGAGAACTCTTTCTAAACTCTTCTCTGATCCTGAACTGGATTTCAAACTCAACCAAATTATTTCAGTCCTGTTTCTATTTTTAAAAGCGCTAAGGGCCAAATCTTCAGCACTGATGTGCTGCTTCAGCAGTGCAAAGATGATGGAAAGCTGGCTTAAACAGCCAGCTGGAATTCCTCTTGCATGAGGGTCTCCACTTCATCTGCCCCCGCCACCTCCAGCCAGGGGTGAAAGTAACTTAAAGGACTTACCGGTATGCCGGAGTCCTGAGAAGGGGCGGGGCCTCATCCGGAAGAGGCGGGGCCTTTCAAGATATAAAGGTCCTGGGGCTCCGGCTGTGGCTGGGAGCCCTAGGGCCTTTAAATCACCCCGGAGCTACCAGCTGCAACAGTGGCTGGGAGCCCCGGGGCTCAGGGGCAAATTAAAGGGCCCGGGGCTCCGGCCGCCATGGAGCCCCGGGCCCTCTAAATCACCACCGGAGCCCTGCCGCCACTGCCCCGGGGTAGTGGCGGCAGGGCTCCGGCAGTGATTTAGAGGGCCCGGGGCTCCCTGCAGTTGCAGGTGCCCCGGGCCCTTTAAATCCCCACCCGAGCCCGGCTGCAGGAGCCTGGGGCCCCGGCAGCTATTTAAAGGGCCAGAGGCTCCAGCCGTTGCGGGGAGCCCTGGGCCCTTTAAAGCACTGCCGGAGCTCTGGCAGCGGGGCTCAGGAGGTGCTTTAAAGGGCCCGGGGCTCCCCACAGGGGCCGGAGCTCTGGGCCCTTTAAATCCCTGCCCGAGCCCAGCTGCTGGAGCTCCGGCAGTGATTTAAAGGGCCTGGGGCTCCCCGCAGCGGCCCTTTAAATCACTGCCGGAGAAGCCGGTCCAATCTGGCACGGTGTCCCGTACCGTACCGGCTTACTTTCACCTCTGCCTCCAGCACAAGAGCTGAGCGAGAGGGTATGGGACTGTGTTCTAGCAATCCTAGGCCAGTGAACAGCTTCTAGTTGGGTGTTACTGCCAGCAGAAGCTAAATCAGCCACTCTGTGGAATCAAGTTGGCACCCAATGCCTTCAGGTTCAGGGGGCCAGAAGGGTGGCAAAAAGCAACCTATGCCTGCCTCTCTTCTTCAAGTGCTGCTCAGGCACACCTCCGTATCTGTACACAGCAGAATTGATAAGCCACAGAACTACTTCAGCATTAAGAGTTTTTCTTATCATATTACCAAAAGCAAAGTGTTCCTGGATAATATATCAGGGTGATATTCATTCCAAAGGAGATGGCCTGCATAAGACCTTATCTATGATTTTATGCTTTTATTGTGGGGCTTATATAGTGCATAGGACATTTTACATGCCTCGTGCACTGGGATGAATTTAACCCCTAAACACAAGGGAGCTAAACAAGCAGGGCCTGATTCTCCTCTCGCATCAGCTTTCCACAGCTGTAACTCAATTCATTACAGTTACTTCTTATTTACATCAGTGTACATGGAGGCAGAGTCAGGCCCACAAATTCTTAATAGGACTTGTTTCATGCTAAAATAGTAAAGCCATGTTATACAATACAAGAGAATTTCCACGTAACATTTCAGAACAAACTTTTACTTGCTTCATTCTTCTGAAATAGATTTGGAAATTCCACAAGTCCTGTGTAACAACAATGATCTGTTTGTAAAGTGCCGAGCATATACAAGAGTCCTTGCTACTTAAACATCTGCTGCCACTTATTGATTTTTTTTTGTCAGGAGAAGCAAAGTTTATGCACCATTTTCCCCTATCTTCTATGAATAAATTCTATCCAACCACGAGCTAAAATCTGTACTCATCATAGTCACTATAATCTAAAATTAGTGCCTGGTGTTAGAATGCAACTACACAGTCACTGAGGATGAAGCACCAATTGGTGAGAAATTCTTACTGTGCTTTTGCAAGTTCACACTTTGGCACCACAATTAAGAATTAAAGGAAGACAAGAAACATGGAAATGAATGGTCCTGTGCATTCAGACTTTTAGTTCTCTACTATTACAAACCATTACCCACCTTTTAGGTGGATTGCATTACTCTTGAAAGGTGTCAAGCGACAGACTCAATGGCCTCTCCTCTCCCCCCCGCCCCACCCCCCACTGGATACATACAACATAGGCAGTAGCAGTGCCTGTTTCCCCACAACATCTTAATGACGTGCCTCAGTCCTGTCCTCGAGAGACAGGCTGCCTCTACAAATATGAGGGTTGTCAGTCTCCATAGCCCATTCAGTCTGTGGCTTCTCTGCTGGAATTGCTAACAAAATGGCAGTCGTGATGTGGACACATCCATTAGGAAATTAACTAAGACCTCAAAATCACATTCTATGCACACCACTGAAAAACTGGCAGATGGTGGCAGTTATCAGTCATTACTAATCTGGGCCACATTTAAACCAGACCACCTAGAAACAAGAAGCTCCGTATCCCATCAACAATTCTCTGAGCTATCCGGGCACTATCCCACCATGAATGTGTTAATTTATTTGCAATGGTCACTAGTAACACTTTAGAGAGCTACAGAGATTTTTTTTTAAATGAAATGAAATCAGACTAAATATTTTTAAAATCTTCTCCTCATAGTTCTTCTCCAAGCTGCCCACTCTCCGATTCAGCAGGAATTTTATATCTATTTGTGGATCACCATCCCAGTGGCCTTAACTTTCCTTCATGTTGACAATGCTGCAGATAACACTGAGCACCAGGTTCAGATTTCAGTTATACCAGCATCTATCAAGAGTATATTCCAGTTAAATCAATGGAATTATGCGATCATAACATTTGTGTAAAGTGAGAGGAGAATCAGGCCCCTGGTGTTATTAGCAAAATGATCGCATGCACAGCCTGTCACTTTGCTAATTTTGTAGTTAATATCTGGGATTACTATCAATACTACGGGATGGCAGTGGCAATGATCTAAATACCACTGCTATTCGATAGATAGGTTTTCAGTTATTTGGGCAAAAGACACAGCTTCCTTTGTGTTCTGTACAGCACAAAGCACATTGCCTGTATTTAACAACAGCATGAAAAAATCTTTGTAATACCAACTTCTGCTATTAACAAAAATCCAGTGCAGTCCTCCTCCTCCTCTGCTTTTCTGAGAACAGATCAATCATAACGACTGTCCTGAGCCCTCTTTCTTCTTAGAACTGACAATAAAAACACTTTTTTTTTTGCAATGTTTAATAGCCGTCATCTCTTCACATTCCCCAGATTATTTCAGATACCACTGAATGGCATCTGCAAAAAGTTTTTGTAGATAACCACCACCAAAAAAAGATAGGTGAGAGAAAAGTATGAGCTGTTTAATGAACAGAAAGAGATTTTATTCCTATGCCATACCTGCAACATTTTGATTCACATTTTAAAAATTGGGTTTTATTAAAAAGAAACCTGTCCAATAAAATAATGTCCGTGCAGAAATGTCTCAGGTGAAGCAGACACAGTCCAATGTTTTCCCAACCCAGCTCATAACATAAGTAAGAACTGCCCATAATGTACATTGTCTCTAAACAAATACTGTACATAATCACATCCTTTTAAATGTAACATTTTTATCACATCTTTGTCAATTTCAAAATCAATCACCACCATCTGGTCTTTCTTCTAATAAATTATAAGACTTAAGAAATTACTAGAAGTCAAATTAAGAACATGGGGCTCACAAACAGTAAAACAACCCAGCATGGTTGACACTCACATATTGAGTTTCCATGGCAATTCAAATTGTATAAAAAAAAATAAAAGTAGAATATATGCTGAATTTATGAACGTAAGTAGACTTTTTTGGGAGAGTTTCAATAAAGAATACTGTACTTGCAACCTAAAAAGTACAGATTAAATATTTTTAAAACCCATACTATCCTTTTCCATTAATGTTGTATTATTTATTTTGATTTCAACATATAAAACATAAGAACTCCCAGGCTCTCAGCGCTCTTGACAAATAATTTAAAATAGTCCAAGAGAGATAAGAACAGCAGAAGCAAAACAACCCCTTTCTCTGGACCAAAGAATCCAGCCCACAGTTGTCCAACAGAAGATTTGAGTCTAAGTAGGTCCCAAAACTGTGTACTCAACTGACCAAAGGTGAGCATATGGCATCAGTGGGGATCAATATAAAGTTTGCTACATTTTCTGGCTGTTTTCCCTCACCTACCAAGTTCCAAACAGGTTCTCATCCACACCCCAGTTGCTTTCAGACAAATGCTCTGGGTTGCATGACGCAGAAAGTCACACCTAGTGTCATTAGCATATTGAAAATATCTCAACCCACACCTCCTCACTAACCTTCCCAATGGTCCACAGACACATTGAAGAGAAGGGGTGATAAGATGGAATCTTGTGGGGGGAGAACCCTTAGGAGAGGGAAAGCAATTACCCAAAACTACCTTCTAGGATCTCTCTGCTAGAATAATAATAAAAGCACAGGAAGGCAGCCCTGCAGAAAGAGCCAAGTTGGAATAGGAAATCTTTCTAACACTTTGGACCCTGCTATACTAGTCTGCTTGCATCAGGAATGTCTTTGGGATCACTGTGTCTAGAACTTCACATGTATGAAACCATATTTTTAGACCATCTAGTACAGGGGTCGGCAACGTTCGGCACGCAGCTCGCCAGGGTAAGCACCCTGGTGGGCCGGGCCAGTTTTATTTACCTGCTGACGCGGCAGGTTCGGCCGACCGCGGCCCCCACTGGCCACGGTTCGCCGTTCCAGGCCAATGGGGGCAGCGAGAAGCCGCGGCCAGCACATCGCTCGCCCGCGCCGCTTCTCGCCGCCCCCATTGGCCCGGGACGGCGAACCACGGCCAATGGGGGCCGCGATCGCCCGAACCTGCCGCGTCAGCAGGTAAATAAAACTGGCCCAGCCCACCAGAGTGCTTACCCTGGCGAGCTGCGTGCCGAACGTTGCTGACCCCTGATCTAGTATATGAATTAATGGAGCCTAAAGCAACAGAGGGCCCTGTGGCACCTTTAAGACTAACAGAAGTATTGGGAGCATAAGCTTTTGTGGGTAGTCTTAAAGGTGCCACAGGACCCTCTGTTGCTTTTTACAGATTCAGACTAACACGGCTACCCCTCTGATAATGGAGCCTATTCATTCATGACATCAAAAAACAACAGGCAACGCTTTGAAGTAGATATTTACCAATCCATCTTAAATTATTTGTAACAGTTATGTGTCTATTTTGCTTTGCTGACAAATAATTTAGAGGTCATGCAATAGAGCATCTTGACCTCTTCCCGTTACAGTCCTGTGTCATACTTTGCCATTTATGCTGTTGTAAGCGGGGGAACGGTCCCGCTATTGTGGGGAACTTTCCTAGCTTCTGCACCACCCCGGTGAAGTGGGCTAGCGAAAGGATCTGAGTCCTCGCTCCCACTTCCTTTACCCAGAGGCCTCCCTGCCCTTGAGGACTCCCCTTCCACTCTCCTGTCTGGCAGGAGAGTAAACCCCGACAAGGCTGGGCCCAGGATTCCTGGGGGGCTCGACCCCCAACCCTGCTGTGGTCACCCAGGACAGGGGCTAGGGTGTCCCCACTCCAGGGTACTCTCTTTGCACCGGGCACCTCCCTGACCCACTGATCATTTCATACAATTTAAAGCAAATACAAGTTGTTTAATTAACAATTAATTTTAAAAAAAGAATAAGGAAAAATGGGAAAGGTAAAAGGAAAACACATCACCCTGCTCTGTGGCAGGGAACATCACAAACAGCGTCTCTGGAACGTCAGGGCAGTTCACAGTCTGTTCCTTGTAGATCCCAGGCTCCTTCTCAGGCCCTGGCTGTGCTGCAGAGACGCTGCGGGTTGGACACTTGCTCTGGCGGTGGCCACACGCATTCAGGCTCTAGGTGTCCTTTTTCCCAGCGTCGCCCCTGCCCAGTCAGGGTTATGATCCCCCCCCCCCCCCCCAGTCTGGCCTGCAGAGCCTCTTGGCTGAGGCGTCTCCCTGTGCTGGGTCCACTGCTCAGGGTCCCCCTTGCTCTCCCCAGCTGCTCACTGCACCCAGCTCCAGACGGCTCCAGCCCCAGCTCCACTCGGCCTCAGCCCGGCTGCTGCTGCTGCTCTGCCTCCAGCTCCCTGGGCTGCTTGTCTGGCCCCTCTGGCTCTGGTTGCTGCAGCTCTGCCCCCAGGACAGGTCTGCTCTGCAGGCTGCTTCTGTGATGCTGCTCCCAGCTCTGACCTGCTTCCTGGCTGCTTGTCTGACCCCTCTGGCTCCGGTTGCTGCAGCTCTGCTCCCAGGGCAGGTCTGCTCTCTCTGGGCTGTGCTCTGGCTTTGGGGCTGCAGCTCTGCACCCAGCAGCTCAGCTCGGGCCCCTGCTCTCTCCTTAGCTCGGCCCCACTCTGTCTGACCCAGGTCATTCCAGTTCACACGGAGGACGGGACCCCCCAGCCTCCTGACTCCCTGATTAGCCTGCCCGCCCTGTCAATCAAACTATAGCTTTTTTGCCGCCCCAAGCATGGCAGTCAGGCTGCCTTCGGCGGCATGCCTGCGGGAGGTCCGCCGGTCCCACGGATTCGGCAGCAATTTGGCGGCGGGTACGCCGAAGCTGCGGGACCGGCGGACCTCCCACAGGCATGCCGCCGAAGGCAGCCTGACTGCCATGCTTGGGGCGGCAAAAAAGCTATAGTCGCCCCTGGGCTGAGCACTGTATCGGATATCTGGAGAGCCATGAGCTGCTGTTTGATCAAGATCTTAATTCAGCATTTGAAAGCTGATATGTTATCTTTCCTACTGAATCAGTCTGAGGATCCTGGGAGTAGATGCTCAGGTCTGTCTTGGGGTTGGGGAGTCTCCAAGGATCCAACATGAAGATATTTGTGTAGAAATGTCTCAGGCAGCATTCGAGGAGAATCCAGAGTATCCTATCTATGAACCCGAGAGAGCACTTGGGGATTTTAAGCTTAAACTTGGCTAAGCCTTGAGCTACTGATTCACCAGTAAGACACCCGTCCTTCAAGCTTCTCAAAAAGACACAGCATGGAACTGCAGAACATTCACAAATACCCAGACATTGCCCCAGGAACCTCAAGCACAGGAGAAAGTGGAACAGGCACAAGGAACCGTGAAGAAGCTTGGATTCCAAGGGGCAGAATCTTTCCCTGATCAGTCAACGTCTGTCTATGAAGTGCAAAGAATGGGTTTTGGAACCCTGAAGTAGTTGCAACTTTTTCTTCTTTTGAAAGACTTTCCCAAACAAGGGCTCAATTCCTGAACACTCAAGGAGCACCAAATCAGATACCTACTTCATTGTTATTTTGCTTATTTTTATATGGAGATGGGACGGCGGTTCAAGTTCAGATCTGACTTTCCCTGAATTTGGGGTGCGTCACATTCAGTTTGGGGTCAAGCCCATTCTGTTTTTGGCTTGAAAGGGACAGTGTCCACTTTTAGCACTTGTTAATATAATCCGTTTGGAAATTTTTAGAAAATCCCTTTAAGTACATTTTCTAAGGGTTTTTCAGTTCCCTCATTGATGTTTTCAAGGGTGTTTTCAATAAAGGAATAACTAACTCCCACGATGGGTTACACATGAGAAACAATGAATATAACAAGGCTATCAAATGCATGAAGTAAAGAAACTGGAAAAAATAGAGAAAAATATTTTTCTGCTAACTTATTTCAAGTCCAGTCACCTTAAGTGTGGCTTATAACTATGGATGGTACTAAATTTGGGACTAATATGAGTTTTATGTTGGCAGTGTCACTTTAACTGCAATAATCAACACTCATTGCTGGTTATTTAAGTGAAGCTTATCAGAGGGTACTAAACCTCCAGCTATGTAACAGCATAGAGTGCATTCATTTGATTAGGTGCTGTGTATGTCTTAACCAATTAAATCCCTTTGGTCCTTTCATTTAAGGACAATGGAATTCCAATGGGTGAAGGAAGTGAAGGAATCATCACTACAAATACTGAATTTATAAATGGCCCCAGAAACACATTTTATATAGATCTACATCTTCCCTAAAGTGACCACTGGGATCACATCCCTCCCACCCCTAAAACATACTAGGTGATACCTTGCCTGTTCTGTAGCACCTCAATGGACAAGTGAGAAATGTCTCAGCTTTCTTCTCGCCAGTGATTTGCCCTTAATGGAGTTGTGTAATTTTTAAATAAACTGCAAGAAGTTGTGGCACACTGCCCTACACCTCTCCTGGAAGGGCAGGCCACCAGTGGGGAATGTATGAGTCGTGCTCTCCCAGTGGAGAGAGATAAAGTGGATAAGATAGGGCTAGTGAGGAAGCAGAAAGGTCGAATGCTGAAAGCCCTCTGAAGCAGGGGCCATCCTAGTACTATTTGCCTGTACACTGCAGCCCTTGTCCCTGACTGGGGTCTTCAGATGTTCCCACAATTGAAATTATGTGTGTGACGTTGAACCCCATAATGCTTTATAGAAATATGCTTATGAATGTAAATATGACATAATTGGAATATGTTTTATGCTACATATGCCATGTAACATATCTTTGCAAAGGTTATGTTCTACTGAATATATTCATTCTATTCGTATGCATGTATCGTTTTTATATCTGAAGTTATGAGCGTTGGCTCTATGCTTGTATTTAAAGTGTTTATTGTAGAAAGCACCTAAGGCAGATTTGGTCAACATAGTGTGAGGGGGTTATTCAAATAATTGGGAGTACTTGGCCAACAACACACCTTGACAGACGCCAATTCACATCTGAGTTTTCCTGGGAACGTTCGGGCTAACATGAGGGCAATGGCATCGGCCTGCAAAGAAGTCATGTGACTTGCCCATGTGACTCCAAATCTCCATCTTGTAGTGGTGATTCTACACGGAGGAGAGAGGAGTTTCCACCCACAAGAGAGAGACCCCTCCATTTGGTCTTCAACTGGCTCAAGAGATAGCCTCTCCACTCCAAAGGATGCCTGAAAGAAACTGGAACAATGCACAGTAACTACAGGAGTGTGAGTGATTGCTGGACCCAGACTAGAAGGAGGCTAGTCTGTCAAAGAAACTTATTGGAACATCTCTGAGGGTGAGATTTACCTGCATTCAGTTTCCTACTGTATTAGGCCTAGACTTGCGCATTTTATTTTATTTTGCTTGGTAATTTACTTTGTTCTATTACTTGTAACCACTTAAATCCTACTTTTTATATTTAATAAATTTATGAGTTTATCCTGTATAAGCTTTATACAGAGTAGAACAGATTTATTTGGGGTTTGGACCCCATTGGGAGCTGGGTATCTGAGTGCTGGAGACAGGAGCACTTTTTAAGCTGTTTCAGTTAAGCCTGCAGCTTGTGCGGGACATGGTTCAGACCTAGGTCTGTGTTTGTAACAGGCAAGTGTGTCTGGCTCAAACACGGCAAGGTACTTAAGTCCCAAGCTGCCAGGGAAAACGGGCTCAGAGGTAGTCCCAGCACATCAGGTGGCAGTCCCAAAGGGGTTTTTGTGACCCAACCGTCACAATATGAAACATCATGCAGAATTTCTCCCCCATTTTCAGTTTCATAACTTAAAAAAAATTCTGCAGTTCCTAATGAAGCAGAACTCTCACTGGCTTCACTAAGAGTTTTGCTCAGTTAAAGGCTGAAGAATTTCGGTCAAAATATTTTTTCTCCTTTTTCAAATGCTGATATAGATATTTTGCAAAATCACAAAACAGGACACACACTCCTAGGTTAATGACTGTAGAGAGAGACCTTTAGATATGTGTAACACATTCCTAGTGAGAAGCAGAACTACACGTATCTGGGTAAGAAAAAGAGAGCGGGACTAAAATAATGGAGATAACAAGCTGTCCAAGTTGTGTGTGTGGTTAGATTATAGTGCAGGGGTCGGCAACCTTTCAGAAGTGGTGTGCCGAGTCTTCATTTATTCACTCTAATTGAAGATTTCATGTGCCAGTAATACATTTTAACGTTTTTATAAGGTCTCTTTCTATAAGCCTATAATACACACCTCTACCCCGATATAACACGACCTGATATAACACGAATTCGGATATAACGCGGTAAAGCAGCGCTCCGGGGGGAGGGGGGAGAGAGGAGGGCTGCGCACTCCAGTGGATCAAAGCAAGTTCAATATAACACGGTTTCACCTATAACGCGGTAAGATTTTTTTGGCTCCCGAGGACAGCATTATATCGGGGTAGAGGTGTATAACTAAACTATTGTTGTATGTAAAGTAAATAAGGTTTTTAAAATGTTTAAGAAGCTTCATTTAAAATTAAATTAAAATGCAGACCCCCCCCCCGGACCGGTGGCCAGGACCCGGATAATGTGAGTGCCACTGAAAATCAGCTCGCGTGCCACCTTTGGCACATGTGCCATAGGTTGCCTACCCCTGTTATAGTGTAACTTCCCAAAAACAAAGATTCAATTTCATGGAACTTTAGTGAAAGTGAACAAGAGTGTGTGGATTCTACTTTGTTGGAAGAATACTTTTTCATAGAAAAAGGCTTAATACACTGAATACTCCCCACTGTTACCACACTTACTCTCCTATCTCTGAGAATAAATAATTCAATAAGCAGCATAGAAAACAAAAATACTCTCTACCTCCAAATAATAAACCTAGTGGTTTCCTTTTAGACTACATGCTAGTTCTAAAGCATATAGCATTGAAAAAAGTATATTGTTCCATATGAGGACATTTGATTCCACTTGCAGCTATACCTCTGTTTCACCACAACAAGAATTTGTCCAATTAAAAACAAAGAAAAAGCAAATCTTAATCAGGGACAGAACATTCCAATAGTCCACATCCAGGAATCAAGAACAAGACTAGCGATGGCCTATGAAAATACGTTGTACAAGACTGCTATATATTTTCGAATCTGTTCCAAAAAGGCCTTTGCTGCCTGAATTAATTTAAAAAAAGCCTGGTCTTGTCAGAATAGGTTGCAGAACCACGGTTACTATTGTTTGTCCTTTGTATTATAGCAACACCTAGCAGCCCGAGTCAGGAATCAGGGTCCCCTTGTGCTAGGCCATGTGCGGACATGAAAGCTGGGATTTTTCAGTGAGTTAGGCACTCAACTCTCAGTGAATTTCAAGGGGGTTTGAGCCCTGTTGTACTAATTTACATGGCATAAATGGGCCCAAAGAGTCAAAGGTGTTAACTTAACCCAGTCACTGTCCAATGTTAAACAGTGTTAAACCTAGCTTGGAATACAGAGATCTCAACTTGCTTAGGACCATAGCAAATACACCACTAAATATCCTTTCAACCTTTTATTAAAGATACAGAGAAGAAAGAAAAAGCAGTTAAAGTCTTTGAAATGTAAGATTCCATTTCCAGGAAGACAAAACAAAACACACAAAAGGGAAAAGAAAAGAACAGCTAAGATAGAAAATGCAATTTCTGTCTCTGCTGTTGACTCATTTGCAATCTCACAGCTGGAAAAACACAGGCACAGCACACGGTCTTATCAGCCATTCAGAGACCTGGCAAACTCCGTACCTGCATCGTGCTGTTTAGGGCATTGCTTTTAGCTGCCACTGTCTGGTCACAGGCTTACAACAGTGTTGCAAAATATACCGTCTTTGACAGTTAAGCCAGACTCTTATCAGACAGAAGGAAAAAGGAGAGGGATTGGAAAGAGAAGAAATAAGGTGGAGGAAGGAAAAGAACGCATGGGGGGAGGGCGGAGAGCAAAGTCTCACATCCCAAGTGATGCTCAGGATTCAGCCAGAGGTGGTAAAGGTGGCAGCAGCATCTGGGTCCCTCTCTCTTCTCAGGACATCTCATCTCTCAATATTAAGATGAAGAAGGTCGGGGGTTCCAAGAGACTGTGGGGGTGGCAGGAGGATTACCACTTTTAAAATGCAAATATTGCACGCACACACACACACACACACACACACACACACACAGCCCATCGCAACCCCAACCACAAAGCAACTTCACAGCTCCCGCCCTTGAACAGCCACTTATAGTATCTAGAGAGAGAACACATATAGACAAGATTGATAATATTGCAGTCTCCTCACTCTTGGGTGATTCAATCTCTCTCACTCACACACACACACACACACACACACACGCTTAGTGCGCTTGCATGTTAGTGGGCAGACGGCTGCTGTATTTCCAACTGTTTCGATCTGTTATCACAAACTGTGGAAGTGGGAACACTGCAGCATCTTTAGCCGGACACGGAAACTTTTAACATTAGATATACTAGTGTATTGGGTGATAACGCAAATCATTAGACCCACACAAAAAAACCCAGCAGATTTAATTATTTTTCTGGCAACCAGCAAATCCATAAAAAACTGGACAGGCCGGTCAAATACCAGCCAGATGGTAACCCTAGATGGCAGCCATGATGGAGAAGCTTGTTCCTATAGCCAAATTTTCTCCCCAAAGTCTCTTCCTTTAAGGGACTGATGGGTGGAATAGCCCATCCCCTCGTTATTAGGTTTACCAATGAAGCCTAATTCCAGACACACCAGTTTTGGTTCATTGATTTCTGATCTCACACTTCTCTCATTTACCAGGCATGATTTTAACACAGTCCTTGAGTTATATCAGTAGGCCTTTTGGTTTGGACTAATCCAGTCTGTTTCCCTTTTGTACCTTTTCCCACCAACTTTTGTTCTTATAGATTATTGTGACGTTTTATAACATTTGACTCACGTCTTACAGTTGAATTCACAATCTCACAATAGGTTACCTTTGTAGGCCCAATTATCACAACAGCCCCTAATTCCCTTAGGCGCCTTTGAAAACTCTGGACAAAATAAAAATAAAAACAATTGAAAAAACAGTTCCTCTGCAAAAATGCTTACAGTCTTGTATTTTGACAAGTCACAACAAGTGGCTGAAAGCAATCAGACTTAGACTGAGGGGGATTTAGAGGGAAAAGGAGGATGAGTTAACAGTGAAATTAGCGAGTTTTGCATGATAAGCAGGAGCCCTTTTACGCCTGCCTTCATAGTCAGATACTGTTTTTCTCTGTTTTAAATCCACTCCCTCTCCTCCATGATAAAGCTGTCATTGTTTTCCTGCTAAAGCTCCCAGTCCTGCCAGCTCTAAGCATGAAAGGATAAAATTATCATCAAACCTGCAAATCCTACACACCTACACAGCAGGGTTGGTTCTCTCGTCTGAGTCATCAAAGCAGACCAGCAACAGTGATGTCATCTACCATCCATCTCTTTTTAAAAAACACCAACATTCCTAAATGTGGATTGTTACAATATTTTGCTTCCTTTTAATCCTGATCCCAGTGATAATACTAACCTTACAAAATAACTCTGAGTGATGCAGTGGGCACAGTGGTCCCTAACAGTTTCAACCTCAGTGATAAGGTCAGAGGTAAGCAGAAGGCTACTAGCATCACACGTGCTAAGCAGTGTGACTTTGCAGCAGGCAGCACTGAAGAAACCTTCATTCTACAGCAGGTAGAGAACAGCTAGCGTAAGTCATAGAAAATATCATCAGAAAAGACCAACTGCATCATCCAGTGTAATCATCTACAGTTTGCAGGAGTATTACACATAATCCCTACTCATGCCTTATCTAGCCTGTTCTGAAGGACATAAAGCAATGATGCTTCAATAACCTTCCTTGGTACTAACAGCCTGTGTTCCCTCAAGCCCATTTACATCCTAACAAGCGAATTCCAAAATACAATTCATGTCACACACTGTAGTTGCAGAAAGGACACCCATATCCACAAACATGACTAACAGTACTCCAGGAAGAAAGAGTTGGAGATTTGATCATTTATTTCGCAGCCTTCAGAAAACCGAAGAACTTCCCACACAACAGCAGCTGTTTCAAAAATATGTCTATTTCATAAATGTAATTTCATGGCTAAGGCTATTTATTCTAGGTATTACAGTAATGTTTAGATCTGAACAGAATATAAAATGATAAAGAAAATCCATAAACAGAAACAGACTAATGTCCTCTTATCCTGATTTCTCTCCAAATAAATTGCTGCACTTTGCCCAACTTGGTCATAGAGAGACTATATTTTGAGACATTAAAGTGATATTGTCAAAGCTTGACCTAGTTTAAAACTGTTTTCTGCTGAAACGAGTGCTTTAATATTTTAAATGGCCACTTGTCTTCAGCATTTCATTCCAGGTTTCATTTTTGTCAGGGGCCCATCTCACTTCCATCCTTCTACACTTGGGGAGAGATTTGAGGGATATTCCATCTTTTGGGGAGGATATTTTATTTAGGAGCTACTTTCTGGTGTCAATCAAATTAACAGTGGTAATTAATTAGCTTGAAAAACTCAGTTGTGATCTCTTCTCTAAAATTAAATTATTTCTCAATTCCGCTCTTCTCTCTCTTCATTCTTTTTCTATGGCCTTGTCTACACTAGTGGGAATATTTGCTGAACTGCCCACCAATGCAGTTGAATCAGTGGTACCAGCGGTGGGAATTTTTTGCTGAAATTCTCTAATGTAGACGCTGCCTATGGTTCTCTCTCTACTCTGCCCTCCCAGTGCCTCCGCCCCCACTTCTGTCTCTGAATAGTATGCAGTCACTCCCTTTCACTTGTTTCTGCTCATTTTCTGCTTTTCTTGTTTCAACATCATCCCAATTTCAGGTTTCTCTTTCACTTAGGGCTTATTTACACTGAGGATTTTTGCACTGGTATGGTAACATCAGTGTAGCTGCACAACCACAAACTCTTAATGTAGATGTACTGCACTGGTGCAAACAGTAGCCTGCAGTGGAAAGAAGAGTAAACCGCACTAGTGCAAGTCAGTTCTCACTTTGGTGCAGTGCATCTGCACTAGGGGTTTGCACAAATGCAGCTACCTTAAGGCAGGGGTCGGCAACGTTTGGCACGCGGCTCGCCAGCGTAAGCACCCTGGCGGGCCGGGCCAGTTCATTTACCTGCTGACGCGGCAGGTTCGGCCAATCGCGGCCCCCACTGGCTGCGGTTTGCCGTCCCGGGCCAATGGGGGCAGCGAGAAGCGGCACGGGCGAGGGATGTGCTTACCCTGGCGAGCCGCATGCCAAATGTTGCCGACCCCTGCCCTAAGGTAACTACACCAGTGCCAAAATCCCAAAAGTAGACAAGCCCTTGTTAAGACTTTCCTGTTTCCCTCTCTACCAACTCTTTTTTTTTAAAAAAAAAGCTATTTTAATGCTTCTATAATCCTGGGGTGAAATTCTGGCCCCACTCAAGGCAATGGGAGTTTTCCCATTCACTTTAATGGAGACAGGAATTTATCCCTAGAGATTACAGTTCTCTGGGCCTGATTCTCCATTGGTCTGCACTTTGTGTAAGTTATTTATATCTGTGCAAAGTGTGTGTAAAATGCTCAATATCAGAATGGCAGCAGTTTAGACCCACTTTGGATAGATACAAATGACTATGCAAGATGCAAGGCTATGGACCATCAGAACCACTATCCACCTAAGAGGTGCAGTATAGGTAGTAAGGTCCCCACAGCACCCACCAGAATGCCTCAATTCTGGCCTAAAACCAACATCCCAAATCGGAGAGTAATTCAGCTTCAATATCCACTCTATCCTCAGTCTCTTTGTTGAGGTTGCCAACTGGGATGACATTTGATGCAACATTGACAGGCCCTGAACCAAAACCACCAGCTCACTTCCCCTAGGCCAGCGAGCCATCAGATCACTCACTACCAACTTGGGCTGGATTTGAACACACAGTGATGTTCCTTCTCCACCAAAGGAAGTCTGGATGTGGTTCCTTCAAGAGCACCTCCATGCTGCTCTGTCAGTTGGCCAGAAAAGGCTGCTCAAGACTGATGCAAGGTGCTCTCTCCAACATGGATGGATGGCCCAATCTAGTTCCCAATGAAGTCAATAAAAAAAAAAAAGACTCCAACTGACTTTAGTTGGAGCTAAACTAGGGCCAAAGTGAATTGCCTCTGCAATACCCTACTAAAGTGGCCCAGCAGCACCAATATAATTAAGATTGCTTCACTACATTAATTTAAAGGTCAACATTTCTAAGTCTCTAAAATTGACATGCTTGGTCAGATTCCTTTTAAATCTGGTGTGCCTCAGGAGGATGCTAGATCAGGTGAGTGTCCCAAACTTGGGGACATTTGAGTTCGGGGTTTTGAAGAGAATAGTCATGTTTCAAAAAGTTTCTAGGTGGGTATTTTTGTGTGCAGAGCTAGGGATCAAACTATTAGTGTGAGGCAGGTCAAAGTTGTATCAATCTGTCTATTTTTATCCAAGGTAGTTCATGGCACCCTCTAAATCTTTGGGGGACCCAAATTGAGAATGGTATTTAAGAACATGTTCACTTCTTCACTTGCACAGATGTGCAGTCCGGAGGGATTACAGTGTCCACGTACCAATAAAAAAAAAGCCACATGAGAAGGTTTCTATGCAACCCCTTTATGCTTGCCTGGGTAGTTCAGGCGAATGTGTCAACTTATGTTGCTTGTTACAAGTTGTCTCTTATAATGGGTTATTTATGGGGAGGTTTACACAGCAGAATAATCATCAGGCAATGTAACCAACATTTCTGTTATATCGGGTGGGTAAGAGCCAGAAACAGATGACTTTGTGTGGGGAGGTGGGGCGGAAGGCCTGGGCGGGGGGGACGACAGAAAGAGGGGTTGCAGCTGCGGACGGGACAGGAAATGAGGACAGTTGGTAGGCAAGCCTTGGATTGCTTGTTTGAGAAAAATCTATATTTTACTAGCCTCCAGGTGGGAGGAAAGGGGGCAAATGGTTCCTTCCTTACCTCAATGCAGATTAATGTGGTGTTTCCAAAGAGACGTGGTGGAAAGTTTTGGAACTCACAGCACAGGCACCTTGACTATTGAGGGAAAAGAAATATGTGTAATGCCACGGTTGCCAACATGTGGATTCTGTGGGATTCTTGAATCACAAGGCTGCAAAGGTTTGTGGGAGAGCAAGGAGTAGACCATGACATGGAGATTGCTCACTACAGGGTCGTTGGGGTGGAGAGTGGTGGCCTGCATTGGCATCATGTTTTGCCCACTCTGCAGTGCCTAACCAGCTGACTTAAGATGTTATGATCTACTGGACACTGTAGTGATTCACTTGGGTGGAAATGATTTGGGCCTTATTCCTGGCATACACCTCATACAGATTTGGACTACATCAGAGATCTGTGTCCAGGAACTGATAGTTTTCTTGGATTTGGCTGAGTGTCTGAATAACTGCTACAGCAACAATATGACAGCTATTAATAAGTGCTGGAAGAACATTAATCATTGGAGAATTCATTGGAGGGTTCTGGTCTGGCTGACCAGCAATTTTTACTGTATGGCATAAAAACAAGCTCTGATACCTCACTGTTTCTTGGAAGTGGGGTACATCTATTGAATAAAGATCAGAGGAGCTTTCTCTCAAACGTAAAACTATCAGCATTTTGGAACAGAAACCCTGTTTGTGATTTCTCTCACATGCTCTGCCACAAACTCCACCCTCCAACCATAAGAATGGCCATACTAGTCAGACCAAAGCTCCATCCAGCCCAGTATCCTGTCTTCTGACAGGTTTCACAGTAGCAGCTGTGTTAGTCTGTATCTGCAAAAAGAAAATGCCAGATGCTTCAGAGGAAATTATCACAACAGGCAATTATCGAGTCAGGGCCGGCTCTAGGATTTTTGCCGCCCCAAGCAAATTCAATTTTGGCCACTCTCCCCCCCTGTATTTTTCTTACCCCACCCCCGGGCCCCGCCTCAACTCTGCCCCTTCCCCAAATCCCCAACCCTGCCTCCTCCCCCCAGGCTCTCAAGCCTGGGAGGGAGGAGGAGCAGCGGCACGCGAATCAGCTGTTTCGCGCACCGCGGCCGCTTGGGATCTCCCCCTCCCTCCTAGGTTTGAGAGCCTGGGAGGAAGGGGGAGCAGTGGCGCACGAATCAGCTGTTTCGCGTGCCGTGGCGTGCGAGCAGCGGCAGCAGCGGAGGTGAGCTAGGGCGGCCAGGGCACATTTTTAGGGACGGCAGGGGCGGTATTCTGGCGCCGGCCATGCCGCCCCTAAAAATGTGCCGCCCCAAGCACCAGCTTGTTTTGCTGGTGCCTAGAGCCGGCCCTGTATCGAGTGATCCATCCCCTGCTGCCCATATGCTGGCAGTCAGAGATGAGGAACACCCAGAGCATGGGGTTACACCCCTGACCATCTCTTCGCTAATAGCCATTGATGGATCTCTCCTCGATGAACTTATCTAGTTCTTTTTTGAACCCCATAGTTTTGGCCTTCACAACATCC
Organism: Chrysemys picta bellii; assembly: GCF_011386835.1. Taxonomy (NCBI): domain Eukaryota; kingdom Metazoa; phylum Chordata; order Testudines; family Emydidae; genus Chrysemys; species Chrysemys picta. Next base: position 18,422,497 of record NC_088800.1, on the reverse strand, counting down.
CTGACAATGAGTTCAGCAGGTTGACTGTGCGTTGTGGAAAGAAGTACTTCCTTCGGTTTGTTTTAAACCTACTGACTATTAATTTCACTGGGTGACCCCTCATTCTTGTATTATGTGAAAGAGTAAATAACGCTCTCTTATTCACTCTCTCCACAGCATTCATGATTTTATAGACCACTATCATATGCCCCCTGAGTGGTCTCTTGTCCAAGCTGAAAAGTCCCAGTCTTTTTAATCTCTCCTCATACGGAAGCTGTTCCATACCCCTTATCATTTTTGTTGCCCTTTTCTGTACCTTTTCCATTTATATCTTTTTACAACTCATTCACTCTCACCCACAGGATTCCATCCAACACTACCAAAGGACAAAAAGGAAAGAAGAAGGCGGCAGCTGCCCATGCCACTTCCCTCCATTCTGCTGGCATTCTTTAATCAGTTAAAGAATAATTTAGGAGAAAGATGTAAGAGTATATTGCTAGCAGAGGGGAAAAAGGCAGATCACTTCACAATGTTCTTAAATATCAAATAATGGGGGGGAAAAACAGGACTAAATTGTACCCTCTTGCAGACGCACCAACAAGAGGGGGAGAGATGTCAAAAACTAGATGGGCTTTGCCTGATGGATTTTCCAGCTAGTTATCCTCTGAAGTGGGAGGGGGCTTTTGAGGAGCAGGAAAGGGGCAAGAGGTGCCATATCCCAACCTCACAAAACCAGGGGATCTTCAGGGAACCAGAATCTACATTAAGTCCCATTGATGGTAGACCCACATAGAGATGGGGAAATAACTAATTTTTCGGTTGTCTGGCCATTTCAGAAAATAATTGTTTCAGGTTGACCCAAAACAAAAAACAAAAAAATTCAAAATATATGGTGATTAAGGGTAAAAAAAATAGTTTTGGGTTGAATAAAACATTTCATTTAGATTGAGGATTTTTTATACTTAACATTTTAATAAAACTGAAGGAAATTTCAAATAAAAAGTTTTTTCAGATCAAAGTCAAATGATTTTATTTCAAAAAATGTAGAAACAAAACGTTTTGATTTTTTCAGAGCATTTTTTAAAAGTATTTGTTCCTGGCCAAAACAATTTGGTGAAATTGACACAAAGTCACAAAATATTTTGGTTGACCCAAATCTGCACATTTTGCACTCAAAAAATTGGTTGAAAAATTTCGCCCTGCTCTAGACATCAACCCTCTTACTCCTCTGACCGCCACAGCCATGGCAGTATGGCTCTCTCCACTGGCCAGATATCTCAGGCCTTCTCTCCCAGATGGGTGCAGGCATGAAGCCCACATTAATACAGCTCCAAGCAGCATTACTTAGGCACAGATATCTGCTTGAATATCAGTGGACTTTGGAGAGGAGCATGCTGTGAAGAATAGCTCCTTCTTGAATAAATGCAACCTGGCCTCCATTCACCTCCACAGCCCCACTGATCTCAGTCCACAGAGAGTTTCAACAGAGGGACTGCCACAAGATTCCAGAGGTGGGGGGGAGGGGGAGAAAGAAGAATTGGCACTCTTCCTTCCTGCTTCACCCCATGCAAAATCCAACCCCTCAGTCCGCAGAAGTGGGTATAACAAGTAGTTCCATATTAACTAAACTACATTAATTCACACACCAAGATAATTCACCGTTTATTTTCTATGTACATTTTTGCATTTAATTTGTATGGTGTTTCCTTGTAGTGCGTTTTAATATTTGGATGATTAATTTTCATTTTGATACAAATGCTTTATTAAAAAGGGCTTTAAAATGATGTTTCATTGCTAATAGGTGTTTAGACCAGCTGAATTTTAATCCAACAAATATGAACAACACCATCTTCAATGGCAAAGAATCGATATACAACTCTAATCCAAACTGGGTATTTGCCACTTCTCTACTAACAAGCAACATTTTGTAACCGAGGGATCTGGAAAATTAAAGGGAACTGCCAGTGTATTGTGGAAATTAAAATGGTAAAAAGAGTCTTAGATTACAGAAAGGGGAAAATGTAGCTAATACCTTTTAAAATCATTTTAATAACTAAAATTGTGCCACTTTTACAACAGAATGTTAGCTTTTTTTGTTTAAAAAAATTGAGGTCAAATTGAAACAGGTATTCTTTGTTAGATTAGCAGATATAGTTTAGAAATCTGAGCAACAGATAAGCTAGTCATTTTCTTTGCTTTGTTAGTTCTTTGCTGAGGTGTGAAAAGACATAACTCAAGAGGTATGTTTAGATTTTTTTTAAAAAAGTCTTGGACATTGGAAGCCCGATATACAGTGTTTTGGGAGTAGTTAAAGTATATTAGCCAGACTACTGAGATAATTGTACCACAGCTGTAGGATTGCAAGGATGGGGAATTAGCCCTGGGGGGAAAAGAACTATTTTTCTTCAACGTAAACAACATTAGGGCCAGATCCAAAGCCCATGGAAATCAACAAGACTTGACTTTGAATTGACTTCCATGAGCTTCGGAGTCAAGTTCTCTTTGTTTAGGGGACATTTTATACAAGAGCGGCATTCTCATGATTAGCTGAACATACATTTTTTAGTAATTTTGTAAAATTTGAAAAAAGTATTGCAGTATAGTAAGCTGAACTGCATCACCCCATGCTTCTTTAGATCTCTCACTTCACAGGAGATTTACGCTAATGAGCTAAATAACTAGTTTTGCACAGTTCAGGTAGCTGTCAGTTTTCATACTTCTGTAGTGTTACTCAGTGCCAAACCCAGGGACAGTACATATTAATAATGGCCAGCCACACAAAAACTATTTTAAGTGCTATGAGCCAAATTCTTCTCACGCTTTACACATGAGGAACCAGGGGCGGAGGAACCAGGTGGTGAGATGGGGCTAGTACCCTTGCAATCAATATATGGGGGAGGGGACAATGTGTGTTTCAGCCCTCTCCCTTCCCTCCCCTCACCTCCCCCCCCACACACACCATGTTTTTTGCCCTCACACTACCTCACAGAGGTGAGAGTGGGACCCAGAGGAAGGGCTGGAGTGGCCATGGTTGCAGCATACGAGATCAGGCGGGCAGGAAGGGAGCCAGCAGTAACACCTCTGCTCTACCCACCTTCTAGCCACTCTGGCCAGACACTGGATCGGGAGATGGGCAGGAGCATGTGCACCGGCCACTGGGACGGGGGACAAGGCACTGGCACCTGATCAGAGGGCGGGGGGCGGACACAAAGCAGTTAGCAACAGCCACCAAAGAACTGTCATAGGAACAGCAGTAGGAACTACCAGGATGCCCCATACCAGCCTGCAACCAGCTCCTTCCGCGCCCAAGTCCCATCAAGTCTCAGTAGCTTCCTTCATTCTCCTTCCTATTCTTCCCCTCCCCCATTCACAGCAAGCTTCCACCTCCATACGATCCTGACTAGGTCCCATGTAAATTTATCAAAACCTGCCATGTTACTGGACCTAGCTGGAACAAGTAGTGTCCTACGCACTTGAAGTTTGTTCTTGCACCACAGACAGAACTGAATAGTATTCTCAAACCAGACTGTCTATAACCCTGATAAACAGCAAGGTAATACTTTGCACTTTTATATTGGAAAAATGTACATCTCAAAGCACTAATATGTCCATTTTCCAGATGGAGAAACTGAGGCACAGAGCTGTTAAATGATTTGCTCAAGGTCACTTAATATACAAGTGACAAAATTGGGAATAAAATCAAAGTGTCTTCACGCCCAAGCCTGTGTTTATTTCACTAGACCTGCATTTCCTAAATTGCAGGTTGTGACCCCCTAAGGAGTCGCAAGGCCATATCATTTTGACCCACAAAACCCCCTGTCCTGAGTGAAGCAAATATTGTCCCGCAGAGCTGAGCAGGCTCGGCTCCCCACTCTAGGCATCAGAAACTGGCCCCTGGTGCATGAAGTCGCAGCGCCACTCAGGGTTGGACTGGCCCTTCAGATGGGGAGGGAGGACCATGCACTATGTATGCCACAGCTGCTTTAGCATTATTTATAACATGGTTCAATCTACACTACAAAAGTGAACTGAAGTTTAACTGTGCATGAGGCATTACTAATAACTATATCAAAGACAGTGGGTTTTGATAATACAGATGGAATCTTCAGCCCACAAACACCATGAAAATGTAGAATTGGGGGCTTGATTCACCTCTCACTTATACCGGTTTAAGCCTGAAGTAACTTCATTGGCGTAAACTGAGTTGCATTAGTGCAAGAATGGGTGGAGAATCAGGCACACTGGTGGAGCCACCTTGTATTTATTATAGGCTTGCCTAACGCAAAATAGCCTAGGTAATATCATAAATACACAAGAAGTACAAATAGCACTCTGCAAGTAGATCAGTGGACTTCAAATCCTTTGGAACTTTTAAAGAATAGTTTTTCTGTGGAATATGACTTCTCTGTTTCCAGGTCAGACTGTTTTTTTTAAAAGATGTTTTTCTAATTTTTATTCAAGCTCTCATGCCAGAATAGCTAAAAATATTCTGCTAAAGTTAGTTAACAAGGATGACAATGAAAATATTGTTTGGCCACCCAATTGAGATGAATGGGGCAGTTCTTCACACCCATTTTTCTGTCCATCTATAGATGCAATGAGACAGCATTGCATCAGTTCATATTCTGAAACTTACTTTTATAATTTGAAAGGCAAGATGCTATCTTGTTTTTAAATGAATGTTTATTTAATGAAGAAACTGATGAGCCCATCAGAGAAGTTCTGGTGTAGCATGCTGATCAATATCCACTTATATCACCTCATACTTACTTCCTCCTCCCACCTTCTTTCCAAAAGTTCTCTACATCAAAATCAGGCACATTCATTGCATTTTTAAATTGTTCGTGTTTATATTATTTACCTTTAGCATAACTGTTGCAAATTATGCCACTTCAGTGATACTGTAATAAATTCTGTAGTGGGAGCTTGCGTAGTTACAAAATGGCATAAGTAAACTGAGAAATTAAAGAATGATTCCTCACCACATGGGGGTGAGAAGAGGAAAGATGTAAGAGAACATACAGCAAATATAGCAAATTAAATGATGTGTGGGTTTTGGAATCCCCCCAGCATACCACCTTCCAGTCTTGTAAAGAAGATTTCAAGTCTAGGCATAGTTCACACTGAAAATATATGATTTTTTTTTAAAATGAAAAAAATATTCTTGTTTTCTAAGGTTTTAGTTTACAAATTCCTTAAAGCACAGTATTTACCTTCTAACCTCTTGTTCAAATTACAAGATATGAAAAATATGTACTATTAGTTTCTCTGAAATATCAAACTGAGTTGTCCAGTGGGGCATGTTCTCAGACCAAAACCTTGTGCATTTAAACAGAGAAAACTTTCATAAACAATTATCTAAATATAACAAACAATAATGTTTGGACAAATTTATTGTGTGCTTTCTGTGACTCAGTACTCTGGCTGAATTACAACATAGAGTCACTGAAAATAAACCCTCTGCTTTTAAGTGAGTTTATACATATGAACAGATTACTCATTTCAAGATTAGAATCTTTCACATTATATTTTAGGCACCTGTTCAGTCATTTTAGCCATTTAAATCATACCTCAGTGTTTATCTGCTACAAGGACATTTCTGCACTCTTCACGTTTTATTCTACAGCTAACAGCAAAGCTAACATCTTCAAATTTTAAAAAACTTTGCCCCCCTTCTTACATTTATGCTTATTTCTTGGTTATCCATATTATTTGTACAAGATCCTATTTTATCACTTACAGCATGAAAATCAATTAAACTCCGTTTAAAAACATTAAACTGAATAATAATACTTTGCACATCTGAGGATCTCAAAGCACTTCATGAAAGTGTTTTAATGAAGTAAAGCGCTTTTTTAAAAATAGACTTAAAACGTAAAAAAAAACCCAACAACAACAGAGAAAGGCTCATATCCTGGGACCAACAGGGCAACAACCACACTGCAAATACATTTTCATTAGGAACTCTCATACAAAGGCCTCGAGAACCTTAACAAAAATAACTCACAAGACAGGAACCAAAAAGAAAACATAGCCCAAGCCAAGTCCTAGGACTAGTGTAAACGCCCCCGGACCAGATTAAATCCACCAGCCAGAAATGAATCTTTGCTGCGCTACTTCAACCACAACCACCAAGCCCCGAAGCCAGAGCGCACAAAGTATTAGGGACCTGCTCGCGCTCCACCCAGCCCCACTCCGTCTCCCACTGCTGGGCTACCTCTGCTCGATCTGGCGTTTCCCCGCTCGTTCAGTTCGCACCCGAGTCCCGTCCGCGGGCAAGCTCCCCTAGCCCCCGCTCCGCGCTCCTCTCCAGCCCCGCGGGTGCAGACAGCACTGTCCGTGACAGAGCCGGCTCTGTCCCCGGCGAGCCCCCTCCAGCTGCCCCGTGCCGTGGAGTGACTCACCGCCCCTGCGGGAGAGGAGCCCGGAACAGCGCTGCCCCCGGTTAGCCGGGCAGGGTGGCGGCTCGGAGCCAGGCACAGGAGCCCTGATACAAACTGCCACACGCAGTACAGCGCCCCGCGGCACCCGGGAGCCGGGTCTGGCCGCGCCCGGGGCTGCAAGTTCAAGACGGCTCACTAGAGACCCCCCGGGGAGGCGGCGGCAGGTGGGGACAGCCCGACCTGAGCCCCCGGGGCAGGAAGGGACGGCAGCGGCCGTGGGGGGCGCGGGCTCCCGGGGACACTCACCCCATGTCTCGGCACTTGTCCCCGGCGGCGCCCGCAGCCTGCAGCCCCGGCGCGCCCCCGGGGTTCTCGCCTCTGTCCCCGGCGGGCGCGGGGCGAGTCCCAACTTCGCACATGCGGCCGCCGGCTGCTCGCGCGCTCAGCTCCTGCGCATCCCGGGCCGGCCCCGGCAGCTGCAGCGACTCTCCCGAGAGCCGGGCGGGCGGCGGCTTCTCCCTGTGCCTGCTCGGCGGCGGCAGCCGTCCTGCTCCTCCTCCTCCCCTTACATAACCTCCTCTCCCAGCGGCGGGGGCAGCGACCAGCCTCCCGCAGACACCGCGCCGGGCAGGGAGGCGGGAGCTGGGGGGTTCTCCCGGGAGCTCCCTCGCACCGCCGAGCTGGGGGAGGCGGCGGCTGCGAGTCCCCACCTGCTTCGCGCAGCCGCCTCCCACCAGCAGGGCGGCGGGCAGACTACACGCTGCTGCCCATGCTGCCTGCGATCCCCTGGCAGCGGCTGGGCAGGGCTCCCTCTCCCCTCCAGGCGCCCCCTGCCGCCAAACGCGCCCCTGCCCTGAGTCATCACCCTGCCAGGGCTGCCCAGAGGATTCAGGGGGCCTGGGGCAAAGCAATTTCGGGGGCCCCTTCCATAAAAACAAGTTGCAAAACCATAGAATACTATATTCTCATGGTGGCCCTTGTGAGGGCCGGGGCCTGGGGCAAATTGCCCCACTTGCACATCCCCCCCGCGAGCAGGCAGCCCTGCATCCTGTCCGCTTAGTGTCTGGCGGACGTGGGCTTGGACCAAAGGAACCGGGAACAAATCAAGTCCAGACCCAAGCTTTGTGGAGGGAGCCCAGGCAGAGATCGGCCTAGGCCGAGCCCTGGCCCCAGAACCCGAGACTGGGAGAGCTCCACTGTACAGCCCTCCACGCCAGCTAGCCATATGAGCCAACCTCTGACCCCAGGGATTGGAGCCTCCTCCAATGCCACCTGCCCCCCTACAAACACACATACTCCGATCCCTGCACCCCAAAGTTTGGGAACAATCCCCTCTGGTTCTGAAAGTTATGGCCTTTCCACGAGCTGTACCAATGGACAAACCAAACACCACAGATTTTGGGGAAGTTTCAGCTCCATCTCTAAGCGTGCAGTTTGGTCTCTAAATTCAGGGAATGTGCTTTGAGCTGTGAAAACTATTCTCACAGATGGGGAAGCTAAAGCACATATAGGCTAAGTGCTTATTAATTAGTCAGTGAGTGACAGGAGCTGACACCATGGTCCAAATTGATCCTTCTGTGGAATTGCACTCATTTCCACTTGGTTCCAGGTTTCTGGAGTTCCACTAACAGTGCTGCCTCCCAGTTTTTCTGAGTTTTGCACAGTTCTAGCCGTGTCTATCGCCTCCTCTCTATATTTGTCCTTTCAGAGTGCTACTGTTGTGAGTTTGACTGTCATTTCATAGATTCATAGATTCTAGGACTGGAAGGGACCTCGAGAGGTCATCGAGTCCAGTCCCCTGTCCGCATGGCACGACCAAATACTGTCTAGACCATCCCTGATAGACATTTATCTAACCTACTCTTAAATATCTCCAGAGATGGAGATTCCACAACCTCCCTAGGCAATTTCATAATATAGTCTGATGAAATTGTGTCAAACTATTATCAAGATGCAAAAATCACAATATGATGATCTTTTGCTGGCCCTGAAATGGCTTTAGGATGGCTTGTGGGACACACGATCATCTTGTTAAAATCAAGACAGTCCCAAAAATACACAACCCTGCTTGCATTAACATTTGCTAATTATATTATGCTAGATACTTCAGTTACCTGGGTTTGTCATTTTGTGACCGTAGTGTGACTTCTCTTCTCCAGTATTTACCTCCCCATCACCACATACACACACTATTCTCTATGAATTCCATAAATAAATGTTCATTTTGCAGATGTAAGTTTGCAAATATGTTCTGAAGCTAATTTTCTCTGTTTATCCCACTTCCATTTTTTGTCACTGTGTTGCACACATACATTGTTATGCTGTGGAAAGATATCTTCTATGTGACGACTGAATTTTAACTTCCCCTCCCATTCAAAATTATAATTGATTGGACAGCTTAGATATACACTGTTGTCAAGAAAGACTACCTTGAACATTTTATTACTGAACATTAATTTATATTTTTTTAAAAAACCCAAACCTAAAGATTGGTGGTGTGGGTAAATTATTTAAATTTACTTGTGTTGGTGCTCTGTATGATGGCTGTATTGTAAATGCCGATCTGGCATTAACTAGAAACCAAGCAAAGAAGAAAAATTTAACCAATGACATAAGGAACAATGTCCCAACTGTGCAAAATAAGGCTGACATTCCATCTAGGGGTTCTGGTGATATCATAAACCACTCAAGTGAAACTTGAGTCATTTATTAATGTCATTAAAACCCTGAGATGGAATTACAGCCGTATGAGCCTCTTTCTAAGAAGTTTCCAGCATTCAAAAAAATGGAAAAGGACGTTTTAAAAAAATTAAGAGCAAATTTTAAAAATGTCACAAAGATAAGCAGCTGTATCATTCTAAACTTCGGGATGGCTGTACTCCAAAGGCTTTTCTCACTGTCATGAGGTTTGTTATAATGACAGCCAAATGTCTACTATGGATTTTAAATTGTGTTTTACCAGTTTGCGAGGGCCAGATACTAAACTTACTTGAAGGAGATTTAACAGGAAAGCTGTACACCTCTTTATTTGACAGCTAAAGCCTAAAAACTTCCTATCTCCTTTTCTGCACTCTTTTTCTCCTCATTCCCAATCTCAGATTAAAAGAAACCCTCTAGTTCCTCCTGGGTAATCATGAAGACAGTATTAGACTTTTTAAATTCATCCTGGTATTCAGCTTTCACCACAATTCAAGGTTAGATTTGAGATTCTTGTCTCACAATTTATTTTTTAAACCTTCAGCTCATATCCCTCCTGCCCTGAATAATCCTGCAGATGATAGAAGCAATGCAATCATACACCCTCCCTATTCAAAGAGTTTGTTTCAGTGAACAGTTACACTTTATGGGCTACTGTTATAGGTGGCTTAACAGGATCTTTTACAGATTTCCAATGGAATTCAGATTTATTAAAGTAGAGTAAGGCTTTATGTGTTTCACTATTAAAAGGAAACTGGAATTGTGTTTGTCTTAATGTAAAATTATCACCTTTTCTAACCTGTCATCTAATACAATATAAGGTGTGAAGCAGGTACTACTGCACTACAGTAAAAAATGTTAAGGCCACACAAGCAAATTTAGCAAAGGGATGGGTGTGACAATATAACCGACTGGTGTGTGTGTGTTAGAGGTGCCAATCTGTAGAGGATCCCTGGTTCAATCCCTGCTGTGTTAGCCAAAAGGGCAGCCATTGAGGTCCAGAGAGGCTCGGGCCACTTCCCACTTTTGAGGCTCCTAGCCATAATAAAAATTAAAAAATGATGACACATGAAAACAAAATAAGGCACCAAAAAAAGAGTGAGTCATAATCTGAATATTTTTTTATTTAACAAATGCTTTTCTAGCCTTTTTCTGTGCAAATGCACTAATTATTGAGGAAAAATCTAGCTTTTGTGCAATGTCACAGTTGATATTAAGCATGGCGAGCCCATTCAAATGCTCTTGTCCCATAGTTGAACGGTGATAGTTCTTTACGTGCTTCAACACGTTGAAGGTGCATTCACCTGAAGCCACTGATGCAGGCAAACTGACAAAAATATGCAACATGTTGCCAACCATATTTGAAATGTTCTGCTGTAAATATGTAGCTTATCTACACTTGAAATCTTGTACTGTAAACGTATATAAATGCTGAATGGTACACAAATGCTGAAAAGACTTAAAACGAAGGAATACTAATTAAGTACACAAAATGAAACAGTCATACAGGTTATTATCCTTATCACTGAATCAAAACTCAAGCACACCATGTATAATATAATAGGCTGAGCTGAAGACAAAGGGATGATATATATATAGTAAACACTGACACAGATACAGACAGAGGGATAATGTCAAAAAATTTCAAACGTGTGTCCCCACGAAACTCACTGCACAAGATTGTCCTCACAAATTTTCACCTTAAACCTGGGCCTATAGACTATGAAAGCCAATGATGATGGCCAAGCTACCAAGCTAGGGTTCAACCAACCAACCCGTCACCTCTTTTAGCTACCATATGAAGATAATAATGAGGAATTCTCACACATAAATAATTCCTTAGTCAACTAGACATAAAACTATAAAGACACTAAAATGTAACAATTCTCTACCTTTCAACAAGCACTTGATCCAGCACCAGCCACTTGTAGTGGTTTGTTTATATAATCAGCTGATCTGAGAGAACACGTTCAAATCTTATGCCATCAGAACAGATATATTTTTATTAATATTTATGAACATTTTAAACTCTTTAATATGACAAAATATATATCAGTTAACAATAAAATTATGTCTTTTACCAAATCACATCTCTTATTTGCTCAAATTTGCAGCTCTAAGCTGAGAGACTGTGTCACATTTTGGTCCGATAGGGATGTGCATAAAAACAAGTTGTGAAACTTATCAAATGCCAAAAAATTAACAAGTGTCTAAATTTGAGGCCCCCTTTGAGCTTGAGGACTAGGCCAAATGGCCCTCCTGGGCCCCCCTCTGATTGCCGCTGGCCATTACATTATCATAATGGTAGCAAGTGTATTGTATATTACTGGGTTTGGAGAGATCTCCCCCAATATGAAGCTTTATTTGTGGTAATAGTTCGGACCCCCCTTTTGGAAGAGAGATAAAATTGTGGTTCTGACTTTGCAAAGGTCCGATGACACATATTGCTTGAGAGGGGAAGTTAACTCCAGCATTCTGGCCAAATTTAAGTTTGGGATATTGCATTATTTTTCCTTGAAATTCCTTCTATCATTCTAGTTGGATAACATATTCTTGCTTTCCTTATTCCAAGAGATTCCAAAGTGCTTTAAGAACTATGAGGCCAATTCTGCAGCCTCCTCCTAATGTGAGTAGTCTTTACTCATGAAAATAATTTGTCAATGGAACTACATCTAGTTAAGGACTTTTCAGATGAATAAAGGGATGCAGGATTGGGCCCTATATAGAGAAATTATTTAATTCAACACTGACATGTAGCCACCTCTGGGTTAAACACTTCAGGTGAAATTATTTTCATGAGTAAAGACTACTCACATGAGGAGGAAGCTGCAGAATTAAGAAGTTCTTAAAGCACTTTGGGATCTCTTGTAATAAGGACTATAAATCTGCTGTCATAATTAATTAGTTCCTCAGCTTTCACATAGGACACAATATTTCTCTTCTGATATGGCTCCTATACAGGATGGAGATAATTCAGTCACAATATATTATTCATAAGAGTGTCCTTACTACTGTGGCAAGATTCAAGAAAACTCCAGGTGCTGAAAAGTGGAGAAGCCCCCTGTGCTATCCAAACTATGAAACAAATTTATCCAAATTCTGCAAATGGCAAGTAAAGTAACTACTTCCTGGGAGCCTGTAAAATATATTATTTCTGATTCCTGTAAACCAAGATAAATATGTCCTTTACACAAGACTGTCCTAGCAAAAATAAGTATACATAGTCAGTCTGCATTCCACAGAGCTCAAAGATGGCTCATCCCTTTCCTACCTCTATTTGTTTTACTCTCCTTTTTGTTTAGCTTTCACTATTGCCATATTTTACTGTTTTGCTTTATTTTATTTTACTTCACATGTATATTTTTATGCCATAAAAGGTGCTGCTAAGTCTTTTTAGTCTATTTATGTATTTGGTGATAAATGTTCTCATTATTTCCCAAGACAAACAACTTACTATTAAATAAAATATTGTGTGCTTTCACTTCTTTAAAAAACTAGAGTTATAAGGTTTGCATTTTTCACCATGTCAGAGCCATGCCTTTTCAGATTTTTTGTGATGACAAATAACCAACCTTATTTATGATGTATAAATATGGCCTGAAAGATTTAGTCAAAAAGGTTTTGGTGAGAGTTCTTGTGTTTTATGGCAGAAAATGAGTTCTTGTCTCTCCTAGATGATTCTTTGGTGACTGGAAAACAAGTGAAATTAGTACATCATAAGAAACAAAAGACTGAAAGCTAAGCAACTGATAAAGGAAGGGATTTTAAATCAGATAATTTTAAACACTTTGGTTTATGATTGGTTTTGTTAATATTTATTTAATCCAATGACTAATAAATATTTTGGACAGAGGATGTATTTGTTAAAGATTCAACAGCCTTGTCCTTTCAATTAAAATGTCAGAGCTCACAATAACCAGCTGAGACCTTCAATGAGTCCTATAGCAAAAGCAGAGAAAACCAGACCTGACATCCCTGAGATTTCTAAGGTAAAAACAAGCAGAAAAAAAACCACCCCACTTTAAAAAACAAACCAATTATTCAGGCCTACTATAAAAGAAAAATTAAATATATAAATAAAGGGCAACCCTGTTTTTTAAAAGCCCTTTGCAGGTCATCCTTAAAAGAGCAAATTAAAGATTAATTGTGTTGTAAAATTTAATCTCATCTTTTTTTGTCAGAGTTCAAGGAACCTGGGGTAGAGATTGATTATTAATTGAGGAGATTCTTTCATTATTCTTCTGATCTTATCCTTTATATAAAATCATCTGGCACCCGGCGTTTCCTAATTCAGAGTGCTACCACAAAGTGATTTCCAGCTGTTCAAAAGGTAATGTTGGAAAATGTACAAATATGCAAATATCATCTCAAAGCAGTTTTATGTAAATATAAAGAACTGAAGTCACCCCCTGGGGCCCCTATGCATTTGCAGTGAAGGAAAATCTATGACCAAAAAAAAAAGTGAGATGTTCAAAACAAAAAAAGATACACACACACAAAATAATTCAGTAGAGCCAGAATAATGCCAGATTGTCCAACACAGGTCTTTAAACCCTGGAGTGAAACTACACAGTACAGTGTTAGAGGCTGCCAAAATATCTAATAATTCTAGTATAGTCAGAGAGCAGCTGTCAGCATTAATAAACAATTCAATACAGGTCCTTCAGGCATTCTCCATACTTTGGCCTGATAGAAATCCAGACTAAATCGTATCATAGAGTACATGCTGAACCCGGTAAGTCTGAAACTGGATTGCCACAATTTTCTCTACTGTTTTACTTTTGAAAAGATGCTACAGAAATGCCAGATACAATATTTTCAAATAGAGTTTTTATCTCTATGAAATGTATCCTCTTTTGAGATAACATGAACATTGCTTAAGTTTTACCATTTGAACATTTGGGGAAGGTTGGGGGAAAAGGACCATTTCTTCTGATCAAGATTCCTGACAAAACAAGAGCAAGCCAAGCATACTAAATGTGCAATAAATCTACATATAAAGAGTTCTACAATACATTGTTCCTGGTGTTGAAAAAATCAATAAAGAACATTTTAAAAAGTGGTCCCATACTTAGAGAAAGCATTGTGCCCTGAACTTGACTGTGTCACTCTGCATGTGGTTTATGCTCATATGCCAGAGATAGGTGCCCTACAATACAGATAGATGAGGTCAGAGAGAGAGTTTCCGAGCTTCTTGTCAAGTCATTTCTTCTTTATAGGCTCTGTACAATGGAAAATTTGTAGTGTATAAATGTTACTGTTATGCTATTTTCCAAAGACAGCAGAGGAGGCTGATGGCATGTGAAAGTGGGTAGGCAAAACCAATAGGCAGAAACATGCTCAGTACCTATTTTTAAAGATACTATGTACGGTATTTGACTCAAAAACAGGGGAGTCAATGCACTCCTGTCCCTGGCTATCCTGAGGAGCCTCCATGCAAGGGTAGTAATAAATATATTAGCTATCAAATTCAGCTCTTTGTTTGTTCAAAATCTGAAGTATCATTTGAAAGTACAAAGTGTTTCCCAACTTACTTGGTCCATCTTCAGCTGTTGTTCCCAGAGGATTTTGATTCAAGGGTTAGTCTGGGTGCTTTGTATGTGAAATGACTCATGCAGCTCCTATGATTTCTTTAGTAACACAGGAATTGCCATAATGCCTCAGATCCATGGTCCAATTAGGCCAGTATTCTGTCTCTGGCAGTGGCACCTTCAGAGGAAGGTGCAAAAAACACCACAGTAGGTAGATGTGGGATAAATTGCCTTCATGAATGTCTCATCCTAATCCCTAATAATTAGAGATTAATTTGAGACCTGATATGTGAGGTCTAATAACCTTCCTCAAAAAAAAATCATTAGCATTAACTATTATAACACTAGAGTTTTTGATCCATATAAATGTCCAATTCCTCTTTGAATCTTGCTAAATGCTTGGCCTCAACAACATAATGTGGCAGTGAGTTCCACAGTCTAATCATGTGTTGTGTAAAGATATTTCCGTTTACCAGTTTTGAATTTTCCACCTTTTAATTTAATTGAATGTCCCCCTTGTTCTTGTGTGTTGAGAACAGAAGCTCAGCATCTACCTTCCCTATACCATTCATTATTTTATATACTTTTATCTTATCTCCTCTTATTAGTCTCCTTCTGAGGTAAACAATCCCAACCTTTTCAATCTCTCTTCATATGAGAGATTGTCCATGCCCCTACTCATTCTTGTTGCCCTTCTCTGAACTCTCTCTAATTCTGCAACATTCTTTTTGAGATGGGGTGACTAGTACTGCACACTGTACACCAGATGAGGCTGCAACACTGATTTATATAATGCATTATAATATTATCCATATTATTCTCCATCTGCTTCTTATGCTTCCTAACATCTTGCTTGCTTTTTTAACAACTACTTCACATTGAGCAGAGGTCTTCATTGAGCTGTCCACAAGGATACCCAGGTACTTCTCCTGAGTTGATACACTTAATTTAGAACCCTGTAAGGTGTATGAGTTGTTCAATTTTTTCCTCCTGAACATGAATTACTTCACATTTTATATTTTCATGTGTCATTTTTAAGCTGTCAGCATTTTTACTCTAAGTTTATTTTGGTGAATTTCTTTTCAAATCCACAGAAATAGCCAAAAAAAAGGGGGGGGGGAGGAGGGCACAGTTAGCATTTTGAGTTCCATTCTGATTTCATCCCAATGTTATAATCATGTGATTTTAGGGGAATTATTCCTGATTTACACCAATGTAAGTTAGGCAGAGTTAGGCACTAGCTCTTCAGCTGGTGTAGTATAGTTTTCTTTTTAACCTAGTTGAGATCACATTTTTGGCCCTGTCAGAACAAACTGTATTATAAGTCAAAAGCAAAATGTAACAGCCAATAAATTCTGATGTTCTGTATTGTAAACAGACCCCTAGTATTGTGGATTGACTGTGATGGTGCCAGAGCCAGGGCTACAAATAGAATCATAGGATTGGACAGGCTTAACCACCCTGACAGTTAGGAAGTTTTTCCTAATGTCCAACATAAACTGCCCTTACTGCAATTTAAGCCCATTGCTTCTTGTCCAATCCTCAGAGGTTAAGGAGAACAATTTTTCTTCCTCCTCCTTGTAACAATCTTTTATGTACTTGAAAACTGTTATGTCCCCTCTCAGTCTTCTCTTCTCCAGACTAAACAAACCCAATTTTTTCAATCTTCCCCCATAAGTCATGTTTTCTAGACTTTTAATCATTTTCTTGCTCTTCTCTGGACTTTCTCCAATTTGTTCACATCTTTCCTGAAATGTGGTGCACAGAACTGGACACATTACTCCAGTTGAGGCCTAAGCAGCGTGGAGTGAAGTAGAGAGGAAGAATTACTTCTCATGTCTTGTTTACAACACTCCTGCTAATACATCCCAGAATTATGTTTGCTTTTTTTGCAATAGTGTTACACTGTTCACTCACTCATATTTAGCTTGTGATACACTATGACCTCCAGATACCCTTCCACAGTACTCCATCCTAGGCAGTCATTTCCCATTTTGTATGTGTGCAACTGATTGTTTTTTCCTAAGTGGAGTACTTTGCATTTGTCTTTATTGAATTTCATCCTATTTACTTCAGACCAATTCTCCAGTTTGTCCAGATCATTTTGAATTTTAATCCTATCCTCCAAAGCACTTGCAACCCTTCCCAGCTTGGTATCATCTGCAAACTTTATAAGTGTATTCTCTATTCCATTATCTAAATCATTGACGAAGATATTGAACAGAACTGGACCCAGAACTGATCCCTTAGGGACCTCGCTTGTTATGCTTTCCAGCTTGACTGTGAACCCTGATAACTACTCTCTGGGAACAGTTTTCCAACCAGCTATGCACCCACCTTGTAGTAGCTCCATCTAGGTTGTATTTTCCTAGTTTGTTTATGAGGAGGTCCATGTGAGACTGTATCAAAAGCCTTACTGAAGTCAAGACTTTAGTGAAGTCTTAAAGTCACAAAGACTTAGTGAAACAATGAGATAGAGAATACTATGGAAAGAGAAAGATGTTCACATTTTTGATGCAAGCAGCTTAATTTTCAAACACAGTGAATTTCAGGATCATTCGTTTCAATAAAACATTTTTCTCACATGTAAATTTTCATGTAACTCAGATGTTTTTAATTCTCAGACCTCACCACCATCTGTAACTCAGTCTCTATTTCTTAAAAAATTGCAGACATCTGTTTAAATACCCCTCTCTTCCATCACACAGAATTTTAGATTCAAAAACTAATCTCTAAAATAATACCAAAGTTGGGTTACATTTCCAGGCAACCATGAGAGACGGGCATTTAAAATTCTGTTGTGCCGGCGGCACTGGACTCCATGCTGCATTAGGCATTGTCTAATTGATATCAAATATTAATATTTAATTGAATAGGCAAGTAATCTTTTAATTTTTTGAACACTGAGATGTTCATAGAGAGTGATGGCCAAACCCCAGTTTCGGTCACATTTTGGTCCACAGCTTTGAGCAGTCAGTCAGTTTTTTGAAGGCCATTAATTTGCTCAAATGTACGCTACAGTACCTACTGGGTAAAGGGTCCAAAGTTACAGCACTTTTATCCTCCAACACTCTTCAGCGGGCTGCATTTGTGGGGATGATTTATATCACACACCCATGCTGGTGCAAAATATTTTCTGTTAGGTTCTCCCTGCAGAGTTTCTTTCCAGTTCTTCCATAAGTGGAGGTGGACTTTGACCCCACTGTCCTCCCTGTCTCCCTCACAGAAAATGGATGGCATCCCCATGGATTCACTAAGGGCCAGAACCATCTACCTCAAGACTCTGTGCCTTTGAACTGGCTCCTGTAGCTATCTCCAGACTCTCTCGCAGTGCTAACATGTTTTTCCATCTAGGCAGTGGCACCTGGAACCCTCCATTAAGGGACCAGTCTGTATTAACTCCTGAATGGATTCCCTGCAGGATTAGGTGATACATGAGTAGTGCCATGGAAAAATGAGACGATGGCCAGGATTTTCAATGTCAGTTTTAAAAATCCATATTGAGACACCTGTCTGTTTTTCGAAGGTAGTCAGCATCCAACAGCTCAGATTAAAGTCAATGGGGATGTGACTGGGCCCTCAGCACGAGAAGATGACTTTCCCCTCTTGGACAGTTTGAGAAGCCACTTCTGGAGTCTCTACCTAGGGTACCTCATACCCACCTATACATATAACTGAAATAAAAATCCATCAGTGTGAATGCAGAACAATGATATCTGGTAAGATGGATCCCGCCACAATTTCTTTACAGGTATTTGGAGCAGTGTCAGGATTTAAAACGAATTGGGACAAATCTGATATTCCCCCAATTTGTAGGAGAACGGTGAAGTATATTTTTATTAGATGGGAATTCCAATGGCCTAATAACTAAGTCAGATATCTGGGAATCATAATACCTAGAAAAACAGACCTAATAATCAGTAGCTCCAGTTCATATATTTATTGGGAGAGGAGTGGAGCAAATTCCAGTCCCCTGTCAAGGACCCTTTTTTCGGTCTCTGCAGATCCTGTCTCTCCCTCAGCTGGGGAAACTCCCCTCTCTCTTGCCCACATGGTGCATGGGCCAGTGCTACCAGGAGTCAAGTTCTCAGTGGACTCCCCTGCACTCTGCCATACCGACACAGATGCTCCATTTACCAAACTGTAATACCATTGTGACTGTCTGAACAGCATGAGAGGTCCTGGGTTCAAATCCCAAACAAGCCCTTGCAAACGCCTGATTTTGTCCTCTACCTTTACATTTTTGGGCTACCTTTGCCTGCTTGTTTTTCAAAAAATAGTCTGGAATGGTTGTTGCATTGCATTCAAATATGGCTTGTTAGTCTAGGTGTATGATTCTTGTTTTAGGTTTGAGCAGGTCCTGTTCCAAATCCCAGACAAGTCCTTACACATGCCAGGATTGTTGCTGTAGACTTACAATTTTTGCACTAGTTTTGCCTGTGTTTTTTTCAAAAGTCATGTGAAATGGTGATTAACCAGTCACCTGAAAGTGGCTTGTTGCATAGTAGTATGATTTTCATTTCAGATCTGCAAGTCTCAGTGTTCAAATTCCACACAAGCCCCGGTAAAGGCTGGTATTTGTCCTGTATATTACACATTTGGAGCTACTTTTGCCTGTGTTTTTGTTTTGTTTTTTTTCCCCCCACAAAAAAATCACATAGAATGATGGTCACAGTAGGGTCTGAATATGGATTACTTTTGGCGGGAGGGAGCAGCTCCACTTCCAGTTCCTCCCAGATGGCTGCAATCTCAGGTGGTGGAGGTGAGAGCTCTGCCTTCCTTCCTCTCTCTCTTTCTCTGTGTGACTGTGATGTCCTGGACAGCCTATCTGTGGCAAAATGCCAGGAATATTTGGAGCTTTTGCTTCTTATCAAGGGCTCCTTCTTGAAGTGGAAAAGTCTTTCCAAAAGATAATCACCCTGTCTATAAAAGGAAACGTGCTCTAACTGCTCATAAAGCAGAGCAATGTGGATATCACAACCTATCCATTAGAGAGCTGGTCAATGTGAGAACCTACCAAAAAGAACATTTCTCTCTCTCACATACATACATACACACACACACACACACACACACACACACACACACACACACACACACACACACAATTACCTCCCTATATACAAAGGAAGTTTTTGCTTTCCTAATTCAGGTGCATAATATTACTCATTTCTTCAGATGCAAACAATATTTTGATGTCAGAAAACCAAGTAACCTCCCCCAGATGGAACCAAGTAACCTCCCCCAGATGGGTTCATATTGAACAAAAACTATTATATCCCAGTCCCATCTTTTGCTGTTTAGGATTCATTTATTATAGACATTCTTATGCCCAATTTCCTGCTATTGTAACTATTAGACAAGTATAGTCACATGCCTAACCACCAAACTTAAGTTCCACACTTCTGTTTTATGGGGAAATTACATACTTTGTATTCAGAATTAACCTTTACTTTAGAAAAAACTGGGAAGGGGGGAATTATTACTTTGTCACAATTAATCCACCACAATGTCATTAAATCATTTGCAGATGTACAAGATTCAAAGTCATTAAGTCTGCAAACGTCCAAGAGCTGCTTTCTGGATATGTTTGCAGCTGAAGTGTCTGACTGAACATCACTTTGGCCCCATTGTGCTTACTCAGATTTTAGGAGAGAGAGAAAAATAAGACAGGCCAGCCAAGGTCATGTATTAATATTTTATGAAACTTTCTGAAGAGAATTTAGCTGACTCAAGGTCTCTTTGGGAGGCTGACCCTGGAATGTCCATACACCTCACAACGTCATACCATAGGACACAACCCTAAGCCATCAGCTCTGGATGAGCATTGAAGACTTGATCCAACTCCCACTGAAATCAATAGAAAAATTCTCACTGAAATCAGTGGGAACAAGATCAGAGCCCTATGTTACATCCAGCAAAAGATTTAGGTTGTACAAGAACCCATCCTGCTTATATAAAATAGGTACAAAAAGTGATGATAAACGCTGGCTTTCCAGGAACACCTTAGGTTCCTTGATTAACATGATTTTCCCCAAAGTAAAAGGGCTTTTTGAAGGATGTATCTTATTATAGTCAATTTCATTTTGCAAAAAAATATGTTGTTAAGATCTGAGATGTTCATACTGGCTGAAATTCACCCCAGCACAGGGCCAATGCACCAGTTATGTCCCAATCATATTCTGAAGTCTTGGCTGGACTGACTATGCTGCCACACCAGTTTTAAGTTGACTTTATTCCCTCAAAGTCAATGGAGTCAGCCCAGTATAAAAATAGTGCTGATAAGCACTGGTAATCACACACCAGTAAAACTCAAATGGTGAATCAACCTCGCACTGATCATCTTCACAGGGTTGATGAGCACCCATTGGGACTAACATAAGTAAAATGGGCCTCATGGAATAGAAACTTTGGATACTTCAAGCAACATTGATGGCCAGGTTTCTAGTTTTATAAAGATAGAAATCCGAAAGAGTTGTCTCCATCT
Source organism: Chrysemys picta bellii (assembly GCF_011386835.1). NCBI lineage: Eukaryota > Metazoa > Chordata > Testudines > Emydidae > Chrysemys > Chrysemys picta. Next base: position 18,401,420 of record NC_088800.1, on the reverse strand, counting down.
ACCTGTTATGTCTTGTCTTTTAAATTGTAAGTGCTTTAGGACAGGGACTGTTCCTATATGTATTGTATCACACCTAGCACAATAGGGCCTCAACATAGTTGGCTTCTAGGTGCAACCACAATATCTGTCCTCATTACTAAATAATAATAAATAAATAATAGTCTCAAAACATGGAGGACTGGTACAATGGTCTAGTAAATATGAGACTAACATACAAGCAATGAGAACTTGTGAAGTTCCACATAGTCATGCTTTTCTTCCTCATTAATTTCCTGCTGTCTTGTTTCCCATATCATGCTCCTTTCTTCTCTCTCCTCTAATGTGGAAAAATGATATGAATTACTGTCCAATAGGATGGTTTTATTCTCTCCTAGATTTCTAGATTGTGATGGGTTTTCTATTCTTTTTCTGCTGACTATATAAAAAATGTTTCAAAAACTCAATAAAACATTAAATTGCATACACAAAAGGACACATATTCTAGAAATTCGAGAATAGAATAGAATTAGAATAAATATTCTAGAATATATCTTCCATTCTTCAGAAGCACAGTATCTGTGTTTTTTCTCTGCTGGACAGAAGTGCAAGTTTATGGCATCATAAGAATCCCATAGTCAGTGTGCCCAGTCAATCACGGGACAATGTTTTACTTTTAACACCAGGCAACAACTAGTTTATTGGGTCATTGTAATAGCCAGAGATGGAGTCATACTCTGCATTAAGCAGGCCAAATTTGATGCTAATTTACCTCCACCATGCAAGCTGAGTGAAGCCAGTTGGATTGCATGAGGTGTTAGGTCTGAATTTCAGTTGGTTCAGGGTATCTCAGCTCTATTAGCCCTTTCCCAGAATGGGCAGCAAAAATGGGGATTTCTCCTTTAAAAGAGAGAATTCAAGAGCCATTTTTAGAATGCTGAATGTGCCACTCAAAAGCTGCCTTTGTTCAAAGAGGCAATTCATATATTAGGCTCATATCTGGCACTCCTCAATCAGGCAAAATTTCCATTGAGTCAAACTCTGCACATTTACACTCATCTAAATCTGGAGTAACTCTATTCACTTTTCCATTTAGTATCCCTCCAGATTTACATCAGTGTACCAGAACATTTTTGGTCTCGAATAAACAATAAATAAGAAAAGGAAAATATGACTTCTGCTTTTTTCTAAGATTCCTTCTCAGTACAACTACATTTTTAATCAACTAGTTAAACTTCTCTTTATGACCAACACTGGCAAAAGATATATACAATTCTATAGCACAACATAAATTTAACCACATTTCAACTATTTTGCTTTAAATTAATCCTTATTCAATGGAGTAAGATTCTGACACATTTACTGAAAATCTTTCTTAGGTACTTAAAAGGGTGAGAGTAACATGACTATTTTATAAGGCATGAATGTCACATTCTTCTTCAAGTGAAAAGTATATAAAAATATAGGGTATCTGATTATTGTATGCACTGACATTTTTGTAAGTTTAATTTGATATTCCCCCCTCCCCTCCCCAGGAATAGACTAACCTTTACTAAGACTCACCTTTAAAAATGTTCATTCCAGCTCTTCTGTCCATCTGGTGGCTGCCTGGCTTTTCCCTCCTATTGCTATGTGCATCTGGCTAGCATTTTTCCCCCAAAATACTACAGGACTATTTTTTTCTAAATTTGTATGGAAGAAGCTAGACCACCCTTTAAAATCTGTATTTCAAGGATATAACTTGTATCCTCATGTCAGCAGATCTAAAATCTCAAGTGGTATATCACAAGTCATAAATGGCATGTGACAGACGTAAGCAAGGAATATATTATATTCTCCTTGCATATCTAGCCAAAGTCTGTCAGAGTTAGGGGATCTGGCTATTTTCCAGATATTTTTTCTCCCAGAGGGATTCACCTTTACTTAATCTAAGAGAACAAGCCTGACAGCCATAGGTGTTTACTATTTAGCTTTCTGAGAACATGTAAGGCCAAAGTTTCTGTTGGTGTTACTTCAATTATGTCAAGAGTTACACCAGCAGAGAATTTGGCTTCTCGGATATGATCCGACAGCATCAACTTCAATGAGACAAGAGCAGGAGCTAGGGTGACCAGATGTCCTGATTTTATAGGGACGGTCCCGATATTTGGTGCCTATTACCCCCGACTCCCTGTCCCAATTTTTCACCCTTGCTATCTGGTCACCCTAGCAGGAGCAGACCCTTAAACTGCAACATGAATCATTATTTGAATGCATAACACATGCAAAGCCAAAACAGTAGTCCAATTAACACCAGTTCTTTAAAGCTTGATTCCAAGATCTCTGATTTCCTCACTGATTGTCCTGGGCCATGTGACAAATATTTATCAAATACTTTGGGGACAAAATCCTCTAGGGTGCAATGTAGTGTCTAGCTAAAGAAATTCTAATTATACACCCACTTGCACAAAGTCATAGACCAGGGGTGGCCAAACTTACTGACCCTCTGAGCCACATATGATAATCTTCAGAAGTTCGAGAGCTGGGCGCACATCCTGTGGCTCGGTGTTTCTGCCCTGCAGCAGGGTGGTGGGCTTAGGGGCTTCTGCCCTGCGGGGAGCGGCGTCTCGGGGCTTCAGCCCCATGGGAGGCGCCTGCTGGGGCTCAGGGCTTTAGCGGAAAATGGAGGCGTGTGCGGGGCGTGAGCTGCTCTATAATTATAAAAGAGCCACATGCAGCTCATAAACCGTGGTTTGGATACCCCTGTCATAGATGGTATGTTGATATGGTAACACTGCAGCACTATACCTCTCATCACAGAATGAACGTTTTGCACATATGCAGGGCCAAATCCTGCTCCCACTGATGCCAATGGAAAAAAATCCCATTGACTTCAACAGGATCAGGCTTCACCCATAATTAATTAAGCCTCATGTCATTCCTGTGAGACAGTTAAGGGATATATAGAAATCACTTCACCCACCTCTGCAAAGTAGCTGCCTCTGAAAAATATCTCCATTCCAAAATACACATGAACACAACAGTTTAGAACAGGATGTGGCGGCAGATACCATAGCTAATGGAAACAATAGAGGGAATGCTGATAGCCAGATTGGAATGAACCAAAATAGAATTTGGCCAGGACACTGGGATTAACAGCTCCACTTTTACAAAATGTGCCATGGATCTTTAATAACCATAAATGGTCAAGACCTTGTTTTTTTTCTCTCCAATTGGAAAGATGACACTGCTAGCAGTAAAGCATCTGCTCACACCATGGTGGTTTTTTTTCATTTCACTCCTGAATTACCATCACTTCCAGCAATACCTAATTGTCCTTTGCTCTTATCCAAGTCCAGTGCCAGAGGGAATTCCCAGCTCCATTGAAATAAATGTCAAAACTCCCATTGACTTCAAGAGGGCCAAGAATTTCACGCCCAACATGTAGCTTGTGGAATCTGACAGTAACTTTTCTCATCTGACAGGAACTGTGAGATCTTGGTCATTTTTTTAGTAACCGAGATCCTTAAATAAAATTTATAACTAGTTTATAACATTTTTTCCAATTTAATTAGAATTTTGCTTCACTGTTCAGGTTGGCAAAGTCTTTTCTTTGTAATATGCTCTAGATGCTAGTGCTCTGAGATTTGCTTTCTAACTGAAATGTTTACTCAGGAAGTTTGCAATACTCCCAAAGCAGCATTTAAGATAAAAGTTCCTGTATTATTTTTAGAATAAGCAGCTACAGCATAATCCAAAGAAGCAATCACACTCAAAGCATCACCAAAACCCCAGTATATAGATTTTGTGTGTGCGCGCACTTTTGTCTGCTTGTTTTTTAATGAAGTCAGCTCCATCAGGACTTCACTGCTTGTGCTCAAATATAAAGTTACATCTTTTTAAAAACTTAGTGCTCTACTCAGTACAAAATACCTAGGTTCTGCTAAAAGTGGTGATCTGCAGTCCAATGGAAGCCTCACAGGCTTCTCTGCAGCTCAGTCAATGTGTTTATATAATCCCTAACACAAAGAGGTCTCAGTCCTGATTGGTGCCTCTGGAGAGTATCGTAATACAAACATGATTTTTTTTTTTTAAATGGAGTTACTTCAGATTCAGAAGACACTTAGCTTTCCTTAGCTACACCAGGTCAACTTCAGCCCTCTTATTATTTTTTATAAATTAGAAAGACTCTGTGGAAATGCTCAGGAAGTCTCCCTCAAATACATACAGAGGGAGAGCAAAAAGAAGCTAGTAAATTCTTATGCTAACAGTATTTGCCAATAAAGTCTGCTGGAGAGGGTGATGTTTACTTGTTAGTGTAGGCAGCTTTATTCAAGCAAATGTAGATTCCAATTCTACTCCCATTCAGGACCATCTCTAGACACCAGCAAAGCAAGCATGTGCTTAGGGCGGCACAATTCCAGGGGCGGCATTCCAGCCACCCATTGTTGCTTTTTTGCTTGGGAAGTTGCACTCTCGAAGCTTGGGGCCGCAAATTTTTTGCTTGGGGTTGCAAAAAATCTAGAACCAACCCTGCTCCCATTTAAGGCCCTGATTCTGTTAAACTGTTAAGAATGTACTCAAGTCTCATTGTCTTCAACAAAAGCATGTGATTAAGTACTTGGTGGTGTTAGAGCCTATATCAGTTTGGAGCATGCCCATAACTAATCTTGCTACTCATCTACCTATAGGGCCTATTTTCAAACAGGTGGTCCCTTAATACAATGATCAAATCCCACATTTGAAAATCTGGGGGTAAACTGTTAAGTGATTGAAATTCAGGCTCTGTGTCTGAGGGAACTGATTGGTGTCCAGTACACACATTTCTAATGTATCTGAACTCGGAACAAGGACAGGCATTTATGAATGATCCTGTTTATTAAGCAAATGTAGTTTCAGCTGACAAAGAGAAATGGAATATAAATAACTGTTGCTGGGACATTAAAATACCTGGATCAGGACCGGAGAAATAAGAAGTCAGGTGAGAAGGCAGGGTCCAATGTGGCAGCCATCCAGGAACTCACCTAGTTTCACAGACAACTTCCTTCTGCCTATGGTGAGCTATGGTCCACCAGTCCACACTCCCTGTTAGTACTGGCAAGCTGCTGGCTCATGGCTGCAGTCTGAGGCTTACCTGTAGGCCCAAGACCTGGGCTCATGAGCCCTCCCACTCAGTTTCTCATTCAAATACACCAGCAGCCGCCTTAGAGTATGAGGAAGAATTTTCTCTAAATACTCATAATATATGCAGATTGATACTATGAATCTGGCTCTAACAGAAATGTCAGTATCTCCATATTCTAACAGAGCTGGCAGATTATTTGATTGGATATGAACATTAGAGACAAGCCCAATCTAAAATCAACACTCCAAATAAAACCAAAAATTGGGCAAGAACAAAATATGAATCCAAATACCTTTGCAAATGTCTCCTATCTTTATAATGGGCTGATCCAATATTATGATCATCCCTCCCTCACCCACCCCACCCCAAAAAACCCCAACTTTGGGTTTCCTGAAATCTAATCTGCAATTGGATCTTGATTTTTGGAACTCGAGCAAATCTCTGACATATATGGTAAGTCTGGTTTGTGGACATGCTACCTCATTTCCTAACTTTCAAACAATTCTGCATAATACTTACATGAATATCAGAATGCTTCTCCCACTCAGTTTCATTTAGATATAGTAGCAGTCGATAGTCCATCTGTTTCGTGAAATGCGCACCAGATTTGCTATGGTGAATGCTTTTTCTTATCCTTCAGACACAGCGTGCATATCAGCCCTGTTTGCACTGGATCTAATCTATCTCCCTCTCAAATGAGCAACATATGGAGCAGCATGAGTGGCAGCAACAGGGATGCTGTTTGAACTAGGTTCTTTCTGTCAAAGACCCATCTTCTTGCCTTTGTCTTCACAGCTCCACTGAGTAAAGAATTTAACATTTGGAAAGGTCTCATAAGGGCAAATTCAGCTGTAATGTAACTCCATTGAAGTCACTGGTATTACGTCAGAGATTAAACTGGCACTATAATATTTAGAAAAAATAAGACCGTGTGCTGCAGTACGTAATTACTGTCTTAGAAAGCAAAAATAATAAAAATGAATCATTCTTAAAAAAAAAGGAGGGCACAGCTGGCTTAGTCATCTTAAAGGTGAAAATTAGAGACGGCAGCAAGACTTTGGTGATATTCATAAAAAACTGGCAGCAGGGGAAGGCCACCCCTGCAATAATACCAGAAACAAGATGCTAGAAATATAATTTTATGATGGTATGTTAGAAGAGACTGATAAAGAAAACAGTACGTCTGAAGCTGAAGGGACTTATCCGTCTCTCAAAATCAGTGTAAATCAGGAGTAAGTTCACTGCAGATCAAGAATTATACTGGTGTAAAGCTAGTGTAAGAGGAACCAGTCCCCTCAAAAGTCTAAATGGGTACTTTGTAACAAAAACGGACATCAGGAATTGCTTTGCGTGTGTGTGCATGTGTATGTTTTACTATAAAGACAACCTTTTTTAAAGGCAATTAACATTTAAAAGGTCATTGTTAAGGGAAGGAAGTGCTCTTTTAGAAATATTCTTGTGCTGAGCATAGTTGATGGGAATCGTGCATTCTGTTCCTTTGTGTGCTCCACATTACAATCTCACGTGGAGGTGTGGAAAGAACATTTTTAAACACATGAAGACAATGTAGCGATCTGATAGAATTACTACACAGACTTTAACAAATCTGTCAGTAACATCTGCCATATCTCAGCTTTTCTTGTTACTTAAATGAGAATCATCCAGGCAAAGATCCTCTCTAGCCAAGAGAATAACATCCAACAATGAGGACCCATTTTGTAAGTGCAGAAGGCTCTAAAGAAAGAACACAATTCTGCGTATTTTTGTGGTATCAGGCTACAAAATAGCCTTACTACTGCTATCTTTCATTGTGACTGTATGATGCTAACTAATAATTTATTATCATTTACTCATTGAGTTGCCCTCTGGCTTCTTATAGTATCTCATGTGCAGAAACTGCAGCCTCTCTCAGCTCATAATCAGCAAGAAGTTTTCACTCCCACCTCTTTTACCTGCCTCTGGCCAGAGCACAAGGTCATGCTCTCTTTAACATGTCAGACACTACCCTTTCCCATAGTAAAATAATTTGAGCAGTCCATTTTTGATTTTACAAAAAAGAGAAAACTTTTAATATCAAATAGACTACAACAGAGAAAAAGAAAATGAAAGCATTCAAATAACTAACATGAAATCTGTGAAAAGATTTGGAAACCAAGAGGAAATCTTAGCTTTCATAATAAATAAACTAACAATAAAGTAATATTTGACAGAAGCAGCATTTTCTTCTTTCTCCTTCTCATACCAACATGATCTATGATGCTTTCTTTGGAGGAATCTCTGCTTGCATAGACTTTGCCCATATATAAGCACATTCTCCTTTGGTCAGAGCGGACACAGTTGCAAGTGGTGTTAATTCTTTAGTTGATTTCTCAAAGTACATATTAGTCTTGATTAAAAGGACTCCTCCTGTTGGAAGTTAAAGAAATATATAAAAATTGCAATTTCCTTTTTCTTGGTACCATGTCAATGTTTCATTAAAAGGCCTGTGCTAACCATCCCAATTGTTCTAAGATCATGAGTCAGGCCCCCAAAACTTATGAGATTGGCAGAAAAATTATCAGATTTTAAACAAATAACATTTTGAATCAAATTTCCGGTTCTTTTTATTTGCCTCTTAGTTTTTGAGCCATCAGGGCACACTTAGGTCACGTTTTGAAGATTTTCTCCACGAGCATGAGAGTTAGAAACTTAGTTTTTCTTTTAAATGAAAACTGAAATTCTCATGAAATCACATGATTCCAGAAGCGGGGCCTTTAAGAAAATCACCAGATATTATGAGACTCATGATAAAATAGCAAAAATTAACAACACTAGACATTCTATGAAATATTTTCCTTCCCCATTATTTTCCGGATAAACTGAACTATTAATTTTTTTTACAGTGTATGTTCCTCTGTTTAGTCAAAGAGCATTTAACACCTTCCTGAAAGAGTTCCATTAAGCACAGATGGACTGAAGGGAACAGTTCTTAGTTAAAGTTTAGAAGAGATGTTTGATGTGCTAAAATTAATTCAAAGAATAGTCAGGAATGATGGGGGGCTTTGTCACATGGTAGTAAATTGCAGTATTGCTGATTAGGTGAGGTTGATTGTAGAAAGAGAACTCATAGGTTATTTAGAGACAACTACAAGGAAGAAGGCGATAGCAGGAATGGAAAGAGAATTGCCAAGGGCCTGATTCTGAAAACACTTAGGATCAGATCTTAAAGGTATTTAGATACCTCAAAATGCAGACAGATGCCTAGTTAGATTTGCAAAAGTGCCTAGGTATCTAACTTCCATTGAGTTAGGCACCGTCATGATTTTAAAAATGCTACTAGGTGCCAATCAACATGTGTAGGCACCTAGATACCTTTAAAATATGGCCCTTAAACCTTGTCTATGTACAGGTTGAGCATCAGTATCGTGTATTTATCTAAGGTATTTCTAAGGTGCCTGCTGCCATCTTGATCACATCTGCTATGTCCGTTCTCATGGATTCTTGTAGCCTGAAGAACAAGACCACGTGAAGTGCAGATTCAACTACAAATGCCCAACTACATACAACATAAAGTGTTAAAATATTGGTGCTATCCTGAGCTATCCCATCATCTGTATGTTTTCTCCTGTGTGAAGATGGGTTAATCAAGGTTAGTTAGTACCCATTACATCTCTGGTGTTTAGGGCAGTGATGAAGCTCTTCCACTCCTGTCCGTTCCCGGCAAGTTTTTCAATGGTTTCCCAACTTCCCCCTTCCCACACACCCCCTCACTCCCAAACTCCCTCCCAGAGCCTGCACCCCCTCCCCACACACCCTGCAGTCCCCAAACTCCCTCCCAGAGCCTTAGGCAGGTGGGGGGGGGTAGAGTTGGGGGGAGCGGGTTCTGGGGGGCTCAACTCATAATGCTTAACTTTAGGTTGTTGTGTAAGTAGCTTGCTAAAGCAGGGCCGTATACACAACGCAAAGAATAGACCCTTCTGTGCTAACACAAAATTAGCCATAAAACAGGAAATCACACTTCACACAATTTCAAAAACTTTTATACATAAAGCAATCAAGTTGCCTTTGAACTCTATAGGATTGAGCAAAATGATCAACTTTTTAAAGATATGCAGTTAGATAGAATTGGTATAAGTAAGCATAAAGTGTGCTGTGTGAATTTTATCAATTTGAATATTGTTTTTCTGTTAAAGCTCAAGTATTTTATATTACCCTTTAAATAAAATACACTCTAATAGTCCCTGAAAAAGCCACATATTTCTGATTCCTACTTGTACTTCACGGGGCTTCAGGTCAAGCCCATAATGTATAAAGTACAACGCATACATAAATCTTTACAGAATTAGGAGATAACCTCCAATCCTGCAAAGTTACTCCTTTGAGTAGTTACTCCCAGGCAGAGTCCCATTAACTTCAATAGGACTCCATGTGTGGGTAACTGTGATCAAGGGCATAACCGTTTGCAGGATTTTGCTCCAGTTATTTTTTCCCCTTCACTTAGTGTGATTTCAAAACTTGCCAAGGCCACTAATATTGCAGCGTTTTTCCTCTACGCTTTACATGATAAATCACTTCATCCCACCTTAGCCTCAAATATGTATTCTCTGAATAGTAATGAATGTCCTTTGATGTAATCTGAGATACTAAGAAGGGTTAGGCTCCAAAATTCTCAGCACAGAGAACTACAAAGCAGAGTTGGAAAATACTGGTATCTTATGCATTGCTTTTTTGTTTAGAACATTGTTACTATTTTACAGAAGAGACGCACACACACTAACACTACACTGATGTAAGAAGCATACCACATCCTATGCTAAATAAAAGCCATACATTAAAATACAGAGGAGGTTGCATGTGCAGTACTCAATGAGCTCTGACAGTGATAACTACCTTTCCTAATGAGTATGTAAAGTTGCTCACATCAGTTCTAGCCTTCACATGCCGGAAACACACTTGGTTGAACTGGCCTGAGAAATTTCACATCACAGAGATCTAGAAGAAGAGGAAACAACTAACTAGTTCTTTGTCTTAAAAGAAGGATTTATCCCAGGAAGTAAAGCACAGCAGCGGCAGATGCTGACTAGTCTAGGTGCCCTGGCTGAATAATAATCAAGACCTCGAATTGCAAAGAAAGTCTTCAGCAACTGCAAACACTTATGCCCGTCAGTAACTCCATGCACCTTAGCAGTCCCGCTGCGTCACCTGGGCAGGTGTTTGCAGACTAAGGATGTTAGGAACTACACACGGGGCTTGGGCTGGGTCCCGAACCAAAGGCCTTTTAACCTGTTTTGAATGACCTACACGCAGCAGGCCTTGCTACGGGCACGTCAAGCGCTGCGGCCCAGTCCCGGGAGAACATTGCGCTGCCCAGCCTCAGAACCCACCGCTCCTTACGGGTCACAGCCGCTCCCTCCCGCCCCTGCAGCGCTTCGGCTGCGCCCCCTCCCCCCGCGGCGGCGGCGGCGGCGGCGGCGGAAGCTGGAAGCAGGGCGGGGGGTGAGGCCCCGGCCCGGAAGAGGAAGGGCTCGTGCTGCGGGAAGGCTTTGGACTGTGGCGGCTGCGGGCTCTGGGTGAGGGGGTTGGCGGGAGAGGGCTGGAGCTCTGCGGGAAGGCTGGAGGGGAGGAGGTGTTGCGGGTGGCGGGGTGACGCTGTGTCTATGGGAGCTTTGGAAGGGCGGGAGGCTGTGGGGCTGGAGGGGGAGGGGGCTGTGTCTGCGGGGACTGTCTATGGGGTCTGTTTGTGGGGCTGTGTCTATGGGGTGGGAGGGGGCAGGGGGCTGTGTCTGTGGGGACTGTCTATGGGGTCTGTTTGTGGGGCTGTGTCTATGGGGATTGGAGAGGGCAGGGGGCTGTGTCTATGCAGTGCTGTCCAGAGGATTCAGGGGGCCTGGGGCAAAGCAATTTGGGGGGGGGGCTTCCATAAAAAAAAGTTGCAATACTATAGAATACTATATTCTCGTGGGGACCCTTGCATGGCCTGTGGCAAATTGCCCTACTTGCCCCCCCCCCCACCTTCCAGCAGCCCTGTGGCTGTGGGACTGTGTGTGGGACTGGAGGAGCAGTGTCTATGGGGACTGGAAGGGGCAGAGGACTGTTTGTGGGGCTGTGTCTATGGGGACTGGAAGGGGCAGGGGGTGTGGAAGGCTGTGTTGGAGGCTGGAGGGGCTGTGTATGATGGGAGGGGAGGCTGAAGGGGGGGGGGTCTCTAGCAGTGCCCCAAGCTCTGCTGTTAGTTTACATGCCCCATGCATTGCTGTCTGTGTCTTAGCTTGACTCCTGTCCTCTCCCATGGCCCACCTCCCCCCACGGCCTAAAAAATCTCCCTTGCTGTGGGCAGGTCACAGACATGATGCCTGGAGTCCACCAATTGTTTCCAAGTGGCTCTCAGACAGAAATGTGAGGCCTTTATTTGACTGATTGTATTACAACCCAGGTCGGAAGTGACCTAAACATAATTGCTGTATAATAGCTCTCTCTGTTAGGTGGCTGAGGTGTAATAAGTTGATGGTTTCAGTTCAGTTGCTAGTAGATAGGTGTCTCAAAAACCTCCCATTACATTTTGAATGTCTGATGGCAATCCCACTGTAGGTGTCAAAGATTGTAAACACATGGAGACTGGACTACTTTTTCTGTCTTAGAAGTGGTCCAGTACAAAGTTAAGGCAGTGAAAGAAAATTAGTTAGTACTTACCTGAATCTTCATTTACAGAATAGTTAAGGCAGTATCAGGATAGTCAGTCCAATACGTAACATTTTAAAATGTAACACACTTCATTACCTCAATTTTCACTACGTGGATTTGGTAGCTGTCCTTTTCATGTTTTTTTTTTTAAGCTGCTGCAATTGTATTTTGTCTAATAGTATTTCAGAATGACTTCCTCAACCGAAGTTCCTCTGAATTATGAAGAGATGTTTTCTCATCGATTTACATCAGATGATGAGGAATATCAAGAGTATTTAAAACGCCCAACAGATCCACCTCCTCTAGTAGAAGAATGGAAAAACAGATCTGGTGGTAACCAAAGAAATAGAGACCGGTACTGATTTTTAAATCTTTGTTAGTTTCATAAACACATATTGATGTCATAGCTAGCACTCTAAGATGTTTGTCTGCTTTAGAATAAAGAGAAGCAGGTTTGCTGTATGCTCCCCATTATTTGGCAGGTTTCTTGATTTGAAAGAAACTCAGATCTCTCCAGGGTAAAAGATAGGATTTTGCTAAACTAATACTGACAGTGTTTTTTTTTCATTCTATATAAGAGTATGAACCAAACTGCTATTCTGTAAAGAATGAGCTGGAACCACTTAAATCATTGCCCTTGGGGCCCATTGCTGCTTGGCCATGAACTGATTTATTTTTTAAAGGGGAAAGATCAGAGGTTTGTCTGCTAAACCACAAACAGCTTGTCTTTGGAAGCATAATTGTCAACAGAAAACTGACTCTGCCAAGTAGCACACCAGTGACGTGATTTTTTTTTTTTTTTGTACAACTAGCAAAAAATATAATTGTGACTAGGCTAGATTGCAGTTCTTTTGTCTATTTGTAAGGAGCATAGAATATATCTCCCTCTCGCAAGTGCACTGGAAGATCATATTATATGCCTGCCAAAAATGTTTTGAATTATACTGTTTTTTTTCCAGGCTGGGAGTGTTGATCCCTTAAGCTTGGATATTGACACTTGATTTTTGGGACTGAAAAAAGGACAATTCCTGCATTTGATGCCCAGGCAAAAAATTTCTTTTTCTTTTTAGTACTGCTGGGACTGGATTTCATATTAAGTTACTTAGGCCCCAGGCCTGCAAACACTTAGATACACTAGTAGAATTTCTTATATGCATAAAGTTAAGAAGGTGCTTCAGTGCTTGCTGGATTGGGGCTTTATTCTTCTAAAAATAAACGATTTCAATGTTTTCATCATTCTACTAACTTGTCAGTAACTTCACAGTTTACCAAAAATGATGATTGTTGAGGAAGTTATTCTTTAAAAATCTGTTTTACGAATTAATTATGTGAATTTTTAAGCTAAATTTTAGTAATCCATTCCTTTTATTTCATTTTGAATGGTTTGTACAAAGGCTGAAATTTTTTTTCCCCTGTAAGACAGCCAGTAGTTTGTTACATTGTAGTAAGTAGTTGACCTATCTTCCTACCTTGGGTCCTAGGATAGCTTTGAATAATCACATCTTTGACATGTATTTTGCCCTAAAAAAGATTAGCAGTTGTTTGTGTGTTTACATAACTGGAGCCAGATTTTAGGACTACACTAAAATAGTTTGTTTGTGAAACAGTTCAAAACCTTCCCTCTTTAAAATCTCAAAGCTGGTGTTTATGCAAATTTCTTTTTATTACAGGTTTCAAGATGGCAGGCAGTTCAGAGGCAGAGGGGACAGGCATGACTGGCAAGGTGGTAATAGATCTAATCAGTGGCCAGGAAGAAGCTGGGGTAACAGCTATCAACAGCACAGACAAGGACAGTCTTACTACCCCCAATACGACTATGGCTACAACTCCTACAATCCAAGGCCTCATTATGGCCGCTATTAATATGGCATTTTGCTGTTAAGTATCCACTAAAACCATTTAAGTTGAATGCCAGATCTGGGGTTTTGTTTTGCTCAATTTTCTCGTATTTTCTATGTAACTTTAGGTAATGGATATTGGTTTTAGAGAGCCTGTTGATGTCATTTTGTAGTGCAAATTAACGAAGATGTGACCTTTGTTGTGAGTAATAAAATTCTATAAACAATCTCTAGTGAGCCCACAGACAATATGATTTCGTTTCTCCCTCCAATTCTTTTTTGCTAGGTGAACATTGTTTTCCCCCCACCCTGTCCCTGACATTATCCCATTATATTGTATCTAGAAGGAAAAAAATCAATAGTTCAGGGAAATGGAAGTTTGCTTTGTCTCTGAAGCACATGGCAATGACTATGCATACATGCCAGGGTGTTCTTGAAATTCTGATGCATATTGTGTCCCTTGCTTGGGAGGAGTGTTGCTTATTATGGTCATCCATAATGGAAGAAAAGCATGCAATCTGGGTGGGAGTTGTTTTTGAACTATTATTACTACTGAGCTAGCTTATGCTGCTGGAGTTCATGAAAGTTCAAGGAAGACATTGCTGGCTGTGGTTTAAATAATGTTGGCCAAAAAAGAAAAGCAGAGGAAGAATTGTAAAAGATGTGAAGTAAGACTCTTATACAAGATGTATTTCTCCCTGCTGATTGCATGGCTTAAATTTGTATTTTTTTTTTATTTTTTTATTTTTTTAAAAGCACTACTCCATTCCTGCAATATTCTTTTGTTTGACAGCTCTTTATGGCACACTGAGGGACAAAATTCATGGGCCTAAAAATTCAGTTCCATTTCAACCTTTCTTATAGATTAGGACAGTGGTTCCCAAACTTGTTCCGCCACTTGTGCAGGGAAAGCCCCGGGCGGATCGGCAGGTTTGGCCGATTGAGGCTCTCAGTGGCCGCGGTTCGCTGCTCCAATGGGAGCTGTGGGAAGCGACAGCCAGTATGTCCCTCAGCCCGCGCTGTTTCCCGCAGCTCCCATTGGCCTGGAGCAGCGAACCGCAGCCACTGGGAGCCGCGATCGGCCGAACCTGCGGACACGGCCGGTAAACAAACTGGCCCGGCCCGCCAGGGTCTTTCCCTGCACAAGCGGCGGAACAAGTTTGGGAACCACTGGATTAGGACATTGAAAAAATCTAACATTTTCTTCAAAAGCAGCCTAAGATGTGAAATGAAATAACTCAGTTTGTTTTCTAGTTCCAATAGATCGTTGCTAAACTATTTTTACATGCACTTAGAAGTGACACATCAAGAATGAGTTTACATCTTTTTAAAATAAACTCAGGTGCACAATTCTCTTTGGGAGTCCTGTTTTCCCTCAATGCCAGCTATAAGTTTGTGATGGCTCTTTTAATAAGTATTTCCTATCAAGAAAAAAAAAACCCTATGTGATTGTCTTAGCACTCTTAGGTCTGTTCTTGGTAGTTTCCTTTTACGATTGTATATAGTCTTTTGCATGAGGAAAAAAGCAAATACAATACAAAGAAGTATGCTTATTAAATCTTTTAATTTATGAATTGAGCTCTTGTATTTGCTGAAAATCAATTATAATAATGAAATAAACATTACTGAAGATTTAGGAATTGCTGTGAATAATATTTATGAAACCTGCTCTTAGAATGCTGTTATGTTGTAACACTGGCATTTTAGGTTGACAACTACACAAGAAGTGATATTTACTGATAAATGTTTCATACTGGGCAGCTGTTCATTGACAGGAATGATCTACTCAACTAAGGCAGACTTATTGTTAAGAGGATAAGACATATTATAATTGACTTAAAAGTCTGGAGTGTTAATCCATTACCTTACCCTGTACTATAACAGGGTCACAGCCCTTCAGTTTATCTGATGAGCATGTGTGTGTTGGGAGAAGAGTGCATTTCCTTTATTTAATATTTTGTTGAGCTATTCTGCAGAGTACAAATGCAGCCAGGCCTCTCTACTATAATATCAAGATACGCTGCTGTGTATCTACATCATGATATTCAGTAACAGGAAACAAAATATTAATGCATCTTGATTAAACAAACAAAGAAGAAATGCATAATTCATATTAACAGAAAAGTCATGCTTTTGAAATTCTTTATATTAAAGTAATTTTGTTTTTGATCTCTGTATTTTATAAACATGAGCTCTGGGTGGTTTTTCTATAATCAAGGATGGAAAGAAGCTATGGAGCTCAAATGTCTAGCCACCTATCTAGCAAGCATTTATTTTTATTTATATTTTATTCCTGTCTTTTTCCTTGTAATAGCTTCTGATGCAAACTTAGTCTAGTCCCCATAATAATTATCTTGAGTTTGTTTCTGCTTGTTTAACCTCTTACCCATTAAGTTCTGTAGCATCCAATTTATGAACAGGGCTGAGGTGTAAAATAATGTATTTTAGAGGGTAAAATTCACCCATATGTGGCCTGCACAAAATTCTCCTCAACACTAAAGCATCATAGCTGTCAGTGGAGCAGTTGTATGGGAAAGGGGTAGGGGCAGAGAAAGTAAGTGGAACCATCTTGCTCTCTGCATGCTGCAGCTAAGGTCTCAGCAACAGCTGTACCATAGGATTCACAGTTATACAGATTCATCTCCTGCAAGATGCTTAACATCCAGAACTCCAAGTCAATGGGAACTAAGATGCCCCTCACCTGGCAGAACCAGGCCCACATAGTGCAAGTTATGCAGAGGAAGCCAGACTCCTCTTCCATTTCATAGCCTGGAGTGGCGTGTCAAGGGGGTTACTCTGCAGCCTGAGTGGATTTTGCATTGTCTATTTGTGTGAGGCCCATCCACTTTATTAGGTATCCAAACCACATCCGGTTTCGTAAAGTGTATGGAAGGCCGGTTAGGGGAGGGGGTCATGGCCCTCAAAAAAGTTTGTCTAGTCCTTGCTCTGCCCCATCCACCCCCCCTTTTCCCTGACAGCCCCCCTGAGACCCCTGCCCCATCCACACACACACCCCGCTCCCTGTCACCTGACCGCCCCCGGACCTCCACCGCCCCATCCAACCCCTCCTCTCATTCCTGATGGGGGCCCCCCCGGGCCTTGCCCCATCCAACCACCCCTTCTCCCTGTCCCCTGATTGCCCCCTGCCACCCCATCCAACCCCCACTCCTTCCTGACTGCCCCCCCAGGACCCCTGCCCCCATTCAACCCCCTGTTCCCCCTGACCACCCAACCCCCAATCCACACCCCCACCCCTTGACCACCACCCTGAACTCCCCTGCCCTCTATCCAACCCCCCCCCCCCCCCCCCCGCTCCCTGTTCCCTTACCGCACTGCCTGGAGCACCAGTGGCTGGTGGCACTACAGTCGCGCCGCCGCTGGGTCAGGCCAGGCTCTGCGCTGTCCCAGGAGCTCACAGCCCCACCAGAGCATTGCGCCGGCGGCAGAGCGAGCGAGCTGAGGCTGCGGGGGAAGGGGAACAGTGGGGGAGGGGCCAGGGCTAGCCTCCCGGGCCAGGAGCTTGGGGACCGGGCAGGACAGTCCTGTGAGCCAGATGTGGCCCGCGGGCCGTAGTTTGCCCACCTCTAGACTAGACCCTGGGTCTCCCAAACCCAGTTGAGTGCCATGACTCCTAAACAGAACTACCATCATTCTGTTGCAGGGAGTGCCCTCTGCAACCACAAGGTGGGAGAAATATGTTTTGCCCTTGATAGCAGTTCAAGGTTAAGCCTCTTAGAGCAATTTAGCTACAGCCCCCCCCAGTGCAGATTTAAGCACCCGACGGTTTCCATTTGATTAATTTAAATGGTCATGCCAATAAAACTGCTGAAACAATATTCTGAGACTTAACTTAATTTTTAGGTATCAATGAGATCTATAAATCAAGCCAAATTGAAAAGAAATCAGGTAGTAGCTTTAAAATTAATATATGTTTACCAAATGCATCCTGAAAATTCTTTCTAAAACTTGGACATGCAAACTCCTTCGTTTTCCCCTAATAAAGGACTCTTTAAAAACAGGGGGGAAATGTTATATTAAATATTTTTAACCTGTAAAATAGGTGTTTTATATATTTATATGGGCTGGTTGAATTTTTTTTAATTAAACAAGTTTTCACAGAAAGTGTCTGCTTTCTGCAGAAAATGTAGACTTTTAATTAAAAAAAAAATGTAGATTGTCAGCCAAACACAAAACAAAACATTAACTTTTCAAATTAAAACTCTCCACTTTCTATGAGAAAAATATCCATTTTTTTAACCAGCTCTAATATTTGTTATACACTTCAACATTTGGAGGGTGATGTTCCACAGTTATAAACAAATCATATAGTACATTTGTTTGAATGTCTTGTATTAATCCTTATCCAAACACAAATTTAAATCTTATTTAAATACTGTGTTTAATTTAATTCATTGTCTTGCTGTATATGTAGTTGACAAGATGTTTTGTTTCCCCTTGAAAGAGATTAATATCCTAAATTAGTAGTCTATCTTGCATTGTATTTTAGTTTCAGAGTAGCAGCCGTGTTAGTCTGTATCCGCAAAAAGAAGAACAGGAGGACTTGTGGCACCTTAGAGACTAACAAATTTATTAGAGCATAAGCTTTCGTGGACTACAGCCCACTTCTTCGGATGCATATATGTTTCTATATGCATCCGAAGAAGTGGGCTGTAGTCCACGAAAGCTTATGCTCTAATAAATTTGTTAGTCTCTAAGGTGCCACAAGTCCTCCTGTTCTTCTTTTTGTATTTTAGTTGAAATCCTCTCTCTCCTTCCCCACTTCTATCTCCTTACTTGTTTTGTTACAAGTCTTTTTTTTAATCTGTAGAGTTTATTCTTTGGGTTTCTCTATGAAATAACTCAGCAGTTACTTTTAATTTTTTAACATTTCACTTTATTTAAATAATTAGCTTATCTTTCTCATATTATGATGAACAAGAGTAGGTGCTGAAGTACTATGTCATCTTTTATTTTAATTAGTGAAGAAAGTTTGGGATTATTTAGGCAAATTATGAAAAATAAAAGGAGACTATTTATGGAAAAATGTCATGTAGCTGAATTATTAAGACAAAATTAACAAAGTGTACTTTAAGGAAAACACAGCATAAAATTTATATTCCTCTTCCAAAAGAGGAATCTAAAATAAAATGTTACCAGATAGAGAAAATGCTGGTTTATGCTAGTTTGTGCTATGAGCAGACAGAAGACAAATGTTTAAACAATTTTCACCATCCTTTTTAGTAAATTTGCATTTAATAGAACAGAAGTCACAGGATCCGTTGTATAAAAATAGCATTTTGACATCTACATTAAGTGGAACAAAATGAGTACTGACAACCAAGAGTCAATACTTTGGCATGTTTTTTTATTCTATGGTAAATATTAAAATAAATTCAGGTCTGCAAGGCATAATGAAAAAATAATCCATTTGAGAGGAAAAAGACCATTTTGCATCACTGTACTGAAGTTGCCATTGATAATAGTGACAATTCCAGAGCCATTGGACCTTGTTTTGATCTCTTGGATTTATGTGCCTGTGTCCTGGATCAGGCTGCAATTTTCCTAGGCACTCTGAAGGACACCTAATCTGCCCTATAATCTTTCTTATTTGGTGACTGGCAGAATAACAGATATGCATAATTTAAACGGAGGGTTATGCAGCTTTCTGCTTTAAAACAGGGGCATGAGGGCAAGATATAGCATGTTTTCTTGATCATCAAGGAAAGTTAAGTTATTATCCACTGAACCTGCATAGTTAGAACTGTAATACAGCACTAATGATGTGGGCTGATTTACATACTGCTTAATTTCAGCTACACCTGTGAATACAAGAACTAAGTGTTCATTTGTCTATTGGCAAGTCAAATTAATTTTCATGAACTCTTTATTCCGTTTTTCCACAATGAAGGTAATTTTGGTGTCACTGTTAATTTCATTATGTAAATTCTAAACTGCATAGGTATCACCCAACTTCTCACTCTGAAGAATGACACAAGGATTTCATTCACAAGAGAATTTCCTTTACTTATTCCTAGAAGTAGCATTGCAACTTTTTCACAAAGACTAAAAGCCTTCTGTTTGTGAGTAGCCAGGAAACAGTTATTTGTAGATCAGTAGTTGCATGCTGGCTTATAGGATATTTTACATGAAAATTAATTTTATCTGGGACTTAGAATATTTTTGAAGAGCCTTTAAAAACATCCAGGGAATCTAGAAAAACAGCACAATTTTTCTTAAACTAACTTCAATTTAATATAAACAAATAGTCCTCCTCCCCCAACCAGTCCAATGAAAGACAGAAAACTTTCTGGATAGTAAGCTAACCAATAAACACACTGACAAGAGAACACTTAATCAGCAAACTAATGATTCCAGTGTACAATTCAAATACTTTTAAGAGGCACATTAGCAAAGATTTCAGATATGGATGCTGGAAGTCATTTTTGTTCCACTCATAGTTTCTATGTAAGGGTACATTTCAACTTCTAGTCCACAAAAATGTATGTCAACTTCTAGCTAAACTTCCCAGGCATGTCTGCATATTATCACAGCCACTTGCAGAGTTAATCCAAAGAATATAAAAGCAACAGAGGCTAAATATCAAAGAACACTTGTATAATTGTAGCTCTCAAATCATCTACAAGCCTTCTCTCGCCTTTCAGTTTCTTCCAGCTTGGAAGAGCTTTGAAGGCATTTTTTATCGTTAATATTACAGTTAACAACCGAAATGTACAAAAAACAGAGAAGTTAATGTTATAGTTCTCTCAGCGCCTATAATAGGGCACCATTGCAATTATACAATATTTTGGAGAATAAATATTTTCCCATTATTACATATGTGCAAAGGGGCAGTTATATACCTCTACCCCGCTATAACGCTGTCCTCGGGAGCCAAAAAATCTTATTGCGTTATAGGTGAAACCACGTTATATCAAACTTGCTTTGATCCGCAGGAGGGTGCAACCCTCCCCCCAAGCGCTGCTTTACCACGTTATATCCAAATTCGTATTCTATCTTGGGGTAGAGGTGTAACTGCTGTAGGAGCCATAGTTTGAACTTCCAGCCTATTGTGTCTAAATTCTTGAGTATAATATGGCATTAGGTCACTTGCACTAAACATATACATTTACTGTATACGTGTTTGCTTTTTCTTTATTTCTTTTGCACAAGTTTTTATTTACTTTCCTCCCAGACATCTGAACAAAGGTTATAGGGCAGGCCTCTCTGAAAATTAGATTCCAGACACTGGTATCTCAGGTTTACCCTATGGCATAGTTAAGGCAATGTGTTATACAAACACTAATTATCACTATTTATCTTTAGTATCTGAAGTTGCCAGACATGTTAAAAAATGCCAGTACAGAGTTTCATCTGCAGTAACGTAACCTAAGCAGAGGGGGAAGAAAT
Organism: Chrysemys picta bellii; assembly: GCF_011386835.1. NCBI lineage: Eukaryota > Metazoa > Chordata > Testudines > Emydidae > Chrysemys > Chrysemys picta. Next base: position 18,380,435 of record NC_088800.1, on the reverse strand, counting down.
GCTCTTGTCACAATGCAAACTTCCTAGATGTATCTAATGTGATAGAGAAAGAAAACAATGAGAGACTGCATTCGGTCACAAACGTTCACTCATGTTAGGGGCCCTGCTGCCAATAAACTAATCTCAAGACGCTAAGGCCTAGATGAGGCCCAATTATATTTCAGTCCAGTGTGAGGCTGGCCTGTATTTGTTCCTAAATGTTTTATTCATGCACAAAATTGGATTTCAGCACTATTATTCTACAGAAGCTTTTCAAAGCACACAGACATTTACTCTCTACTCTGACTTCTGAAACACAGCAAGAGCTTTAATGCTGAAGCAAGTTATATGAATAACACTATTCAGATCTGTAAAAACAAGAACAAGGAGACAGCAGGATCTAGAGGATTGGATCTCAGTCCTATGCCAGGAACTCCTGAGCTCAGCCAGTGGTTTACTGTGTGATTTTTAACCAAGTCTCTGTTTCCCCATTTATAAAAGAGGGTAACAGCAGCTACCTACCTACCTAAATATTGTGAGGGTTAACTGTTGTATAGCAGTTTGAAGATGGAAAGCACTATCAGTTCTTCAGAGCATTCTATATTGACAACCTGATCACTGGACCAAAGAGGTTACATGGGATAGTTCTGTGTTTTTTAATTAAACAAGCACCTAGAGCTAAGGATTGATATTTTCAAATTACATCAAAATGAGTGTTGCTTGAATGAAGTCTAGCTGAAATCAATCCAGCTAATTCTTACAGTGTGGGGGAAGTACCCAGAAAAACAATGGAGATTTTATCAGCTCCCCTCAGAAAATTTGCCTACCATTTACTCAGGGAGTAGATCATAACTGTCAGTTGTGAAGAGAGAATTGTATGGAGTAGAAGATGACTCTGGGCCTTGCTGGAATTTCTACATAGTTTCCATGGCCAGAAAGGATCACGTTTTGAGCATATCTTTTAGTTATCCAATTTCACCCATAGTGAATAAACAATTTGGGTAGGGAAAATTAGATAGCTATGATGTAGTTAGCTCAACCTATTATTTTATTTTAGTGGAAGTCTGTTTTGATTTTGAAAGATTAGTAATACTTTTAATAAATTTTAAACCAGTAGTTATTTGGTTGAAAATTGTTTTAATAAACCCCTTTACTGGATTCAAATGCTAGTAACTTCCCTCCTCCCCCCCCCCATTTATAGAATGGCTGTTCATGTGTGTAGGGATTATTGGCAGAACCAGTCTGTAAACATGTTTAAATATTTCAAACTTGACTCAGTGTCATACCAGCTAAGACCTCAGCCCAAACAGCCTTGTCGGCATTAAATGGATGTCCTGATACCACAGTTAGGTTCTGTCTCACTAATGGCAAAGTGAACAGTAGTTAACTGCTGAACCTGCTGCAAATGGCAGGTACTTTCCACCAAACTCTGGTTGCTTTTGAACCTTGTACTCACCATTTATTCCGCAGTTCTTTCTTTTAAAGAGAGGCAGGTTCACAAGATTTGAAGTTTTTCTAAAAGATCCTGCGCCCCCAGCCGGGCACTTCCCCTCCCGGGCTCCGGCGGCGCAGGCTCTGGAGGCACGGGGCTGCCCGAAGCTGGTAGCGCTCGGGCAGCCCGGCTCTTAAATAGAGCGGGGTCGGCTGGAGCCTCCAGCCGCCGGGGCTGTGTGTAACTGACACAGTGTCAGTTACACAGAGCCCCAGCCACTGGAGGCTCTGTTTAAGAGCTGGGCTGCCCCAGAGCTACCGGCTTCGGGCAGCCCCGTGCCTGGAGACCCTGCGCCGCCGGAGCCCGGGACGGGAAGTGCCCGGCTGGGGGTGCAGGATCTGGAGGCACGGGGGCTGCCCGAAGCCGGTAGCGCTTGGGCAGCCCGGCTCTTAAACAGAGGGGGGGCGGCTGGAGCCTCCAGCCCCCGGGGCTCTGTGTAACTGACCCAGTGTCAGTTACACAGAGCCAAAGAGGAGCAAAGCCTCCAGCCCCCTGGGCTGTGTGTAACTGACACAGAGGCTCTGTTTAAGAACCGGGCTGCCCGAGAGCTACCGGCTTCAGGCAGCCCCCTTGCCTCCGGACCCTGTGCCCCCAGCCGGGCACTTCCCCTCCCGGGCTCCGGCGGCGCAGGGTCCGGAGGCACGGGGGCTGCCCGAAGCCGGTAGCGCTGGGGCAGCCCGGCTCTTAGAGCCTAAGAGGAGCAGAGCCTCCAGCTGCGGGGGCTCTGCTCCTCTTCGGCTCTGTGTAACTTATACAGTGTAAGTTACGCAGAGCCGCCGGAGCCCCGGAGGGGAAGTGCCCGGCTGGGGGCGCAGGGTCCGGAGGCATAGGGGCTGCCCAAAGCCCGAGCGCTACCAGCTTCACGGTTTGCTGGGCAGCCTCCAGACCCTGCGCCCCCGGCTGGGCGCTTCCCCTCCCAGGCTCCAGCTGCGCTGGGGAAGCGCCGGCCGGGGGCGCAGGGTCTGGGGGCTGCCCGGCAAACCGTGAAGCTGGTAGCACTGGGGCAGCCCTTTCCCCCTGGCTGGGAGTGGGAGGGAGGAGGGGGCGGAGTTAGGGTGGGGGAAGGGGCGGAGTTGGGGCGGGGCTAGGGGTGGGGAAATGGGCGGGGCCATGGCCCGTGGAGGGTCCTCTTTTTTTATTTATGAGATATGGTAACCCTATCAAAATCACAGTCTGCCTGTGTCTGGGCCTTCTCTCACTAGGATAGTCTGAGGCCTGGTTCTTAGCCGAAGGCCTTGCTTAAGCAGCAGAGGCAGCCATAATCTGGGAAGTGTATGGTCACATCCTCACATTCCGAACTAGTCACATTGAAATAAGGTGGTATTGGGCTATTAGGAATACAATCCTGTCCTGATAATGCCTATCACCTCCAGAGAAAGATGGTTAAAGAAAACTTAGTTTGATAGCATCCTGTCTGGCAAGAAATCACTTCTCATTAGTTGTGGTTGTGAAACCCTCATTTCTATATGTTTTATCTTTATGGCCCTCACTTTTCTACTGTTAATCTGTCTGGTTCTCTAATTGTTTCTGCCTGCTGTATAATTAATTTTGCTAGGTGTAAGTTAATTAGGGTAGTGGGATATAATTGGTTAGAGAATTATGTTACAGTATGTTAGGATTGGTTACATAGATTTCAGTAAAATGAGTGGCTAAGGTATAGTTGAGAATATTACTATATAAATTAGGGGCAAACAGGAAGTAAGTTGGGATTTGAAAATAAGGAAAAAGGAATTTGGAATTAAGCTTGCTGGAAGTTCACCCCAATAAACATCTAATTGTTTGCACCTTCAGACTTCGGGTATTGTTGCTCTCTGTTCACGCGAGAAGGATCAGGGAGGTGGAAGGGTGAAGGAATAAATCCTCTAACACAATCCCCTATTGTATAAAAGACTCAAATAGAAAGAATGATCCTGTGGATAAAGCACTGGACTGGGCATCTGGGTTTAATTCAATTCCGCCATAGACTTCCTGTATGATCTTGGGCAGGTCACGTAATGCCTTTTGTCTCAGCTTCCCATCTGTAAAACGTTGATGATAATCCTTTTCTCTCACCCTTTGTCTGTCTTCTCTACTTAGACTGTCAGCTCTTCGGGATAGCGACTGTCCCAAAGGTTCATGTACAGAGCCTACTACAGTTGGTCTCTAATACTAATTAGGGCCTTTAGACTCCACCATAATACTAGGAGGGAAATTTTTGGGGGGGAAATTGCTACCCTATATTTCTCAACCCCTACCTGAATGCAAAACAATGATTTGATCTAAATGCAGTCTGTCTTACACTGTAGTATAGCATGTAATTACAGCATGTGCATGGCAGATAAGGGCTTGTGCATCTATGATTCTGTAGCCAGGGAATTTATTGCTGAATGCATCACTTCCTGCAGAAGTGTGCCACCAATTTAGGCTTTCATTAAAAAATAACTGTGAAAATAACTTAAAAACCACAGAGTGTAAATCAGTGCAGTGCTGTCTTCAGGCATCTGCAGAGGCGGGAACGGACACATTGGTGGTTAACTGAAAACTAAAGCTAGGGATTTGTGTCAACATTGACTAGATTTCACTGCTGGTCATTTTAGCAGAACATCATAGTAGTGTGAATATCCCATAAACCCAAATGGTCTTCCCCCCACCCCCACCCCCGGTGCTAAAAGTCCCAAATTGCCAATCCTCTACCTTAGCTTCTCCTCTTCATTCCCTCAATGAAGAGGCGAAGGTATAGTGGCCACTCAGATTCATTGCAGCATTGTCAGTACAAACAAGTGTGGCATAATGCAGACTGAAAATGTGACCGGCATAAACAAACTAAAATGAATAGCAATGGAAATAACAGAGCTTATTGAATCGATTCTATTATTCATTTAAAATTTATATGACGCTGCTGCAAACGCTACAGTTCTTGCCACGGAGTTTAGTTCCAGCTTGTTGCAGAGTTCATGGGTCCTTGAGTGTAATATTGTATATAATTTCCTGCCTGTATTGCATTATGATGACAATTTTAGATAACTAGATGCAAAAAGCATGCTAATGCAACATGTTAAGTTTGCACAGTTAAGCACTCAGGTGTCAGCAGTGTGAAAATTAAGACTGACCTTTGTCTCCTTGGCAAGTAGAGGGAAGAGTTAAGCTGGTGGGTGAGGGAAGAATTGGTTAGAGAAGAAGGGAGGGAAATGAAAAACAGGAGAAGAGAAGGGGAGAGAGAAGGGTGATGGAGATCCAGCACAGCAGAAAAACTGCCTCTTGCCAGAAAAAGCCCTATCTTTGCGAGAGGCTATTGCAAGGTCAAAGACGTGTCAGGAGCAGTGGGGAACGTGGAATCATCTGACTGAATGTAAAATACAAATCTGTTTAAAAGCCAGATATGAGAGAGGGATGGTGTCATATTGCCTTGGCATGAAAACCCTTCCAGATTGCATCTATTTTTCATGAATGCTCTGGGGGAGGTTCCTAGACTTCCCACCCGTTCCCACTGCGACTTGGGATTCAAAACCATCCACAAATTCTGCTGCTCTTTGGCGCATCTCCACTTTCATCTCTCTCTCTCACCTCATTACACACATACACAGCACATGGCAGGGACACAGGACAGTTAAGGTTGTTCAAATGACAAATGTCCATTTCCATATTTGCAGATCCTACACATTTTTAAAGGCAGTAGCCTGTGAGTATTCCTGGGGCTTCATGGCTATGATGCGAGTCTCTCAGTGCATGCCCCAGGGAGCCTGCTGGGGACTAAGCAGGGCTCCTAGAGTTTGTATAAACACTGCAGTTAATAACTAGAAAAAGTTCACAAAAAAGGAAGCTTCAACAAGCTGATATTTTGGGTTCATGTGTCCCAAATTAGGTCTCAAGCTCTCCAGAAAATTTCTAACCCGGAGTAAAATCCAACTGGTAAATTTCAGGTGCCTTCATTTAGTTTGGCAAAGGTAGTGCAGGGATTTTCTCTCTTTTATTTTTTCCTCATTTAAAAGAAGCTTATATTTGAAAGATTGCCGGACACAGAGAGAGACTAGTGAGTCCGTAACTTCTAGTCAGTGATGGACTGGGCTAATTGGCTCACTCACTAACACAAAATTTAAGTCAGCTTAAAGGTGTGACTTTAAAACAATTTAGTTCAACCACTGCAAAAGGCAGAGTGTAGACTATTGTTTTGGTTTAAACCAAATTTCTCATGTCCTCCAGTGGATTTCACTTTTTAAAAAATGAGGTTTACTTCCTTGCAGTTAAATTACTGGTGTTCTAACCCCTGCAGCAGACCACTTTGGAGTGAAAAGGCATTTTCATAGTTCTGGGGGTTTTTCTCCTAGTGTACAGGGGCCACAATATGACACAGTATTGTCCTCTGTCTGACCGCTCCTCCCAGAGGAAAGTAGGAAGGCTGCCTCCTTAACACATCATATTCACTGCTTTATAAATACAGAATAGTCTTTATTTGCTGCAGCTGGGTCCAGTTTTCCCTTTTGCATTCACTGCAATAAAATAAGCCTCTGAAGTAAAGTACTGCTTGCATCTCAGGTTGGCTCTATTGCAGAACTCTTCAGACAGGGAAGAAGCAGGTGTTCATAGGGTCTCGCAGTTGTATAGCTCTAAATCTAAAGTTGCTGGGCATAGCCATAAAACTAAAAGAACTAAACAAAAAAAATTGAAGCTACAGAAACTTGAAGAAGCTACTGAAGCCTAAAGAAAAGAAACTCTTCTGCCTAAAATGTTTCTCTTTTTAATGTTCTTAAGCACCTTAGTTTCCTGAGCCTAAAGGTGTTTGTTTAAAGTCAACCAAAAATGTCTGAAGAAAATGCCACTACTACATCAATGAGATTTGTCTGAATTCACATTGGTGGCAGCTGAAAAATCATCTGTTTCTAATGTGCCCATCACAATGGTGTCTGTGTGTCAAGAAAACCCAGAGTGGTCTAAGTAACCCAAATGTAGCCAATTTGCCTTCACTATGCTCTCCATTACTGCAGGAACATTGTGCTCATGTTCCCAACTATTTGTTTCCTCACTACACAGTCCCGGTTTCTTCAATTTTTCCTCAGAGGGAAGGCTCTTCCTGCCTCTTATTTTTGTTGCCAGTGTCAGCAACACAGAATTAGAAGGGGTGCAAAGTGCAGAATTTTATTATTTTAATTCTGATGATGGGTTAAATTGCTACATGACATTTTTCAGGAAGGCTAGAACTTAAATATATAATACTGAAGCCAATCAGCCCAACGCAGCCAGCTGGATACCTAAATGAACATTACAATGCACACGATTACAACAGTGCCCACCACTGCTCTAGACCCACCACTCTTGCCTGGCTTCCAGGCTCCACTGAGATTGCCCCATCCCCAACTTCATCATGAAACTGTAGGACTACAACCAGGCTGACTGCCTGCCTGCATTGTTCGACCATCTTCCAATATACTCAGCCCTTCAGCAAACCACTTGATCACACTGTCATGCTAACTTGTACCGCCATTCACTCTGGGCAGCTTGGAATTTAATCTTAAGAGTGTTATTGAAGGAAAAATGGCCTGGCTCATGGAGCGAGGCTACAAGCATCTTACAAAACATATGTTCAAGGCTTTGGCATAGTTTATCAGTCTTGGGTCCAGGCAAAACAATTTCCACTCCATTCATATGAAATACACAAGGGACTCCATATAACAGCTGCATCAGAGAGTTGGGAAGTGCCATGGTGGCACTGCCCTCTTACTCAGACCAGTGATGACCTTGCTCACCTGTCTGATGCTGATGGCTGGGAGGCAGCAGTATTGACTGAAGAATTATATAATGGGGCCAATTATCTGCGAAATGAAGCTAAATGCAGAATTCCAACACAATAAGGGCAATTCCTTATATTTTAAGTTTATGGTCTAGAAAAACATTAATAGAATGATGTTTATTTTTATGATTTTATTTAATGAAAGAAGTTATACTTCATTTTGTGTCCTTGATTTACCCAGTTTCAGCTTCCTTTTATTGTATTACATCACCTGTGTTACAGCCTGAATACTGGTAAGTGCTAGAATGGGGTTACATTAATAAATTACTTTTCAATTCCTCTCCGTTGGCCCAATGCCATGAAACGCAACTGTAAAAAATTGAAGAGGAGGGGAACTAAAACTCAGCAATATTTAAAAAACCAAAACCCTACACTACATGTTTGGAGGAGCCATTATAATGGGCATTTTTAATGAACAGAGGTAACCTTCAGGGAACCTTAAAGCAGTCTGGGCTTTAAATAATAGTTGTTTTGACCAACAGTCTTTTCTCCTTAGGAAGTGTATTAATGGGCAACTAAAAAAAAAATAGAAGAAAAATAAAATAGCATTTTTCATGTTTGCCATGAGGCTGCACTTTAACTGTGCAGAGCAAAACGTGTGCAACATTTATAACATGCTGCTGTCCTATAGAAACTGTTTGAACTTGTGCATTAGAGCAGTGGTTCCCAAACTGGGGTTCGTGAACCAATGTTACAGGGGGTTCTCAGGGAAAAAATTCCCTAATGGCGGACAGACCTGTCCGTAGGGACCCCGGGCAGCATGGGCCAGCAGCCCGGAGTCTTGGGGACTTCCAAGAGCTAAGCAGATCAAAGCAAGCGTATCTATCACACGGAGGAGATTTAAACTTCAAGACTGCTTTTACGAAATAGAAAGTGAGGTGGATATTTTTTGCTGTTTTTAAAATTAAATAGGCTGCTACTGTTGTTTTTAAATTATTATGAAGAACAAGTTTAAGCTTTGTTGTAACATGCACTGTTTGCCTGGACTGCTCCAGATCTGAATGCTTGTGTAGGAGGAACTCTGAGTTGGCTTCTTAAATACCTTCCTGCTGTTTCACATCAGATACTCCTTGATGAAACATAGGAGCCAGAGGTGCCAGTATGGGGGGGGGCAATGAGGGTCGCGTGCCGCCCTCACATCAGCACACCCCCCCTGTGGGTCCCTGACCTTTTTTTCCAGTGGCCCCTACAGGGCCCCCCTTTTCTGGCAGTACCCCCCCAACCCCCAGGGTGCATGGAGTGCTTTGCCCCTACCTAGGGTGACCAGACGTCCCGATTTTATCGGGACCGTCCCGATATTTCCTTGTTTGTCCCGCGTCCCGACCGACATGCGGTCGGGACAACCGGACAAACAAGGAAATGCCCCGAGCCTCGAGCCCGGAAGTGCTCGCGCCCCCCCCCCTGCCCCGACTCCACCCCCTCCTCCCCCGATTGGCTCCCTCCCCGAATCCCCGCCTCTTCCCCGGCTCACCATTCCCCCTCCCTCCGCAAGTGCTGGAGGGAGGCTCGGGAGACGCAGGGGAAGCGCGGGGCCGGGGTGAGTAACAGTCCGGCCTGGCCCCGAGCAGGCAGGACTCAGTTGGGTGGTTGGGAGAGGAGGGGGGCGACCCGCGGGGCCAGGCAACGGGGGAGGAAGCGGCCATGGCGCTCGGCGGCTCTGGCGCCCCCGAACCCCCCGAGCCGGGGCCTGCAGCAGCGCGTACGCTGGGCCCAGCCCCTGGCTAGGCACGTCTGGGCTGCCCAGCTGGTGCTATCGCGCGGTGGCCCCGGGGCGGAGGCATCGGCCGCCCAGCCCCGTTCGTTCCCCTGCGGGACGGGGGGGCTGGGGCCTGCTGCCCCCACTCCAGGGCCGCCGCGCGATAGCACTAGCTGGGCAGCAGCCCAGACGCGACTGGCCAGGGGCTGGGCGCAGCGTGCGCGCTGCTGGGTCCCCGCAGCAGGCCCCGGCTCGGGGGGTTCGGGGGCGCCAGAGCCGCAGCCGCCAAGCGCCATGGCCGCTTCCTGCCCCCGCGGCAGTGGGAGCTGCAGCAGCGGCTGCTCCCGAGTCCCGCTGCCCGGGGGTGAGAACAGCCGCCGCCTGGCCCCGCGGGCCGCCCCCCTCCTCTCCCAACCACCCAACTGAGTCCTGCCTGCTCGGGGCCAGGCCGGACTGTTACTCACCCCGGCCCCGCGCTTCCCCTGAGTCTCCCGGGCCTCCCTCCAGCACTTGCGGAGGAAGTTTTTTTTTTTTTTTTTTTGGCCCCGCCCCCCGCCACGCCCCCCCCCCCCTGCGTCCCGATATTTGTCTTTGGTGATCTGGTCACCCTACCCCTACCCGCTTTTTTCTACTGGCACCTCTGATAGGAGCCTTGTCTTATAATAGGCTTAATCAAAAGTAATACAAGCTACAGAAGTGAGATCTTGGAAGAGTGTTGCTGTTTTCATAATGTAATACAAATACTGTCATGATAAATAATAATTAATAAATAGTGTGTAATAAGCATGTCATAAAAACAAATTTTGTATGTCCAAGATCACTGCTTTTATAATTTATGCTGAGGTAAGGAGAAAAATCCATGGAAATATTTATTTTTGGGGGGGTGGTTCATGAGACTTGACGTTTTAGTGAAAGGGGTTAGCAGGTTGTTGTTAAAGTTTGGGAACCACTGCATTAGAGGATCAGGTATCCAAATTTTGGTTCTTATAATAAGCCTCTCTCATGGATGGAGGTGGGAAGCATTTCACTGCATGTTCTGTAGAACGAGGGCCTGATCTAGGCTATACAGTTCGGCTGCCTGTGGCCCACTCAAGATAGGCCCTGTAGGATGATGCTAGCTTTGAAATGAACTGTCCAAGGAAAATCTCATATTTAGAGTATAGCACCCATAGAAACCCACCACTTCCATAAAAGAGGTGCAGAGGGAAAGGATGCAGCAGTTACTGCTGATTTTCAGACATCTGCCTCCTGGCACCAAATCTGGGAGTGCATGTCCTGCAGGAATTGCATTGCCTCTAGCACTCCACAACAGGCCTGAGTGGCATGCTGGGGAGTTCCTGCTGAGCATTGGAGCCAGTTGTTCCTTTCATTTTAAAGAAGAGGGAAATCCCCTTTCTGGGTGTGCATGTGAATTAAAGCTCATGACACTTACCAGACTGAACTGCTGCCATGGAAGGAACACTCCTGGTACGAAAAGCAGTTCAGTGACATCATACCCCAACCATTCCTTGGCTCCTCTTGTGCGATTGCAAACAAGGGTGCCAGTTAATTCATCTTTTCTGGAGCAGCAGGTTTTGCGAGGTAGATGCCGAGAACTGGATGGAGACCAAAAAACCATTGCAGTGGCCCATATGGACAGCTACCAAGAGAAATGATTTTGGTCATTGCCAGCTCAGGATGTATTTGAATTGGAGCCTCGAGGTAAAAGGCTTTATATCCTATTACCAGCCACTTGAACTGGCCAGTCCCCCAGGTTAGAAACCACCCACTTTAATATCTGGCTTCTCTCATCCAGGAACACCAGCCTCTGTGTATTGGGGTTGGGTGAAGCTGCTGTTGTACTGTGGAAAGGAAAGGTCACCAGTCATGTCTATCAACAGGTAGTCCAGAAGGAACCACTTCCCAACTTTGCTGTTTCACGTGGTGGAGTGAACAGTCTGGCACTCATCCTGACAAGCTGCTTCCATGTCACAGACGTTCCAGCCAGGGTAAACCTGAGTTTCTCTGACTGACCATTGTTTAGGGAGCTAATAAAGAACTCCCCTCTAATGAGGGCACTGAGGGAGTGGGAGGGTCCCTTTGACTTTTCAAATCATCATATTTGGCTCTCAGGCTAGATGGAGGGAGAGTCCACCACTTAAAAGGGGACAATTAAAAGGATGCTATTTAATAATACTGCTCTACAGCAGCTACATACACCTTGAAATGAGAAGCAGTTTCACATCTGTGGTTCTTTCTCAACTCAGCAGCTCCATGATCTTGTTCTGGCTGTGTTTGACACTGCTTTAGCTTAGACAATGACAGCACTCCGACTGTCAACGTACAACTGAAAAAAGCCAGCCTCCATTTAACTTTTAGCCTACAATTAAACAGTTACTCTTGTTTTTTCCGCACCAAAGTCTAATCTCGTGAATGGTTTTATTGACTCTAAATCAAAGGAGACATTGAATTGACAAAGGAATTAAGATGAACATCAGGAAGGATGTTACACACTGCAGGAACATTTTGTTCTATCTGATGCTTTACTACACACAAACAATTTGAACGACAATTGGCTTATTTTTCTGTAATATACACTTCCGTTCCCTGCTAGTTCTACAGTATAAATACCAGCTTGTTGGGGCCACCAAGCCCTCCAATGAAAACTGAATGGTGTGAAAGGCTACAACACAGGGTACACAAATTCCATGGGGTAACTTGGTATAAGCACCCAAGACAAGCTCAGACAAACACAACAGAATCTGCATAGAATTAAACTACGCACAAGCCCTCTTAGACTAGAACTTAGCAGGATCGCAGTCTTTTAGTACCTGACTTCTAGGTGTTTACCTTCCTTACTCTCAACACATGCAACGAGTCTCTAATTCACAACATAGCTTTTGTACAAATCAGCACATTTTAAAAACCTTGTTTAAGGGTCGGGAGAAAAGCAACCTCAATGTGTGATGGCTTTGGGCTGGCTTACACCTGGCCCAGGGGCGGGCCAATGGTCTTCAGTATCAAAACAGCCAAGTCAGTCACATTTTGTAATGAAGACATGGCTCTATCTATGTAATGTCAATGGTTACACAGAAGTCTTCCCATATTCAAAATGATTTTTACCTGGGTACTACTAAATGCGGAGACAACGGCTTCCAAAAATGCTGAGAACTAGGAAGATATTTTTGAGTCTGTAATCCCTCCCTGTTAGAACAGCTTAATATCTCCCAAGTGAATAACCAGCTATGTTATGTGTGGTCCCCTTGGCCCAGAACACAGAACAGCTGATCTAGGCCCCAACCTTTTGACAATGATTCAAGGTTGTTTTCCATGCCATGCAGCCAATGTTTGTGTAATAGAAGAATGCCAAGAAGGAATTTCAGCTCCTTCCTAGAGTCCTATGATTTGCATTTACTTATTTTCAAATGACTTAATGGCATTATAATTACTGTAAGTCCCTAATGTTCAGCATCAACTAATACAGCCTTGATTATGGTCTTATTAATAATTATTTGTATTACAGTTGTACCTAGAGACTTCAAGGCCGTGCTGTACACAAAAAGAATAAGAGCGCGTGTCTCAAAGTGCTTAGAATCTAATTTAGGACGAGACACCATACAGGGATATAAAACTGTAGAGAGGAACAAGGGTGGGAGGTCAAAGTGGGCAGTGAGTTGCCATCCATTTTATATGCTCTGATCCTCTCACTGCTGGCTTTTAAAATCCTGCTGTGGGAACAATTCCATCCTTCATGAGGTTGGGGACAAAGCTGATCAACAGTACCGGTCTCTGAAACCTGCTTGGAATGTATGGTTTAAAACAAGCTCTCCTTCAAGGGGCATAAACGAAGAGTAATCGCCCTTGCCGCCAATTCAACAGTTTGTAGTAGACTCACAGCTCACAGTCTGCTGCCCGTTCTGCCAGCTGTCCTCATCGTAGCTCAGCTGGTCAGACCCTTTTCTTGTAGCCAAAAAGTCACGGCTTAATTTCCCATACACAGATGTGGACTCCTACCGAGAGCGACACTGAATCATAGAATGAGGACAGGGATTGCACTAGGGGATGAGCAGCATTTTGGATGAGGCACTAAACCAGTGTCGTTCCTGCTTAATACTGTCCAGGTGGAAAACAGAGTGAAAGAAAACTGGTCTCTGATCTACTCTAGGGCAACTGGGATTATTTCAGGAGGCAAATTCATCCCAAGACCTGAGGTTACCATTCCTCAGAGACTTCACCTTAACTGTGGAGTGTAGTCACCTTTTGCTATTTACTCTTGTGGTAAAGGGGGGGGGGAAGATTGATATAGTAGAAGGGTGGGTCCAAAACTGGTTGAAGAAGTCAGATTTGTAGTAAGAGTCCCAGTGCTCTGCTTTATGATGAGAGCCGAGAGGCTGCCTTTTCTGACGCAGGCTCTGAACTGAGGGATGCTCCCGTTCTATAGCAATTTTTTTGGAACGTAGTCCAAGGCTACGTGCCCCCTGCCGAAAGGGCTCTCACTGCGCCCACTGAACTGAATCAGCACTTTGGGAGGCAGCTCTTCCCTCTGCTAATGGCTGGAGGCACTTCTGCCAGAGCTGCCAATTTAGCACAATGGGACTCTGCAGAAGCTTTCGCAACACTTTTTGGGCAGCGAGACGAGACCCTAGAGATGCAGTGGGCTGGCTTGTGCGGCAGTGGGATGCGCCAGCCTCTCACAGCAATTACAGGGTGTTAGACTTGCCTCGCTGTGCAAGATAATAGTTGAGCCAGGAAAAAAAAATGGGAAAAACATTAAGCCGTAGCAAACAGCAGCCACCTTGCACGAATCAAGAAATTTAGATTGCAGGGGTGGGGGGGGGAGAAGGGAGAAACTATATCTGAGGGGTCACAAACCTTTCCCCCCCACCCTTGTAGTTTAAACCATATACTCCTATAGTAGGCCAGCACAAGGAGATGGCCTTTTATTGGTATATGTTGTGACAAAGTTCCTCCCCTATCTTGGTGGGTCCTGTGCTTATTGGCAGATTTTCTTGCCTCAGAGATTCACCATGTGGGTTGGGGAACAGCCCAGAGACCTTCCCCTCTGGGAGAACCCACAGTCCAGGTCAACTGGGAGGTTTGGGGGGAACCCAGGCCCACCCTCTACTTCAGGTTCCATCCCAGGGCCCTGTGGACTGCAGCTGTCTATAGTGCCTCCCGTAACAGCTGCCTGACAGCTACAACTCCCTGGGCTACTTCCCCATGGCCTCCTCCAACCACCTTCCTTATTCTCACCGCAGGACCTTCCTCCTGGTGTCTGATAACACTTGTGCTCCTCAGTCCTCCAGCAGCACACCCTCTCAGCTCCTTGCACCTCTTGCTCCCAGCTCCTCACATTCACACCACAAACTGAAGTGAGCTCCTTTTTAAAACCCAGGTGCCCTGATTAGCCTGCCTTAATTGATTCTAGAAGCTTCTTCTTAATTGGCTCCAGGTGTCCTAATTAGCCTGCCTGTCTTAACTGGTTCTAGCAGGTTCCTGATTACTCTAGTGCAGCCCCTGCTCTGGTCACTCAGGGAACAGAAAACTACTCATCCAGTGACCAGTATATTTGCCCTCTACCAGATTCCTGTACCCCACTGGTCTGGATCTGTCACAATGTACATTGCCCCAGATTGTCCTCCTCTCCCCTGCCCAGGAGCTGCACCCAGATTTCCCCCTGCGAAAGGCTGGGCCATAGGCAGTGGAAGGGCCAGAGGGGACTCCCATCCTTCTCCCCTCCAACCCTGTGGAGTTTAGACAGAAAAGTGGCAACACACCTTTGGGCTATATTACGTTTTCCACAGAACACCCCTTGCAAGATCTCAAGGGCTGCCACAGTTATGGGGACCCCAGTAGAACTGCACTGCCAGGGAGAGTGCAGAGGCATACAGCCAGTGCTGACAGCCTTGGGGAGCTACTGGGTCTGCAAAGACACAGCTTAGATTTCTGGAGGATCACAGGTGCTGTAACAGACCACATGGAAACAGAACATAAAATGTCATACAAAACACCTCCATTGATGTCCTTGCATTGTGCCCACTTACTCCTGCAGAGAATTCAGCCCTTAGACTGGACATTAATAACAGCTGTTCAAATTGGAAAGATTTTTTCAAATTGCGCTTGTATGGTTCTCTCACTTTCTTTCCACAGATGCCTATACTATGGGCATAGGGTAATAGGCACCTATATAAGACAAAGGCCCAAATATTGGGACTGTCCCTATAAAATCGGGACATCTGGTCACCCAATATGGGGCAAGGCTGATAGCACTGCCTCTCATGAAGGTGGCCAACACGTCCCATTATAATACCCTGTTTTCAGTTGCTTATAACTTGGCCAAATTTTAAATGTTTGCATTGAAATTTCCCAAGCCGGGTTTTCCGCCTCAGCCTGAATTCTTTTGGAACATTTCAGAACAAATGGTTCAACCATTTCTGAGAACGAGGCTAGGCTAAAATACATTGTTTTGTCCAGGTCGAACAATTATGAGACGCTCTAGTGCCTCCATTCTTTGGAGCAGGGACTTGAGATTTGGCAGGACATGGGCTTTGTTTCAGGGATGTGCCTTTTGCTGTCCCTGTGAAAATCCGTCCAAATCCAGCCAATTTATCAGCCTTTGAAAAAAAAAATCAGAGTTTCCACATACTCCATAGAGACCGGATACACCTTCACAGCTAAATTCTCCAAAATTTATGTCCACACTGGGGATGCTCCAGCCAGGGGCTGAGCAGGATTTTCTCTGCAATTGCAGGTCTGGGCTGCTGCAGGCCACACAACAGAACTGAGAGGATGGAGCCGGTCTGTCCTGCTCATGAAACAAATGACTGTATCAGAATGCCTATGTTGCCTAAAGGGGGCCAAATCAAGGTTGCAGAGGCAACCTTACTTCTGGCAACCTTACTTCTGTTTTTCCTACCTTTTGAGGGCTTGACTTTGCAACCCTAATCATGTTCTTTTGTATATGCAATAAACATTTGCACTGTAAGTCTGACAGAAAATATTTCCTAATAAGATCTTATACCCCAGAAGATGCCTGCCCATATATCTGTCAATCAAAAAGTTAATCTAGTGTTTTTCCATATTTATGAGTTCAATGTCAACCACTGTTTGAAAGTCAAAGGTATTTAGATATGACATTGTGTGAGCAGAGTGTTCTGTCCATTTGGTTATATAAATGGGATATTAGCATTCTAATCACATATCCATAAAGCCAGTTGATCAAACACTATAATCAGCACAGAGTTGACTGACACAAATGGTCATTATCCTTTTTAAATGGAGAATATGTATAAAAGCAACCTACTTGATGCTGAAGTGAGTTACTAGATTTACAAGGCCACTGAAAACATGACTAGAAACATGTTATTCCCGTGACATGTTCTCTTTCTCCCACTCTGACTTTACTGTCAAACAGTAACTCGGATACTATAAAACATTTATTTACATTCTATCCTGTCACCTGTACTGGGCAGATTTCCCTGTGGCACAGTGCAGACAGAGCAACATGCAGCCAATGCAGTAAAATGACCTCCAACAAGCCAACCAGAATTGCTAGTAGCCCAATCAGCTGGGAGCTAGGAAAAATTCTAGCCACCCTAGTAAGGTGTTACGTTTCTTTAAAGTTTAAACCACACACTCCTACACTAGGCTAGCACAAGTAGATATCCAAAATCAGATTCTCGTGGCTTGCTATAAAGCCCGATGAAGTTAACCCTTGCTGGGTACGATGTATTGCAGCAGGAGCCTGGAAATCACTAAGATTTCATCTAAAGAATGAAGAAAGATGAGCATCTTTAATTTAGCTTGGAGCTGCAAGTTCTTATCCCTGTGAGCAGTTATTACTCAAAAAAGGTGACATCAGTTGGCCTGCTTAATGCCTGGGGACTACTTAAATGAGCCCAGTGAGTAACGGTTTGCAGCTCTTGACCTAAATGATCAGTGTTAGCAACACGAACATATGCAGTGGACAGAGCAAGCGTCTCCATGTTCAGATGAATATTTTTCTGTATTAGTTATTGATAAAGTGGAACATCCAACTAAATATGGAAAATTTGTGATTGTGTATATATAAGCACTTCTTAGATGGCTTTGGTAGGATATAATTTGAACCATTTACTTTTAAAACCTTTAGGCTGCCAGTTTGTGAGAGTTAGTTAAACACTAACTATAAGAGCAAATCAAACCACCTGAGAACTTTTAGACTGGAGCTATGATTCTTAGCCTGAAATCTGGAAATTCTCCAGAACAGTGTTTCCAAAAACCACATTTCAAGGCTGTATAGAGTTTTGATGATACCCGATTGTTTTAAAGTGGATTTTAGCTCTTGTGAAAGGGATTTGACAGTCTGGAGCTGTAAAATGGGAATAATAGTTACCTTCTAAGTGAGGCTTCTGACATCTAAAATCCAGTGGTTTTGTTTTTTTGTTTTTTCAGATTTCCCCTCTGGTAAATCTCATCATCCCCATTTTCCAGATGGAAAGACAGAGGCTCAAGGAGGTTAATTGCCTTGGCTAGGGAGCGCTAATGGATTATACATAGGGATGGAAACCAGAATTAACCCTTGTTCTGACAAGAACCTTGGACACACACAAATGCTCTGACCTTGTTTCCCCATCTTTAAAATGGGGATAGTGATATTTACCTACCTTGCATGGGTGTCACGATACCTAACATTTGTAGGGGCTAAGTGTAAATCATTCCAAAGGCCAATGAATGGCAGAGAAGAGCTCCCAGCCCTATGCTTTTCTGCTAGACCACGTGGGCGCTAGGGAGCTCCTACCACCTTCTCAAGCCTCAAGGGTGTGGTTTCTTAGCAACGGTGGCCTTTCAGTTCTTCCGGCAAGAGAGCAGAAAATATTTCACATGAAATTTAATCACCATTTTTTAAAAATTTGCTCCAATTTCCAGGAAGATTTGAGAACAGGCCAATTTAAAAAGGGGCCTAATCTTTTGCCCAACCATAGTAGCATTCGCATAGATTGTCTTTATCACAAGTGTAACTTTTTGCTAACTGACATTTGCTCTTTAAAGTAGAGGTAGTTATGGTATTTTTCCCCATTCCCAGTTTGGTTTCCTAAAGAAAATACATAACAACATTGCTTTGTTGAAAGCTAGAGACAGAAACGAAGCTCTCCCAGACACAAAGGGAGTAGTTTCACAGCCGTAAAGGTAAGTATTAGTAACTAGTTCATTTCACAGGTTTCCTCCCTTTGCACTAACTGCTTTAAAAAGACTGTAATAAACATAAGATTAAAACTCCCTGAGGAATAGAATGTTATGATCTGATGACATCTCAGCGTGGCACCACCCAATGAACATCTGCTTGAAAGCCAAGGTTCCTGGCTTTTATTTTAAATAATTCAAAGGACACCTTCTAACCTCAAAACCACATTGGCCTGAAGACTTTTTTACCTGCTATTGTTACACATAATGTTTAAAGAAACTACAAGTGAAAGACAGTAGAAAAAAATATGTCTGTCTTTCACTTTGTTCCTTTGCAGACACTTTGTAGGCTGTCTCACTCTTCTTGATGTATAATAGAGATGGTCAGAAAATTGTTTCTCCCTGCAGAAAATGTCTGCTTTACACTGAAAAACAAAAAATGTTTTTGTTTTCAGTTGTTTGACCTTTTGACTAAAAGGCAAATTTTCCCATGGACAGGAGATACTTTTGGGGGGAAAAATTATTGTGTAGGAAAAACAAAAATTTTCCATCCAAAATGGTTTCAATGGTGATATTTCAGCCAGTCTGGCTGTAAAGCCAGTGAGTTAGTCAGTTTCCCGTGTTGTCTGAGTGCATCTCTCTGATAGTAACGGAGAGAAAAACCAATAAAAAATAAGAAAACGTGATAGCAAATCCACAAGAATTGGCAGAAAGGCTTGCAGGGAGGTCTGGTACTTGGACAATAAAATACAATGCAATAAAATAAAGAGTTTAAAAAGAGTTCCATGTCTCTTTAGCAGCATACACCCACACACACCGAGCAAGTGCTTTCACGGAAATCTTAGAAATATATTCAAACCACTACTGAGCTGCATGTAAATTAGATATTAGAGCCCTTCCCTGCTTATTGCACGCACAGATATTTGGATACTGAATGACTGGCCTTAACTGTACACAGCTTATTAAATTGACAGCTATAATCAAATTAATGTTTTCAAATGCTCTAATTTCACACTGGAGACCCTTTAACTCCGGTTGTCAATAACGTTGCATGTCATTACCATGTATGGAAAGTGAGTCAGATTTCAACTGATACGAGAGTAACAATCACAAGACATTACAGAATCAGGCAGGCTGAAGACATCATTATAATTTGCTAATTATCTTTTTAAAATGTTCTACTCAAAACTCTTGGGTTCCTTGGGTCTGCTTTAGCTTCAGTAGCTTAAACTGAACTTGGTGATGAGGGGACTGAGCAGAATGAGACATCCTTATTAAACAGAAATTACCTAAGTAAAATTTGCCTAACTGGTCCCATATGAATATTAGTGCTGATGCTTTTTCAATCAGTGATGTGCTCACTTATGGTCTTCAAGCTAAATGAAAATCCATCAAATTTATTAAGAACAGACTTGCATTTTCACTATAAAAAGGCAACCATGAACCAGCTAAGATACTGAAGAAAATTCTCTGCTAAGAAGTAAGTGAATCATAGTAGCTAATAGCAATTTTTCTCACAGCAGGAAACTGACCTCACATGCACTCAGGATTATGGCTGTGAGAATTGCTGAAGGAGGCATTTTATTAAAAGGGCAGATGCTAAGGGGCTGCAGATCCTCTACATGAAACCCTGCCAGAAGGAATGAGGCTGCCCTGCGTTTGCAAGGAATACATTGTATGGCGATGTCTTCCTTCCACAGGCAAAGCATTTCAAGATGCTGTTGGGCCTAGAAAACTGGATAGCAAAAATAGGCTTTACAAATATGTAAACATTTAGAGGGCACGAGCACCACCTGTAACACTGAAAAGATAGCAAAGGATGGGAAGGGCTATAGCAGCTGACAATGCAGTAATCAGGCAGGCCCTGCCAGAGGGTGTCTTTACCTGTAGCAGCAGGAGAGGCAGCAGGCAGGTAGGTATGTGCACAGAGGAAGCGGAGATGACAGGAAGAGGGAGGGTTAGCTGGCCATGTCTGGCGTTGTTGCTATCAAGTTTATACTTCCGAGCTCAGCAGCTGACCAGCCAACCCTCAGAGATTTTAAGTCCTGCCATTTATAAGGGGGCCCAATTAGAAAATGGAGCTTTTTCAAATTCATTGCTTTTTAAAAATTCAGGCTGATGGTGCTTCTTTAAAGTAGGCCACATTTGGGACCTAATTCACTGACACTGTTTCTCTAGGAAAAAGAAGAACAGGAGTACTTGTGGCACCTTAGAGACTAACAAATTTATTAGAGCATAAGCTTTCGTGGACTACAGCCCGCTTCTTCGGATGTTTCTCTAGGAAGTGAACAGTGTCAGTGAATTAAGTCCCTCTTCTGGTGCCTTGACTCCTGCTGACTTACCCCTCCCTCCTCTATGGTAAGTAATGGGGAGTGGGAGGCGTAGAACCAACTGTGCCAGATTTATACCAGGAGACCCTTGCTGTTCCTTTAGGGTAACTTTCCTGCTGTCTTCCCTGAGCAGCACAAAACAAGGTTCTTGCCCTTTCTTTTTAACTTCCCTCTCACCCCACAAAGCGTTATCAATTGTCACAGTGCATCTATAGAGACTGAATGCTGAGAGGAAAATCACCACATTTGCATTACACTTTCTGGCTGTTTTATTTGGGTCTAGGATAGCAGTGAAAAGCCAATATATCATTTAAACAATGTTCCAGAAAGCAAGCCCCAAATTACAGCTGCCTGGTAGTTTTAGAAGTAGCCCATGGTGGGCTCCTTTAAAAATCTCCCTCTCAAACCACTTCACTCAAGGTCTCCCAGCTTTTACACAGACATACTGATTAAAGGGAAACCTTGCGATGACTTTTTAAAGACTCCCTGAACAACTGAAAACCAAAGGCGGGAGAGGAAAGGACTTCACAACAGCAGTCTCAGACTCCCACGTACAGCAAGTGTTTTTTTTCTTAAATGTTGCTGTTAGTGCTTACAATGCTGGGGTGAAGGACTCTGATATTAGCAGCACTTTCTGAAAGGCTGCTGCACTTTCTAGCAGAGAGTAATGAGCAGCACATGCTTTACAAGCAAGTAAGGCACAATGCTCCCAGAGGGAGACTGAGTGGTGCATTTCCATACTGACTAATATGGCAATGGATCATCCTACTGAGATAAAGGTTAAAAACAGTAAGAGGGGAGATACAGTAGGTAGGGATAAACAACTGGGTCTCAGCTGGTTCAGGTTTTACATACACACCAAAGCAGCATGAGAGGGGAAATAATGAGGGCAAGAGGAGTGTGAAGTAATGAGAATGATCAGGTGTATCTATCTTCCTGGAGGCTAGAAGAAGGAAGATATTAAACTGCACTTTCTGGTAAATTGCCACTGCCAGTTATTGACAAAGCTGTCAATTATACAAGACTATTTAGATTGATGAAGGCAGAGGGAATGTGGATGTAGAGACACATGGGACTATGGGAAGAGTAGAAATGAGTTGCAGATGATAAATGGACTGGACTTGAAAGGAAAAGAGCAAACAGGCTAGCTAGAGAACGTATAATTAAATATCCTTAATTAGCAGGTTAGAGCAGGATAATATAATTACACACACCCCTTCAAAGTCAGATTCCAGAAAGTAAATCTTATAGACTCAGAAAACTGAGAGCATATGGCATGGAAGACCGAGTTCTAGAAAAAGCAAGACAATTGTATGCAGTAGGGCTGCTGGCATGGTACTCACTCAGGGAATATAGTCCTTACATTACATCCATGTTTAAATAACTTTGAAAATGCCATTCTGCAGTAGCTAGTCAGCTCTATAACTGCTAAAATACTATTTGGCTCATGATTGTGTGACAAATATCAGATATTTGTCAAACAATGTTAGGAAAAAAATGACTATTTACTTAAGTGCATGCCTAACTTTAAGCAGGTATTCAGTCCTACTGCTTAAACCATCAACTGAATGGCATCCAGGCATTGTTAACCCTGAATAGTAGCTGCTATGTAAATTTTACAAGTTGCTTCAAAGACAGGTTGAGACACAATATTTATAAGGTGCTTTGAAGTCCCTGGATGAACAATTGTTCAAGTGTTACCCTACTGAAAAATTTACCCTGGTGGAAGCTTAGGGAATGTTTGCTGCTGGTTTCTCCCCTCCCCATATGATGGAAGATGTTTAATTCTGGTAAAGTGAGCATGTTCTTCTATTTCATGCAAAAAGTTTGATACTGCAAGAGGCTTTCCTATATTAGACAAGATGACACACAGTCTCAATGTTATGTATTCTATTGATTTCTAAAAACATGTAATTTCATTTACTGGTGCCAAATAAATCTTCTATTTACAGAACAAGTACAGGGTGGGTAGCCACATTACAAGCTCTCCCACACTCTCATCATGGGCATCTCAATCTCGGGCAGGAGAAAGCAGTCTTAAGGACAAGACGAGAATTTAGTTTCATGCCTCTGCTGAGACGGTGCCATTTGTCATGGCTCTGAGACACCAGGACCTGCCCTGAGGCCATCAAACAGCCTAGATTTGAGCAGTAGGAGCTTGGGCCTAGCATACAGCCTGATCTTTTCTTCTTGCTAAGTGTGGTGTGAATTGTGGGGTGAAACCTTGTCTCTGATGCTGTGTCACTATAGCAATGATTCCCAAACTTTAACAACCTGTGACCCCCTTTCAATAAAATGTCAAGTCTTGTGAACCCCCTCCTAAAAATGAATATTTCCAGGGATTTTCTCCTTTACCGGAGTATAAATTATAAAAGCAGTGATCTTGGAAATATAAAATGTTTTTATTATATGCTTATTACACACTATTATTAATTATCATTACAGTATTTTTATTACATTATGAAAATGGCAACACTCTCTTCCGAGATCTCACTTTCGTAGCTTGTATCACGTTGAATAAGCCTGTTATAAGACAAGGCTCCTAGGTTTCATCAAAGAGCATCAGATGTGAAACAGCATGAAGGTATTTAAGAAGCCAACTCAAAGAGTTCCTCCTACACAAGCATTCAGGTCTTGAGCAGTCCAGGCAAACAGTGCATGTTACAACAAAGCTTAAACTTGTTCTTCATAATAATTTTAAAAACAATCCTAGCTGCCTATTTAATTTAAAAACAGCAAAAAATGTCCACCTCCCTTTCTATTTCTTATGAGTCTTGAAGTTTAAATCTCCTCAGTGTGATAGAGATGCTTGCTTTGGTCTGCTTAGCTCTTGGAAATCCAGGGGCTCTGGGTTGCTGTCCCTGGGCTGCCCAGGGTCCCTAGGGACAGCTCTGTCCGCCATTATGGAATTTTTCCCCGAGAACCCCGCGTAACATTTTGCAACCCCCCCAGGGGTTCACGAACCCCAGTTTGGGAACCACTGCACTATAGGTATCATAGTGATCTGACTGAACTAATTAAACTGATTCTCATACAGTGGTACAAATACACACTAATTAGAGCTTGGAGAACAAACAGTATGTCACACCAGGCATGTCTACACTAGGAACATAAGTCGACATATGTTAGGTCAACTTACGATCACCGCAGTGGTTCATGTCCATGCTACCCTCTTGTCTGTGGTGCATGTCCTCAGCAGGAGCGCTACCACTGACTTAAAAGGGACAGTGTGTGGGGCTGAGAGCTTGGTGGGTGAGAACAAGGAGATGCATAAGGAAAGGGAAAATTGGAACAGAAAGCAGGGCAGAATGCTCATTTCCCAAGGACTAATAATCTTCCCTGCTGGATAGTGCATGTCTGACTGACATCAGTGATCAACATGATAGCATGTGTCAGGCCCACGTTACCTAAACTGGAGAGTGTGATACCTAAGGCACCTTTGCTGTATTCAAGTCACAGAAGACAGAGCCTGACTGCTTGAGTTCAGGAAACATTAATTCTCCCCAGCAGAAGCTGCTGAAGCTCTTGGACAGAATAGATCACTTTCAGAAAAAAGAGGGGTGGAGGCTCGTGTTGGTTAACGCTGCAGTGGGATAACTGTTAAAAGATTGATCTCATTATACATTACTTGATTTGGTCACCTTCCAAGACTAGATACAGCTTTGGGGTCATAAAAGTGGTGGAAAAATGTAACATGTTAAATGAGGAGTTTGAAATAATGGTGTATAGCTGCTGCCTGGGAGATTTTGGTCACTCTTTATAAAACAGTTCTCCATACTGGAGAAATTCATACATTCAAGCTGTAAGTCACTACTGTAGCATTCCTTGTGTTTCTTCCTCTTGTGGGAAACTCAGACATAATATATTTAGCAAGATAAGTAGCTGAGAGTTACGCAGAGGGAACCTCCTAATTTTTTTCTGGCTAGGGCATTTCCACTTCACCCTCAGCAAATGCTGAGCAGCTGAATGAACACTCCACCCAGAACACGAGTATGTAGCACTAAGGACTACAAATGAAAGCAAACATCCATGTTTTTAGTTTCCCCTTGATCAAGAGAGTGAAGCCCTCTGCTGGGCAAACCAGTTGGAACAGGGAGAAGTATCAACGTAAAGCTAGGGTGTAGAATGCCAACTGGGCTAGGAGAAAAGCAATTGATAGCCAAAATGTCAGCGTGTCAGGACTGTGAAGTGGGAAATGAGGATATACACATAAAGCAGTGTATGGGCATCAGCCTGAGGAAGCAAAACATGACTTAAACAGCAAATATTTACAGCCTTTATTCCTCTAGGAATTAACCTTATTAGCACATAGATAGTAGAGAGAAACATCCTGATAGAACCATTAGCAACATCTTTTTGCATTGCTGAAAATAGAAGGGATGGGAGAGACTTAAGGTGAAAAGTAGTTTTTGATCATGGAAAAGTGAAACTTGAGATATGCAGCTTGTTGCATTATGCACAGCTGGTGAAAACCTTTTTTGATACATTTCTGCTACTTATTTTAATATATGGATTTTTTCCCAGTGGAAGATGCAGAAGCTTAGTGGGGTTTTAGACCTGTTTATTGACTTTTGGCATTAAAATTATAAAATCACATTTACACATTACAGCTGTTGGATAGAAACAATGTAGAAAGTAACACAATCTAACCCATAACAGCTGTAACCTAAGAGGATAGCTGAAACAGCCGAAGATAGTGACATCACATATATTAGTGGGGAACACAAGTGTGCATTCCAGTACTTTGTCAAGAGCGATTAAGACAAATACATCTACTTCTCCCATTTCATCTCATGTACAATCTTTGCACTCTTTTTAACACCACTCCATGTATTACTTCACTTTGCTCACTTTTCTAGGGGCTGGAAACTGATTCTTGAACACAACTCATTTATTTAGATCAACAATGTCACCAAGAGCAAACAAAATTGCTGCTAAGACTGTCTAAAAACAAATTAATTTTGTTTTACTAGTCAAGTCACAGCTAGAAATAATCCGTTCTCATTGAAAATACAAGAACTGTTGATGAAACTTAGTGCTGTGTTTTTATTAAACAAAACAAATTGCTACATTTGGCATGTAAGGTGAAGATACTTTTGACCACTCTAAGAAACTCTACCTTTATTAGGCAACTCTGATTATAGGCTTCCTAGTGAATCAAAGCAAGCTTTTGTGTACTTGCTGCTTAAGTACTGTATCAATTTCTCATATTGCAGACTCAATTCTTTTGACTGCTTAAGGGAAAAGTTCTGCTCCTATGTAAATCCAGGGCAATGCTACTGGCTTCAAAAGCCACTGGCATTACTCTGGATTTACAGTGGTGTAGACAAGAGTAGAATTGGACCCTGCGCATGCCACTATATATTACACTGATTGCTCTTTTAGGCTCTCACTTCTAAATTGATTTTTCCTTCTGTATCATATTTCTCTTGACATTGTTCCAGTGCTTTATCAGAAGCCTGTCACTCCAAGCCTTTTACTTTGTGAACCAAAAATAATTATGCCTGCATTCAAAAACATTGCCCAAATACTCATCAGGACTGGGTTTACGCTTAGGAGACTATTTTGAAGATAACTATAGAAAAGGAGCCCTGTCATGTTGAATTCATGACGTAGATTCAGGGTTTTAGCTTTCCTATCCAGCGATAAATCCTGCTTCCACTTCTAGCTTGGGCCTTAGTTCTCTGGGATTATTTAAACCAATGTTTAGAGTATGGAAGAATAGGGAAGAGATTTGTAATTTACAATGTACTGAAATTTATCTACACATTTACACAAAAGAATCTTTGTTTCTCGTAAGTGACCCACAGCCTGCATTTGTGTGCTCTCATTGACGAATGTCCCTCCTCCTCTTTACATCCAATGAAAGATTTTCAAAACACATTGTTCCATTTCCTGCTTTTGTTTGGTCTCAACTGGTAGCTTCTTTTTTCAGTTTCTCTAAAACCTCATCTGGAGTCATCGACACCAAAATCTTCACCACTTTTTCACGAGATTTACCACCCTGTTTCAACACAAAAAAGAATTCAGAGAATTATTTCTTTACTTCTAAGTACACATTTTAAAAACTAATCATGGTGCCAATAGAGAGGGTACTTTGTAAATAGTACTAAGGTTACATACAACCAACAGTAGTGAAAAAAGGTTAGTCACCAGTAACTCTAACCAGAGTTATTTCCTCTGCATAGTTAAACTTGGGAGAAAACATCCTCTAGTGCCATGGTGCTTCAGAAACCGCATGGAAAGTACTGTGCATAGGGATTCTGTGAGCACCCTCGTGTAAACCGGACAGTCTCTACACAAAAGAATTAATGGACACAAATCTGACATCATAATACTCAAAAACCAGTGGGAGAACACTTTAACCTGTCTGGCCATTCAATGACAGACCTGCGGGTGGCTATCTTACAACAGAAAAACTTCAAAAACAGACTCCAAGGAGAGACTGCTGAGCTGGAATTGATATGCAAACTAGATACAATCAACTCAGGATTGAATAAGGACTGGGAATGGCTGAGCCATTACAAACATTGAATCTATCTCCCCTTGTAAGTATTCTCACACTTCTTATCAAACTGTCTGTACTGGGCTATCTTGATTATCACTTCCAAAGTTTTTTTTCTCTTACTTAATTGGCCTCTCAGAGTTGGTAAGACAACTCCCACCTGTTCGTGCTCTCTGTATGTGTGTATATATATATCTCCTCAATATATGTTCCACTCTATATGCATCCGAAGAAGTGGGCTGTAGCCCACAAAAGCTTATGCTCTAATAAATTTGTTAGTCTCTAAGGTGCCACAAGTACTCCTGTTCTTTTTACACATTCTAAGTTGAAGTTATAAGACAGCCATGGAGCTGAAGCAGTCACAATTGCTTCCACCATACCACAGAGGACGATGGGCAGCTAGTATAAAAACATAGACACCACCCTCAAAGATCTAGGTTTACTGCTAAGTAACATTTTTCTTCTTCGAGATGCTTTTGTCTGACTTGTGCAAGTCTAACAAGAGGTAGAGCTCCTGCGAAGGCAGACTGGGGTGTGCAATTAAGCAAGAATTGCAGAATTACTCTTCTCTTCTGAAACAAACATTGAATCTAGATGAGAAGAGGACTGAGTAAACGTGTGAATGAGCTGCAGATAGCAGCCCTGCAATGTCTAAGATTTCTCTAATGTTCCAGAAGCAGGCCATGGATTCCAGCTTGGCCATAGCAGAGTGAGCCTTAAGACAGGCCTTAAAAACCCACTTACCCAGGAAGAAAATAATCTCTCCCTGGATAAGTGGGCTGAGTGGGGCCAGGGACCCAATATCATCACTAGTTATTCCTGGGGTGGGAGGGAGCAGAGTCACTGGATCTGCTACATATTTCAAAGTAGGCAGGCAGGTTTTAGAGCATGCCCTGAGCTGCTGCTCTTTCCATCAGTTGGGAGGGGGAGTGAGCAGCAGGATGCTCTCCAAACTCAGCAATGCATCCTGCACATGGGACTATGCAGATGTCACGTACAGATGTTACTATCTATACTTTATTGAAATCAAGGCATTCTTTAAACAATAGTTTGGCCAACTGGTGTTTACTTCTTATAAGGATGAGCTAACAAAATGTTTCCTCTCATGTAAGAGTCCAGTAGCTACATTTCTAGATTGAATTAAGATCCCAAATCTAGAATTACATTTACAGTACATATATAAAAGTTCCATTGAAAGCACAAATTAGCAGCTTTCCATCTTAAGAGCCTGCCCCACAGTATCCCAAAATCTACTGAGTACAATTTCTCCACCTTTATTAGAAGATAATCACTGTTAAGAAACTGCTTTTGGTTTCTCAAGTTGTGGCTTAGTCACGTTGCACTGTATTACAGGATTAAAATTCTGTAAGGCAAGATAAATAAGACCAACAAATGTAGTTCTGCATTTTCAATTTTAGCTTGGATCTCCTTTCCCAGCTGAGAATTGATTATATAGCAGCTGGGAGGCAAGGCAGAATGCTAGGAGCAGTTATCATATGGTATTAGCCTTGTACACCTAGGTTGAAAATCTGGCTGGAGTCACAAAACAGACCCACTTCACAATTGAGGCACAGTTCAGAATGATTGAAGGTCTGTGGTTGACAAGTCCTAATATAAAATAGCCTGGGTGCTGCAAGTCAGACTAGAATTACCAGAGCTGACTAGAAAAGGTTGAACAGTGCTGCTCCTCATTATGCCTGACGCTGCTTAGCAGTTATATAGTGCTTTTCAAGAGCAATCTAATTAATTCTCAACATGACTGTGAGGTAAGTAAGCAAGTGTTACCCTTGTTTTATAGATGGGATAAACTGAAATAAAGGTTAAGTACATTGTTCAGTCTGCAGCAAAGCCAAGATATAAATCTTTGAGTTCCTGTCTACCAGCCAAGTAGTGCTCAGTCCATTATACAATGTAGCCTCTAACAGCTGTTTTTTAACATGTATGTATTTAGATTTACGTACAACATAAAAAAGCATCCATCCCAGGCACTCTTCTTATCTTCCTGGCCCTATAAACGAATACATTTAGTAGATGGCTCAGACTTCATCCACTTTTCATATATGTCATACAAACATGATAGTAACATAAACCAAAGACTAACTGGTAGCCTTCCCAAAACAGAACACAGCCTGTTCTATTTCCTCTCAATGTCCCTTCTGCTGTTGCTGCCACCCTAAATGAACAGTTCACTGTTGGGTAGTAGAATGCTGACTTTCCAGTGTGACTGACAGAAGTTAACCCCACTTCTGCTACTTGCTGTTCTCTTAATTTGTTTGTATACTGAAGTTCTATTGGCTTCAATGGGTTAAGATTTAATACTTGTTTTTTAAAAGGATAATGAATTTAATCTTTTCAATCACAAACATCTGCATAAACATGTAATTCATAGAAGTTGTCATTGTCCAAATCTGATCTTAACTGTAAAAGAGATATTGGAGAAAACTGCCTTTAAACAAAAACAACACTAGAAGAAATAAATGCAATTTCCACCTGTTTAATCATGCAGAGTAGTCACTGTAGGAGTTCTGATGTTACTACTGTTTTCGCAACAGAAGCAAAGCTATCTAGGAATTCATATGTTCATCACTGTGTATTCGAGTGACCCAACAGAGATCTTTTAGTCAAATATAAAAATTTCTAAAGAAAGTCACTTGCAAGGTGTTTTGTGCAAGATATTCTAACTTCTTAGAAAATGAGACTCAGTATGAAGAATACTTTAAAGGTCACAGAGGACACGAACCAAACACTGACTTAGAAAATACCAAGAAAAAGTAGCAGCACATTTGGGCCATTGAGAAACAGATTATTTTGAGTTAGTAATTCAAAGACTAAAATACGTTATTTTTCCATAAACTGAGGTTACACAACCTCATATCTCCATTCTAGTATTTTGAAAAATAGAAACTTGGTCTGCTGTATGTGGAAAGTGGTCTCTATTACAATATAAGTTTCAGAAATCTAACTGTAGCAGAGCAGAAAATGAAAAAGTATTGTACCTTATCTAAAACAACTTCGCTCTTCTTCACTTCTAGAACCTTAGAAAGGTAACGACACAGCTCTGCATTTGCCTCCCCTTCTGATGGAGGTGCAGCAATAGCTACACCTACTGCCTCAGTTGTCACATCTATAACAAATATTTTAGGATTTTTATTTTCAAAGCATTAACGGTGTCTAGTTTTTTACTTTCATATTTTTAAAGAATGGTTTATTTGAAACCAAGTAGACAACTCCTGAAACAGTCCAGTTGATGAGAGATCTTATGACTTTTACTGCATCAAGAACATCCACTTAATTCTACCACTTGTTTTTTCCACTTTACAACAAGGCTAGTCAATTCCTCAGATGTACGCATTAATAGACAGTCCTTATAAATAGGGAAGAGTGGGCCTTAGATTCTAGAATGTGATGCTTTTAAGAATTAACAAGTTTCATTCTGTAGTTATCTGGATCCTGTTCCATGAGTTTGGTGGATACAGTGAGGCTTTGTCAGTCTGCAGACTCTGCATAATTTTCTCCCAAGTGTCAATGTGAGGTACTGGGCCCTTCACATCCACGTCTACTACCGTCTCTGCTTCCAGACATGAGGTCAATCTACAATTCGATTTTGAAATTGTGGTTAATGTCCCAGTAGTTCTTATGTAGTTTTGATTATCATCTCTTTTGTAACAATGCCCACTAATGTCCCTTGAAGATGAAATATGTGCTGAACTATCCTACAGATAACAGACCCATCTAATTAGTGTAGTGCGCATACCTACATAATGAATGCTTCTTGTCTGCATATAAACATGAAGATGATGGCACCATCCAGACTTGTATTAGTTGCTTCTTGGTTTAAAGCATTTGAAGATTTTAAAAACATTCTGTCTATGAGCATTTAAATTGTGTTTATCACCATAATAATTAGCACAAACAAGGCATCAAAGGTGATCTGCAAAGGAAACGTTTGTCTTTTGTTTATTTTAAAGAAAGCCTGAAGGATGTTTTTGTTTGTTTGTAATTCCCTGCTTGTTTCACTATAGAAGTTCAAGTTTTGACTACCTTGGGGGAACTTCCAATTCAGAGTATCACAAGTCTCTCATGCTGAGTTTTACTACTTTATTTATGTCTGATTCTTCCTGTATCTACAGTGGAAGGAAAGAGAATGTGTGTTTATACCATTCATAATAAAGATCACAAAGCTTGTAGTTTTATAACAAAGGATGGTTCACTACAAAGAGATCAGATTTGACTGAGCTTTTTGTCATAAATGGTAAGTAGGCTCCCCCTGCTGAACAGAAAAGAAATTTTCCTTTGTCTTTACATAAATGCCTGTACTGTTCATAAGAGGATGGAACAAATTATATATACAGATGTGTAAAATAGATTATTTCTCGCTATTCAATCAACATACTTGCTACACAGGTCAGCTTTAAAAAAAAACCAACACTGGATCCTATAACAGGTTTTTTGCTTTGCACTCATCTGAAGATAGACTGCAGCATTGGAATATTTCACATAAGCAGTTATATTGGAATATAGCTAAAATCAAGTGATTACCCAGGATTACTACCCCTGCTTGCAAAAAGATGGATTTACTCTAACACAGCTTTCCAGTTTTACCAGTGCAATCAACTACACCTAGTCAAATGGAGCACAAGGAACATCAGGTTATTTTGATATAATGAAGTTTGTGAAGCCACATTTCACTATCACTTGGACCTCTGCAGGACCATAAACTTGTGCAAAGAAATGGGTGCAGGGAGAGGAGGGAAAAAACCTTGCCTTCCCAAATAGCTTTGTTTGTTTAATTACATGAACTATTTCCCTCATACTTACACTTTTCATTGGGATATACCTGTTATAGCATTTTGTTTGGATCCAGGTTTGGCATGAACAGCAATAGTGACGGAACCACTTTTGTCAGTTACAACCGGACCTGACGGAACAGGAGGTTTTACTGGGTCTTTACACTTTTCTTTTCCCTGAACAACAAACAAACAAAAACAAAAAACCCAGCAGCTGTTAAAGTGACATTGCAAATCTGAAATCTAGCCAACCAATGCAAAGATTAAAACTAGTTCCAGCCTCTACTCTTGCTTCTGAGTCGCCCCTCCGCTCCCAAGCAACGAGAATGGTTGTAGAATCACTGTTTTTTCCCCTCCTGGTGCTGTGTGACCGACCCAACCACCGGGTGTGTGTTGTGTGTGTGTGTGGGGGGGGGGCTCCCCACGGCGCCGGCGTCGCGGCACGAGCAGCACGAAGCCGCCCGGCAAACGCCCGGGGTAGCAGACGGGGCGAACAGGAAAGGCCATTTCTCTGCTGCCCCTCGGCGGCGCAGGAACCCAGACCGCTGCGGTAGGTTAGTGGCGCCAGGCCGGGGCCCGCAGACCCGGTTTACAGGGGCTTCACCCCAGCGCCACCCCGGCGGAGGCGAGCCGCTCTCTTCCTTCCCCGCTGCCGCCCAACGTGCTCCGCAGAGCGAGCGGCCCCGGCCCAAGTCACTGACCCTCCGTGGCATGGCCCCGCTCCAGCTCCGCACGCAGGCACTGACGGGACCCTGCCCCCAGCCGCCGCGCCGACGGAAGCCGGCCAGGGCCACCAGCATCACACAGACCGAACCGTGGGCGGCTCTGACCCGCACTTCCGGCAACACCAGAACACCGCGCTCCGTCCGGCGTCCCAGTTCCGGGGCAGGGCAGAGTGCTGCGCACGCGCAGATTGAACAGGCGCTAATTCATTCGATTCCATTCTAATCCAGGCGGCGAGCGAGGGGCAGAGCCGCCAGCCCGGTGTCCTGGTGCTTGGTCTGGTCTCGAGGCCCCCACTGTCTTCGCCGGCATCGAGGGCACCCGCCCGCCCCTGGCTTTTGCGCGCTCCTGTGTGCAGCGAGGGGGCCAGCTCCGCGGCACAGCGGGGTACCAGGGCTAGCATCAGCTGTACAGCCCGGCCCAGCACGCCGCGTCCGAAGGGCCGGTGGCTACACCGGTGCTGCCTCGTGCAGAGCACAGCTGAGGCCTTCCCATGAGTTACATTAGTGCGGGATTTATGCAGTTTGTAGCAGGAATAAAATGTGGAGCGCTTTTTTTGGACTGGATGGAAAGGGTAAATACGCCACCCCACCTCCCCAAAATTGATGCGAGGGAGTCAGCCTTGATCCGTAGGCTTGAACTGTTTAGTCTAAAAAACGTGCACGCAGGCCTGTGACCCTGAACAGCAATAGGAATAAACAAGCAAACAGAGATCTGGCAGGAGCCCCTCAGTGAACCACTCCAGGTCTTCGCCCAAAAAGCAACTGTCCATGGGTCTGTGCGGCTTTTCAGTATCACAGTACAACTGATTGCCCAATCCTACAGCATGGAGCTAGGGCCTGGGCCCTGCATTCAGAATCTCCCGTAAATTGGGTAGTTATACCACTGCATGCTCTGTTAGAGCTGGCTAGATAAACCACTCCATTAGGCTTATGCTTCCCCTTTAACCAATGCTGGTTACCTTCTTGTAACCACTCTTTATACAGAATTTTCCCTCGCTTAACACACCTTACTGACAGACAGTTACAACAACATAGGGGCTACCCCTAAAATTAGTTTTATCCCCCTATTTTAGCAATAATTAGATGAAGCAGCTAATACAGAGGGGCACTTGCAAACCCTAAGTAAAATACCCTGGGCAGCTGCTGCTGGAACAAAGCTTTGTCCTTTTTAAAAAATTATGTGTTTACTATAGCTCTGAGACTCCCCAGTCCAGTGTTTTTTATATCCTTGCAAGACTGGTAGCTAGTGGAGTGGCCTGCTCTTTATTAGTCATACCTAGAGTTCCCACGATCAGGTCCCCATTCTGCTAAGCATGATACAGACATAAAGTAAGTCCCTAGTGCAAAAAGTTCTCACTCAAATTGGCATGGGGGAAATGGGGGAGAATACATGCAAATTTTGCACAGAAAACAAAAGTCACAGTTTGAAACTTAAGTAATCTGAAAAAGGATGGAGTAGTAGGAAAAGGTGTGCA
Organism: Chrysemys picta bellii; assembly: GCF_011386835.1. Taxonomy (NCBI): domain Eukaryota; kingdom Metazoa; phylum Chordata; order Testudines; family Emydidae; genus Chrysemys; species Chrysemys picta. Next base: position 18,346,541 of record NC_088800.1, on the reverse strand, counting down.
GAATGCATGGTTGGTCTGTGGTAATTTTTTATGACTATATGACCAAACTATTAAGATAGTTAATACATAGCTATGTGGAGTTATTGGACTGTGTTACTGTATTGGTGCAGTTTAATGGGAAGGCAAAACAATAACCTAGATAAAGGAACAGCAAAACAAACACTCAGCTCAGTTATTTTATCAGCTATGGAAAGGCAACAGGCAGGTTCCAGAACCAAAAGAAGAAAAGGACTTAATATAGTTAAAAGGACACGTGAAGAACCAGGTTAGATACAATTTACTAAAACTTGAACAAAAATTATGTTTACTTAAAATCAGATGGATTTTAGACTTTAGTTGAATAAACAATACATTTGATTTGAAGAAACGAATTGGTTTTGAGTCACTTTATTCAGCCACTGGTCAAGGGTCGCAGAGGGAAAGTTTCTTGTAGGTGCTAAATACAGTCAGGCCTGTCAACTTATCACTGTTGGAAGATGGTCTATAACTCAGGGAATCCAGTCTACAAGTGGCTAAATCAGGGACCAGGGGAAGGGAATGAAACTTATCATTAAAAGGTGCATTTGAAAAAGATTGCCAAGGGAAAAAGTGTAAACATTTTTCAGAGAAGCTGATTAATAGGTGGTAAGAAACTGGGAATGATAGTTGAGCATAGGTAGGTGTCACAATAAGTTAACAGAGGAAGGAGGTGGAGCACAGCCACCTCATGAAGGAACTCAAATGTAGACAAGCTGTTGGACAAAAAGAAGACAGTGGAATGGGCGGAAGGTGACAGAGTAACAGACAGAAAGGCAGTAGAAGCATTCTAAATAGACCTGAGGGGGGGCAAGATTACAGTAGCAAGGATAGAAAGGAAGAGGTGGCTACAGAAGTGAAGACATGAGAGGAGTTACGGGGTGCAGCATAATAAATACAAAGCTGGCAGGAGTTTGCTATACTTAATCCTGCCCAAGTGGTTGTGCACCAGTCTACCCATTTGTAAAACTGGCATATAGCATCTGTGACAAAAGCAGAAAGAGGCTGAATTAATTAACATTTCTAAAGCACTTTATCAGATGAAAGACACTTTGGAAGTGGACTAAAGCCTGGTGCCCACCCCAAGAATTACCTCATACCAAATGAGCACAGGTGGAAAACAGATTTTAATTACCAGGCAGCAGTAATCATAGGTTTAAACATGTTTTAATTTTCTACTGTAATGCCTATACGATGTAGGCATTAAGCTATATTAGTCACAGAAGAACCACTGCAAATCTTACTAACAACCCTCAACAAATCATCCAGAAGATCACTAGCAATAGTCTTTATCCTACTCACCAGCTAAGCCTTGAAGATTTGGAAAGAATAAAAGGAAAGATGACTCCCTCTATACCAAAAGCTTCCTCTAGAATACGTAAGCACAACTTTGCTATTGCAGTCTACATGCATGATCATTTAACTCACAAAATAGATGCAAGTGGATTTGTCAAAGTTGGCACAAAGATACTCAGGTGGGTAACTAAGAGGTATTTACTATTTCAGTAGCAGACCATGACAAGCATTAGAGTAAAGGTATGAGAAACAGTACTTGTGACTGGCATACATTGATTTATTTTTAATTCAATAGTTAACCCTCTATTTTGCATTAACTTTTAAGGGTTTTTTTTCCCCTTTGTTTTTGCGATCTTCAGTTAGGAACCACAAGAAGATACATACACTTAAGAGTTGGGGCAATAGAACAAAGAATACTGAAAACTTTAATAACCCACTTTACAAGATGTTTTGGTCAGGTTTTTTAAGCTAACTAATGACTTTCATAGGAGAAATGACACATTAGCTCTTATATTTAATTTCAGTGCCAAATAATGTACTTAAGTAATTTATCACTTGCCAGACAGGAAAATAGAAATAATTCAGCCAATAGATTATCAGAGAAATACGTATTGAAGAAAATACATTTTTTAAGTAATTACTGTCAGCATGATAGAACTAGATGAGATTTCTTAGCATTTCTCAGTGATTCATCTTTCAATAGCTTGTTACATTTCAAGGTAAGCTAATGCTGAATATTCAAAATTATCCTATGGTTCTACTCTAGATGCATTTTCTCCGGTCCTGAACTGTACATATTAATGACTTATCTTTGTAAGTAATAAGAGTAACACTAAGGAGGAAGGGAAATTTCCAACCTGATAATCAGGCTTCTGTGAGTTCTTCTATATCAGCTTAACATTTTTTCATCCAGCAGCTAGAGAAGGAAACCCCACTTTTGTTAATGTCTTTGCCTCTACATAGCAGGCTGGCTGCTTGCATGTTACCAATTATATTCACCACTGCTAAAAATATTACGATTTAAAGGACAATTAAAAAGAGATCTAATAGACACACACCGTTTTCCATACCCTAACATAGGAAGTCTGAAAGAAAACTGATGTGGTCCATTCTTATTACTCACCACCAAACTAAAGAACTACCAAGCCAATACCAGCTCCTTGGCTCAGCAGAGCTTTGTAGTAATGATCAAGAACTGAATATAGTAAGTCTCAGCTCAGGTGTATTGATCAGTACACCAATTATTTTTAAAAGACAGTATAATTTGAAAGCAACTGTAGAATGCTCTCCCCAGCTCTAGCTGTCAGGCCTGTAAATACAGGTTAGACCAAAAAAGGTGAAATTCAAGAGCACAAAAGGTAACAGAAGTCATGATTTACACAGTTACTGTTGCATTTCTCTTTTCGCCTAATATATATTGGCTAAGGCAGTGACAACTGTTTATTAGTATGTCACAGGACTTCAGTGACTTCAAATATCTATATCTAGACATATGGCACTAGGAACAGCAATCTAAAGGAAGTCTTTCTTTTAAGTTCAACTGACATGCATTTCACTTAACCACAAAAAAGCTTATTTAAACTAAAGAATTGCACGTTTTTTGAAGAACCTTTATTTACACTACATAGTTTAACTGAAGTCCTCTTACATTGCTATTAATGTCATTTCAACTTTAAAGCTGCTCTAATTCTACCTCAGTGGTTACTGTATGTATTTTTAAAAAATTACAAGACTTTTGTGCAAGCAAAAAATGATACGGGATTTTCACTTATTTTAAGCTCACTTTAAAATAAACATACTAAATGATCTAAATACTCCTTATTTATCTGCTCAGATAACATTAGTGGCATTATAAATAAAATCCAAAGTAAGTGTACACACTGTATCATACCTATGCTAGTAATGAGAACATTAGGGAAACAGTCATTGCTTTCAACTCCATACTAATTTCTTGGGGTATGGTTTGTAGGAGTGTACAGGATCCTGTGGAGTGAATGGGAATTTTCACACTTTGGCTGTTTAATCAACTGCAGAGAATGCTGCACAGTATACTGACTGATCATCTATGTACATTTATTGCACCTTTCAATTGGCTGCACTGCCTCATACCCACTTGTAGATATTCTCTGGAACTAAATGCACAGATAACGTTAAATCAGATCAAGATTTTAGTGTTGGTTAATGCTTGAGCATCCAGGTCCTAGAATACTATTAATAGAAGTCTTGTATTTTCATATCTTCACATTATACATTTTTGCAAGCATATTTATATACAATAGTCATCACCATACCAACTTACACGCTCCAGTACATTACTATAAAATACACATTTCTGAATGAAACCAAGACCATTGAAGTATTGTACATTGCAGATCTCAGCTATAAGCATGTGCTATATTTCTTTAATACAATTCCAGATACTGTTTACAGTGTTAACCCAGGTATTTCTTCATGGCTCATTTAATTAAAAAAAAAAAAAAAAAAAAAAAGTATAAATCCAGTTTTGTTGCTGTAATTAAAAAAAAAAAAAGTTGTCACTTGAGTCCATAATGGTCATTGCAAGAGTATTTTAGAGGGAAATGCAAGTCTGGGACAAAGTAATATAGCTATTGCATTTTTAAAGAAGAAAAATAATATACCAAAATTCCATAACAAACGAGGAGATCAAAGGAGAATTTCACCAAATGCTGAAGACAATGTAAGGAGTCAGGAAGTAAATAAACCAACAAAACACAAGATAATGTTTAAAATACCTTTACAATATAGAGTACTTCTTACTTTCAATGTTTTGTGAAGGTAAAAAGGAACTACATCTGTTAACTTATTGATATCCTGCCAATAATCATGGAGAGAAAAATAGATTTTTCTGGTACCTCCTATAAGAAATGTTCTAGTTTCATAGTACACCTGGAGAGATTATATATTTATGTAATTTCATAGAATTTAATCATTGCCACCAATAGCAAGTACTTTATGCCAATGTCAGTCTATACATTGCTACTTGCATTATCTGAGATGAACTATTCTGTGTAATTATGTATAAAATATTATTTCTGGTATTTGTCCATCTTCTATCGATGTACCATTGTTGTTACCGGGTGAACTAGAGAAGGAAAAGCAGGTTTTGCTAGCAGTGGGAGATTCATGGATTACTTTCTTCAATCCTTTCGTACCATAATGGGAATCAGGACCCTAATATAAACAACAAAAGTAGTTAAGTGAATTGGAGAAAATGTAGCTATTTGAGCAGAAAGATTTAATTAATTTATTATATATATATATATATATATATATATAAAAAAATATATAATTAACATAATATAATATAAAATAAAAAAAAAAAAAAGGTTATAACAAGCTCTAGCATTCCTTTAGTCTGTGGTACCTCTGGAGAACCTTGAATTGTATTAGTCTAGCATGTATTACCTGATACAATTCAAGGTTCTCCAGAGGTACGACAGACTAAAGCAATGCTGGAGTTTGTTATTATCTTTGAAAGGAGAATTCAGACACCAACTTGTCTGCTTCATCTGGCAACTAATATGCCAGAATGTTTTTACTGTGTGTATTTAGTATGTAAGCCTATACTAATATTTAAAGTGTTTGAAATTTCTGGTATGCAGATTTGTGAAATTTCATACAGTAACTCCTCACTTAATGTTGTAGTTATGTTCTTGAAAAATGCAACTTTAAGTGAAACAATGTTAAACTAATCCAATTTTCCCATAAGATTTAATGTAAATGCGGGGGCGGGGGGGGGGATTAGGTTCCAAGGAAATTTTTTTGGGGCAGACAAAAGGCATTATATACTGTACAGTACTGTACTGTGGTGGGGAGGTGCCTCTGGCTTACCCCACACAGGCACTGCCCGCTGCAGACCATGAGGCAGGCAAGGACGCTAGGAAGCACCTTGTGCAGCAGCAGCTTCCCCCCAGAAGAATACGTGCTGACTTTGCCAGGGGATGCTCCAGGCCTGCCTCTTCCCACCCCCACTCCACCTCCTCCATGGAGCACGCCGCATCCCCACTCCCCCCTTCCTCCCAGCGCTTCCCTGCCACCAAAGAGCTGTTTGGCAGCACCTACGACTTCTCTCTGTCCAGCTTTGAAGGGGAAAGCGCCGCTTCTCTCCGGACGCTGGCTGCACTGCTGCCCCTGCTCCTCCTGAGTCCTCCGGCCCATGCTCACAGGACGGCATTCCGAAAGAGGATTTAGAGCTGCAGGCCAGGTCCTGGGGCCCCCTTAGCCCAGGGCCCTGCAGCGCCTAAAGCCCCTGCGTTCCGGGTGGCCCTGCCTGCTGGGGAGGGGGGCAGCTTCCCCGCTCCCTCCCTCCCAGAAAGTCCTAAGAGCCGCCAAATAGCTGTTTGGTGGCAGGGGAAGCGCTGGGAGGGAGGGAGGATGGGAGGAGGAGGAGGCGGAGAAGAGGAATTTGTGCAATGCTCCCTTGTAAAGTCAGCCAAATGACATTATAAGGGAGCATTGCACAACTTTAAACGAGCATGTTCCCTAATGGAGCAGCGACTGAACTTCGAAACAACATTAAGCGGGAGGACGTTAAGTGAGGAGTTACTGTATTTGATTTTTGGATAGAGAATTAGATTAGCGGCCCCCCCCCCCCCCCACACATGAACTCTTAGTAATGGACAAAGCAGCCTATTATGTTTAATGGAGGACTTTTAGAAGAGAATACGCATAACAGCTAAACCTGAGCTTAAGAAAATTTAAAGCATTTTTTAAAGTATATCATTGATTAGAAGGAAGAAAAATACAGTTAACACAAAGGATAGATTCGAGTTTTGATGCAAATTTCCACTAATACTATATTACAAATGCACATTTTCACCTCTGCAAGTAAACTAATAGCTTCAAAATTGCATCCAAAGTAACATTTTTAAACAATAAGTCACAACTAACCCCCCCCCCCCGGCAAAAAAAAAAAAAAAGCGCACCTCCTAGGAGATTCCCACCTTTATTCCAGCCCCAGTACATCAAGTACAGAGTTGGGTAGAAATCCCAGGTCTGGCTTAGGGAAGAAATTCCCCAATGCAGGCACTGAGGAAGACAGACACAAGAGCTCTCTCACAAACCATGATGTAGGGGGCATGCCACGGATGGGCTGGGAGCAGGAGAGAGGAGCTGCAATGCTGAGAACGTAGGTCAATGGTTCTCAAACTTTTGTACTGGTGACCCCTTTCACATAGAAAGCCTCTGAGTGCGACCCCTTTTTATAAATTAAAAACACTTTTTATATATTTAACACCATTATAAATGGTGGAGGCAAAGCGGGGTTTGGGGTGGAGGCTGACAGTTGACGACCCCCCCCCCCCATGTAAGAACCTTGTGACCCCCTGAGGGGTCCCGGTCCCCAGTTTGAGAACCCCTGATGTAGGTAGTGCTGCTGCCCATAGGCAGTAGGTGATAGTTACATTGGGATCTGCTCTGGTTCCTGGATCAGCTCAGCTTTGGGAAAGCATAAAGCCACAACAGCTCCACCACCCCCTTGAAAGCCAATTCAAAAACAAGCACTTCAAAAGCAAAACTAGACAATTAAGAAAAAGAGAGAGTGAGAGACTTAGAGGATGTTTCCCTACCAGATAGTTTAAAATTTGGCTAAAATATTGGTTCCAAACAACTTTCCATTATGTTCATTTCTACGCTCTCTTAAGCATGCTTACTTTGAGTGTTGCACAAGCTGTGTAGGAGACCGTTGGCAAAATTTCGATAGGTTCTTTGAACATAACTCTGAATGTATTAGCAGTTCCATCACAACTAAATCCAGTATCATTTTGTCCCAGTGTTTGATTTTTTTCATATTCAATTATCTGCATAAAAAAAATAAAACAGAAGTGTCTTTTTACCTGTTAATTAGTTTACAATTTTGAAGAAAACTCTAGTCACAAAAAACCCAACCAAGCATCAACATATATAAGTGTCACATTCTGGGGTACTATTCAGACCAGTGAAGGGTTTTGTCGCTGCCTGCCCTGTAATCCTGGGTGCCTCACAATGCTTTGCTGCTGTAGTTCCCAACCTGGGCCGCTCACAACCAGCCTACCAACATGCAGGTCACACCCTCAGTGTCTGTGTATAGCTGCAGCCCCGGTCCAGCAGCTCTGACCCCAGCTGCTTGCCAGCAAAATACCAGTCACACACTGGCTTCCACCAGCCTTGGTTACTACTGGCAGGATGACCCCAACAAACTCCCAAGTCCCAGATTTTTCCCAAAAATGTGCGTTCTGTAATGTCCAGCCATTTCCTGGACAATTCAGATATTAAGGTTTGTTGCTCCTGTAAGGAGTTAATATTCAACAGTTTTGTTACTTTAACTGGAGTTATCAAACAGTTCAGTTTAAACACAGCCTTGGAATAAAACAAAAAACAAGATAGGATTTTAAGTGAATTCAAGTATAAGTGATAAAGCTAGAAATGGATACAAGCAAATAAAAATGAAAACATGTCTAAAGGCCTAAAACTTAATCTAGCAAGTTTGGTTCAAGGCTTTTGTTCAAGATGGCCTTTCTCACTCACTAGTTTGCAGCATGATGGTAACTGACCCTGTCCTTGGTCACGTTATCTCCTAGTGGCCCACAGGTGCTGGCGCCTTTGTCTTCTTAGGTGAAAGAGAGAACTTCGTGTTCTCTGCCCCTTTCTTTTATATTTCAATAAACGTTGGAAGTAGATTCTTCTGAAGGTTACCATTCAGTGTAAAGTTTATTCAAGCAGTAAGGAAGGCGACATGGGAGTTCAATGGTGAAGGAGGCTCCATGCTTTCTCCCCCTCCTCCCCCCACTTGTTTTTTGCTGAAATGCAAATTGTTCTGTTTCCTGCCACCTCTTCCCCCTGCTGTTGAGGACCCTGATTGAGGTAAACACACATTCCTTCCTTTATGATAGGCCTATTTAACAACTTTGGCCTAGACAGGCTATCATCATCATACAGGGGGAATTCATAACTTCACATATACTGTTAACTAGATACATTTCAACATGATATTATTGACCAGTGAGTTATTAGTTTTCCCATGGTACCCACAAAGCACATTTTGTACAAAGATTATTACAATGGTGTGTCAGGTGTGAATACAAAGTTGCTTTCAGTCACAATAGGACTACTTACATTAGAATAAGCATTACAGATAACAACAGTTCCCTGTTCCATCCAATTTAACACAAAGGGTAGTACAACCTCAGTCGGGGAAGGTGTGTACCATCTGCTTGTGACACAATTAACATCTGGAATTTTAATGAATGGGAATTCACCCCGTCATGCACTGGGAGTAAGAACCAGGAGTGTTTATCTATTACAAAAAAATACCTCCTGGAGAAATACTAACTTTTAAGTAAACCTATACTGCTGTCCAAGACACCTTTAAAGAATAAATATCTTCATAAACAAACAGGTGCTCACTGAAAGATCTAAAAAAAACATCACTGAATTCTTCCAAGAATGTAGCAATACCTATAGAACTTTATGACTACACAATTCTGTTTTATGTTCATTTTAGCGATTATACTCCGACTACAGATTCTATTAATCTCACAGTTCCCATGTTAATTTTAAGGGGAGAATAGGAATAGCTTGCTAAAAATAAGAAAGTAGGACTCAGAAGTTTAACTTTCTATCTCAGTCACACCCAAGGGACAAACAATAGAATCATATTGTTGAAGTCAATTCACATTTTTATATGCAAATGTGTCATGATCTATCTGGACTAAATAATTGCTCCATCCCAAATCAAATTCATAGTAAGCCTTATTTAAGAATTGTTCCTTGTACCAAATTTAGTTTCTACTAAGCAGTTTAATTAAAAATATACTATACCTGTATATTGACTTGATAGTCTGTGGGTCCATGAATAGATCCATACAATCCAAATCCCACTATGGAAATTCTTCTATTAACTGTGAACCTGACACAGGAGAAAGGCGAGTTATAAATATCACATTTCAACAATAGTCACAGGGCCCTGATCTTACTCCCACTCAAGTCAGTGGAAAGACTCCCATTGATTTAAAAGGTGCTGGATCAAGCTCAGGATATAGTACTATATACAATTTAATAAAGCAAACCAGGCTTACTGTAAAATGAAGTTTTACTAAAGAGATGGCATCCTAAGACCTCAATTTTACAACTAAAGGCCCCAGTATTCCACAAGGATCATTCTGAAGGACTCAGTATACTGAATAACAAAAATACCTCTATTTTGACCAGCTCTGAAAGGAAACATTTTAACGGATCCAATTTTAAATGTGGCAATGCATGTTATCATTAATAAGCTATACTCTAGAATCCACCTAAACTATTTTTCCAGAATTTCCCTTTATTCTCTTTATTTTAAATGCTTTTATCTATGAGTGTGCGCACAGTCTACTTTTTAAATAGACAGTGCAAATGTTGTATCCGTGGTAAATCAGTATGTTACTGCTTTCAGTACTACAAAGCAGCATTTGAGTCACATGTTTTTTTCTCCTTGGACAACTCATGACCAATACCTGATTCGGTCACTTGTTCCGCTGTACCCCCAACGGCTCTCCACTTGCTGGAACCTGTTTATGCTGCATTCTTTTCCTCGGAGGCAGCATCTCGGTCGGTCAATATAATCAACTCTAGGTTTAGGATTGACCGTAAAATGCAAAAAGAGATTTACCACTTCCCGATCTGACAAAATTCCAGACTGAGCAGGACCTAGGAATAGAAGCAGCATGTTTCTGAGAATATGATATGCTTTAACATTTTAATTCTGAATTGTTGTATTTAAATAAACAGTGTAAAGTCCATCATGATTTGTCTCAGACCAGCACAACTTTTGCAAGATGGACTGTTTTGATAGGAAGGAGTGAAATGCATTTGTTACTAACAGGGTAGTTGTGAAAGGTTTGTAAAGTTAGTCCATTATTAGCATAATGTGTTTCTCTGAATTACATTAACATATTAGTACGATAAAGTAACCCACAGTTACCTGCTGCAAACTCTTCAATAGTCATTAGTGGAAAACGGATTAGAGATAGAGCTTTTCCAAGCACTTTCTGTTTGTTTCCTGACGTCACAGGCAGCTGCTGTCTTTGACACTCTGCTTCTGCCCAGCGAACAACAGCTCCAAAGAGTCTACTTTCTCGAATACTAAGTGTGTCTCTTTCTAGTACTGCACACAGTGTGTCTAAAAAAAGAAAAAGTTACTAATAAATTTAGGTCAATTTTCTTCTTTCATAGCAATTTCTGTCTTTACATATGTTAAGTCATCTTAAAGTATTTTTTAAATTATACAACTTCAGTTAAGAATAAACTATTTGATTCAAGAGCCCAAACTACTTTAATATAATAGAAAACTGATTGAATATACATGTAAGAGATCTGTTTAAGGACTAAATAAATTTATTGCAAAAAAAACCACCACAGATAAGACAGTTTTGTCTTACGTGTAAATCAGTCTTCTGGAACAGTGTACAGCATCCAATCCAACAGGTTTTGTCCTGCCCGCCTCCTTCTATAAAACAGCATATGAACTTTCTTCTTGATTCCTAAGACTAGGACTATATATAGGTATAGATATATAGTGCCAAACTGCTGCTCTCATGTCCCAAAGAGTATTTCCAAAGCTAGAGCAAGATCAAGAAAGGAAGTGATCAAGCAGATTGGTGAATGTCCGACTATGGGAAAGCCAAATTACTCATAATATAAAGTTGTCCTCATTTGAGTGTCCATCTGCCAATCTGGATCAACTATTGAAATGCAACAACCAGCAGAATGCACAAAAAGAAAAAAGTGACAGTGTAAGGATATATTAAAGTGATCTTTTAAACATAGACATATGGCATCCAAAAAATTAAAAGCAGTACTAAGTATTCCAACTCTTTTTATATACACATCTCAGATTTAGTGAAGATCAGTGGGACATTTAACTCCTGGCTTTGCAGACCTCTCCACATGAAAGGCTGTTGTTCTTCACACAGGACCTATTAAAATAGGCACAAATCTATGTCAGGAATCTTGCTGATACTAGAAAAAGCTGCTCTGATTGCCATCTAACATGTGACCATAGATAACTTGTCCTTTTTTTGTAATCTCTGTAAATTAGACCACATCCAATTTCCTAAAGAAAACTGTTCCCGTGGAAAAGGGTAACCACTTGACATCCAGAGAAAGTAGTTGCATCTACTTAGACTGGAAGATGTCCTGATTTAAGTGGAAAGGCACATTATTTATACTGCAGTAGAACCTGGTAATGGACCAGGCCCCCATTGTGCTAGGCGCTGTACAAACACAGAACAGTTCTGTAGAGAATTTCAAGAAACATTTTCCTGTAGTCTTGACATGATTTAAGGTTTATATGAACCTAGCCCCACCAAGAATAGCAGCAGTAGTTGAGATTCCAGAACCTAAAGATGACTAGAGGTGTTCCCAACTGAGATTCTTCTTTCTAGTCTACTAGTCACCCAAAGCAGGGATTTCACAATCCAATCGGGAAGGAAGGATTACCTGGAGAGGGACTCCTAGCGTTCACAGCTGAGCCCACAAGGACTTGAAGAGGGTGCAGAACATATAACTGGACAATGCCTAAACCTGAGAACATAAGACTGAATAGCTGAAGGCCCTGACAGTTATGTATATACTATGTAGGAGTTCCCAAACAAACTAGAATGATTGAAACAGCTCTGTCTAGAGAAGAGAATGAGGGAGACAATGATATGAAAACCAACTCCTGGGTGAGAAAGCCCTGCCATAAAACAAGGTTTTTTTTCCCCCCTAAAGTAATGTACACAATGAAATTTACGATTTTTTAAAGAAGTTAAAATTTTTCTTCTTCTTCATTGTTTACCCAGCTTTGCACTTTATGAATAGGACCTGTGAATTTTTTCTAATAAACTATTTGAAAATTTACCCAGCTCTCCTCCCCGTTTATCAAAAAAGACACACCAGGTATGTAGAACTGATGTTTTGAACAAGATTTATTGGAGCTGTTTCTAACTGTTTGGACTTGAAAAACATATTCAGATAGTGGAAAAATCAGATTACTTTCCTCCTTAAGGGCTGTTATTACAATACCCTGAGTACGGAGAAAACATTGTAGGTGCTAGATGGAAAGGATCATGTATTGGAAACAGTCCCCGTCCAGGTAGAATAAAAGAAACTTGTGAGAAGTTGGAATGAGCACAAGCAAGCAGTTGCACAAATCCAAACACAAGAAGTTTAAGGAGAGGGTAGTGCAATTTTCTTTTCTTTTTTTAAAATAAGGCCAGACTATCCATCCTCAATCTGAACTTTCTTCTTTGCATTCTAGCTGATTTTGAAACAAGTCTTGGACATAAGTTCCATCATGACTGTCTCTCAAACTAGATTGACAAAGCAGCTGGATCCTGAGTGAATAACGATATAACTTATCTCTGGCCAGATCATGCCTGCACATGGGAGACTGTAGGCCACAAAGGGTATGTCTAAACCACAATGTATGCCCTGGATTAGCAGAACTTGAGTCAGCAGACTTTGGTTTTGTTAACCTAGGGCTTGAGCATCTACACACTCATTTGTAACCCCAGGTTAAGAACTGTTGAACCTTGGGTCCAACCTGGGTCTCCAGCATCTATGCTGCATTGTGTGGGTTTGAGTCCAGCCATCCATATCCCAGACTTCCTAGCAAGGCAGGAAGTATAAGGGCCGGGCCCTGCAACTCAGCTGGGTTCAGACCAGGGAAGGAGCCAGATGTCCTTTCCAGGGAGCTGAACTACCTGTGGAGCCCATGGTTAGCTGCAGCAGACGATAACGACACTTCTAAACCAGCCTGGAGAAAAGACAAGCCATGGTCCCAGGAGATGGAGGAACTGGGAGAGGAAGCACAGAGTGAGCCGCCTGGCACAGAGAGAGGGAACCAGGCCCCAGTCACTGCAGAGAACAACCCAACCAGTCGCCAGTAGGAAGCAGCCCAGGAAAACGAGACTTTGGGTCTGGTGTGTTGCCGGGAGACGAGGCAGTGACCTCATGTTTCCCTGCTGGCCCCACAATGGGATCACCGGTTGCTCCAAGGGTCCTGGGCTGGGATCCAGTGGAGCAGGGTGGGCTGGGATCCCCCTACCCCCAGCCACGCACACAGGGCTGGGCAAGCACTAATACCTAGGCCAAGGGGCCTAAGCCATTGCCTGCTTGTTTGCTCAGCCTATGCCCAGAAGGCCTGAGTCCTTGTCTATTTAACAGTTTAGCCCTCAGGCAGGAGCCCCAAGCCACAGACTTCTTACTGGCCCAGCCCCCATCCTGGAGACTGGAGCTACCTTGTGCCGAGGGGCTCAGCTGCAAACCAGGATGACTGGTTGCACCCATTCAAGTTTGAGCACCAATTCTCCACCGCCAAAGAGGTGCCCCGGAAGAGATCCAAGGAATCTTACGCCACCAAACTCGGCTGTCCAAGGAACAAAAAGTCAGCGTTTGGGATTGTGGAATACTTTTGACAGACTCCCAGAGCATTAGTCCAGGGGGGCTGCGTCTACATTGCAATGCAACAGGACTTGAACCCAGGGTCCTAGCTTGATTTAGGCTCTAACTCTCCACCCCTGTGGGGTCCAGGACCCTCAGTCAGAGCCCTGAATTAGGGCAATTTGCATGTAGATGGACGGATGTTAGGTTTCAGCCTGAGTTCGAACCATGAGCTTACACTGCAATTAGATACGTTTCAAATGTAGGGCAGAGAAAGAGGCAATTAGTAAGAGAGGAAACCCTGTAGTTGAAAGTTAGCAATTTTCAGCAGTAGTAAGTCAAAGTCAGAGAAAGCATGCAGCTGCACTAGCTGCAAAGGCAGGATTGTATTTATACAGCACTCAAAGGCACGCTGTGTGCTTTACAGACAGAAAAGAGGAAAGGCTCCTGTTCCAGAGAGTCTGCATGCTAGACAGACAACGTATAAACTATGGACAGCAGGATAAAAAGATGCAAACAAGAGTGTTATGTTCTTAGCACTTATTTTCTTGTTTATAATTTATCCCTTAGTTTTATATGCAAGTGTAATCTGAATCAATTTGAACCTCATTTATTCACTGTTTAATCTTCTTCTGAATTCCAATTAATCATCTATTCCCCCACTCCAAGGAAAATATATGAGTTAATCTTAGTATAGAGTCCCATTTGTTTCTTCCTTCCCTGGCCTCTAGCAAAGCTTTAGTCCCATCTTTTTCTTGTGTACCTCATACACCATGGTTATTTCCTCTCCCTTACCTCTACACAGACACTCTTCTTAACGCTTTTCTGAGGTTGGTTGTGATGAAGTCAATGGCATCAGGTAATGTACCGCTTCTCCTGCCAATAGTCTGTTCCCTCCTGGGAGTCTAGGCTCGAGCCCACTCATAGGTTGGAAGCTGATATCAGTCTGGGCTATTTACAGTACTAAGTTTAGTCAAGAAGAATATACATATGCTGCTTTCATAGCTGAAAGTAGGCAGGACCAGCCCAGTAGTTGAGCGGGATTGGCAAATGGACACTCGAAGAAGAGTAATTTAACCATAATGCTTCAACTAAAACTGAACATGCAGCAAAGGTATTTACAAAACCAATTTCTCTTTTTTTGCCATATTGGCAGCAATTTTTTGGTAAATCCAATGATGGGCAGTACTAAATCACAGTAGTGACCTAAAACAAAATTAGAGACAGTACTATAAATATGGCATATATAGTTAAACAGGACCAAACCAGATAGAAATCTGGAGTGTTTTCAAGTCAACAGACACTCAAGCTTTTTTTAGTATTTTCTCACAGATTTAATCAGACATCACACACAAAGTATTATTGTAACAGAAATGTATAGTGAAAATTCAGAAAAATTCTTCAAAGATACCTGAAGATGCAAAAGTAACAACATTCGCAATAAGGTAAAACTGATTTTTTTATGCATTTAGATTTTGTATTCAAACTTATGTTACTCAGTGTTTCTTCTGCATCGATTAAAAAAAAAAGTGCACTACAGTGGTCAAAATACTGTACCACTAAAATTCCTACACTAATTAGACAATGTAGACTAGCATATAAAAATGTTTGCTTCATCTTTCAAAATGGTATTGAGGTAAAATCCTTGTACTTTTAATAAAGTTCTAACTAGTTCTAATCAATGTGAGCATAGATTTTTAAACCAAAAATCTGATCCTAAACCTGTCAAGTTAAAACACCAGTTTCAACATTATGTGATACCTGTAAACCACTATGTTACAAGAGGGTCAACTATTAAAATGGTCAAGTTAAACAAGTCAATTGGGACTAATTTATTTGTTTAGATGGCTAAGCCTTTTAGCAGAGTTCTCTAATGTGATGATTTTTATATATGGGAATCTTTTAGAGCCTATATATTGTACATGTTTCAGTGCAAGCTTTGACAAAAAGGTACACCGTTCAACAATGCAAATCAATACAGTTCTTTTACAAAGTTTAAATACATATTCTGGTAATAGAAGGCAACTTACCTATGTCAATATCAGTAAAACCTTCTGCACTTATGGCATCCATTGTACTTTTGTCTATAGTGTCAAGACAAAGACTAGCAAGCTGAGGTTCATCAAATAATCGAGCCTATGGAGATAATATATTGTTAACAGACAAATGGTATGACTGTGGTGTTGCAACCAACAGATTTAGAAGTAACCCAAACAAACAAGTTTTTACTCCAGAATAATGGATACATTCTATTTAGACAGCCTCAATTTACCTTTCAAGTATTCCTTGAGTTTGTGTCAAACAGCCCTTGAATGATGTACTTCATTAAGAGTTTTTGTATCAGAGTTCTCCAATTCTCCTTCCTGAATAATATTATTACACTGCCAAAGATAAATCTCTATATTTGAAATTGCAAGTCAAAACTACAATACTGGATCAAAATTTAGACAATGTTCTCAAAGAGCCTCAGATTAATTCATTAGAATATTAATATTAATAGCACTGAAGAGAGAACAGACCTCATGTTTATGATGTTCCAATAACAATATAAAAATATGTTTATTTACAAAGCCCTTTTCCTTTCTATTATTTCATACTCAAGAAGCTGAGTGACAAAGCTGCAATAAGATGCTTGCAGAAAGACTGATATGCTGCACAGATATTTCTACCACAGATTAAACTACCTAGACATCTAACATTGTGTAAAATATTAGCTCTTGGGGGGCTGATTTATTAAACAATATTTTCATAAGCCAACATTTTATTCAGGTTACCTGGGTAAGAAGCATAAAGGCATTATCTGCTCTAAGGTGTTTAGTGAGAAATTCCACACAATGTGCTTCCAAGGCTGGGACTGCATACTTCTTGGCAGTGTAGAGAGTAGTCATAACTGTTTCAGGACCAATCTGAACTTCATCTGAATAAAGAAACCTGGAAATAATACAAAAATACAGAAGGATAAAAGGGATATAACTGAGGCAGAGCTGAACATACCAACTAAATTTAGGAACATGATTAACAGCCTCTTTGTACTGACAAAACAAATTAAAGAAGTGCACTAAAAAAGTTTGGTACTAGTTAAGATGTGGCAGCATGTTAGCTTATGAAAAGCTAATGCCATTAGATCTGCATAAGAAGTGTAACATTCCCTAAAACTAATCTTGCTGTACTGGTTTATTAGATATGTACAGCCAGTGAAGAGTAGCTGAGCTGGCAAAATTACTTTTAATTCAGATCTGGCTCAATAGCAAGAACATCTTCAATTTGAGTATCAATACCTCGATTGCTATACCACTGCTCTCCATTCAAAGACATTGCACACTATCCATCCAGCCATGAGGGGACACAAATCAAGGACTTCCACTGCGATAACATCTTAATTCTAAGTCAGCATTTTCCCTCTGCAGGAAACTAATATTTCAGCTAATGACCTCTATTTTTTTGACAGAGACTGCCACAGGCTGAAACTCTGACCTGCCTCCATTGTTTTTGAGAATGCAGGATAGATTGGTGTTTTAATGGTAGCAATGAATCAAGAGACAAAAAGTATGCACCAAAGGCAGCAAAGCCAGCTTTCCTGAAAGCTGTTACTTGTTGAGATGAGACAGGAGTATTGATTCTAAGATACCAATCAATGGGGGTGGGAATTGTTTGTTTTTTAAAATCTGTTATTGACCTGAAGAAAGTATTTCCAAGTCTGTCACTACTGCACCTCTAATTTCTAGGAAAGTTAATCAAAACTGCTCTATTGGTTACAGAAATACACAAAAAAGATTTCTGTATATTACAAGTTATTAAAAAACCCACCAATATTGGTTTAAACATAATAATTAAGAGGCATACTAACAGATGCAGGAATTCCTACGTCAAGACTAAAGACTATTCTGCACTAGAAGTGCTACAGCAGCGCAGCTGCACCGATGCAGCCACGCCACTGTAGTGAGTCTGGTGAAGATGCTTTATGCCAACAGGAGAGAGCATCATCAATATAACAAAACCATCTTTGTGACTGGTGGTAGCAATGTCTCCTGCCAACATAGCACTGTCCACACCGGCGCTTAGGTCGGTGTAATTTACATCACTCATGGGCGTGGCTTATTCACACCCTTGGGAAACAAATTATACCGACATAACCTGTAGTGTAGACAAGCCCTAAGCCTTCTTTTTCCTCTCTTGTTATTTTGGTTTAGTTAAATATCCATTATTTTACCTAATGCACTATTCTGAGACTCCTGCAACAATGAGGCACAACAAGGTGCTAAAGCTAGAACGTAAGCAGGTAACGTAATCCCCAGGCTTTGTCACAACCATAATAATCTAATCTTCTTGTTTAAAAACCAACATTTTGTCCCTCTTAACATATTTTTCAATGTACTTAAAAATATACAATGCTTTTCTGGTGCTTACTTTAATATAAAAAGTGTGAGAAAGAAGCAGATAGGTTCCTATATTGTGTATACAAACCTGAAAGTCTATGGGGCCTATGAAAAAGTAGTTGAGAACTGTTGGCACTCATGAAACTAAGGTAGCTGCTACCATGCTCTAGGTCAGCAATTTGATAATTTCTTCATGGGTCAAAGGTGTCAAAGGGATCAACAGGTTACCTCATTTCATATTGGTTTTAGGTCAACATGCAACAACTGCTAAAAAAATCCAGACTCTCCAACAGTAGGCAGCTATCTAGTAATACCATTTGATTAATAAACTTAAAAAAGGAGACTGCAGAATTGATGGCCCCATACTATAGCCACAGAGCTAATGAAAAATGGACAGCACACATCTTAGCTCATCCTTTCATGTCAGCTTATATGCTTTTAATAGGTACTAACAAAAGCATGATTTGAATTAGTCCGTAACATAGGCCATGTAGGGCTAGTCTACACTACCCACCCAGATCGGCGGGTAGAAATCGATCTCTCGGGGATCAATTTATCGCGTCTCATCTAGACGGATAAATCGATCCCCAAATCAACGCGTGTACTCCCACCTCATCAGGAGGAGTAAGCGCTGTCGACGGGGGAGCTGCGGCGGTCGATTTGCCACCGTCCTCACAGCAGGGTAAGTCTAATAGGATATGTCAAATTCAGCTACGCTATTTGCGTAGCTGAATTTGCGTATCTTAAAATCAATCCCCTCCCCCCCCCCCAGTGTCCTAGCCGTAATAAAACTTTAGAGTTATTTCATAAGCACTGTAGACAGATACTTTTGTATATATGATAAAGATTTGGCAAGCCAGTTGCCAGGAATGGTGGAGAGGAAGGGGATGATTGGAACAAATGGTTTGCTGTGCTGTGCAAAGGGGGAAGATAGCGGGAGCAAGGTAGCAACCTGGAATTTCCCCGTGTCATGAATATATTTCGTTACTGAGACTCAGGGCCCTAGGCTAGTACCCTGGTTGAGGGATTATGTCAGAAGGAAAGGGAAACAGCTGGAAACAAAGAACAGCTGAAAATGATTTTGGGAAACAGTTTGACTGATTTTGTACAGGAGCATGATAATGGTCTTTGGAAGCTTGAGAGCTTTACTGGTCCTGGAGCATTCCTGCAGCTTTGTAAGGAGTAGTGATGGTAATAAATAAAGAGAAATCAGTTAAAGGCAGAAAGAGAGGAGTTAAAGAAAGATAAAATTGAGAAAGACAGACATCCAGGCTGAGTCAGACACCTTCTGTGCTCAGATAGTGGCACGGCAGACGCAGGGGTATGACAGTGAGCAAGGCCTGGTCCACACTAACCCCCCACTTCAGACTAAGATAAGCAAATTCAGCTACGTTAATAACGTAGCTGAATTCGAAGTACCTTAGTCCGAACTTACCGCGGGTCCAGATGCGGCAGGGAGGCTCCCCAGTCGATGCCGCGTACTCCTCTCGCTGAGCTGGAGTACCGGCGTCGATGGCGAGCACTTCCGAGATCGATTTATCGCGTCTAGACAAGACGCGATAAATCGATCCCAGAAGATCGATCGCTTACATCCGGACCAGGAAGTAAGTATAGACGTACCCCAAGAGAGTAACAGGCTGGAGCAGGAAGTGTCTGGATTGAAACAGCAGACAATGGAGAGTGATAAGATTTTAAACTACAAATTAAGCAGCTGATTTTTTAATTTAAAAATAAAATAGCTCATTTTGAAAAATCCTTCTAATAGGATGGGGATTTTTTTTTAAATGACTAATATCAAGCTTATACAAAAGATTTTAAACTTTAGCAGATTTAAATATTGTGGCGTTAGTGAGCATTACTGTAACAGAAAAAACATTTTGGGTTACTCATTTAGTACAGCTTCTATAAGCACATTCATTAAGTCATGGCTGGCTTGGGTGTATATTTTTTAACTTTACTGCTTAGAGCTTTATCCACATAACACAAGAGTAAGAGTTTCATATCAGCTTGGTAGACTTGGGCCGCTCTGAGACTATACTCTTAAGAATCAGCCACCATAGTCCAAAAAAGAATTCAGCAACTTGTAGCAATGAAGCATCCAATATAACCAAATACTTTTAGAGTGAGGAAATTTAATCCACACTAGGATAGAAATGTCAACATGCCAATATATGATTTATGCTTCTTTGTCTTGTCTATATTAGGAAAAGTTGGGTGCATAATTTCTTATCTGAATGTTTCTAGTGTGCACATATCCCTTTATATCTAGAAAGTCTTGTTTTCCCCCATCACAACGCCTTTTGTGGGATTTTCCTGAGACAAGCAATAAAGCATTTTGAATAAATTCTTAATGTTTAAAAATGCTGAGTTAGGGAATAAAGAGGCAGGCACAAGAACTATTAAAAATTGCAAAACAATGAGTCACTTGAAGATATGGGTCAATGATCTTGGAGCATTTCCACAGTACCCCTCCTTTTCCAGAATGGGAAAATCTGTCTGAGTGGCTTGCTTCTGAAGAATCCCTCTGCTTGTGTGTGTAGGGCAGTAGTTCTGAAACTTTGTATGTTGCAGCCTTCTGTTTGTTACAGGTCTGAACTTGCCCTCTGCATATCCTTTTCTGCCTCTCACCTGTCTATAAATATCTCTTTTTCTATCCATTTTCTAAGTACAAACATTTTTCAGAGAAAATTGTATTTCCTCAATACCTCTACTTTTCTCTGCCTCCAGTTTTCAGCCTCTCTCTCGCAAAGTTCTCTCCCCATTCACCCTCTCTTCCCCAGGTCCTGCATTCTCTCATTCCCTCTTTCCCGGTTTATACCTTATTGTCTCTTCCTGTAAGGCTTCAATGTCAATTTTCTCTCCCCCAGTGTATAGGTAAGAATGTAAGAAAATGTTCAGAGGCAATTATTTTATAAAGGAAGCAATTGAGATCACTAAGTCCCCCAGACCAGATCATTTCCTTAAAGAGAATCTCCCCCGAAAATGTTTCAAGAGAGTTTATTAGGCCCCCAGCAATCAGTTCTGTGGACACTGGTGAATTTTATCTTCTTAGAATGCAAGAAAAAAAGCAGAGAACCCTACCTAAACTCACCAGGATGCACACAAAATCATCCCAATGGTCCCACAACCACTGTAGTTGCTTTGCAAGAACTCTTTTGTTCCTTGTTTAAAAAACCCTACAGTCAAGAGAAATATTGGATGGTAAGTCAACAAAGAGCAAGTCTACACTACAGTGCTACATTGGCACAGCTGCACCGTTGCTCTCCCCTTTGGCATAGCTTCCACCTCTCACGGAGGTGAAATGCCTATGTCGGCAGGAGAGCATCTCCAGCCGACACAGCATTGGTGTGGACAGTGCTTAGGTTGCTGTAACTTTTTCACACCCCTGAGCAATGTAACTTACATTGACATAAGCAGTAGTGTAGGCCAGCCCCAAAAACAGTTATTTTATTCCTTAAACCACTGTTTCCCAAACTTGGGACGCCGCTTGTGTAGGGAAAGCTGCTTCCAGCAGCTCCCATTGGCCTGGAGCAGCGAATCATGGCCAGTGGGAGCCGCGATTGGCCGAACCTGCGGAAGCGGCAGGCAAACAAACCGGCCTGGCCCACCAGGGGCTTTCCCTACACAAGCGGCGTCCCAAATTTGGGAAACACTGTCTTAAACCTTTGAGCTCAACCAATAATAGGTTGGTTTTTTTCTCAGAATGGTTTTTCCCTCAGAGATAAGTCCTCAGTCTCCTCCTTTATCTATTTAGTTATAATCTTGATTGCAAAAAGTAACCCACAATAAAATCATATTTTAAAAAGTTATTACTGAAGGAATAATTCTATTTATTTATATATTTAAAAGTAATACTTTAAATGTAAGCTTGAATATCAATACCTTCCTTTCAACATCTCTAAGCCATTTTCTAAATACCTTAATACTTTTAGGGTTTGGCTTTCTGAACCATCTATCAAAGATCAACAACTCTAATAACCAATATAAGCAGTTTTCATTTAGACAAAAATAAATGTTCACAGAGGAACAGGAAAATACTTAATTACTGCATAAAATACCTAATGAGCAATTGTTTACACTGTTCGATTACTTATGGGTAAGGCTACGATTTACTCACAGAGGTTGTGGAAGTCACAGAATCCATAACTTCCAGCAACCTCCATGACTTCAGCCTGCTGTGATGGGAGCTACACAGTCCCCTGATGCCTGCAGGGGCAGGGAGCTGCAGGGTACCCCCGCCGTCTCTGGCGGCCCACTGAGCTCCAAGTCTCTGCAGGTGGTGGGGTACCCCGCAGCTCCCAACTGCGAGCTCCCAGACGCCGCGGGCAGTGGGGGAATCCCCAAGCTCCTGTCTGTCGCGGGCGGTGGGGTCCCCCGGAGCTCCCAGCAGCAGGGGAACCCCCAAGCTCCTGGTAGCTGCGGGTCCCTGGTGCTGCGAGCGGCGGCGGTATCCCGCAGCTCCCAGCCCACATGCTGTAGGTATACTTTGCAGCCTCCAGCTGCTGCAGGCAGCTCCTCGTCCCTGCTCTGCTGCCCCGCTTCAGGCGCTGTGGGGATCCCCATTTTGTCAGGGATATTTTTAGTAAAAGTCACGGCCAGGTCACGGCTTCCGTGACTTTTTCTTTTTTGCCTGTGACCTGTCCGTGACTTTTACTAAAAATATCCCTGACAAAATCTTAGCCTTACTGATGGGCATTATGTTCTTAGTAATCTCTACACTTTTTCCAGAAAACAGAGCTAAAAATAGACTGTTTCAAATGGAATGGACTAACCTTCATGCTGCTTATTTCCTCTGCTTAAATTTGTTATATGTAAATATGTTTAAATTTTGTATTTTAATAACTCTCTTTCCTCTCCCCCCCCCCCACATATTAAAAGCAAGCAGAAAAGATAGAGGCAGACTTTCTTAAATTCTAGAAACTGATGTAGATTCCAGTTGCACATGTAGACTTCCAACAAATAGCATTTTAGGAAAAGGGAGAACTGACTTGTTTTTAATCTGATTTCAGAGTTCAGTAATCTGTACTTCTGCAGGAAGCAGTAAAGAAGAGTGCCTTACAAAACACAGACAAACTCCAGTCTCTGTAGGTAGATAAGAGGGAATTAATTTCCAAGTTCTTTTACTACTTGTAATTTAAGTCCTGTACATTTCCCCAACAAAAAATAACTAACTTCAACCTTACAGTGGTAGGGGGAAGAAGCACAGTTCAGACTGATTTGGGGACCTGACGTGAGAATTTTCTAAAGGCTTGGTATATACCTGGAAAGTTTTGCTGGCATAGTGTATGTCAGTTAGAGAGAGTTTGGTTGGTTGGGGTGGGGGGGATTTGGTCAACATAGATATGGTAGCAAAACTTCAATGCAGATGTAGTTATACCATCAAAAAAAAAAAATCCTTTTGCTGGTAACAGCTTATTTCACTTGGGGATCTGGTATAAGCTGTTCCAGCAAAAGGACTTCTTTTGCTGGTGTAATTGCATCTACATTAAGGTTTGCCAGTATAGCTTAACAGGGAGACTTTCTACAACACAAAAGTGTAGGCTGGTGCCCAATATCAAATAGTCACTTAAGGTCTCAACAACAACCTCTTCTTCACCCAGCAACTCATTTGCTTTACATAGGCAGGAGATCACTACCCGCATCATCCCCTGCCACTCCAGTTTCATTTTTGTCCTCTTGGATATTTATTACAATGCAGGCTTGTAAAAACACTAATTTTAGTAAATTTGCCAATAAATGTAATATTACGTACAATCCTTGCATTCTCTTCCAGTATGCATTGGGAAATGGGGTCATTTTAAATTTTGTATTCTCAGTTATAATACTGAAGTCAATTTTCAAAAAGTGTATAGTAGGAAGGAAGAAATGTCAAGTATTTGTTTGTATTAAAGTTTTCAGTAGGATGGGTGTTTTTTTAAAAACATACTGAATTTATATTTTGTGCTTATGTTGGCATATATAGAATTCAAGCACATTCTAATGGCGTAGGTGTTTATTTCCAGACCAAATGGCTTCCAAGATATGGTAACCTTTAAAATATCACGAATCCCTCAGTCTGCCAGTGCTTTTATATATAAGCTAATATAGTAAGGCCTTGGATCATTATATATTTTTTCTTACTATAATACTCAAGGGCCCCAAGCAGCCCACCGTGCTAGTAGCTCTACAAATACACAATGGCTTCTATCGCATTCTAAGGCCCCTATCCTTTGTCCATTTTTTTCCCCATAATGTTCAAACTGTAGCCTCTTTTTTAAACACATATCATTCTTAATTTTTTAAAGTTAAGAAATTAACTTAAGAATTTAAACTTAAGTCTTTAATCCTAAACTTTTTCTACTTAAATTTGACCTCTAACTATGGTGGTTGCTCTCTTAAAAAACCTTGCATATACATCTTTTTCATTCTCTTAACATGAGAAACAACATTTTGTCTGCAACATACACTTTATCTATTCCCTGTACACTAGCGCCTACCCAGTTTTGCCATTCCTTCATGACTATGGCTAAGATTTTGTCACAGATATTTTTAGTAAGAGTCACAGACAGGTCATGGGCAAAAAAGGAAAATTCACAGAAGCCCGTGACCTGTTCCTGACTTTTACTAAAAATATCCATCACAAAATGGGGAACTGCTAGGCAGCTGTGGGGCCTGGCTGGGAGCTCCAGGGTCCCGCTCCCCCGCGGCCCTGAGCTGCGGGGTCCCTCGCCACCAGAGGCCGGGAGCTGGGGGGGCCTCTGGCCAGGAGCTTTGGGGTCTCCCCATGGCCACTTAGAGCCCTCCAGTGCCCAGGAGCTGCAGCAGCAGCAGCTCCCCCCCCCGCGCCCGCTGCCTGCGGCGTCTGGGAGCTGCGGAGTACTCCCATCACCTCAGAGCTCGGAGGCTCCACTGTCTTGGGCAGCAGTGGGACCCTGCAGCTCCCAGCCGCCTGTGGGCTGAAGTCATGGAGGTCTTTGGAAGTCATGGATTCTGTGACCTCCATGATAAAATCGTAGCCTTACTCATGACTGGAGTTTAGGGCTGTAAGCGCAAGTCACTTGTGGAGCAGGAAGGGGATCTTCTACTAATATCCTCAAGTGAATGAGGAGAGCAAAGGTCAGCTGTTGCTCTACTCTGCTGTTCCTCCCAGGAGATGGGGCTTTTAAAAGTCCACACCTGGCAGAAGGAAACTCCTGGCTAAGAGTATGGGCACGTGCCCCATTCTCTTCACCCTTCATGGCTTGTCTCTATTGGTTCCTAGTGTAAAAGGCAGGATGTCCCCACTCTACTCTAGAGGTCTTGTACTACTTCAATGGAGAAGTCTCTGGAGGGTCCTAAATCAATAACTTTCTCTCCAAAACCTTGACTGTGAAGGAGGACCTACACCAGCTCCACTGTATTCCATTACAAATAGATTGAGGGAGGACCTGAAAACAGTCTCAAAATTCTTAAGGGCTCTTACAAAGCAACAGTAATTGATTTCTCCACATCCACTGAAGGACAAGAAGTAATAGAATTAATCGGCAGCAAAGGAGACTTAGCTTAGATCAGGGGTGGGCAAACTACGGCCCGCGGGACCGTCCTGCCCGGCCCCTGAGCTCCTGGCCTGGGAGGCTAGCCCCTGGCCCCTCCCCTGCTGTCCCCACTCCCCCGCAGCCTCAGCTTGCTCGCTCTGCCGCCGGCACAATGCTCTGGGCAGTGCGGCTGTAAGCACCCAGGGCAGCACAGCGGCAGAGCCCGGCCTGACCCGGTGCTTTGTGCTGCGTGGTGCTGGCAGCAGCCAGGCTAGCACCGCCAGCCACCAGTGCTCCAGGCAGCGCAGTAAGGGGGCAGGGAGCGGGGGGTTGGATAGAGGCCAGGGGAGGTCACGGTGGTGGTCAGGGGACAGGGGTATGGATGGTGGTCAGGGGGGGAAACAGGGGGTTCAATGGGGGCAGAGGTCCCAGGGGGCAGTCAGGAAGGAGAGGGGGGGCCATCAGGAATTAGAGGAAGAGTTGGATGGGGTGGCGGGGGCAGTCAGGGGACAAGAAGCAGGGTGTGTGTGGATGGGGCAGGGGTCCCAGAGGGGCCATCAGGGAACGGGGGGGGGGGGGGGTTTGGATGGGGCACGAGTCCCGGGGGGGGGGGAGGAAGGGGAGTAAATAGGAGGTGGGGGCCAGCCCACAACCCCCCCACACAATTCACGAAACCCAATGCGGCCCTCAGGCCAAAAAGTTTGCCCACCCCTGGGTTAGATCATAGGAAAAGCTTTCCAACATTAAGAATGGTTAAACTCTGGAATAGGCTTCCAAGGGAGGTGTGAAATTCCCATCACTGGAGGTTTTTTTAAAAAACAGGTTGGACAAACAACTGTCATGGATGGTTTAAGTGTACTAGATCCTGCTACAGTGCAGGGGTCTGGACTTGGAACCGCAAGAAATTATCTTCCAGCCCTACATTTCTATGAAATTTGGGATTTTAATCAGTTTTTATATTTTATAAAAAGTTTAGCCTAATTGAACAGTTTCAACAGTATTTTAAGAATTATCTGCAATTTATTCAAAGTTATCAATTCTCAGTAATAACCTTGATATACAATATAACCTTTTCCCTCATATAAATTGCCATTGACAATTGCCACCTAGGCCTCAAATTGGCTAGTTTTATGTAGGTTTGAAATTGATTAATGATCATTCCTCCCCACCCTGAAATCTGTGCAATTGCCAGAGATCATAGACAGCGTATGGGTGAATAATCACTTAATAAACAAGAACAGCAGCAAGAAAAATGATGATCTGACACCAAGAAGCATTTTTTTTACTTGACCCAAGAAGAATCAAATCAATGAATCAAAACAATAAACACAGTATAGCAGACTCGATTCTTCCTTTATGCATTATTTAGAAATAAGTAATTGCAACACACACAGAAGAGCTCTATTATTAAACTACATTTCCCACTGTCTTGCTTCAAAGGCAATCCCTTTGTAAGGACACTTAATTCTCCTGAAGTAAGCATTTTCTTCGTGGGGAAGGTATAAGAATAATTTGCACAACGGGCAACTCCAAATAAAGCCTAAGGAGGGTCCAAAACTAAAGACGAGTCCAAAACCACAAAGTTCTTGTGCAGGGAACTGACAGTTTGACCTTGTTTGCCAGACCACACGATGGCTGTGCCTTGTTTCTATCTGTTTTGTGCCAGGTACAAACAGGTCACGAATACATTAAGCATGCTGAATCAGTGACAAGAGAACAAAGGGGGGGGGGGCTGGGAAGGGCGAAGGAAAATGCAGCAGCAAGCAGGCATAGGTGCAAGATGGAGAGAGGACAAGAGGGCCAGGCACCAGCAGCCATGAGGGGATATAATTAGGGCTTTTGCAGTCGGCTGGTTTACAAGCAATGTCACTCACTCCTCAGCCCCACACAGCGATCAGAGAGGGGCGTGGGCCAGTGCAAGGACACACGCATCAACCCGCCAGCTGCTGTCGGCGCTCAGGGCAGCAGCATAAGATGAAGACTCAACGCCAGCGGCTAACCCGCTCCAACCCGGCACTACGGCAGCCCCCGGTCCCACCCCCGCCGGGTCTCTCCCACCAAACCCCGCCCCGGCCTGACCTGAGCAGCGCCAGGAAGGCGGCGGGCTCTACGTCGGGCAGCTCGATCTCGGCCGAGGTGGTGGCCATGCCACCGTTGAACATGGCGTCGAAGACGGCGCTGCCGGCGGCCAGCAAGAAGCGGTGGGCGGGGATGCGCTGCTGGCCGGGCCCAGGGGGCCCCCCGCCGCCGGGCTGCCGCGGGCCGCCCTTGCCCACCACGAAGCGCACGTCGCTGAGCAGCTCGTTGGTGAAGAGGAAGGCGAAGCGCTCCTGCAGGGAGCCCTTGGTGGCCTGCCAGTTATACACGGGCTCCCGCTGCAGCGCCGCGGGGGCCGCCTCCGGGGGCCCGCCCGAACCCCCCGCCGTCGCCATCGCCGCCCCGCGGGCCGCTCACTCCGCCCGAGGCACGCGCATCCCCGCCGCCGGGCCTTCTACACTCGTCAGTGTCACAAACGGCCTTCCGTCAGCGCAGCGGGCGCTACTGCGCATGCCGCTCCAGCGATCTGCGCATGCCCGGTGCGATCGGCTGAAGGCCTTGCCCTGACGTTGCCCTTCCTTGCCGTCACGATCTGCTTTGGGAGCTGCGAGGGGGCAGCAAGGGTCCAGGGGCCAAAGGGGAGATGGAGGGGGCGGGAGGGAGAGGAGGGGGCAGATAGGCGACGGCAGGAACAGGGTGCGAAAGGGTGTTGAGAAGGGGGAGAGGGCTGCCAGGGGGTGGCAGAGGAGAGAGACCCCAGGAGAGAGAGGGGCAGAGCGGGTAAAAGTTACTGTATGTGGGGTGAGCCCTGTGCAGTGGTGGCCAGGATAAGGCGCATCGGTGCAGGTGGCAGAGGGGCTGCGTTCCTCATTGCATGGTGCATCCCAACCAGGGCTTAAGAGCTGTCCCGAGCGGAGCTCCAGGAAATATTTTCAACCTTCCTGGAGGGTTTTTTTGGAAGCATGTTGGGGGCGGGGGCGCTCTGGGAAATTCTCTATAAGAATTTAAGCCCTGGGGTCAGCATTCCCTTCTTACAGCTGTGTGGGAAAGGCACAGTGTAGTGTAAAGCCCAGATGAGGCTACCCTTCTCTATCTGAAACAATGCACTGAGATGTTGAAAGAAACTTGATTCAGTGAAATATTTCACACACACCTCTCCTAATGTTGGTAAAGGGAAAAAGGAGAATACACCTCTCCCCCATATAATAGAGCAGTTAAGGAAACATAAAACATGACTTCCTAGATTAAAAACAAATATGATGGTCAGTAACATATAGACACGGTGGAATAACCTGGATAAGGATCAGGCTTGTGGTAATATCACCACACGAATAAATACCTCACACACATCTGTAAGAGCCATAATGTGATTATAGGTTATAGCCATCTAGAAAGTGAAATTCATAGAAATTAATTCTAGCCAATGTTCAGTAAAATAATATTATTTTATACTCGTGTATGAATTAAGTTAAATGTTTTTTTGAATAATTAATAAATTAAAATGACTCTGACATTGCACTCCATATGCTTTATGGAAATATGCTTATGAATATGACATAACTGGAATATGCTTTTTGTATGGTGTCATTAGAAAGCTTGTAATCTACTAAGTGTGTTCATCCTATTTGTTTGCATGTATTATTTCTATATCTGGAGTTAGGAGAATAAGATATAAACTTGTACCACTGATATAAACATGTTAAGTGGAGGTCATTAAGGATGCTGCAGAAACAATCAGTTGTAAATGGCCTTAGTTACTTGAAAGCCTTCCTCCTCCCCCGAGCGTGCCACGCCCCACTCTTCCCCCTCCCTCCCTGTTTGGTGGCGCTTTGGACTTTGGGGGAGGAAGGGGGAGGAGCAGGGATGGGGCGCGCTCGGGAGGAGGTGGAGAAGAGGCAGGGCGGGGTGAGGACTTGGGGGAAGGTGGTGGAATGGGGGAGGGGACTTGGGGGAAGGGGTGGAATGGGAGCGGGGCAAGGGCTGTTCAGGGGCGGGAAGAGGCAGAGAAGGGGCGGGGTCGAGTGCCCACTGGGCAAAGGGGAAGACGGCGCCTATGTACCGGGGGAAAGGATTGGGCCCAGACTAGGAAGGAGTCTAGTCTGTGAAAAGCTTATTGGAAAATCTCTGAGGGTGAGATATGACCTGTAATCAGTTTCTTAATGTATTAGGCTTAGACTTGTGTGTTTTTGCTTTATTTTGCTTGGTGACTTACTTTGTTCTGTCTGTTATTACTTTGAAACCACTTAAATCATACCTTTTATACTTCATAAAATCACTTTTGTTTATTAATGAACCCAGAGTAAGTGATTAATACCTGGGGGAGCAAACAGCTGTGCATATCTCTCTATCAGTGTTATAGAGGGCAGACAATTTATGAATTTACCCTGTATAAGCTTTATACAGAGTAAAACGGATTTATTTGGGGTTTGGGTGCCATTGGGAGCTGGGTGTCTGGGTGCTGGAGATAGGTAACTTGCTGAGCAGTTTTTAGTTAAAGTCTGCAGCTTTGGGGGCGTGGACCACACCTGGGTCTGTGTTGCAGCAGGTTAGTGTGTCTGGCTCAACGAGGCAGGGTTCTGGAGTCCCAAGTTGGCAGGGAAAACAGGCTCAGAGGTAATTTCAGCACGTCAGGTGACAGTCCCAAGGGGATCTCTGTGTCCAAACCCATCACAATGACACCTGACTACTTTTCTAAGGTAGTGTATGAATCCTGCAATTGGGCACATGTCCTGTCTTCTGGAGAGAAACACTCAAAATATCACCTTAAATAATAAGTGGAAAAAGTACAACTGCACAAAGTGTACAGAGTTGTGATAGCTATAGAAATGTATATCGTAATACACATGGGACTGAACAACTCAAATTTACTGTTTAATAATTTTAAGATAAATATTTTTTCAGTTTCTTGAAATTCTGCAGTTGAAATATAAATTAATGTTTACCAAATTTATATTTTAATGTACCTGTGACAAACAACATAAAACTTTAAGTTTAATAATTATTTTAGTTAAAATATTTTGTACATTTTTGAAATATTGAAATAGAAATTATTATGCACTTCTGAAATTAAAATCCAGTGAATACAGCTGAGGGCTTCAAATGTTGGCACTGAAGCTACCATCCAACAGGATTTGCAACCCCTGGATCAGCGATGTGGAAAGATAAGGTACAGCAAATTCTGACATTTACTTAATTTACTACCCTTATGCCCATGAAAAAAGGAATGCATGTTTTGATTGGGAGACAAAAAATGGTACATTCTCAGTGTCAATTTCTGATGGGAAGCCGTTTCTGACACATCCTGTGCTCACTGTACTCTAGTTCAGCCGCACGCCACAATGCAGCTGTAATGGACAGGAAGGCAAGGGGTAATTATATTCTGCCTACCTACCATTCCCCACATTCAGTTTGATAAAATGTCCTTTACAAGAGGCCCAACTAGAAAGATATATATCAGTAAGAATATGGAATAAATTGTTTGGAAGAAACTATATTAATTCAATATCATTAGCACAATAGTCTGGCATAGAAGTATCAGGTGAGAAATAATCTGGATCCTTTTGCCATCTGCTGGAGTTTTGCTGTAAGTACAACAGCAATCTTAAATTACTTGTGGCGCTTGATACCATTTATCATCTCTCATGGCTTGGCAGGCTTTGTGGGAGCATGTGCTTATCAGAGGAAAATAATATGTCACCATCCTGTGTGCAGGTTTATAATTAGGACAAAACTAAGACAGAACAAGAATGGACTATTCCACTGAACAGAAGACCCTGGAAAAGGCAGAGGCAATTTCAATGTGATAGGCAAAAGCAGGAAAGGACACAAGGAGAAATAGCATAGCAGCCACTGGCCAGAAGTAGCATTGGACAGGGAATCTATGTTGAAAATGCAATCACTCTACTCAAGAGAATACAGCTAGAGAAATCATCACCTCTGTGCTTCTCCTGATCTGTGGTGCAGCTGGATGGCACACGGGTCCTCAGTTACACTTAGAGTAGGGCTGTAAATGCAACTTTTAACAGGAGTATGCCCCCAAAGATCAAGAGGGTGAGGATCCTCCCTACCCCACTCCATCCCACTAGAACCATTCCAGTGGAACTGAAGGCACCAATACTGTGCCCTTATTTGACAATTCATTTGTGGGAGTCAAGAGCCAGATTTAAAGGGGAAAAAGGAGTCAGTTGCCATGGAGAAATGGTACAAGCCATGGAGAGAAAGAAGGAAGCTGCAAATGAGAGCTATGAGGCTATACAGGAGACCAGCCTTTATTTTCTAGGGATGGTTTTTCAATCAACAGGTGATCTGGGCATCACTTGGGGCAGGGGTTATGGGCATTTTTATTTCCCCCTCTTCCCTTTTAAAAAGAAAATAACCTAAAATTCACCAGAGCACCTGCAGAACTGTCCATCAGCTGGGTGCCCTAACAGCCTCCAGACCTCCTGCTTATTAAAATAATTCTCCCTGGTAAAATGTATGCAAATTGCCAGTTATGCACCAGGAAGAGAGGAGAAAGGAGATGGGAGGGGGGAGGAGAAGAGAAAGCAAAGATAGGGCAGTGAACTAGGGGAAAGGAGAGACGGAGGGAAAGGAGAGAAAAATGCGGCTGGGGCTGGAAGATAGAGAAGCAGAGACAAGGTGGGTAACTGCAGAGAGAGAGAGAAGGATGTGCAGGAGAGACAGAAGGGAAAATAACTTTGAGACAAGCGCAGAAGGAAAGAAAATTGATAAAGAAAAAGAGGGGAGAAAGGAATGAGAATGAAAATAATGAATCACAAATACACAGGAGACAACAAAGGAGAAGAGAGACATAGAAAGGGAGAAAAAACATAGGTATATGCAACAGCAATCCACAGGGCTAAGAAAGAAAACTGTTATCACAGCTGTCTTTGTCAAACTTGGCTTCCCTGTATGTGAACACTGAGGATCAGACATTTGTTTTACCTTGTAATCTTTGTGCCAGCTCCCTGGTTCAAAAATCTTGGCCAGTTTTCTTTGGCAGTATCAGCATGTGGCTCACAGCCATTTTTAAAGGTGATGTCATGGGATTGTACTTACCCTGCACAAATCAGAAATAGCACACAACACATTTCCCAAAAGGGGTACAAGTAAACGTTACTAAACCCTCTTCTGTTCTTTGCTTTCTTAGTACACTCAGTTTCTATCTAGGCAGTGCAACAGAAATTAATAAATAGGAAAGTGTTTATATGAAACATACAGTATTAATTGACCAAGAGCAACTTTTCATTTGATTTCATTATGTATATGGAATGGCTCAGCTACAGATAAAAGACTACAGAGAAAGTTCAACTGGGTTATATCATATGGATGAGATGGTTTTGCTGATCACTAGCAATCACTACAGAAGGTCAAAGTGTGGCAGAGTGTTTGAGATACAAGGTTCTGAAGTTTGCACAGTAGCTTAAGCCAGCACAGGCTGACCATGGTGCCTTTCTTGTTAAAGAAACCGTTGGGAGTAGGTCTGACATTACCCTGCTGTTATCTGGACCGGTGATCCACTAGGTCACTCCAATCTTCGACTCTGGGAGCCAGCCTTACTCTGCTCTGCTGTGAGAACCCCCCACTCCTGGGTTGTTCACGCACAGCCTCTAGGATGTAAGCTGCTCCCAGCACGTGAGTGAGCACTTTTGGCCAGCTACTGCTTGGATTCTGCAACTGAATGACCAGGGCCGGCTTTAGCAGGTGCAGGGCCCCATGCTGGGACGCGAATTGTCTCGTGCCCCCCCCGCCCCAACTCCGCCCCCTCCCTGCCCCATTGGATCCCTCCCCAAATCCCGCCCTGGCCCCGTCTCAGCCCCACCCTCTTACTGCCCCATTGGATCTCTCCCCACATCCCCGCCCTGGCCCCGCCTCTTCCCCAAGCATGCCGCATTCCTCCTCCTCACCCCTCCCTCCCAGGCTTGCGCTGATCAGCTGTATGGTGGCACAAGCGCTGGAGGGAGGGGGGTGAAGCAGGAAGTGGCTTTTTTTTTTTCCGCTCCGCCGGCAGCCCCGGACGTTGCGGGGCCCTTTTAGGCACGGGGCCCCATTCCAGGGAATCGGCCGAATTGTCTTAAAGCCGGCTCTGCAAATGACACTAGCCAATATCTCCAGTCCCAGACACAACCCTGGGAACTTCCACCTTGCAGTGTCCAGTTATGCCTGCTGGACGCTGCAAGCTTGATGTACCAGGCTTGTTATCCCAAGGGGAGTCTCTAACATGCTTCAAACCAAATGCACTGCTTCAGGAATAAACAAATTTATTAACCACAAAAGATAGATTTTACATGATTGTAAGTCAAAGCACAAGTCAGATTTGGTCAAATGAAATAAAAGCAAAACGTGTTCTAAGCTGATCTTAACACTTTTAGTGCCCTTACAAACTTAGATGCGTCTCCCCACAGGCTGGCTAGTTGTCCTTCAGCCAGGCTCTCCCTTTTGATCAGCGCTTCAGTCACTTGGTGGTGGTGTCTGTAGATGTAGGTGGAAGAGCATGGCAAATGTCTCTCCCTTTTATCATGTTCTTTCTTCCCTCTTGGCTTTGCTCCCCCGCTTCAGGGTCAGGTGAGCATTACCTCATCATAGTTCCAAACTGACCAAGGGAAGGGGGGTGACTCACTGGAGAGTCCAACAGATCCTTTGTTGCTGCCTAGACCAGTGTCCTTTGTTCCTGTGAGGCTGGGCTGGGTTTGTCCCATACATGCCCTGATCAGGTGTGAACTGCCCCTCTGTTCCTGGAGAGTTTTGTCTGGGCTTGTTATGAGGACACATTTTCAGCCTCATAACTATATACATGAAATTACAACCTATAACATCTCTATAACCTTACTATAACAACAATGCTCAGTACATCATGAGCCTTCCAAAGACACCCAACATGACAAACTTTGCATTGGATACCACACAATCATATTATAAGGATGAACATGGGGGTGCAGGGTGTTCCCCTGAGCTACAGAGTGTCACAGTGGGACATTCCCATGATGGGCTTTCCTTTGAATCCTATCAGGGATGGGGGAGGAGGAGGTCTATTTGCACATGATACAGAAGAAGCAGAGGATTCAGCTCTCATGTCTCACAGATTCCTGAGATACGCACAATTCTTGGGGATCTACCAGAAGCACAAAGATGTCTGCCAAGTGGCCTTGTTCCACTTTACTGGCAGGTCAAGCCAGCTCTGTAACTGAGATCTCAGAAGGTTTCTGTTGAAAGAGGGTATTGTTTTCAGCCATTTGTTCCTGGAATTATTTCATTCTCCTCTCTTATGGATCTTCTCAGCTCCTCGCTTTCCCCACAAGGGTTCAATTTTATGTGCGTGTACTCAGTCAATGTTTGCTGTTCTGATGCGAGTTTTGGAACTGGCACATATTTTTAAAACGATTACAGATTGTTCTGATAAGCAGTCAGCATCCTTCTCCCACTACCGAAACAGAGAGAATGCTTCATAGCAAATAATGTATTTGTAGTTGATTGTGTTCCATGGTTAGGAATAATAATAATAAACCTAGCTTTTATATAGTGTCATTCATCAGTAGAGCTGAAAGCGCTTTACTACTCACAAGAGCTTCAGCAGTGGAAAAGGTTGAATTCAGGACAGTTATAGGTCTGCAGTTAGGTGTGTAGGGAAGCTTATGAATCACTTTGCTTACTTTTATCATCTGCATATTCTCACCTGCTTGCTTTCATGATCAACAAAGGGCCAGATACTGAGATAATTTCCTCCCCTCCCGCCACACGCACGCTATTGTGCAGCATTGATGTGCAAAGTCAAACAGTTATTTTGTAGCATCCAAAAGTGGTGGCATTCCCACTGCTGGGTGATAAAGTTCCTATTTATTAATCAAATATGATTTTGCAACATTAAAATGACAAATTTAATGCATAAGTGACAAGAAATTGAAAGATCACAATTCTCATGGCAACAATAAATCACCAACATTGCACACATATAATATTTTGATTACTAGTTAGACTGTTAAATGTACTGTAAACCTACCTTTATTTATATAATAAATATTGTTATTGCACATGTCGCCAGGTGGCACTGTTACACATAGTCTTCAAAGTTTGTTTTCTTCATGTGCAAGCAAGTTCTCAAATCTTGGAAGAAATGCGGGTGGCTGTGTTAGTTTGGGAGTATACAAGATTCTGGGCAGAATTTGCTAAGTGAGTGGCAAGAAAGTAATTGCTTTCTGCTTGGGTCTCTGATTAGAGCCAAGTCTTGAGGCAAAGTTGCTCCCTGAGAGATGGTCAGTGGTGTAAAAAAAAAAAGGATTGCCAGTATCTCTGTTCCAGGATTAGTGCATATAGTGTAAATAAAGCTAATTACACTTGAACTATACCCAAATTTTATGTCATTGATTTCTCCTGCACTGAGAAGTCAACCTGCAAGACCCTTGACATCTGCTACTGCTTGGCAGAGGGGCAATATTGTTGTCAGAATGAGACAAGTGGTTGGAAGAAGAGGCAATAATATACAGGGTATATGCAAAGTCATTGAGTTGTGGGAGCATATATAACAGGGGATACAGGGAATGGTATTCTCTCTATTGTGGTTGAACAAGCAGGCAGGATATTTTGGGAAGGGATGGTATGTTGGAATCAGAAGGTTCAGTGGCTGGTGGGAATGACCCTTGAAAGCCTCTCTAAAGAAAAGGCTAGGATGTTGACATCTTTGAATGGTCTCTGCCTGTTAGACATCACATCTGGGGGCTCCTTTGAGAGGAGACTGGATGGAATGTTGGAGGCAGAAGGTTCTTTGACCATTGGAAATGACAGCTGGAGAACCTTTAATAGTAGAAGGAATGCAGTATGGGAAAGGGGGAAAGCTCAATAGCAATAGGTCCTGTAACTGGAGATGGGATGGAATGTTTGAAGCTGTAGGTTCGATGGCGGTTGAGAAGTCAGTTGGAGTTCCCAATAACAGGAGAAGGGATGGAATTCCCACTTCTCCACTCCTTTCTTCACTTTCATTCTTATCTCCTTCCACCTTAATTGAATTGACTCGTTAGCACTGACTCCCTACTTGATAAGGCAACTCCCATCTTTTCATATGCTGTGTATTTATATCTCCCTACTGTATGTTCCACTTCATGCATCTGATGAAGTGGGTTTTAGCCCACGAAAGCGTATGCCCAAATAAATTTATTAGTCTCTAAGGTGCCACAAGGACTCCTCATTGTTTTTGCTTATATAGACTAACACGGCTACCACTCTGATTCTTATCTCCATGCATTCATCTCTGCTGCCCCTCTACACCTAGAGTTTATTTCCTATCCCACTGTGCCAGGCATCCACCCTCTTTTTTGAAATCCAAAGTGAAAACTCATGTCTTCTATGAAGACCACAAACACTAATCCAGATCAGTAAAATGCTGCCACCTACCCATATATAAATTAATGTAAAATCCCTACTTTTAGCTAGAACCTTCCTGATCTCACCCAGGGTGTGGCTGAATTGTCTTGTCTGACGATACAAACTGCAAGCATCTCAGAGCTTGTGTATAATACTGAGCACATTTTTGAGTATTGGCAAATAATAATTAATAGTAATGGTCACCATTTTGTGGAGTGATAGGGAATATAGGGGACAGGCTGAAAGATGAGTGAAATGTGCACAGTAAAGGATGGAACTGGGAGCCAGTAAGCCAGCTGGAAGACATGCAAAGAGAAATAGAGATGGAGACTCTGCCAGCAGTGAGGACAAGACTTGCCTAAGGTCACAAGAAGCTGTGTAAAACACTAGCTCATTGCTGTCCCTCGCAGCCGCTCAACATATTGTTGAGCACATGCAAGAGAATGAAATGGGCCATGATGCAGAAAAGCTGAGTACCATTATGGTAGGGGAGAAGAAGAAAGCCTCACTGGAGCCTGCCTACTCTCACCTCACGTAAACTTAGTTATAGTCCTGCTGTTCCCCAATACCGCTGTTCATAATAGGTAAGGAGGATTTTCCAGGGAAGACAAGCAGAGGTACTGTCACAGGAGATCTGCTGGAAGAGGTTACCTTGGAAGGTGTATTGATTCACAGCCTCTCCTGGGTTCCTGGATCCTGTTTCCCTGGGCAGCCCTGCTTTAACTGTATTGAGTGGAGCTGTGGCCAGTCTGGGTTACTGCAGCCACACTGCAGATGGATTTTCTGCTACTAGACCAGGGGTGGGCAAACTACTGCCCGGGGGCTGCATCCGGCCCTCCAAACGTTTTAATCCGGCCCGTGAGTCCCTGCCAGGGAGTGGGATCAGGGGCTTGCCCCACTCCGCACAGCTCCCAGAAGCAGCGGCATGTCCTACGCATAGGGGCAGCCAAGGGGCTCTGTATGCTTCCCCCGCAGCTCCCATTGGCCGGGAACCGTGGCCCATGGGGGCAGCAAGGATGGCGCCTGCAGACAGGGCAGCGCGCAGAGCCGCCTGGCTGCGCCTCCTCATAGAAGCCAGAGGGGGGAAATGTCGCTGCTTCTGGGAACTGCTTGAGGTAAGCGCTGCCTGGAGCCTGCACCCCAACCCCTTCCTGCCCCAGCCCTGATCCCCCTCCCTCCCTCCCTCCAAACCCCTCAGTCCCAGCCCGGAGCACCTTCCTGCACCCCCAGCCCTCACCCCCCCCATCCCTACCCCCAATTTTGTGAGCATTCATGGCCCACCATACAATTTCCATACCCAGATGTGGCCCTCGGGCCAAAAAGTTTGCCCACCCCTGTACTAGACAGACAGGCAGTGAAACTGCTCCCTACTCTTTAGTGGATATTTGCTCACCACACTGTTTCCCATGATTGGGACTTTCTGCTCTAGGGTTGGAAGAGGGCTGGAACAGCAAGGGGTGTCGCATGACAGTATTAAGATGCCTTAGCAGAGCAGGGATGGGAACTCTTGCCTGCACTGAATCTGGCTCTAGCCCATCCACCAAAAGTCACACAATTTAAAACTAAAAAAAAGCTATAGAGAGATTTATTTGTACATGATGATGAAAGCCAAAGAAATTCTTCTGACCCACAAAATCTATTTGTTCTCTGGCTCTAAATGGTCAACAGCTTAAGAACATAAGAATGGGCATACTGGGTCAGACCAATGATCCATCTATCTCAGTATCCTGTCTTCTGACAGTGGCCAATGCCAGTTGCTTCAGAGGAAATGAACAGGATATGGCAGTTATCGAGTGATCCGTCCTCTTGTTGTCTAGTCCCAGATTCTGGCAATAATAGGTTTAAAGAAACCCAGAGCATGCGATCGCATCCCTGACCCTCTTGGCTAATTGCCATTGATGGACCTATCTTCCATGAACATATCTAATTCTTTTTTTGAAACCAGTTATATTTTCAGACTTCACAACATCCCCTGGCAATGAGTTTCACAGGTTGACTTTGCATTGTGTGAAGTACTTATGTTTGTTTTAAACCTGCTGCCTATTAATTTCACTTGATGAACCCTCATTCTTGTGTTTTGTGAAGGGGTAAATAACTTTCTTATGCACTTTCTCCACACCATTCATGATTTTATAGACCTCTGTCATATCCCCCTTTAGTAGTCTCTTCCAAACTGAACACTCCCAATCTTTTTAATCACTCCTCATATGAAAACTGTTGCATAACCCTAATAATTTTTGTTGCCCTTCTTTCTACTTTTTCCCATTCTAATAGGGTTTTCTTGAAATGTGGTTACCAGAATTGCACACAGTATTCAAGGTGTGGGCATACCATGGATTTATATAATGGTATTATGATATTTAATGTCTTATTTTCTATCCTTTTCTTAATGGTTCCTAATATTCTGCTAACTTTTTTAACAGCCACTGCACATTGAGCAGATGTTTTCAGAGAATTATCCATGATGACTCCAAAATCTCTTTCTTGAGTGGTAACAGCTAACTCAGACCCCATCATATTGTATACATAGTTGGGATTATGTTTTCAAATGTGCATTACTTTGCCTTTCATCAACACTGAAATTCAAGTGCCAGTTTGTTGCCCAGTCACCAACTTTTGTGAAATCCTGTTGTAACTCTTCACAGTCAGAGTTGGACTTAACTGTCTTTAGTAATTTAGTATCATCTGCAAACCTTGATACCTTACTGTCTATCCCTTTTTCTAGATAATTTATGACTATGTTGAACTGGTCCCAGTACAGATCCTTGGTGGATCCCCCTCTCTCCACTGTGAAAACTGACCATGTATTTCTACCCTTTCTTTTAACCAGTTACTGATCCATGACAAGACCTTGCCTCTTATCCCATGACTGCTTACTTTGCTTAAGAACTTTTGGTGAGGGACCTTAAGCAATAATATTTTCCCTTGAACAGGTAATTTGCTATATATGTTATGATCCACCCTTTACCTTGGTTTGCAGCTTTAAGAGCTGTGTGTGGCTGAAATTTCTCATGCATGTAAAAGTGTTTTCTGGCTTATGCATTACTTTATTTTGGGACAAACTAAATATATTTTGTTTAAAACAAGTTTTCTACACTTGAAGGGAAAGTATCAGGCTATAAAACAATTCTAAATATAAATTTCCTTATCTATTTTGCCTAATAAGATGATTGATTGCTAAAACATAAAGACTTTTAGAACTCTCATTTACTTTTCACCATTCTTACCATTTGTTGAACATAGGAATTGCCAGACTGGATCAGACCAGTAGCCAATCTAGTCAAGTATCTTCTCACCAACATGGCTGCTTCAGAGGAAAATGCAGAAAATCCTGTATGATACAGTTATGAAATAACCTACTCACAGGAAAAGTTTCCTCCTTATGCCATTACTAGCGATTGCCATATATCCTGAAATAAAGAATTTGGGTTTTTTTTTTATCCTTGCTATGATAACTCTGGTTATAATCTATATAACCTTCCCATGATCCTTTCTTGAATCCTGCTAAGCTCTTGGCCTCAATGACAGGGCCGGCTCTAACTTTTTTGCTGCCCCAAGCAGCAAAAAAAAGCGCCGCCCCGCCGAGCCCCCCACCCCCGCCGAGCGCCGCTGGAACCCCCCCGGAGCGCCCCCCCCACCGCCCTCCCGCTGAGCACTGCGCCGCCGGAACCCCCCCCGAGCGCCGCGCCCCGTGCCCCGTGCCGCCCCCCTCTGCTGAGCGCCGCGCCACCGGAGTGCCCCCCCGCGGAATGCCGCGCCGCACTGCCCCCCGCCACCTCAAGATTGGCCGCCCCTTATCAGGTGCTGCCCCAAGCATGTGCTTGGTTGCCTGGTGCCTGGAGCCGGCCCTGCTCAATGACTTCTAGTGGCAATGAGTTCCAAGGTCTCTTCCAGTTCTAGGAGATGGGATATCTCCATTAATAATAAATAAATAAATAAATAAATCCATAGGCTAAATGTCCCGTGGACAGAATATTCCTTACCAGTTTTAAATATGCTGCCTTTCAATATAAGTGTCTAGTCCCTTTGACTTTGAGTGCTTCACTCAACTTGCTGGAAGAAAACAGGCAAGTCGGTTTCACTTTTGTTTCTAGTCCAGTCAGAGAGCTTGCTTGTGAGTTTCCTGTATTCAGTACTGCAAGGAGAACACTGCTGAAGTCCAAGCCCAAGTCTGGTTTTACTCACATTTTGTTGGAAAAAAAAAAAAGAACGTGAAAAGATTTCTATACCGATTGTTACAAACATGGGGAGAAAGGGGAAGAGGGCTCTGTTCTAAGTGGCTCTTTAGCCACTACAGCTGGAACAACTGCCTTGCCCACTCACTTTCTCCTTGGGGACTCCTTGCTCCAGCCCACTGAGCTAACAACGCCCCGCAGTAGTTCGCAAGGGCAGCCAGCCCGGGACGATGAAGACCAGTGACTTTTCCAGGCGTCCCCGCCTTGATCCCCCAGAGCCCGGCCTCTCTGCCGTAGGGGACCATGTGCAGCAGGGGGTGATGATGGCTCTTGGCTCGCTCGTGCCAGCCAGGTCACAATAGATCTCATGCCGCTGGCTCCGGGCGGAGGGAGAGTCCCGGGCGGGCGGCTGTGGAATGAAGCGAGGCAGCCGCAGTTGTCAGTCCCGTCACTGCTGCTGGAAGAACAACGGGGGGCTCCAGTTTCTGCCGCGGCGGGCGGCGTTAACCTTTGCGGCGCGCAGCCTGCCAGCGACGGGGGCTTTTGCCCACCAGCAGCGGGCGATGAGCGGCGCAGCCGGGCTGAACCGCGGCCGCGCAGGGCAGGTCTAAGGGGCAGAGAGCGGCGCTCGGCCGGGGACCGCTGAGCTGGGCCATTGTCTCCGACCATGCGAAGCGCCCTGTGAGCCGAGCTGCTGCGGCCGCTGCTGGGATGAGCGCCTCGGCTGCCACCGGGGTCTTCGTCCTGTCCCTCACCGCCATCCCCGTCACTTACCTCTTCAACTTCTTAGCCGCCAGCAGCAGGTGAGCCGCGGGGGGTGGGGGGGGCCCGTGCGCCCGGGCTGGGCTGGGAGTGGGGAGCCGAGCGCCCGGGGGGGGCAGTCAGGGCGCGCGCCCAGGCTGCTCATTGCGCAGCGTATTTTTAGAAGCTGGGCATGGAAAGGACAAACGTGGACCCGAGCGAGGTACAACAATAACCGGCGCCAAGGGAGTGGGCGGGCGAGGCCGCCCGGGCTGGGAGCTGAGGCCCCGGCGGGAGCTGAGTCCAGGAGGGTTGGAGGCTGAGAGCTTGGGGGTGGGAGGTGGGTTTAAGCTGGGACCAGGACAAGTGATTTGGGCGGAAATGGTGCAAAAAGCTGAGAGCTGGGATCTGGGTTTGGGCCTGGGGAGCTGACCACTGGTGGAGCAAGAAGTTGTCCTTTGTTGGGGCAAAATATCTCAGGTAAAGCAAAAACAATGAGGAGTCCTTGTGGCACCGTAGAGACTAACACATGTATTTGGGCATAAGCTTTCGTGGGCTAGAACCTACTACTTCATCCGATGCATGGAGTGGAAAATATATGAAAGGATGAGAGTTGCCTTACCAAGGGTGAGGTCAGTCTAGCCAGAAAAATCATTTAATAGCAAGACATCAAGGGAGGAAAAATAACTTTTGAAGTGGTAATGAGAGTGGCCCATTTCAGACAGTTGACAAGAAGGTGTGAGTAACAGTAGGGGGAAATTAGTATTAGGGATATTAGGTTTAGGTTTTGTAATGACCCAACAACTCCCAGTCTTTATTCAGGCCTAATCTGATGGTGTCCAGTTTGCAGATTAATTCCAGTTCTGCAGTTTCATTTTGGAGTCTGTTTTTGAAGTTTTTTTGTTGAAACTGCAGAACTGAAATTAATTTGCAAACCGGACACCATCAGATTAGGAGTGATTGGGTCATTACAAAACCTAAACCTAATTTCCCCAGTACTAATTTCCCCCTACTGTTACTCACACCTTCTTCAGAGGGATAACCATGTTAGTCTGGATCCGCATGTGTCTGATGAAGTGGGTATTCATCCACGAAAGTTTATGCTCCAATACATCTGTTAGTCTTAAAGGTGCCACAGGACTCTCTGTTGCTTTTCACACCTTCTTGTCAACTGTCTGAAATGGGCCACTCTCATTACCACTTCAAAAGTTAGTTTTCCTCCCTTGATATCCTGCTATTACATGAATTGTCGTTAGACTGATCTCACACTTGATAAGGCAACTCCCATCCTTTCATGTATTTATACCTGCTCCTGTATTTTCCACTTCATGCATCCGATGAAGTGGGTTCTAGCTCATGAAAGCTTATGCCCAAATACATTTGTTAGTCTCTAAGGCACCACAAGGACTCCTCGTTGTTTTTGCTGATACAGACTAACATGGCTACCACTCTGAAACCTGTCATCAGGTAAAGCAGTGAGATTAAACAAGAGGCATGGGATGACATAGAAATCCTATATCAAGTTCTCAGGTATCAGCACTGTGGCTGTGGGAAGGGGTGGAGGCGAGATCTTGGGTGGAATTCTCTTTGGAAACTGCAGATCCATAGACTCATAGACTTTAAGGTCA
This sequence comes from Chrysemys picta bellii, assembly GCF_011386835.1. Taxonomy (NCBI): domain Eukaryota; kingdom Metazoa; phylum Chordata; order Testudines; family Emydidae; genus Chrysemys; species Chrysemys picta. The sequence goes on along the minus strand of NC_088800.1, from coordinate 18,303,027 downwards.
GAAGGGACCATTATGATCATCTGGTCTGACCCCCTGCATGCTGCAGGCCACAAAACCCTTCCCTGGACTCTGCCGTTGAAGTCCCCAATCCTGTGTTTCAGTGACTTCAATCGGCAGAGACCCTCCTGCTAGTGATCCCTGCCCCATGCTGCGGAGGAAGGCGAAAAACCTCCAGAGGCTCAGCCAATCTACCCTGGAGGAAAATTCCTTCCCGACCCCAAATATGGCGATCAGTAAGACCCCGAGCATGTAGGCAAGAGTCTCTAGCCTGACCCCTGTTGGCCATTATACTATTTACGTACCATTGCTTGGTTTTCCTTGGCTACTATGTTTTACCATTAAACCATTCCCTCCATAAATTTATCTAACTTAATCTTAAAACCAGACAGGTCCGTCGCCCCCACCGTTTCCCTCGGAAGGCCGTTCCAATATTTCACCCCTCTGACGGTCAGAAACCTTCGTCTAATTTCAAGCCTGAACTTCCCCACGGCCAAAGCCAGCCTGGATAAGTTCTTAATGGGTTTTTGTGCCCAGCCACAAAAATCCTTCAGGGTTTTTCCCTTTCAAAACTGTGGAAGTCATCAACCATTCATAGTCAGTTCCAGAGCCATCAGAGCCTATGGTCACCATCATGCCCCCATAGAAGTCAGTTAAGGGTTTTGCTATTGACATCAGTGGGTGAAGAATCAGGTCCTAAGTCTTACTGCACTGGAGTAGTTTCAATTTTTCTGTATCTCATCATCCAAGGGAGAGTTTCCTCAACTGTGCCCAATAAGAGGTCCCTGAAGCCTTTCCAGTGTTCTACAAAGTTCTACAAAAACTTCAGATAAACTTTTGATTTAAAATGTAGAAAAGGATCTTAAGAGTCGCCTCTCTCCTAAGAAACTTCAGGACTAAAGGAGCGTAGGGATCCAGTTAGCATCAGACATGTCTGTATGCTCCACTGCCTAAAAGTTTTTCAAAAAGTCAGTGCACGTAATAGACTGTGTGGCTGGTTTGGGTTGGAAGGGTCCAGGTACTTCAGAGGTTTTTGTAATATTCAGTGAGCAGATTTCTAAAAAGTTAGTGCATGTTTGATTCATTGCCAGTATTTCTTTCTAGTAGGTACACACCATTGTGCAGAAAGTCTGCATTTTATACAACTGAAGTACTCAATCCTTCAATCTTTACTCAGTAAATAGATCTAATGCAAGATCCACTAAGGCTGAATAGCAGAATTAAGAGTGACGGATCAAATCTGAAATGTAAAACAATTTTTAATTTCTTGTCAGTTTTCATATTGTTTAAATATAACTATCTAATTTATTTTCTTGAGGAGAAAAATCAGACTTGTAATTAGTGTATCTTCTGAAACCATATTCTGATGTCTCCAATATTCAAAATACATTTTTTAAAAAACCTTATGGTCAGGCCGGCTCTAGCTTTTTTGCCGCCCCAAGAGGCGGGGAAAAAAAAAGAGAAAGAAGAAAAAACTGATTGAGATGCCGCCGAAGAGGAACAGAGGGACTGAAGGACCCGCCGCCGAATTGCCACCGCAGACCTGGACGTGCCGCCCCAATAACGGACGGGGTGCCGCCCCTTTCTATTGGCTGCCCCAGTCACCTGCTTCCTTCGCTGGTGCCTGGAGCCGGCCCTGCTTATGGTTTACCGAATTCTCCCCATATTATTTTGTATATAAGTGCAAAGGGGATGAATTGATCTCAAGAATCTGTCCTAAAGTGAATTTAGCACAATTTGCCAATCTAGAGCTATAAATAGATTTTAAAGGAATTCTATTGAAATTTTTTTTTTCTTGGGGAGGCTAACTCTTTTCTCTCTGGGCCTTGAGTATTTCCATCATTTTCCCACCAGCACTTTACACACCCTCTAATATGCATCCTCCAGGCCTTGTATTATGGCCCCCATCCTTATGGAAAAGGAGGTCCTCCCTGCAGAATCCATCAACTCTATTTGCAAAGCATTCACAATGAGTCACACATAGCACTTCTCTCCAGAGCCTGAACACTTCTATAGCATTTCCTGTCCCTGGCAATCTAGGGCCTGGGAGAGGGAGGCCAGAAATTGAACCCAGAACTATCATGGGGCACTGCACTATGCTACCCCTAGTTCCGGGCCAGCTGATCAATTTGTTTTTTTGTAATTTTACTTTGCAAACATGTCCTTTCACAGATAGGTACTTTTCTGTGGCATGTTCATAATGGTCCTTTCTGACCTAAAAATCTGTGCATATATGACTTTCACAGCCTATTTGTCTTAGTTTTTGCTAATGTCAGCATGGAAACTGAATTTAGTCTGACAAGCTAGCTTTCTGGACTAGTTGTTTATAAAGCTATTTTAGTATTTTCTTTTTATAGATGATCACGTAAGAAGAAGGCATGGAAGTGCTGAGAAACAGTAAAAATGTATAATATTGTAAACTCTGCCAGGATTTTAAAAAGCAAAATTTGTCATTAGTAATTGCATTTAATTTAAGATTAAGGGGTACACTTTTGCTTTTGAAAAGTGATCCTTTTGAGATTAGCTGATAAGAAAAACTGCAGAGTTGAAGGGGGCAAGTGGGCGCTTGTTTTTAATTCCCTATTTTTTAAAATAATTTCAGTTCCTGGGCAATTGTAGCAGTTGGATCCCTGATTCTGATTTTCGTTGCTCTAGTAGCCCGTACTCTGGTCAAAAGAAAACCTCCAAAAGACCCACTTTTTTATGGTATGTATTAGTATAATCAAAGCTAATTAAGCATTTATTCATTGGTTTGAAAGTTACATCTCACGTGGACATACTTTATGGCTGTTACTATTTGTGTCTATAGAAAGGTAACATGCCTTTAACCTGATAGAAACCTCTTAATGACTTTGGGCCCGATGATGTAGGGTGCTAAGTGGATTTCAACTTCCATTGGAAGTTGAATGAGCTCAGCAGGGGTTGAAATAGGGGATGAGGGGAAAGGTAGTGCTAATCTTCAGCCTCTGCCAACAAACCAACTCCACCACTTGAAAGCCAAAATGAAATACTCATAGTGGACTGTAGAAAGGTTAAAAATATGCTCTGCTGGGCCCATTCAGTTTTGTTCCCCCTTGGTGGAGCTCAGGCGACACAGTGGACCTTATTGAACATGTCAGGCCTGGCTCTTCCTCATTGGAACCCATTCTCCTACTCAGCTCAGTGGGCTTCTTTGGGGTTTGTGCCCCTGCAGGGGGTTTGGATTCCCCATTGGGCTCCATAGGGTTGGCTGCCTCTAGATAATACAGATTGTCATAATCTGATCATCTCCCTTCATTCTTACACAATAAATATTCCACTAATAATATCTAATAACCATCACTAGGCTTCAGCGTTAACACCAAAGTGTGATGAACGGGGTCGTTCTCACCGCTCAGTGCTATCATTTTAGGCTGTCCACAGACTCAGGCAAGCATCTTGGCATCAATACACTCTTTTCATATTTGAAGGTTATTGTCACAACCATAAGGCCGGGGAGATGTAATTGTTTTTTAAGTGAAATCTTATATTCTGGAGCACCATATGGCAACCTACAGGAAAAACTACTGGCTCATTTAGCTGCCTCAAGTTCCAGCCCTAGACCTCTCCACAACTTGCAGGCAGAGCCCATAGCCCATACCTACTGTGTATTTTTACCCTCTGCTACTCATCCCATACCCATACATTTTTATCCTCCAAGGTGCTGCATATGTTGCGTGGTGCTGACAACTCTTAAGTCATAAAAGGCACTCCCTATGGAGTCACTGAGCACCTTGCAGACTAGGTTTCCTACGTCGTCATGGCTCATGATGGCAAAGCAGGTTCACCTTGCTCCACCCCAGAAAGGGCAAGTCACATTTTCCTTCCTTTTTCTGCCAGCCCCTCCCCTTCTTTCTTCTGAGTATAACTGGAATGTTCAGTTTTCCTCAAGGAAGATCAGATGTTTGCAATTGAGGCTGTCTACATTATATGATAGTTTCTAAGGGCTGTCCAGTCCTCTTCATGTGATGCCGATCACCCACTGAGGTCAATAGGAGCTGTGCATGTGGATGTATGGAGTACATGTCATTAAGTACAGCTATCTTGAAGAGTACACTTCGTGGCAAAATATTGGTATCTTAAAATATTTAAACTAGGTATTGCTAAGTAACAAGTTATATTGTCCATTAGATATCTGTCTGGATGTTTTCCTCACAACAGATAAATCCCCCCAGTTAGATGTTAATCTCTTAACAGTTTAATATTTCAGACTATATATTGACAGTGTGATTTGCAAGCCTTTTTATATACAGTAATTTCTTCTCTTCGTATTACTACAGTTTATGCCGTATTCGCTTTTACCAGTGTAGTGAACCTTATAATAGGACTTGAACAGGATGGAATTATTGATGGATTCATGACTTACTACTTGAAAGAGGTAAACAATCATTTAACTTATGAATTTAAATCTTTACTATTGATGATTGAATAAAATCTTTATTATAAAAATGCCCCTGGCAGAAAAAAGCCATTAGAAAGTTAACAGGATATGAAGTTCAGTATTATAATTTATTTCATATGCCTTGGACATTGAAGAGGAAGATACTGTAATTTATTTGTTTTCATATAGGCTATGAAGTACCACTGCAATTTGGCTTTTCTCTTAATAATATAAATAAGAGTACTTAATGTGTCCAAAAGAATCTTCTTGGGTTTGATTTTACTCTCATTAAAGTCACTGATAGAGCTTTCATTGACTTCAAGCCCCAGTTTATTATTTCATTTAGTTGCAATAATACTGTTAGAGTGGACTTCTATGACATTAGTGTAGTTAATGCATACATTTCTACTGAACTACTTAATGCATGCATTTCTGCAGAAGTCAATACAAATTCAGCAGTCATTAATGGAGAGTTAAAGTGAAATATTACAAAACCTGTAAGCTTAGCCTAGAAGAAAAATAATGAATCTTGTGTTTTTGCTTAATCCTTTTAATAAAAGGAACCAAATAAAAGGAACTTCAAAATAGAGTGAAAAACCTGATAGTGCCAGATATCAAGTTAGCAGAATCTGTTCCCTGCTGAATCTGTGTCCATCAAAAATAGTACAATGAGGGCCTGATCCAACATTCACTAGTGTAATTGAAAAGACTCTATAGACTTCAGAGAAATTAGTTGGGCCCTGTGAGCTTAAATATCACCATCATTAATGTGCTCAACACTATTGTTGGATTTCTAGATTGTTAAATATATCTTTCTTAATTAAATCAAACAGTCTTTACATTTCATCACTGATATATATGTCATAACTTCAGATTTTTGAACATAATTTTTTTTTAGAAACAGGAATTTCCCATAATGTTGCAGAGCAATGATTGCTGTTTCAGTACTGTGTCCCCAAATACTGAAGAGCAAGGCATACCCTCCCCACCAGAATGCACCTAATTTTTCAATACTATAAAGCAGGGATCAGCACCCTATGGCATGCGGCCCATCAGGGAAATCCACTGGCGGGCCAGGACGGTTTCTTTACCTGCAGCATCCGCAGGTTCGGCCGATCGTGGCTCCCACTGGCCACGGTTCACTGTTCCAGGCCAATGGGAGCTGTGGCAAGTGGCGGCCAGCACATCCCTCGGCCCACGCCGCTTCGCACAGCCCCCATTAGCCTGGAACGGCAAACCGCGGACAGTGGGAACTGCGATTGTCCAAACCTGCGGACACTGCAGGTAAACAAACCGTCCTGGCCCGCCAGCGGATTTCCCTGACGGGCCGGGTACCAAAGGTTGCCGATCCCTGCTCTAAAGGGTGTGTCTATATGGAAGTTATTTCATCCTAACTCCAGATAATGATATGGATGCCTTGAAACATAGAATCGTAGAATATCAGGGTTGGAAGGGACCTCAGGAGGTCATCTAGTCCAACCGCTGCTCAAAGCAGGACCAAATCCCCAACTAAATCATCCCAGCCAGGGCTTTGTCAAGCCTGACCTTAAAAACCTCTAAGGAAGGAGATTCCACCACCTCCCTAGGTAACCCATTCTAGTGCTTCACCACCCTCCTAGTGAAAAAGTTTTTCCTAATATCCAACCTAAACCTCCCCCACTGCAACTTGAGACCATCGCTCCTTGTTCTGTCATCTGGCACCACTGAGAACAGTCTAGATCCATCCTCTTTGGAACCCCCTTTCAGGTAGTTGAAAGCAGCTATCAAATCCACCCTCATTCTTCTCTTCTGCAGACTAAATAATCCCAGTTCCCTCAGCTTGTCCTCATAAGTCATGTCTCCAGCCCCCTAATAATTTTTGTTGCCCTTTGCTGGACTCTTTCCAATTTTTCCACATCCTTCTTGTAGTGTGGGGCCCAAAACTGGACACAGTACTCCAGATGAGGCCTCACCAATGCCGAATAGAGGGGAATGATCATGTCCCTCGATCTGCTGGCAATGCTTCTACTTATACAGCCCAAAATGCTGTTAGCCTTCTTGGCAACAAGGGCACACTGTTGACTCATATCCAGCTTCTCGTCTACTGTAACCCCTAGGTCCTTTTCTGCAGAACTGCTGCCTAGCCGCTCGGTCCCTAGTCTTTGCAGTGCACTTGTCCTTGCTGAACCTCATCAGATTTCTTTTCGCCCAATCCTCTAATTTGTCTAAGTCCCTCTGTATCCTATCCCTACCCTCCAGCGTATCTACCACTCCTCCCAGTTTAGTGTCATCTGCAAACTTGCTGAGGGCGCAATCCACGCCATCCTCCAGATCAGGGGCGGGCAAACTTTTTGGTCTGAGGGCAGCATCTGGTTTCAGAAATTGTATGGAGGGCCAGTTAGGGGCAGGGGTCGTGGCCCGGCCCCCACCTGCTATCTGCCCCCCCCCCCCCCCAGGACTCCTGCCCCATCCAACCCCCCCTGTTCCCAGACGCCCCCCCCGGACTCCTGCCCCATCCACACACACCCACTCCCTGTCCCCTGAGCGCCCCCGGACTCCCGCCCCTGACTGCCTCCTGCCGCCCCATCCAACCCCTGGTCTCATTCCTGATGGCCCCCCGGGACCCCTACCCCATCCACCTGCCCCTGCTCCCTGTCCCCTGATTGCCCCAGGAACACCTGATCCTGACTGCCCCCCGCCACACCATCCAAACCCCCCTCCTTCCTGACTAGCCTCGGGGGACTCCTGCCCCCATTCAACCCCCTATTTCCCCCACCCCGACCCTATCCACACCCCCGCCCCCTGACCACCACCCCGAACTCCCCTGCCCTCTATCCAACCCCCCCCTGCTCCCTGCCCCCTTACCGCATTGCCTGGAGCACGAGTGGCTGGCAGTGCTACAGCCGCACCAGCCGCCTGGAGCTGGGCCATGCCACTGCCACCGCCCCCACAACCACCACCACGCAGCTCAGAGCACTGGGACAGGCCGGGCTCTGCAGCTGCGCTGCCCCAGGAGCTCACAGCCCCGCCGCCCAGAGCATTGCGCTGGCGGCGGAGCAAGTGAGCTGAGGCTGCGGGGGAGGGGGAACAGCAGGGGAGGGGCCGGGGGCTAGCCTCCGGGGTCAGGAGCTCAGGGACCAGGCAGGACGGTCCCGCAGGCTGGATGTGACCCACGGGCCATAGTTTTCCCATCTCTGCTCCAGATCATTAATGAAGATATTGAATAAAACCGGCCCCAGGACCGACCCTTGGGGCACTCCACTTGATACCGGCTGCCAACTAGACATGGAGCCATTGATCACTACCCGTTGAGCCTGATGATCTAGCCAGTTTTCTATCCACCTTATAGTCCATTCATCCAGCCCATACTTCTTTAACTTGCTGGCAAGAATACTGTGGGAGACATCATCAAAAGCTTTGCTAAAGTCAAGGAATAACACATCCACTGCTTTCCCCTCATCCACAGAGCCACTTATCTCATCATAGAAGGCAATTAAGTTAGTTAGGCATGACTTGCCCTTGGTGAATCCCTGCTGACTGTTCCTGATCACTTTCCTCTCCTCAAAGTGCTTCAGAATTGATTCCTTGAGGACCTGCTTCATGATTTTTCCAGGGACTGAGGTGAGGCTGACTGGCCTGTAGTTTCCCAGATCCTCCTTCTTCCCTTTTTTAAAGGCGTCCAGGAGAGCTGGCTGTATTTTAAAGAATCCTTATTGAGATTGCAGGAACAAATCATCCCAATGTGTAGAAAGAATAGTAAATATGGCAGGCAATCAGCCTGTCTTAACAGTGAAATCCTTGCTTATCTTAAACACAAAAAAGAAGCTTACAAGAAGTGGAAGATTGGACAAATGACCAGGGAGGGACAAATATTGCTCAGGCATGCAGGAGTGAAATCAGGAAGGCCAAATCACACTTGGAGTTGCAGCTAGCAAGGGATGTTAAGAGTAACAAGAAGGATTTCTACAGGTATGCTAGCAAGAAGAAGAAGGTCAGGGAAAGTGCGGGACCCTTACTGAATGGGGGAGGCAACCTAGTGACAGAGGATGTGGAAAAAGCTAAGGTACTTAATGCTTTTTTTCCTCTGTCTTCACGAACAAGGTCAGCTCCCAGACTACTGCACTGGGTGACCAGCCCTCTGTGGAAAAAGAAGTGGTTCAGGACTGTTTAGAAAAGCTGGACAAGCACAAGTCCATGGGGCCGGATGCACTGCATCCGAGGGTGCTAAAGGAGTTGGTGGATGTGATTGCAGAGCCATTGGCCATTATCTTTGAAAACTCATGGCGATCGGGCGAGGTCCCGGGTGACTGGAAAAAGGCTAACATGAGAGTTGACAGCCAGGAAAAAATGGATCCCTAGACTGAATGAACACCAGTCACTTTACTCCAGCCTGTTTACCTGCTATTCTTAATACACTTCTAAGGTTTATTGAATCTCCTTTGCCATTGCACTGTTTTAAAATCCATTTTCTTTAGGGCGAACCTCATCTGAACACTGCTTATGGCCATGTGATCTGCTATTGGGATGGCTCTGTGCATTATCTGATGTATCTCTTAATGGTGGCAGCTATTTCCTGGGAGTAAGTCAGTCTGATGTTTGTGTACCATTTGTTTAGCTTTCCACACCCCTGTATAAGCCACAAAGGAAATTCATTTCCTGTGGTTTTGCAATGTTTAGATGTTTGAGTTTTTTAAATAGTATTTTGTGCTGTGTAAATTCCTTGGGCCAAATTAAGCCCTACTGAAATTCCATTACTCTCTGCAGAGTTAGATCACAACTGGATTTGGCCTCTTGTTTCAGATGCACAAGGGGGAGCCAATAAAGAACCTGGGTTCTCTCGCCTTTGCACTATAATTCAAAATGAACACAGTTAATTAGTTTAATTAATGAGTGTTTTGTTGATGGTGTTGGTTTTATTAATTATTGCTGAACTTGATGTAGGCAGCAGAACAAAAATTTTACCATGACTTTTATCTGGAAGATTTACTGTACAGAGCAAAACACAGAGCATTTGTACAATTTATATTAGCTAACCAGAAAGTGGAAATCCTAAAGAGAATGCATGTTCAGACTCCATGGTATCATTATTTCAAGAGAGCAGAACAGTGTCTTGGTCAAGACTACATGGTCTTCTTTCTTTCATTTCTACCTGGAAGTACTGTGTAGATAAAGAGGTAGTAATAATTTCTGGAATATAGGAGTCTTATGTTGCTTACTCTTGTGGAAAGAGTTAAATAAAATAATTATTTAAATGCACATTGCAGGGGAAAATATTTCAAAATATACTGTTTTGAAACATCAACCTTCTGGTAACACAAGCATTAAAGCAAATTATTTTCAAAGCCTTGTGCAACAGGTGCCCACTCAGCCCTTCTATGAGTAACACCTCCCACAAAACAGGGAATTAAACATACAATCCCATATTGCTCATATAATTACCTTGTTTATACACAAAAATGCAGAGTTTCCCCCCATAGGTTTGTTTCTATCACTCCTCTGTGTCCACCATTCACCACCACATTAGGCCCAGATCTTCAAAGGGTGTTAGGCACCTAAATACCTTTGAGGATCTCAGCCTTCTCTCTTAAGATGCTACCAGCAGAAATCAGTATAATCTCTGAGGGCAGTTTTTGACAGTAGTGTTCTAGGGATAGTGCATTAAATCAATTATTTCTTTTTCAGAGAAAGTTACAGAACCATTGGCCTATACTGGTTAGGATCCATTGTCATGAGCATTATTGTCTTTATGCCTGGAACTATTGTGGGTAAGGAGATAATTCATATAACCAACTTTCCCATGTGAAGCATGAAAATTGTTTTGTTTTCTACTTCCTATACGGGGTTAATAAAAAAATAAGGCTACCTGGTCTCATAACCAAAATATAGTATATTGCTCCTTACTTTAATATAACTTTGGAGGGACTTCAGGAATATAAACAGATCAGTTAACTAGATACCAAGGATATTTTTACTTTGGGAAGTGTGTGGATTTACCATTCCATGCCGACAAGAAAAAGTTTATCATCTTATTTTGCTATCGGCAATAAGGCCCTGATCCAAAGCACACAAGTCAATAAAAGGTTCTCATTGACTTAATGTGGTTTATTTTGGGATATGAGAAAACAACTATATCTGTTTGTTATTAGTGTTTAAAAATTGTTCATTTACGGATTAGCATAAAGCGCACTTGTTGCTTTACAGTACAGATGTCAAGGGTCAGGCAAAAGGCATCCAAAGGCACTTTTGGACAAATGAATTTACAGCTGCTGGGGCTTGAGAAGTTGTTATTAAATCATGTTTATGTCATGCAATTGTTAACTTGAAGTGCTTTAAACTTTTCTTACATAAATAAATGATTTCCTTCTGGCAAAAAGCCTAACATTATGATTTTTCAAAGATGAAGGGGGGAGAGGGAGGTTAGACACACTACTGCCATAAATTAATGTTAACGTGTTTACAACCATTAGTTGGCTTTGAAAATCTCAGCCCAGGTATTTATAGCTAGGATGGAGCATTCATGGTTCAGCCTGATGAGTCCACACAGAAGCTCTTCACCTCTCTCCTATACAAGCTCAAGATCTCTGATTTTCAGGGAGTCCTCTCTGACACTGATTTTGACCAGATCCTCAGCTGATATAAAAAGCACAGTCTCCCCTGATTTATAGCAGTTGAGGATCTGGGCCAGAATTTTTTGGTTTTTTTTTTTCTGTGACCCTTTTCCCAAGCATTGTCACTGCCCTGCATTAGAAACCAAGATTTAGTAAGCAGAGCATAATATCAGACTTAAAAGTGTCAGTTTTTCTTTTGTGGAAGATGCCTTTATCTAGAGCAGGTTGTATTAACAGCGTTCGGAGCTCTTCCGTCCCTGTGGGTATGTAGAAAAGAGATCAGTGGCTGAGGCAGCTGGCTGTCACAAACAGAAAATCTCATCTTTGAAACAACACACCATACTGTATCTAGTTGTTACCTGCTTGTGTGTGGCTCTTCCATTTGTCAGCACAGGCTTTTCCACCAGATTTGTATGCTGGGTTGCAAGCATTTAAAAAGCTTTTTACATCCAGCATTATCGTAGCTGTTTGGTGTGGATGCTCCATCAGATATGCTGTAATTTTCTCCATATAGAGTTAGTATACTAATTCTTCACATGTTTTATGATTATTTCTTTTAATAGGTAAATATGGAGCAAGAATGTGTCCTGCTTCTTTCTTAAATGTACCATATATTTGTCTTCCTATATGGGCTGGGTTCAGAATCTATAATCATCCTTCAGTGACTTACAATACTCCCGTCAAGGTAATGTTACTGTATTAAATGTAAACTACTGTACTAATAGCATTAAAAAAACTTAAAATGTGCTCATTATTCCTGCAGAGTTTTAGTGGAGTGCACTGTAATGATTTATTATGTTTGTAATGGAGATTGATGGAGGATCATGCAGGCACGACAAAACCATCCCTGCTGCATTCTTCATATAAGATAATATTTTAGTTAGTTTAATTGTGGAGTGCAGAGGGAAGCAAGTTGATTAGGTGGTTAGAGTGAAGGACTAGGGGTGAGGATGTGTATATTCTTTTCCTACCATTTACTCAGGGCAGATCTATGCTTAAAAACGCAGCAGTGGTGCACGGTAGTGCTTCAGTGAAGGTGCTACTACGCTGACGGGAGAGCACGTCCTGTCAGTATAGTTAATCCACCTCTGCAAGAGACAGTAGCTATGTCAATAGGAGAAGCCCTCCTGCTGACATAGTGCTGTCCACACCAGGGTTTAGGTAGGTATAACTGTATCACTCAGGGGTATGGATTTTTTTTACATAGTTTTACTGACGTAAGTTTGTAACATTGACTTGGCCTCAATGTATGACCTTTGTAGTCCCAGTGCCTCAGTTTCCCCATCTATAAAACATGGATAGTGATACTTCCCCAGCTTTGTAAAGCTCCTTATGATACTAAGATAAAGGTGCTATATAACTACAGATATTATGTAGATATTGTGAGATTTCATATAATTGAACCCTGCTTGCTTTTTAAAATCTTTGCATTGCTTGCTATTGCGTTTTATAGCTGAGATATATTATCATGTTAGGTAGTAAGGAAGTGATTTTGTGTTACCCACCTTACACCTAGCCAAAGCTCATTTTTACAATCATCTTCATCTGCAGGAATGGTGTCTACTAACAAACTAGCTAGACCTTTTCCCTAGGACTCTGTAATTGGGCAACAATAGGATTAGTTGGGCAGCCACAATATGCAACATTTGTTTATGCACAATTTCATGCATTGAGAAAAAGGTTATCTGAAAAGTAGAGCAAAGAATGACATGATGTTTAGCTATTTGTGGCTAGAGGGAGCCAGGCTTACTGCCAGAGCACATTCCAAACCCATTCTGAGCGTCAACATATAATGTATTAATAGTATTTGTATTACAAAAGCATCCTGAGGCCTCAGACAGGTCCATTTTATGGTAGGCACCATATATATGGATAATAGGAGACAGGTCCTACCCCTGAACATTCAGAAATCTAACAGGCTCTCTGTGTACAGGTGATCTTGCAGGACACAATAGTTGAAGAAGATGCACTGGAAGATTTTCAAGAAGCTTGTGAAAGACACATCAGTAATGGTTCTATTGTAGTAAAGGATTTTGCGGGGCAGTGAGGCAGGTATGACTCCTAAATCTGAGTCCCAAGAGGCACTTCTGAATAGCTTTTGCCTTATAAAGTAGGATTCATTTCCATGGAAGCCAGATAGGGGAAAGCTCAGTGAATCTTCCAAACTGAAAGTGTAGAGAGGATTTGAGTAATATGTAAACAGAACCCTCAGAAATCTAATGAAAGGCATAAAAATGGGATAGTCAAAGCGCTGTTTGGTCATGTTGATGGTTGCTTCTTATGTAACAACATGTATTAGTGAGGTGAATATGGTGTTTGCGTAGAGATGGATAAAGGTTTCGATTTGCCCTCCTAGCCCCAAGAACTGTACAGAAATTGCTGCCTATAGCTAAAATATGGTAGCTCATTTGCAGAAGCGTGACCAAGCTTCTTATGTTTATGAGATTGGTAATCACTACTACTTTGTTAACCAGATTTAATGTGTCACATTAATGCATGTTTCAATCAAGCTTAACTTTTAAAAAATTTTGTTCAAAAAAGGCAAATGCATGGAAAGCAGGTGTTCTAAACACTTTTTTTAATTTCAGGTTTTACTGAACAGCTCTTTTGTATGTAAAAATTGAGCCTTTTAGTTTCTATTCTCTGAAGGTCATAGTAAGTCCTCAGTGTAATTCTAAATATAGAATCTTTTCATCCATGCTTTAGATTTTTTTCATGAAATTGCCTTTCCTGTGGGAAAATAGAACTACATCTTCATAGCTAATTTATGATCTGTAGAAGACAGGAATAGTTGAGAACCTAGCACACATACTTATGTTTAGTAACTGTGTACTTCAAAATTCTGTAAAAAATGAAATAAAACCAATTGTAATATTTTAGGCAATCCTAAATGCAATCTAGTTTTCAGAAAATAGTTGTGTGTTATTAATACTGATTTGTTTAATTAACAATTAACCATACTAAATCCTACAAGGATTTGGCCCCTTTTCAGCAGATCTTTTAAATATTTACAATCAGCTTGAAAATCCAGTTTTAATTTTTGAACTAGCATTATTCAGAGACAATAAGGGAGTTAGGAAACAAATGGCATGATAGTTCTTAAAAATGTACAAATATATACAAAGTACTTACATTAAAACATTACTGGAATCAATTTATATAGTGTCGCGTAAGCCATTCATTGTTATAGACTTACTACAAACCAGTTAAATACATACACTTGGATAACAGACAAGCTTCAGTTGTTTTCGAGGCATGGGGGCGTTATGCCACAGTTTAGAATCAAACTGAGCTGTAATACGGTATTTACAGGGCTTGGTGGATAGGTCTATAAATGTACTACTAGTAACTCAGGGAACAGTCTCAAGTAATTTAAGTTCAGGAAAAGTTAATGAGATGGAGGGCAAAGCATAAATTCAGCTTTGCACACGAATTCTGGTGGGACCGGTTTTGTTGCATTCAGCCTGTTGACACTAGTAGATTGTTCTGAGCTCTTAGAGCCTGAGTCTGGGAGGTACCCCAAACAAGGCACTCAGCATGGATTAGGGAATTGAGAGAAAATTCTAATTGCACCTGCAGACTTTCTTCTGACATACAAAACAGCAGCGCCAGCAAGACTTGTGAGGAGTTGGTTTGTTGTTTTCAGCAGAAGGGAAGCCAGCAGTGGATCAACTTTGACCTGACAGGAGCTGTTGTTGCATTTAATTCATGTCAGGGTACATTGGTATGACTTTGCTGTATTAAAAAGAGAGAGATGGGCACAATAACTCAGTAGACAAGGTATTTCAGTCCAGCACTAAGCCTTTACACAATGTGTTGGCCTATCTTTCTACTTTCTTTAGAGCTTTACATTTGCATTGCCTTTATGTAAATATATACATACTGTACAGAAAAGGCATGAGTTCTCGGTATCCCTATAGAAACTTAACAGACAAGTTCTATTGGGTAGGTTTGTCCTCATTGTCACCTTGGCTAATCATTCTAACTGATCTGTATATAACACAGGGCTGTGGTTTCGTGTCACTCATAAATATGTATGTCAGGTTACTGTCTCCTTTTAGAAAAAGGTGTAACATATACATTTAAAGTTCAGCCTTCACGCAGTAGTAAAATGGAAACAATCCACTGACTTTACAATTATTCTTTTATAGTTCCATCTTAAAAGTATTTGTAACATTACTCCCTTGTTTTTCCCATTAATACTATTGGGTTAAACACATTCTTTGCCTATGACGTTGTAAACACTCCTATAGTAGCAGGCTTTATATAATATATATATAAAATATATAATACCTTAAATATTATAGATCAGTGTTTCCCAAACTTGGAACACCGCTTGTGTAGGGAAAGCCCCTGGTGGGCCGGGCCGGTTTGTTTACCTGCCGCGTCTACAGGTCCAGCCGATCGCGGCTCCCACTGGCCGCGGTTCGCTGCTCCAGGCAAATGAGAGCTGCTGGACGCGGCGGCCAGTATGTCTCTCGGCCCGTGTCGCTTCCAGCAGCTCCCATTGGCCTGGAGCAGCGAACCGCGGCCAGTGGGAGCCGCAATCGGCCAGACCTGCGGACGCAGCAGGTAAACAAACCGGCCTGGCCCGCCAGGGGCTTTCCCTACACAAGCGGTGTCCCAGGTTTGGGAAACACTGTTATAGTGTAACACACGTCTAAATCATACTTGTCTTACTCACATGAGCCTACCTATCGATCTAACATGAGGAAGCAAGAAGAGGACACAGCAGAACTGCCTCAGAGATCTGTTTCTGAAAATTTACTCGTTTTAACCATTTTATGAAGTAAACAGCCCTACATATAGGAAGTGTTTTTAATTTTTGTTAAACTATGAGCCAAATTCTGTAGTCCTTGCTTAGGAGTTTTGCCTAGAAAATACTTTCTTCTGGTCTGTCATTTGAACATGAATATTTATAATTATGTCATTGTACAACATATTTTGAGACAGTAATGCAATAATATATAATAAGGAAATCCGTTTTGTAGGAGGTCTTTTTGTTGTGTGCCTATCAATGCATGGATTATCATTCAAAAGGGAAGTGGAAATGAGTGAGTCATATAAATGCAGTGCTTTTAAATGAAGAAGATGACTTGTTCGCTCAATTGCAAGGAGATTGCATCTGGTTTGTATGTTGGGCAAGAGTGCATAATGGTGAAAAAAAAAATGCATCCTGGAATGAAGGTTTGAGTGAAAACTCTGCAGTGAGTGAGCTCTCGCAATTGCCCCAAACCATTTTTTCCATTTACATCAGCATGCCTCATATATTTACCCCCACAACAGTCCTCTGAGGGAGGGATCATCTCAGTTTTACAGCAAGAGAACAGAGGCTTATGATAACGAAGCAACTTGCCCAGCATCTCATAGGAAGTCTGTGTCAGAATAGGGAAATGAAACTGGGTCTCCAGTGTCCTAGGCTACCACTTTAGCCACGGGGCCATCCTTCCTCTCTTGGTCAGCCACTTGACAAGTAAATATTGGATATGTATTTATGATTATATAATACATTTTCTTATGAGCCCATGTAAATGGGTATGCACTATGGTTTTTAGAAATAAAATGGGCATATGTAAAATACTCAGTGGTGCAACTAGTGTGGGTATGAGGAAGCCATTTTATTATTTTTGTGTAAATGACCGTGTAAAGTGTCACTGACTGATGAAACATAAGCCATTCAACATAAACATTGACACTGATCCTCACTCAGGTGGACCATTAGAGAATCTTCGTAAAGTGTGGGTTAGCTTTAACTTTGAATGGTAGGGGCCTGATTCTGCTTTCTGTTATATCATTGTAACATTGTTACATCATTATATACAGAAATGCTGCTGCTCCCGCTTATACACTCAAATCAATAGAGTGATTCTGCATTTACATTACAGTAGTTGAGAGCAGATGTTGTCCCATTGGCTCCTATCAGGGTGTTTCACCACCTTAACTTTCTTTAGGGACAGATTTGAAATTAAATACATTTAATGTAGAATTTATGATCTACTCTTAACCCTATATTGTATTGTAGGTGGTTCAGAAAGTCCAGAAGAAAGGACTCCTGAGAAGACCACTAGATCTAATGCTGGCTATATATCTCATCCTTGCAACTGGGTTTTGCATATTTAGGGGCATGGTAAGTGTAAGGGCAATAACAACCTGGGATCTCTGAGTTTTAGTCCCAAAGCTTTTACATCTGTTGCTTTTCAAAAGGAAGATTTTTTGTGTGTGAGAAAACATATATGCTATATGCAAACCAAGGGCCAAGTCAGCTCCCAAGTAAATGGAAAACTTCTCACTGGGAGCAGGACTGGGCCCTAAGAATATGAAGGAGAAATGAAGTGTCTGTGGCATTATTAGAGAGACAAGATGGATGAGGTAATACCTTTTATTGGACCAACTTCTGTTGGTGAAAGAGATAAGCTTTAGAGCTTACACAGAGCTCTTCTGTAAGCTCTTCTCTCTAACCAACAGAAATTGGTCCAATTAAAGATATTACCTCACCCACCTTATCTCTGTAATATCCTGGGGCCAACACAGCTACAGCACTGCATGTGGCATTATTGTAATTACTGTAGCTTTGCCTCTCCGTTTGCATGGTGTGAAATTGGTTTTCTGAAAGGGACTAGCTATATGACCCCCGAAGAGCAACACAGTAATGATAGCCCAAGTGTGGCTCACAGTGACCTAAAACGCATGTCATTCGTTGGTTTTTTGGTGGTCTATAGCATGGATGCACACAAGCTAAATTAAATCTACATTCATGTCTTTCTAAAACATAGACACGTAACTAAACTCACATAGAAAAACATGCAGCTTGCATTATGAGTGAGAGAGTAGAATCTTTTTATCTGAGAACTATGTTGGGTTTATCCCAAGTCTCCTGAAATTGAAAATGTCTCATTCTTGCCTATCAAGTATAGATTGTTTTAAATTAACTTTATCTATGGATTTATAGCACATTTGATAGCTTTGAAATTTCAGAGGAAATCACACAGAATTTAAAATACTTGCTTCTTGGAGCAGTGGTAAACCTACACCCAGTGTCAGCTTTGAAGTATTTGCTGCCCTAGGCAAAATGGAAATTGCACATCACTGAGTAAACAATCACTAAACATTTTGGTGCCCAAGACAACTGCCTGGTCTGCATATTTGGTAGAGCTGACCCTGTCTAGACCTTAATTCATATATCAGGTGATCAGAAGTAACTTTAGCAGCAATTTGTTCTACTTAGTGCATGCCACTCTTTTGTAGTTCTGCTGGCTTGTATTACTGCTTTATTTTTGCTCTCTAGTCATATTTCTGAGAAAATTTGCCTTCAGAAATCTTTTAATTTTTGTTTACTTCTGTCTTGTTACTGGCATCTTCATTTGTTGCAGCTCGGGGCACTCCCTAGTACTATTGGTGCTGGCTAACTGAATAAATCAAAGCAATGTGGAAAGAGATGACACATTTTTCATAGTGTAATCTCTTGCCCAAGCACGCAGCTACAGGCTGCAATGCCATTTCCTCATTTTTTCTGAGCTTCTTTTCCTACCCCATTTCACTACCCAGTTCCTCTCCCATTGTAGGAACTGTTTCAGTGACATCGTTTTCTCAACCATGGATGGAATGAACAGCTTTCTGTTAAGCTCCAGTAATTGTGGCAATATGTTATTGGCCAATAAACTGTGGTTCCTTAGTACAAACATACCCCTGTTTCTCAGATGTTTCTCCCTCTCCAACATGTGCCATTGGCATGTACAGTGGGAATCTTTGTATTCTTCCCTAACCCAGACTTACAAATGCCAGTGCGGTTGGGTGCTGCAATACACCCAGCTGGACCTTGTCAGTAATTTAGACACCAGCAATGCCTCGTGGGAAAGCTCTTATTAAGCTGCTGTTGAAACTGATGAATCATTTTAGAAAAGTATTGCGTACTTTGTAGTCATTGCTTGTTATCATGAATTCAGTTCCTTGATATAGTAGTTGGGTCACCATGGAGTTTATTGGCAGGTTTATTCTTTACAGGAGATAAACATCCAACAATCTCTTTTTTCCTCATTACATTTTTTTATAGTAGCTGGTTTTGGAGTTCGCATCATTCTCCACTATTACCTTATTGCAGCACAACTCTTGTTTAAATCCCTATATAAACTCTACAGTATATGCTTACCTGATTTTTCTACTATTGGGTGAATTTCCATTAGGCATTATGGATTGGGTCAAAGCCATTAGTTGTCAGCACAAATAAAAGAATGTTATACATTTATCACAGTGTGGACCACACATGCCTGGTATACTAGCTTAATTACTTTCCAGTGAAAAACTAAGACTGCTAATGTTGGCCTAGTAGCTAGAGCACTAAACTAGGACTCAGAAGACATACGTTCTATTCTAGCCTCAGTCATTGGTCTGCTGGGTGACCTTGGGTAAGTCATTACCCCTCTGTGTCCCAGTTTTCTCATCTGTATAATGGGGATAATGATGCTCACCTTCCTTTATAAAGTGCCTTTGAGATCTATTGATGAAAAATGGTATATAACAGTTAGATGATATAGTCTTGCTCTATGAACCGTTCAAGGGACCTGTGAGGCAGGCAAAGGGAAGACTACATTTCAGCAGTGATGTCAGCCCACTTCTATAGCGGTGACCAAGTGGATTTTTTTTTTTAATGGAGATATCCTATCTCCTAGAGCTGGAAGGGACCCTGAAAGGCCATTGAGTCCAGCCCTCTGCCTTCACTAGCAGGACCAAGTACTGATTTTGCCCCAGATCCCTAAGTGGCCCCCTCAAGCATTGAACTCCCAACCCTGGGTTTAGCAGGCCAATGCTCAAACCACTGAGCTATCCCTCCCCCTAGATCACCTTGGCAAAGGATCCAGTCCCTTCTGGCCTGTAAGCAAGCCACCTGTATGGCAACAGCGAGCACAGTTGTAGAGCCCACAATAGCAAGGGTCAGGTTAATTTGTTTTAGAGTGACTTCTTTCATCACATGCAATGTTTAACATCTCTGTAGATTGCTTTGGATTGCCCTGCTGAACTCTGCCGGTTATATATTCAACTTCACGAGCCCTATATCAAGGATCCTGCTGCTTATCCTAAACTTCAGGTAAAGAACTATTAAGTATGGGATGTTATAAAATGATGGGTGAACAGGCACAAATATGAAGCTATAGGTTTCACTGGGCCTACCAATGAGGATGCTAACTGTGTTGTGGCATCTGTCCACTGGGAGTGAGACTGAGACCATCATGCATTTCACATAGGCCTTTGAATAGGGTGACCAGATGTCCTAGTTTTTAAAGGGACAGTCCCATTTTTTGGGACTTTTTCTTATATAGGCACCTATTACCCCCCACCCTCTGTCCTGTTTTTTCACAGTTGCTATCTGGTCACCCTATCTCTGAACATTTGTTTATCATTGAGCTGGGTTGGATTCAGATTGGGGACCTAGCAGTGATGAGTTACATATTTTATCACTTGACCACCCAGCCTCCTTTTTATATATTCCCCAGGCCAGATCCTTAGCCCCTCTTTAGTCCCCTTTGTGCTGCTCTGGGTGTGCAAAGTGGACTTAAAGTTGCTTTTAAGGCACCAAATGAGGATTCCCCTAGTACAGGGGTGGCCAACCTGTGGCTCCAGAGCCACATGCAGCTCTTCAGAAGTTAATATGCAGCTCCTTGTATAGGCACCGACTCCGGGGCTGGAGCTACAGGCGCCAACTTTCCAATGTGCCGGGGGGTGCTCACTGCTTAACCCCTGGCTCTGCCACAGGCCCTGCCCCCACTCCACCCCTTCCCACTCCCTCCCCTGAGCCTGCCATGACCTTGCTCCTCCCCCCCAGAGCCTCCTGCACACCACGAAACAGCTGATTGGGAGGTGCGGGGAGCGAGAGGGAGGCGCTGATTGGCGGGGCTGCTGATGAGTGGGAGACACTGGGAGTGGGTGGCAGAAGCTGCTGGGGGGCTGCTGACGTATTACTGTGGCTCTTTGACAATGTACATTAGTAAATTCTGGCTCCTTCTCAGGCTCAGGTTGGCCACCCCGCCCTAGTGTAATAGCATCCTCAACAGGTCAAAGGGTGGGGTTGATAGGAAATCTAGCCCTATATTTACCATTTATCTTCTATATCACCACTGACACATTCCTCTTTCCTGTAAAACCACACAGCATCCTTTGCCAAGCCTG
Source organism: Chrysemys picta bellii (assembly GCF_011386835.1). Lineage (NCBI taxonomy): Eukaryota > Metazoa > Chordata > Testudines > Emydidae > Chrysemys > Chrysemys picta. The sequence goes on along the minus strand of NC_088800.1, from coordinate 18,281,883 downwards.
TTTACTTGAGCATTGCACGAGGGTTGACCTGAGGGTTCTTAATACCCACAATATTTCTTTTTTTTTTAAATGACAAACATTGAGATGCATAGTGTCATTTACAGGGAGGCAACCAAATAGTAAACCTCAAATGAAGACTTGACCTTTTCTGTGAGAAATACATTCTGGCAACAAGTTGAACGAAGAAACTTCACTCTGGAAAGTGGTGGGGTTCTGGAGTATTATGATTTCACTATTTGGAGAATCTATGTGGAGTATTCTGTTCATCTACAGGGATATCTTTCATCATCTGCAAACATCCCTGGAGAGCATAATCGTGGAATATTCCAATTTCTCAGTCAGCAATTGGCTGATTCCTAAATAGACCTCTCTCTGAAAACACAAAACAGCTAATGTTTTTGTTTAAAATGCAGATGCTGATATACATGTTCTACTCTGTGCCTTATTATACAATCGCACTGTATGGCCTATTGGTGCCTGGTTGTTCTTGGATGCCTGACTTAACCCTTATACATGCTGGAGGACTAGCCCAGGTATTATAGTTATTTCTTTGTAAAAATGTTCATTGGTGAATTTCTAGTTCATAATGCTGTAACTAGAGAAATATCATATAGGTAAGGAGCTCCAATTCACCCCCAATCCACAACCTTACGCTGGTTTTATGCCAAAGTAATTCAGTTGACTTCTACAATTACACAAGCATAAAACCACCATCAGGGAGTGGAGAATCAGGCTCAATACATGCGTCTCAGATGTTACATCATTGCCTTGGAAGACAGTTTTTTCTTTAGCTGCATATTTTTATCTGGCTTGTTTGTATTATTTACGCCTTATTAAATGCTGTGCATTTCCCCAAAGAAATCAAATATTTGGGGTAGCATGGGGTGGGGGTGTTAAGCCATAGCATCTACCCACTTTTTAAAAAGACAGTTAAATACTCTCATTGAGCCACTCAATGTTTTGGTCAAGTGGAGTCTCATTGGTAAGAATAGCTGTTAGTCGCACGGTGGACAATATCGGTTATTTTCTTAGCATTACAGCTACTTCTACAGCACAGGGGAGCTTCCAGTGTCATTTCTAACATATATTCACGTTCATCTCCAAAATTTCATGTTCTTCCCAAGGCCCCACACTTGCACAACTCATTCCATCCTGATTTTGTTAAATAAACAGTTATGATTAAATAATGACCTATATAATGATGTGCAATAATAATTCATGGACACTGGTGACACAAACTGTAAGATAAAATAATTTACCAAAAAACAAAAAATTCCACACAGGTAAATTGACCTGGCCTAGAGTGCACGTATGGAGCTATTTACCATTTGAGACAGGACATTTATAGAAAGTCTAATATGACACATCTAATTGATTTGCTCTATATGTGGCAAAATGAAGGACCCCTAAATATTTAGAGGAGGCAGAACATTTGGGTGTGAAGCTGTAACAACAACTCAAGGATAGTGTGAGATACAAAAGTATACAAATATAAATGTCATGCTGTTGGGCTAATTGAGATTCTTGAATGGCCTGGTGCATCTGGCAGATGAATATCTGTGATTACATGTTTAGATTATACATGCTTATATATTATTATATGTGCAGATTACAACACAATTTAACTACCTAATATGGTGATACGAATTGTCTTTAGCAACAGAGTAGTAAGACTTTGTTTCAACTACAAGCAGTTAGTATACAGTCCAAGATTACCTGCCTAGGCCCTGCTGCCGGAGCCCCTCTTAGCTCAGAGCCCTGGGCTGCAGCCCCTAAAGCCTCCGTGTTAATCCAGCCCTGCTCATTGGTCATGTTTTCTAGACTTTTAATCATTTTTGTTGCTCTTCTCTGGACTCTCTCCAATTTGTCCACATCCTTCCTGAAATGTGTTCTCTTTTTTTTGCAACAGCATTACACTGTTGACTCATATTTAGCTTGTGGTCCACTATGACCCCCCAGTACTCCTCCCTAGGCAGCCAACTGATTGTTCCTTCCTAAATGGAGTACTTTGCATTTGTCCTTATTGAATTTCATCCTATTTACTTCAGACCAGGGATCGGCAATGTTCGGCACGCGACTCGGCAGGGTAAGCACCCTGGCGGGTCGGGCCAGTTTTATTTACCTGCTGACGCAGCAGGTTCAGCCAATCGCAGCCCCCACTGGCTGCGGTTCGCTGTCCCGGGCCAATGGGGGCGGCGAGAAGCTGCGGCCAGCACATTGCTCGCCCGCGCCGCTTCTCGCCGCCCCCATTGGCCCGGGACGGTGAACCGCAGCCAGTGGGGGCCGCGATCGGCCGAACCTGCTGCGTCAGCAGGTAAATAAAACTGGCCTGGCCCACCAGGGTGCTTACCCTGCCGAGCCGCGTGCTGAACGTTGCCAACCCCTGCTTCAGACCATTTCTCCAGTTTGTCCAGATCATTTTGAATTTTAATCCTATCCTCCAAAGCACTTGCAACCCCTTCCATCTTGCTATCGTCTGCAAACTTTATAATTGTACTCTGTAAGCCATTATCTAAATCATTGATGAAGATATTGAACAGAACCAGACCCAGAACCGATCCCCGCAGGACCCCACTCGTATGTCCTTCCAGCATGATTGTGAACCACTGATGATTACTTTCTGGGAACGGTTTTCTAACCAGTTTTGCACCCACCTTCTAGTACCTCCATCTAGGTTGCATTTCCCTAGTTTGTTTATGAGAAGGTCATGCGAGACAGTATCAAAAGCTTTACTAAAGTCAAGATACACCACGTCTACCACTTCCCCCCATCCACAAAGCTTGTTACCATGTCAAAGAAAGCTATCAGATTAGTTTGACATGATTTGTTCTTGACAAATCCACGCTGACTGTTACTTATCACCTTATTATCATCTAGATGTTTGCAAATTGATTGCTTAATTATTTGCTCCATTATTTTTCCGGGTACAGAAGTTAAACTGACTGGTCTGTAATTCCCCGGGATGTCCTCATTTCCCTTTTTATAGATTGGCACTATATTTGCCCTTTTCTAGTATTCTGGAATCTCTACCGTCGGGGAGAGGGCTGGGGGGAGTTCTCCTCTCTGCCCCACCCCCCAGCCCTGGGGCAGCCTGCCTGCTGTACCCCAAACTCCTCATCCCCGGCCCAGTGCCATGCCACGCACTCCCTCCCACACTCCAGCCCTCTGTCCCAGCCCAGAACTCACACCCAGCACCCAAACCCCCTCCTGCACCCAGCATTCTAAACTCCCTCCCAGAGTCCGCACCCCTCCCACACCCAAACTCTCTCCCAGAGCCTGCACCCAAACTCCCTCCCAGATCCTGCACCCATCCCACACCCAAAGTCTCTCACAGAGCCTGCACCCCAAACCTGTCCTGCATCCAAACTCCCTCCCAGAGTCCACACCCTCTCCTACACCCCAACCCCCTGCCCCAACCCAGAGCCTGCACCTAGCACCCAAACTCTGTCACAGAGTCTGCACCCCAAGCCCCCTCCCACACCCAAACTCCCTCCCAGTGCCTTAGGCAAGAGGGCGGGACTTGGATCTGTTCTGGGCACCATCAAAAATTATACAAGCCTGCCGCCCCTGTCCTGGTTAGGTGGTCTGTAGTAGACCCCTACCATGACATCACCCTTGTTTTTTACCCCTTTTATCCTTACCCAGAGACTTTCAACAAGTCTGTCTCCTATTTCCATCTCAACCTCAGTCCAGGTGTATACATTTTTAATATATAAGGCAACACCTCCTCCCTTTTTCCCCTGCCTGTCCTTCCTGAGCAAGCTGTACCCTTCTATACCAATATTCCAGTCATTCATATTATCCCACCAGGTCTCTGTGATGCCAACTATGTCATAGTTGTGTTTATTTACTAGCATTTCGAGTTCTTCCTGCTTATTCCCAGAGATATACCAGAGATATATGACAGCCACGTATATCGTAACTCATATATCAGAGTGGAATTTAGCAAGATTTGTAAATGGAAAGAACCAGAGAATCAAAAGATATCAGAATTGATGTTATATGCTTGAACTGGCACAGTGACTGCATTAGGTAAAACATAACATCAAAAACCACAAGCAAGTTAATATAGGGAAGCCAGTGTCAACACATCTAGCAAAAGCGTATCAGTAACGTGGATGTGGATCTTTTAACAGATTACTCAGGTTCACCCATTCTTGGGGAAGAAACAACTTCTTCAAACCTTATTTACCATGAGGAAAATGAAATCAAAAGTCAAAACACATGTTGTATCTTACTATCATAGCTCCATAAACTTCGCCAACATGTGCAGACATCAGACTGAAAACTTTTCTCACCATATGTTTCTAACAGCAAATATAACTTCTGTATGTATCTGTGTTATTAAGTCATGTGCAACATTTTCAGCAACTTGCTGAAGTCCGAAAAACATTGTTTAATCTCACTTGTGGTCTGGCCAAAGGACACTGCTGATTTATAAATGGAGACAGAAGAGGGAAAGCCACTTGCAACCCAGAATTGAGACTTACAGATTTCCTTTTTAGTCTTTTAAACAAATCTGGGACCCGAGCAAAAATTCTGCTGATTGATAGCAGTAGCTTAAACCATTTGTCAAAAGTGATACACATTGTAGCATAGCTCCCAAACTCTTACTTTCCTTACCCAAGAACGAGAACACATGTACTAGCTTGCTCAGCATTTAAGCAGTAGTTTGCAGTTGCCAATACACAAAGGCATTTCCTCTAAATGGTTTAGTGCACTGCAGAGTGAACTCAAATCATTGTCCAACTAAAAGCAATTACTTTGATTTAGTCTAGTGCCCATACATGTTACTCAGGAAGAAAATGAGGGAGACAGGTTGTCTTTTAAAGGAAGTTAGGGGGAGGGGGCAGAAAGGGGTGTCATCTTCCATCTTTTTTGGTCTTTTTAATACAAGTGACTATTTCAAGAATTGTATTTGCTAAATTTAAAACACCTGTAATTATTAATTAAAACTTATGGTTTGTGTTCTGTTATGGACAAAGAGCCCCTCATCCCTCCCCCCCCCCCAAAGTAGAAAACTAAAGATTGCAAGCCAAAGCATTTTATCCCATGGGAATCTCCCTGGTGAGAGCTCACACACTGCTACTAAGTAGGAGACTTTTTTATTTCTGTCCTTTTGCAATGTATGTGTTTTTGCAAATGTAAATCTCAGAATAGTGTCTCCTGCATTTAAAAAAAAAGGGGGGGACTTCTGAAAGGGCCTAGCCATTAGCATGGGAGAGGAGACATCTTTCTCAGAACCCTGTCATTTTAAAAGTTATGTAATGGCCCTCAGACTCCAAATATGGGTTATGACCTTCTGGGGTCACTGATCCTGTGACGCTACTTAACATTCACAAGAGTAGCACTTTAGGAGCCTTGATTTTACAAACACTGTAGTTATCCTCTAAGACTTTACTAAAACAGTTATCTATATGAGAAACTGAAGACAGGACTTACATGTCAAGTGATGAAAGGTTCAACTTCTGTGCTGCAGCAAACCAGTTCCCCTCCCCACCCATACAGACATAGCCCAAGTAATTCTCCCTCCCCAGATCTGAGCTGCAGGAAGTTTCTCTACGGGTTGCTAACCAGGCCCAGCTGAGGAGTCTAGAGGCCAGGCCAGGCCAGGCCACATCCTCCTTCCTGCCTCAGCCTGTCTAGCTCACTGAGACATAGAAAAACTTGGCCCGCTCAACCCCCACTGCTTCAGGCTCTTACCTAAATGAGAACAAAGGGTGCTCAGAAGGGTTCACTTGGTTGCCACATATCTCCAGTCTTTCCCTGCTGACTTTCCTTGGCCTCACAGAGCTCAAAGAGCCTGATGCAACCCCTTTGGAAATCAGTGACAGTGTTTCACTTATTTTAGTTGGCTTTAGAGCAGGCCCAGGATGGTGGGAGACCTACCCCTTCCCCTTGTCCAGCCCAGCCCAGCCCAGCCCTCTTTTCCTGTCTCAGACTGCTTTGTTGGCTGCAGAACAATACAAACACCGAGACACCCTCCAAGCAGCATTCGTAATAGGTCTGCAGCCAAAATGTGGGTGAAAAGGTGAGACACTTTATTTGTGACTGACTCCTGCATCCCTGGCATTTAGCAGCTTAGAAGTTGCTGTGAGCGTCAGTGACCAGCAGATTAGTAAAGGCTGAGATATGGCCCTCTTGGTAATAGGGTGACCAGATGTCCCGATTTTATAAGGATAGTCCCGACATTTGTTGCTTTTTCTTATATAAGTGCCTATTACCCCCATCCCCGTCCCCTACATTCCTCATTCTAAAGGTTCAATATAAGAGGGTTCCTAGGAATGGCTTATTCCCTGATGGCATATGATTATAGAAATCCTACATAGCAAGGTAGATCTTGCTCTCAGTTATAGGAATGCCAGCCCATTTGCAAGACATGCACATCTGCTGGATGTCCCTGCTAATGCACTGTGTACAAGGGGAGAGCTAAATTTTCATCATCTCTATTGGAAATACATCCTACACACAAAAAGGACATGTTATTACCCTCTATGGGGACATTACATGTTCATGAGGGGAAATCCTTTGTGCGCATGAATGTATCCATAAAAAATGGGACATGGCACAATGGCACTCTTAAATTTACACAATCGCCCCTCCTCTCTGCTCCTTCTCACTTGTCCAAATCCCTTCCCCATCTAAAGGATTTTTCCCCATCCAGTCACTCACAATTCCTCTGTCCCCCCCGCAGAACCTTCACCTTCTGTGGCATAGATTTGCCAGCATTATTTGAACACCCTTAGCCACAAATGGAAATCTGGCCCAAGCAGCCCTAGATTTTCTTGCCAGCTTGGTGCTAATGCAGTTGTCAATGCAGTATTTAACGCCCCACCCCCAACCCCTGCCCCTGTTTCTAGTTAGAGAGCATGGGTGAACTCTGGACCCCAATGAAGTGAAATCTCCCTTCCTGCAAACTGGGCTTCTGCAAAACAGATACAGTAATCTGGATTGACACATTTCTTGCCATCTGAGCACTAATCTGGCTCCCAATTGAAATCAATGGGATTCTGCCCATTGCCTGTATTGACAGCTAGATCAGGCTCTTGGTGCCTGACAGGCAGATAGAGCGATGTGATTATTTTTTAAAGGAGAATTCTTCTATCTGAACTGATAGCAGAAATAGAAAAGGTCCAGAGCAGAGCAATGCAAATGATTAGAGGCATGAGACAGCTTCCAGACGAGGAGAACGTATAAAAGCTGGGAGGAAGATGAGTAAGTGACACAGTGGAGGCAGGTAGAGTAATAGGGAGAGCACAGCTGTCGGGTGCGCCCGTTGATCCTCTCTGCTAATACAAGAAACAGAGGAGCCACAATGAAATTGAAAGACCCCAAACCTAAGACTGATAGAAATAATTCATTTTACATGATGCATAATTAGTCAGTGAAACTCAGTCAGAGATAGAAATGAGGCCAAAGATAGGATCCAAATTCTATTTTTGCGAATAATAAAAATAGCCAGTTTCATTAAGCTCGGATAAAAATGTAGAAGGGTTATAAACCCTTATGTGCCAAGCACTCACTGCCTGAGATGAAGAGGAATATTCTCCCATAGACATGAGTTCATAGCTGTTCATTACAGAGACCATACACTGTGAAGCATTGGGTACTAGCACTGTCAGAGACAGGATATTGGATTAGTGGGCTCATTGGGCCAACCTAGCATGGCAATTTGTAGGATACCCTTTCCAGCTCCAATGTTCTTCTCTGGACCCCCAGATACTTCGGAGTGGCCATAAGTGCCTACACAGACAGGCTCACATTAGACAGCAGAGAGCCTTCTGCTCCTTACCTCTGCTGCTGGTGTTTTCAGCACCTTGCCCCTGGCCTTTGCTGGCTCTCTGAGCTGCCTGCCGCAGTGCAGTTCCCAGTGTGAAGTAGGGAGTGGGGGTCGTGTTCCCAGGGACAATGGGAGGTTGAGCCATGTTCCCAGCAGTGGTGAGCTGCCACCGGTGGGAGCTAGGAGTGTGGAGAATGAGTTGCTAGGCTATTAAAAAAATGCAATATATGGAATGCCCCTGAGCGTTGCTTGCTGGGTAACAAATACTTAGGGAAATACCAAGAGCCACTCTGCTAACCTGGGTTTGCATTTAATTTCTTTGATTACTCTGCTTCCTGACTAGGGCTTTCTAGAGCAGCTCTCCTGTCAGCTGGGGTGGTTAAACCTCCTGAAACCACTAGTTCCTTTTCTGTTTTAATGCACATTCTCTAGGTAACCTCCTTGCAGAAGATGGTGTATTAGAACAAGCACACAGACTGTATGCGTCTTGTGCCCGTCTGCTTTGGTAGCCAAAGGCAAAATTCTCTGCTTTGGAACTCCTGGATAACTCCTACTGACACCAGCAGAGAGCAGGGTTTGGCCCATAGTCTACTACTACATTAAGTTCTGTTGTGCCTTTCCCCCACTGTCCCCTCAAAATCAAGCTGATGTTTATCTTCCCCAGTTCCTCCTGCTGCCAAACCATCAATTTGGGCAGACGATAGTTAATTTAAATGAGACGTTGCTTGATATAGCAGATAACAGATGGAGACAAAAGACAGCAACTATCCGGAGTGCTTCTCTATTGCTTCTATCTATAAATGTTTATGTGAAAAATATGTTTCAGTGCAGTGAGCTCTCCCCTGGATATAACCGTAGCTGTACATTTAAGATCTACTCCAACAACTCCCAGCTCAGTAGCCCTTTCGGGCCCAATTTTGCAGAACTACAGAAATCAACAGGAGTTTTATCAAAGTCAGGTGTGCAGGCCTGGGCCAAAACATATTTTAGTGAGACTTACTTAGCTCCTTAGTTTTCTTATTTTCTAACATTTTTATACAAACTAAGGGTCAGATCCCGCACACATTGGTGTCAACAGCAATATTCCCATTGATTCCTATGGGTGTGAGGCAAAATCTATAGGCTTGATACTGCATTGGGATCTATTAGCACAGACTTCTGTGTCCATGAGGACTTCACTGGCACTTTGCGTAGGTCCACGTCAGCGGCCCCTGCTGAATGAATAGGGCCTAAGACATATGGGAGACTGGCAGAGAATACTGAATGTCCACAAAATACAGCTGCTACTATCACATGGGAGGTACCATTTATTTGTATTATATCAAAGCAAGAATGACATCAGATCAGAGAGTATTTTTATACCGCAGTCCTAAAGAATGATGGAGAATTGGGATTCAGGCATAAAGTGGGTTGCTCAAAAAATGTTATTGGCAATGTGTGCATGTGAATATAGTAATGCAGATTATGCTGCCATTCCAAAATGTACATCATGCTTACCCATTCTTTTATATATATTTATCTGCCACAGGCTCAGTTTTCCCATATTGGTGCTTCTCTTCATGCTCGAACGCCTTACATCTACAGAGTCCCCGAAGAGGCAAAATTCTATTTTCTAGTACTGAACATAGTGTATGGAATCCTTCCCCAACTGCTGGCTTATAGGTGTGTCAACAAACCAGAGTTTTTTATGAAAGCAAAAGAAGAAGAAAAAGCTCAATAGAAAGATTGCCTCCACCTCTTCTTTTTTGCTATGTATATACTTGGTTTTTGAGGTAACTGGGCTCTCTTATAGACTCCAAATGACATGTGGTTTATCAAAAATGTGTAAGATTGCCCAGTCCGCTTTGTGTATCATTACTGTAAAGAGAGAAAATAAAGGCAACTTCAGTTAACACTTCTCAACATTTTGCTTTTACTCTGTTGTGGAGATAATTTCTAAAGCTATTCTTGAGTAAGTAAGCAGTTTGAGTTTTTTTATTAATACCACATGGAGTTAAGTAATAATTATTTCAATGTTCTGCCTGCACAGACTACTCCTGGGGGAATTCTGCACAATGCAGAATTTTGCAGAAATTAATGTTGTGCGTGCAGAATTTCCTTTCTTCCCCACAGAAATGGGCTGCAGAGCTGTTGGCCATCACTAGGGTTCGTTGGACCCGGCAGAGCCCAGCTCACAAACAGAAGACAAGGCTGGGGGAGAGGGAGGGAACTGGAGGGTTCCCAGCAGCTGCAATTCCCAGCATGCCCTGAAGGAAAGAAGCGGTGGCATGCAAGAAACTCTGTGCAAGACTGGGACCCAGCATCAGGCTGTTTCTCCCTCTGTATCCCTAGCCTTGGCGGGGGGGGAGAGGGGGTGTGAGTGTCTGGGCTGGGGAGGCATGGCTGGGCTCTGGAGGGGGGCAGAGGGGGTGAGTATTTGGCCCCCCAGTTGGGCTCTGGGGGAAGTGGGCAGAGTAACAGGAACCAGGTTGTTATAGGGGTTTCTTTAATTCTCTACTCCTGTTACAGACATACTTGCTGACAGGTATTTTGAAATAAATTACCAAAATAATTGAAACTGGTGTGATTATATAGTATTATTTTGACCAATAAAATTTGCAGAATTTTTAATGTGTTGGTGCAGAATTCCCCCAGGAGTAACAGACTGGATTGTTTCAGCATTACCAACTCTCATAAAACTAGGGTGGATTGTTTTGGTTAATATTTGGAAGTGTGAACAATTAACATACATCACTTGGTTACGTACATGTTTTATTGATCAAAAAGTATTTCGTGCAGGTCAGTCCTGTTAAAAATCCTGAGAAATCTTGTAGAGAAGACTCTCTACATGTGAAAGGCAAATCATGTGGTTGTGGAAATGCTGTTTAAGCGTTCAGTCCTGTTCCGTGCTGAGCCCTCCAGGTCTCATCCAACAAAGCATGTATGCACATGCTTAATCATTGAAATTGACAGGACTGTTCACATGCTTAACGTTAAGCACATGGTTAACTGCATTGGTGTGTGTTTGTGTGTGTGTGGGGGGGGAGGGGTCAGAGGGCTCAGCACTTTGGAGAATCCAGGCCTTAAACATTTCCAGGTGTTTTCAGAATGGAGTTTTTCCACTGAACTTCTCTACACAGCTGCTTTTGCTACTGATATTTTGCCATAAACAAGTAGCAGCTAATATACAATTTAGTAAGGTCTTGGCTGGTGGGGCTTACGTTTCTATTTGCAGTTAGAAGTATTTATATTACATCTGAATATCTTTATACTAAAAATAGTACAATTCTGTCTCATTTATGGGTGAAAATGGAGGATAAACTTCATTGGAAACATTTCATACTTGGATATTTTAGAAGTTCTAAATTTGGAGGGTTCTTTTTTATAGTCTAAACACAGATTCGGCTCATTCATGTGCATGTTTCAACCTATACGGGGGGATTTTCAAAACAGGAAGAGATTCATACAGTAACTCCTCACTTAAAGTCATCCCGGTTAAGGTTGTTTCGTTGTTATGTTGCTGATCAATAAGGGAACATGCTCGTTTAAAGTTGTGCAATGCTCCCTTCTAACGTCGTTTGGCAGCTGCCTGCTTTGTCCACTGCTTGCAGGAAGAGCAGCCCATTGCAGCTAGCTGGTGGGGGCTTGGAACCAGGGTGGACCGGCAGCCCCTCTATCAGCTCCCTGCTCCCCTAAGTTCCCTGTGCAGCAGCTGCCCAGCAGGCTAGCAATTGCAGCTGTCCCTCCCCCACTGCCATGTGCTGCTCCTGCCCTCTGCCTTGGAGCTGTTCCCCGAGACTCCTGCTAGCTATGGGGGGGGGGGGGGAGGGGAGAAAAAGGGGGGCTAATGTCAGGGTGTGCCCCTCCCCCCTGCTCCTGCACCCCACTTACCCCATCTTCCATAGAGCAGGGGAGACACACGGCAGGGCTCAGGATGGAGGGAGCTTGCTGGCAGCAGCTGCAGCTGAGGTCTCAGCAAGCTGATCTAATTAACAAGGCAGTGTACTTAAAGGAGAAATGCGCATCTCTCTCTCTCACACACACACAGTGTGTGTCTCTGTCTCTGTCTGCGATGCTGTCTCCCCTTCCTCCATTCCTGCTGCCTTGTAGAATGTGAGAGTTAACCCTTGAGGGCTCAGCCAATTGCTAGTTCATCACTTAGCAGTAAGGCATTCCCTGGAAAATATCCCACCCTCTGACTCCTCCACCTCAACCAAGCTTCACAATCATCATCAGTGTGTACCAGTATTAAATTGTTTGTTTAAAACTTATACTGTGTGTGTGTGTGTGTATATATATATAAAATATAGTCTTTGGTGAAAAAAAATTCCCTGGAACCTAACCCCTTTATTTACATTAATTCTTATGGGGAAATTGGATTTGCTTAACATCATTTCGCTTCAAGTCGCATTTTTCAGGAACATAACTACAACGTTAAGTGAGGAGTTACTGTACTTTAACAGGAGAATGTCAAACTCTGAGGGGAAGTTCACAGCCATGGTCAGAAGAGGGCATTTGTGCTTTAGAACTCTAGCCAAAAGGGCAGGATTCAAGACTCCCAGAGTATGTGTTGGTTGCAGTGTTGTTGTAACTGTGTTGGTCCCAGGGTATGAGAAAGACAAGATGGGTGAGAAGCTCTGTGGAGCTTCAAAGCTTGCCTCTTTCTCCAATAGAAGTTGGTCTAATAAAAGATATTACCCCAGCCACTTTGTCTCTACTGTAGCACGTCAGTCACATAGGAGCCGACTCCATGGGTGCTCTGGGGCTGGAGCACCCACAGGGAAAAATTAGTGGGTGCTCTGCACCCACTGACAGCCAAGCTCCCCATACCTCCCGCCCCACCTCCTCCTCTGCCCCTGAGCGTGCCGCGTCCCCGCCCCTCCGCCTACCTCCCAGCGCGTCCCGCCCATTAGCATGCTCCGGGAGGAGGGAGGGAGAGGAGCGGGAATGTGGCACGCTCAGGGGAGGAGGTGGGGCCGGGGTGGGGACTTTGGGGAAGGAGTTGGAATAGGGGCAGGGAGGGGGCGGGGGCCTCATGGAAGGGGTGGAGTGGGGGCAGGGCCGGGGGCAGAGGGCAGGGGGGATCGAGCACCCACAGGAAAGTGGGGAAGTTGGTGCCTATGGTCAGTCAATGTTTGACTGGCAGAAAGGAGCTCAAAACATTTATTTCCTCCAGAACCCAAACTTCCTGGGTGTGGAGTCCTCCCTTATATATTTGAATTCAGGTCAGCTCCATCCCAGCACATTCTCCCCAAGAAAACAAAAAAAGAGCTGTTCAGCCGTCGTAGGATATACTGTCTCACAAACAGGTATCACGGCCCCAATGTTTCCTCTAGTGCTTTCAAAGAAACTTTGAATATGGTCAAGGTGAATTTAATAACCTCCTGTTATCCAGGAAAAAAAATAGCAATGTACAGAAAAAAAAAATCTCACCTGGACTTGTATCTATTATTGTCAACTCAGTGTTAACAGAATGTTTTGCTTTAATACTTGAGTTACATTAATACCTCACATTATTACACGTATGAAGCCAAATATGACGCTAACTTAGTTGCTTACAACCTCAAACCTTACTCCCAATACACATTCCAATAAATTTATTCTGTAAAAACAATACATTTTTTTGTTTTTGTTTTTTTGTTGTTTTTTTTTGTTTTGTTTTTTACAGTAAACTTGTCAACTACAAACCTTGAATACGCAAAAGATGTTCCAAGGACAAGCATAACAAGGATTGATAAAACCAGACTAAATATGTTTTCACAATAAAAGCTGGCATAAAAATAAATAAAATTCTCTATTATCACAATAGCAACAATAATGTACACAGAATAATGGTTTTGGAATGCTTACTTCCTAGTCTAGATCTATTTCCAAAATTAAAAACAAAAAAACAAAAAACAAAAACAGAAGAATGACAGGATCCTTTTTTTAAGCCTTTCAATACTGAACATTTGAGGTTTTGGTTTGGTTTCATAGGGTTTCTGTGTCACAATAAGCTTAGAAATGGAAAGCTTCCAAATGAATGAGCTCAAATTGTGTTGGCATTGGAAAAAATCCTTGTATTAATCTAAAGAAACACAAAAAGACTTTCACTAACTCCACATATAGGTACTAAGCCAGATAGTGTACATTACATCGTGATTTTGAGAAATATTAACGAGTATAACTAGCTAGGTACTTCTAATAAGGAAAGATATTTTATTACAGTATTGACCTTTGCAATGATCTCAGCTGAAGAAGGATTTTTCTTTTATTTTGTAAACGGATCAAAAAACAAGAAAAGATGGATACGGCGTAATTTAAAGTTATGTTTGTAGGTGGAATAGATTCTTGTGGTCTTGTATGTAGGGGACTAATTCCTAAGGTTTGCTTGTTTTACAAAAATGCAGATTTTGAACGATTTAATTTGGAGTTTCTGCCTTTTCTCTTTAGAAAAGGCTTCTACCACATGTACAACTCTGCAACGTCTCCATAAACCTCAGTCACTGGAAAAGGGCAACTCCATGCAACCAAATAATATGAAAATCAAAAGATATCCCTTAGAAAAAGGGTAAAATGTCATTTCTGCAAACACAACAGATAGGAATGTGAATAATGTGCATACAAACTGGGATGCTGTTGATGATACCAATGAATAGATGTGCTGACTCATATCAAATCCAAGAATATTAGACAACCAAACACGTAACCTTCTTGTGTTTTCCCTTCATGTCCAGCAGTCATTATGTTGGTTAAGTCTGAAAGAGAGAAAAAAAATTGTATTTAATGTAAGATTTAATGCATCAAGCTGCAGAGAACAAGATTCAAATGAATGCCTCATCTTTACATTTCAGAGCTACAGTTACATTAACTTCATGGTACATTTTTTTTTTTTTAAGGAAACAGTTTGTGTTGCATCATAAACACACACTATCACATTAAAGAACCTGGCTTGAGCATTTAGGGCTTTATTAAAAAAAACCGCTTTGTTCCATTTATGTTGGTAGATTTTGTCATTCATCCCGCCCCATAATATCATTATGAAAGGTACAGGATACACCAAACACAACCAAGTTCTGTAGTTTTCTGTTTCATCAAACCTTTGGTATGCATCACGCAAAAGGTTAGACCACTGCTCTGTCCACAGGAGCTCCTGGGCCTTGCAAGAAGTCACTAGAAATGGCTGTGTGTTCTGCTCAAGCAAATGAACACTTGCCCACAACGAAAGAAATACAAAAACGGAGGGTGTGTATTTTATTGCTGAAGATATAGCCTGGCTTGGAGCTCTCCGTGGGATGAAAAACATAGGAGGAAGAAACTCCCATGTTACTACTGAGTCAAGGCCAGCTCTTGCGCCCATTAACATTAATAGGAACATAATCCGTCCCTTTCTGTGTGGTCATGGCAAGTCTCTTGTCTTCATGTCTCAGTTTCTCCATGTAAAACAGTTACCTACCTCAGAGGGATCCATTAATTTTTGTCTCTCACACGGAAGATGCTGTATGAGCACTGCACAGTCAGGTGGGGTTTCCCTTTGGGGACTGTTCTAGAAATCACTTGTCAAGAAAGGATTCGGAGCATTACCTGGCCTATCCACCCACCCACAAATTACTGACGAAAGAACCACACCACACACAATCAATGTGAAGCAATCAACAATATATTTGTTTTTGTTCATTCTGAAAAAAACAACATCAGGAAAAAGGGGGACAGAGGGTGAATCCACAGGGAAGAGCGCGATTTTCATTTTACACAGGATCTGGAAGAGAATAGGAGAAAGAAAACATTTTAACACTGTAGCACTAGCAGTTCCCTTCCTGAGCTCTCGCCCTGTACAACCCCCTGCGGCAGTGTTCTTCATCAATCACACCATGGCTGGGGGTGAGCATGTCTCTCTGACCCAAGCTGTCTACTGCTGCCAGCTAAGGGAGCTCACTAGCACAATCGACCCCCAGTCCAGTTGTGGCCTGTAGCTGCTTATGGCTCTTCGGAACAGGGACCGTCTTTTTGTTCTGGGTTTATACAACAGCTAGCACGGTGAGGGCCAGGTCTGTGACCAGGGCTCCAAGGCACTCTGCAATACCAATCTAATTAGTAGAGCGCTGTGCTTTTGTTCCTGGTTTCCGTCCCCTGCCCATGGTAGGGGTTGTTACAAAATACGTCCCATACCGCATGCCAATGTCCTTCACGGCCTTTCCCCATCCAGTTCCCAGGGCAGTGATGCTTTGCTCTCCAAAGCTCCACACTAACTCTCTTCTCTCTCCTGTTTATGCGTCGCTTGCTAAGGTTATACTTACAGGTGCTTCGGAGCCTTTGCCTGGAGATGCTCTCACTGCTGTTGTGCTTCCTTCCGGAGGGAGGTGCAGACACCCGTTAAAACAATTAAAGGCCTTTTACTACAAATCCCTACTGACATGTCGTTCTCCCGCATTAACAAGAGAGGCGGGGGCTGCACTGGTCAGTCCCTACAATAAAAACGTGACATTAAATATACAAAGCTATCCCACCGTAGTGTTAAGGCTTTGCTCTTGCCAAGGCTAACGTGCCCATGGGGTTGAACTGAAGGGGCAGTGGTGGCAGCCACTACTTGCTAGGGCTCAGTCGCACGTTAACGCTGCAACTCCTCCTCACTGCCCAGAATTACAACTTGAGTGCTGGGCCATAGCTTAGCACATGAGATGGATAAAGACAAAGGGGTCGGATCATCCCCTACCTGGCTGCTGCTGCTGCACAGGCGACAGAAATCCAGTCGGATACAGCCCCCCGCCCATCACAGGGCACGGCCTGCCTACTCGAAAATCTAGCAGGGGGTTTGGCCCCCACGCCAGCAGCTCCCCTGATGGTCCACACTGCCCTCAAGAAATCTGCAGGGACCCCTGTGCCTCTGCTTGGGTTCCTTGATCTACCCACTGTTCCTGCTGAAGCCATGTTGCCAGGCTCCCCCACTGGCTGCTGCCCCAGAATCCGCCTTCCAGAGCCACTCCACTGCATTGATGGGGCAGAGGTTACGTTAATGCTGACGCTAGCAGTGTTTACATACTTGCTAATGTCCTATGGGTAGGGCCCTCAAATTCACGGCCACGAAAAACACGTCACAAACCATGAAATCTGGTTGTTTGTGTGCCTTTACCCTATACTATACAGATTTCACATGGGAGACCAGCGTTTCTCAAATTGGGGGTCCTGACCCAAAAGGCAGTTGCAGGGGGGTCGCAATGTTATTTTAGGGGGGTTGTGGTATTGCCACCCTTACTTCTGCGCTGCCTTCAGAGCTGGGCTGCCAGAGAGCGGCGGCTGTTGGCCGGGCGCCCAGCTCTGAAGACAGAGCCTCTCTAGCAGCAGTGCAGAAATAATCATGGCAATGGCATCCCAGGCCATCCTTACGTCTGTGCTGCTGCTGGCGGCGGCTCTGCCTTCGGAACTGGGCTCCGGGCCAGCAGCCACCGCTCTCCAGCTGCCCAGCTCTGAAGGCAGTGCCGTAAGGCAGAAGTAAGGGTAGCAATACCACAACCCTCCCTACAATAACCTTGCGACTCCCCCTCCCCCACAACTCCTTTTTGGGGTCAGGACCTGTACAATTACAAAACTGCGAAATTTCAGATTTAAATTAAAATCATGAAATTTATGATTTTTAAAATTCCATGACTGTGAAATTGACCAAAATGGATTGTGAATTTGGTAGGGCCCTACCTATGGGACTTGGGGGTAGTGGTGGGCATGATGCTGCAGGGAGCAGCCAGCACCACAGGTCTGATCAGAGAGCCCCATCCCCATGGAACTGATGGACAGAGGATTATGATGCTGGGAGGATGGCTATCCCCCTGCTACCCTACCCTGGTATCCACCCTGCCCCAGATCAGCAAGGGTTTCATTCCTTCAACAAGACGGTGTCCACACAATGACAGTGACAACTTTGAGTGCCTTTATTTGCGTTGCTTTGAGTCAATCACTCATCTTGCTAGTAGAGTGCAAAACCACCCTGGCACTGAAGCAAACAAAACTGGCCTGAAAATCAGGGATCTGAATCCAGCTCCCTGCTGCACCACCATTCCTGTTGCACCTACTGGAAACTGGGCACAAAAGAATCTGGCCTCCTGTAGGTAAAAAATATGTGTGGAGTCAATTAAGTTGCACATGTAAGTATGGCAGGAGAATAGAGAATCCAGTCAGAGAGGCTCTAGTGGCCTGGGCGTAGGACTACTGCCAAGTTTAAATCCCAGTGCTGACACTTCCTCCCTATGTGGTGTTAGGCAATTCACTTAATCTCTCCGTGCCTTAGTTTCTCTACTTGTAAGATGGGAATAGTGACATTTGTTTACCTTCTTCATACATGTGTTGTGACAAATAATTGGGCATCAATTTTGAGATCACAATGATTACAGAATCCAACCCTTAATAAACAAGCTGTGACACAAGGTTATTATTGTAGTAGGAAGAGCTCGTGGCAGCTATTACTGAAGTCTATGTATTTGTTATATTTCACAGGAGTCACTAGAAATGTTGGTCTTCCACTAAAACACCATCGTTAACAAATGTCTCAGCCACCAGCTCTTTTGAATATGCTCTCTCAGTAGTAATGGTATCAGATGATAACCACTCTGGACTGGATTGTAACTACTTACCTCACACTAGCATGAGCAGTTACTCCCACGAGTAGTTCCACTGCCTTCAGTCACAGTCTCTGATCACCACTGTGAGTAAGGAGAGCACCTTTAAACCTGAGAGTCCCTGGGCTGTATCAGGGGAAACCCAACTGTTTTACTTCAAACTAATGCCTTATTTTTCAGAGTCCATAGAACTGTCCACCCCCTGAATGGTGACATTATTCATCCTCACACAAATGAAAGGATGCAAAGCCTGTGCCTTGCTTTTGATTAAAATCAATTCCACGTATCAGTACATAGTCTAAAGTCCACCACACAAGCCAAGCAGTGGCACTGACATTCAAATACATCCCGTCGCAAAACATTTAGGAGTGTGCTTCACAAAGCCATAACAAGAGTCTCCAGAGTAGTAAAATGGAAAAAAAAAAGTATGTCTCCAGTTACATTTAAGAGTCATAGCAGCCGAAACCCAAAAACACAACTCACAGGAGGTTTAGATATGCAATGGGAATCTGCTTTCACTCATTTACCAGCTCATTTTATACTGTAAAAGCTAAATGCAACGAGAAATGAGAAATGTTACACAGGAATATTCTGCTTAGAAGGTATTTTGAGGAAGCCTAAGCATAGGGACGCAGCTGAGTATTTAAAAGCGAAGGACTCTCTATCCAATGGGCAAGCAGTCTCAGTGGCTGCTAGCTTATAGAAGCTCTGTTAAGATCCATATTAGCCAATAGCCTTTTGAGGTTCAGGTACAAGATGCAGTAATTCTGGGGTACCGTTTTGGAGAGGCAGCCATGCTAACAGCAGCAGCCAGCGACGGGAGGCAGAGGACCCTGGGAATAGCTAGGAGGCTAGTATGAATTTAGCAGCAAGCCTACAAGAGGAGCTGAACCTCTGGGCTGGTGTGATAGCCAGCAAGCCTGGCTTATGTTCTAATATCAGGGTGGTGTTTCTCTGGCTAAACAAGGATCAGTCAGATGGCGAAGGTTTTAAAAGGGCGCTATGACCCAAAGGCACACGTTGATCTCCTACCTCTCAGTCAAAGCAACGATGATTATTTTATCAATAATGATGATAAAAGACAAACCCTGTCCCCTTTGAAGATGGGAGAGGTGCCTTCAGCACACTGGAAAAGCATCCGGGCACTATATAAATGGAGTGACTACTGTACTATTATGGGTTACTCATGCATGGCCAAAGGAGGATGCATGCTGGGAGCACCAGAGATATGGGGTCTCATCTGCAAAAGCTCCTCCCCTGGGCAGTGCTGCAGTTAAGTTGAGAGGAATGTTTTTAGGCCTCCCACCAGTCTAGCAGGTTTCCATGGCCTTCCAAAGCTTGGGAAGCCATGAGGCTAGGCAAGGATCCTTGCATGGATCCAAAATGGCGGGGCTGACCACGCACATTCCAGAGAGCAGCGTTAAAGAGGCCGTTTGTTATGTATAATTAGAGGTGCCAAAGTCAGCATCTTTTCCACACTGAAAACTGTAACAAAACAACTAATTTTCTAATTCCAGTCTTGCACAGGACCCTGAGCTTCCCTGTGATGAAAAGAGCAGCTTAAGGTATATTTTTGTATTATGTTCCTGGCACCTTCTTATGACCAGATAAACCCACTAAGCTTGATTTTCCTCCCCACATAAACCAGGTTTAAGTTCACTGAGGTAAAGGAAGTTGCATTGGGGTAAGTGAGAAGAGGAGCAGGCCCACTCCGTTCAAGTTGCACATTACTGTTCAAATGTTCTTTCATAGATTTTAAGGCCAGACCATTAGGTCAGCTAGTGTCACCTCTGGGTGAAATTCTTCGGTCTGTGACATATCAGTTCCCTTGCCTTGAGCTCTGTAACTTGTGTTTGACTAAAGTACATCTTCTAGAAAGGCATCCAGTCTTGATCTGAAGACATCAAGAGATGAAGACTCCATCACTTCCTTGAAACAGAACTTTAAGAGCTACTGGAAAGCTCCGAAGAGAAATCCCAAGGAGGACTGAGGGTGAAATTTACTCAGTGTACAGGGGCACAGAAGTCCCTTAGCACAGCAGAACCACAGTGGTTCCACTACATATGAGGTGGGTTGCCACTAAGTAAGCATGACTGGGGACGCCATGCCCCCAGTGCTCTTTATCAGCCCCTCAGAAACTGTGAAGTGGCAGTGTCTGTAGTGGCCTGGAGACAGCTGTGAGTGAGTGATTACAGTGCTTATAAATCCCCATGGAGGAGATGTGCTGGGATTGTGGACCCTATTTCAGCACAGGGCTTGGAAGTGCTGTAGGACAGCGCCTCTCCCTTGGTGTAGATTAGGCTGGTGGATTCCATCCCACTCCAACCTCCATAGAGTTATAACTCTCTCACACATTTTATGCCATCGTTACTCACTGAAACTGGTCCTTAAGTATTTCAACCCTGACCAAGAGAGACTAGGTACCCAATCCTGAAATTTGAAAATTCATCCGGTCTTATTACTACGAGCAGGCAAAACTCCATGCATGGTAGCACCTTCCGACCATACTCTGAACATGGGATGTAGCCTACCGCTATGTTACTCCCACAAGTATGTGTCTTGGAGTCTGACCCAAGCATTTGGCATACGCTTTGCACCAATCACCACCCCTAGGATCAATGCTGACTTAGTGTTCCGTATGCAAGTGACAGAGCCAGCCCCAGTGTACTTGAGAGCATGCCCAGTGGTTAAAGAGTATAATCATGACAAACCCCACACAATCATAAAGAACTCTGAAGCGGGAGGTCGGAAGATACATTTGAGTGTGCGGTGTCCCACTGCATCGTTCCCCACAACCAGGCCTGTTACCTGTGCGGTGTGAACGGCGTAGGACAATACAGAGCAGGAGTAATTGTTTTTTTAAAGGTGGCTGCTGTTCGCCCATTTGGACAGGCCAGGATATGATATAAACACATCAAGACACATCCGTTCTCCTGACCAACACTCTCCCTGTCTGTTGCTGGGCTCATAGTAACAATGCGAGGAGTGCAGTGGGCACAAGTGTATGTGGATAAAGCTTGTGAGGGATGTGCAGGTTATTTTTTTGTGCCAACTGCCGTGCTGCTCTGGGGCACAATGCCATTATATGCCCCTTTCAGCATAGTGAAACCCAAAGCAGGATCAGCCCAGGAACCTGCATGCACACGGCCTGATTCTCCTCTGACTTACGCCTGTGTGAATCAGAAGCAGCTCCAAAGAAACTGGCAGAATTATGTAGGTGTAAATCACGTGAGAGAACAAGCAAGTCCACTGCATTTCGTAAGTCACAGTACAACATGCACAGGCCCCGATTCTGCTCTCACCTCAGTTTTATATCAGTGCAACTTAACTGGAGCTACTCCTGATTTACACTAGGGTCAGTGAGAGGTGAAATCATGCCCATAGTGTTTGCTAAGACTCGCTCACTCATATAGGTTGAAATTCATCCCTGTGCAGGGCCAACGCCACTTACACCCTCACAGCAGGAGTTGAGCAGGACTTATGCAGTGTGTATATGCCTCTGCACAGGGTGCACTTCACCGCTGAGTCTGAGATCTGTGGTAACAAACTGCACACAAAGGGAATGTGAACGGAAGATTACCCCTTCACTGGTTTTCTGCAAATCTGAAGAAGTGTTTCTTGTGTCATTGCCTGCGTCTCCCGCATCAGAGCTGCTCTTATTTTCTTCCTCTTTGCAGTCCTTATCATCTTCATCTCCGGGAGATTTCCGTGACTGCTTGGAGGATTTCTAAACAGATCAACAACACAGTTAACAAACAAAAACCAAACTTCAGAGCGAGAAAGACGTAGCTTGTGTTTTACAATGCGCGTGCGAGTCCATTCTTCTTGTCCTAGCTCATGGGCCCCTGTTTGAAGCTCTTCCTAGATACAGTCAATGGGGGTGGAAAGCATAGGTTGGTTTCAGCGTTCAGATTTACAGCAATCGATGAAACAAGAGGAGAAATTAACAGCTGACATAGGTGGGTAGCACTGCTAATCAGAGGTAGAGATGGTAACAGCAGAAGGGTCATCTGTAGGTTTGGTAGTTAATGAAATGATGGTGCCAGATTGACAAAAGTTTTGATTAAACACAGAGGTGCAAAACGAGAGCAGAACTGACAGAGCTGCTTTCCATACTTTCTTAGTTTTAGCTGTCAGTTTTAATATATTAACATTAAAGCCATATGGAACCAATACATCTTTCCTCTTCCCTTTATGTTATGCAATTCTCCAGCACAAAGGGATAGGTTGTGGTTTTAAGCTACCATCCTACTAATTCTCCATTCGTCCAGAGTCTTCCAGAAAAAAAAGAGGGTAGATAAGACCTGAATTTCTAAAGTGAAACACACACCGGGGGGGGGGGGGGGGAGGGGGAATCTTTGTATGTGTTTTTTTTTAAACCTACAAGTTCCCGAGTGCTGAGATCTAAGGTTTTTGTTCAGGTCCCAGCCCATCTCTAATGCAAAGCTCAGCAAATCTGAAACTAGCCCCCAAATAATTAATGGAATATTTTTCAGTGACATTGTAAGAGGCCAGATTAATAAGACAAAATAAATCAAGCACTAATTCTTATAGGGGATTCTTTCCCTTGATTTCAGTGGGCTTCAGATCAGGCTCGTGATTAAACCAGGTTGAAAAAAGAAGAAGAAGAAGAAGAAGAAGAAGAAGAGCAAAGCCATCTTGAGCTGTTCTTGAGAGCACATTAATCAAAACATGACTGTTCTGGCAGTTTCATCATACACGCGATTATAATCAGTGCCCATGTATTCCACAATTCTACAGTCATAGATTTTACTGTGGAATCCAGCCCTTGTTGCAGAGTCATACTACAAAACCCAAGATTTCATTAAAAGAAAAATATGGGCCATATTGTGCTACCGATTTTTAACTCTCTGGGAGCTCTGCTTAAAACCGATGGCATGACACGGCCCTATGTTTCTAGTTCTTATGGTTGTGAAAATAACCTTGAAATGTGAACTGAGTGTAAATCAAAGCAGACAGCTTAAAATAAGAGCTCAGAGAGGGGTGAACTGCCTCATTCATCCCAGTGCAGAGTTAGTTCTGAAAACTGAACATGACAATTCAAACGTTGACCTTGTGAAATGTTTCCCTCATCTTTATCCTTATTTATATTTACCTTATATACATGTGCTTGTGCCACAACCCCAGCTGCCTCGGTCCCAACTCAGCTGCCAATGCCTGAAATGCCCATTACACAGCTGCCAACCATCCAGCTTCCCTTCACCACCACCAATTTCTCTGATCTAATAAAAATGATAATCCGGGAAGTGTGTAAAATATGTTGGGGCAGATCCACAGCTGGTGTAAACTGGTATTGCTCTGTTGGCTTCCATGGAGATGTGCTGATTTAAACCAGCTGACAATCTGCCCCACTGAATAATACACCAGTGCTACTGTGCTGACAGACAGAAATATGAAAATGAATAATAGGATCTCAAATACTTACGTGGCTCCCATTACCACAGTGCCTGAGTCCCTGGCAAGCTTTAATGTATTTATCCTCCCAGCACCCCTGTGAGGTAGGGAAATGCTATTAATCCCATTTTACAGATGGGGAAGTGAGATGCAGAGAGACCAAGTGACTTGCCCAAAGTCATACAGTAAGTCTGTGGCAGAGCAGGAAATTGAATCCAGGTCTCCCAAATACCAGGATAGAGCCCTAACCTCTAGACCAACTGTCCTCTCTAGTTCAATAAACCCCACTATTTTGGAACAGAAATCTAGACAGTGCAGAAGGCAGGGCTAAACTGCCATTACAATGCACAAGTGACAACGGAAAAGCTCCTGGATCACCTTTGAAGTGTAGGATTTTTTTCGTTTTGAGCCTGCTTTTTCATTCTTTCTTTTGCCTTTTCCATCCTCTTCTACCCGATCACCTTCCTCCTCGCTGCTCGCATCGGCCGTATTTCCTCCTTCTCCCTCAGTTTCTGACGAGCTCTGTTGCTGGATTGCCTTTGAAATAATAAATAATAATTATTATCATCAACTAAAACTCCTCCCAAATAATTAATTTTTGCCATGTCCCATATTGCACCGGGAGATCCTAAGAAGAGAGAGCTTGCACTTTAATCATTTTACTCAGGAATAAATTAGCCTGATCTTACAACCATCAAAATAGAGGGCTGGCAGGGGCAATTTCCTCAGTAGCCACTTGAAAACAGTTATCAGATGCATTTTCTGAGATGACAAGCTCAGAAAGGTTTACTGTAGGGCTGTCAAGTGATTAAAAAAATTAATTGTGATTAATCGCACTGCTAAACATTAATAGAATACCATTTATTTAAATATCTTTGGATGTTTTCTATATTTTCAAATGTATTGATTTCAATTACAACATATAATAAAAAGTCTAGAGCGCTCACTTTATATTTATTTTTGTTTACAAGTATTTGCACTGTAAAGAACCAAAAGAAATAATATTTGTCATGTACTGCAGTGCAATCTCTTTATCATGAAAGTTGAACTTACAAATGTAGAATTGTGCAAAAAAAAAAAAACTGCATTCAAAAATAAAACAATGTAAAATTTTAGAGCCTGCAAGTCCACTCAGTCCTACTTCTTGTTCAGCCAATCGCTCAAACAAGGTTTACATTTACAGGAGATAATGATGCCCGCTTCTTGTTCACAATGTCACCAGAAAGTGAGAACAGGAGTTCTCATGGCACTGTTGCAGCCGGCGTCGCAAGATATTTACATGCCAGATGTGGTAAAGATTCATATGTCCCTTCATGCTTCAACCACAATTCCAGGGGACATAGTCCATGCTGATGACTGATTCTGCTCGATAACAATTCAAAGCAGCGTGGACTGACGCATGTTCATTTTCATTATCTGAGTCAGATGCCACAGCAGAAGGTTGATTTTCTTTTTTGGTGGTTCAGGTTCTGTAGTTTCCGCATTGGAGTGTTGCTCTTTTAAGACTTCTGAAAGCATGCTCCACACCTCGTCCCTCTCAGATTTTGGAAGGCACTTCAGATTCTTAAACCTTGGGTTGAGTGCTGTAGCTAATTTTAGAAATCTCACATTGGTACCTTCTTTGCATTTTGTCAGATCTGCAGTGAAAGTGTTCTTAAAATGAACAACATGTGCTGGGTCATCATCCGAGACTGCTATAAAATGAAATATATGGCAGAATGCAGGTAAAACAGAACAGGGGACATACAATTCTGCCCCAAAGAGTTCAGTCACAAATTTAATTAATGCATTATTTTTTTAACAAGCATCATCAGCATGGAAGCATGTTCTCTGGAATGGTGGCCGAAGCATGAAGAGGCATACAAATGTTTAGCATATCTGGCATGTAAATACCTTGCGACGCAGCTACAGAAGTGCCATGCAAATGCCTGTTCTCACTTTCTGGTGACATTGTAAATAAGAAGAGGGCAGCATTATCTCCTGTAAATGTAAACAAACTTGTTTCTCTTAGTGATTGGCAGAACAAGAAGTAGGACTGTGTGGACTTGTAGGCTCTAAAGTTTTACATTGTTTTGGTTTTGAGTGCAGTTATGTAACAAAAATAAAATCTACATTTGTAAGTTGCACTTTCAGGACAAAGAGATTGCACTACAGTACTTGTATGAGGTGAATTGAAGAATACTATTTCTCTTGTTTAACATTTTTACAGGGCAAATATTTATAATAAAAATAATATACACTTTGATTTCAATTAAAACACTGAATACAATATATATGAAAATGTAGAAAAACATCCAAAATATTTAATATATTTCAATTGGTATTCTATTGTTTAACAGTGTGATTAAAACTGCGATTAATTGCAATTAATTTTTTGAGTTAATCGCGTGAGTTAACTGTGATTAATCGACAGCCCTAGTTTACAGAGAAACACAAGTGATGGTGATGGCAGAGTGGAGAACTAATGACTCAGTCCAATAGGATTTATCTGTCATTTTCCAGGTTTGTGCCGGGCAATGCAAACTCAGAGATCTTGGCTGCATGGGCAAGCGACCCAATCAGTAGAAAGGGACGCAGCCCAAAAAACCAACATCTCCCTAGAGGGAAATTTCAGATCCGACCAGGATGTGGAGAACTCTCCCACGCTCCTTCTCCAGCAGTCCAGTGGCTCCCTAAACCCCACCCCTATCAACATTCAGATCATCCAGTGTGTGGAGGTGGCACTCCTCACTGGACATATGGGGCTTGGGGCAGAGACCTGGCAGGAAAATGTCCTGACTCATGTGGTAGGCAGAGACCACCTTTGGGAGGAATGAAGGATGTGGGCAGAGCTGGACCTTATCCTTATGGAACACCGTGTACAGGGGCTCGGAGGTCAAGGCCCTGAGTTCCGAGACCCACCTAGCCGACGTGATCGCCCAGGAAGGCTACCTTCCATGAGCGGTGCAACGAGGAGCACGTAGCTAGCGGCTCAAACGGGGGGCCCGTGAGGTGGGCCAGCACCAGGTTCAGGTCCCACTGTAGGACAGGGGGCCTGACGGACGGGAAGAGACGATCCAATCCCTTAAGGAATCGGCCAGTCATAGCATGGGAGAATACCATGTGGCCCTGCACCAGCGGGTGGAAGGCCAATATGGCCGCCAAGTGCACCTTGACAGATGAGGGCACCAGGCCCTGGGCTTTAAGGTGAAGGAGGTAGTCCAGAATGAGCTGGATTGGGGCAGCCACAGGGGAAATGCTCCGCTCATCTGCCCATCGGGAGAACCGAGACCACTTTGTGAAGTAGGCTCGGCGCGTGGAGGGTCATCTGCTTTCCAAGAGGATGCGCTGAACCTCTTCCGAGCATGTCCTTTCCTCCCAGCCTAACCATTGAGCAACCACGCCGTGAGGTGGAGTGCCACTAGGATGGGGTGGAGGAGGTGGCCCTGGTCCTGGGAGAGCAGGTCCGGGCAGGATGGCAACGGCCCCGGCGGGGCAACTGCTAGGCCCATGCGGGTCCCGTACCAATGCTGCCTGGACCATGCCGGGACAATCAGTAGGACCTGGGCCCTGTCTGTTTTTATCTTTTCCAGGACCTTGCCTATCAGTGGGAATGGGGAGAAGGCATAGAGAAAACCGACCTGACCAGGACAGGAGGAAGGCATCAGAGATAGCGCCCCGTCCCAGCCCCCCCGGAGCAGAACCGGGGACAGTGACGGTTCTGCCAGGTTGCAAGCAGGTCCACCTGGGGAGTTCCCCACTCTTGGAAAAGTATGTAGACCACCTCTGGGTGAAGGGACCACTCGTGCTGAGAGGAGAAATCCCCGCTCAAGCGATCCGCCTGCGAGTTCCGGGCGCCCAGTAGGTGGCAGGCCTGTAGGCAAATGTTGTGGGCTATATAGAGGTCCCACAGCCTGAGGGCTTTGCAGCAGAGGGCAGAGGATCGGGCCCCGCCTTGCCTGTTGTTGCAAAACATCGAGGCCGTGTTGTCTGTCCAGGTGCGAGCGGAAGGCCATGCACACCAGCTGCACCGCCCTGAGCTCCTTGACATTTATGTAGA
Source organism: Chrysemys picta bellii (assembly GCF_011386835.1). Taxonomy (NCBI): domain Eukaryota; kingdom Metazoa; phylum Chordata; order Testudines; family Emydidae; genus Chrysemys; species Chrysemys picta. The sequence continues at coordinate 18,254,084 of NC_088800.1, read as the reverse complement.
GGGCCAGGTCCTGTGCAGACCACAGACCTTGGGTCTGAACGTCCCCCACATGGGCTCCCCACCCCAGGTCTGATGCATCGGACACCAGTTCCATCGACACGGGCCTGCCTCTGAATGGGACCCCGTGGAGCATGTTCCCCGGGGAGGACCACCATCGTAGGGAGGCGATCACCAGTTCGGGCACAGTGAGGACTTTGTCCATCCCGTCTCTGGTCTGGGAGAACGCCGAGGCCAACCAGAGCTAGAGGGGCCTCATCCTGAGTCTGGCATGGCGGACCACATATGTGCCCGCCGACATGTGACCCAAGAGCTGGAGGCACGCTCTGGCTGTTTTCACTGGAAACCTTGTGACCGTGTCGATGAGCCCTTTCAGGGTCTCAAACCTGTCCTGTGGGGGGGAGGCTCTGGCCGACGTGGTGTCCAGGACTGCCCCGATAAACATTATGCATTGTACCAGGACTAACGTGGACTTGGTGTCGTTTACCAACAGGCCCGAAGTGGCGCACGTGGACAGGAGCGCCACGTGATCCCACACCTGCGACCGGGAGCTGCCCTTGACCAGCCAATCGTCCAGGCAGGGGAAGATCTGGACCCCATGGTGCCTGAGATAGGCTGCTACCACTGACATACACTTTGTAAATACCCTGGGGGCAGTGGACAGGCCAAATGGCAACAGAGGGTCCTGTGGCACCTTTAAGACTAACAGATGTATTGGAGCATAAGCTTTCGTGGGTGAATGCCCACTTCGTCAGACGCATGGCCAAATGGGAGGACTGTAAATTGGTAGTGCTCCTGCCCAACTGTGAAATGGAGGAAGCGTCTGTGCCTCTTGAATATATGAATGTGGAAGTACGCTTGAGCTTCACCGTGTACTGGTTCAGGCCTCGCAGGTCCAGGATGGGCCTGAGCCCCTCTTTGGCCTTTGGGATAAGGTAATAGCGGGAGTAGTAGCCCTTGCGTTTGAACTCCACTGGCACCACTTCCACCGCTCCTAGGCCAAGAAGCCGCCCCACATCCTGCTCAAGCAGAGCCTCGTGAGAGGGGTCCCCCAGGAGGGACGGGGGCAGAGGGTGGTTGGGCAGGGTGGAGGTAAACTGGAGGGTGTAACCCCAGGAGATGGTGTTGAAGACCCATTGGTCTGAGGTCAGCTGCGACCACTCTGGGAGGAAAGCACAGAACCGGTTGGAGGAGGGAAGGTTTATTGTGGGTGGGTCCCTGATGAGAACTGGCAGGGCGCCCCTGGGCGTCCTGTCAAAACCACTGTTTTCCCTGCCTGTTTGCCCTTGGAGGACCCAGGCTGGGGGGTGGCTGAGACTGCCTCTGCAGGCATTTCTTATAGTCCTGCAACTTTTTATAAGTGGGCTTGTATTTAGAGTGGATGGCCTGGGTGGGAGCCTGCTGCAGCTTAAACTTAGGTTTAGCTACAGCTGGAACATAAGGGCCCAGAGTCTGAAGCGTCGCGCGGGAGTCTTTCAGGCCATGCAGTTTTATGTCCGTTTGGTCCGCAAACAGAGCTTTGCCGTCAAACGGTAATCGCCACATCAGGGGAGGGTGAGGAGGCCAGCACCGTACTTTGCGTGTCCACTGGCACCGGAGGATCCACCACTTGGTCGGTCTCCGGGCACAGTGCCGAGGATGTACGTCCCCCCGACTCCTTCCTCGGAGGTCAGGAGAGGGAGGCCGACGGCCCTTCTGAGGCTCCGGCCACTGAGCGAACCCCCACCGGGGGCTGTGTTGGGGGCCATGCTGCCCAATGGTACCATTGTGCCGGCCATGGGGCCCAGTGCCACTGCACCTGCTGTGGCACCGGGGGAGCGGGCTGTTTGGCCTGGCTGGCCTGACCCATCGATGGATGGCTACGAAGGCAGGCCGGGCTGACGTACGACCTGCCACTGTCCCTGGACCAGAAGGAGCAGTGGCACCGGGAGCGGTGCCGACCCCGAGACTGCGACCTCGACGTGGAGGACTGGTACTGTCGGTAACAGCTGCTCGGCGATCGGCTCCGATGGGTGGATCCACGACAGCGACTCGACGGCGATCGACACCCGGGGCTGCAGGAGCGGTGCCGTGGCAGGGTCCTGGTGCAGGACAACGAACGGGAACAGCGTCGACGTTCGTGTCGCAACTGGCTGCGATAGCCCCTCCGAGACGAGGACCTTTGGCATTGTCTGCCTCAGTCTCGTCGATGTTCGCTCCTCGAGGCGGAGCGATGCCTGGCGTCTCGGTCAGATGGAACACAGGCAGACAACCTGGTGGGAGTCGCCGGCGACCCACGTGGACTACGCACGGAACGGTCGCTGAGACGCAAACGGTGTCAGGAACGTTCCCTCGACCGAGACCAGTACCGAGTCAAGGGCGACTGCGGAGATCCCAGCAGCGGCTTGCATCTGGAGTGTGGGGCCAATATTGGCAGTGCTCCTGGTACTGGCATGGACATGATGTCCCAGGCCGCCTGCAGGGCCTCCGGCGTGGAGAGCATCCGGACATCTGGGGAAGCCTGCTCTGACTGGGCCGGGCTACTCTGCTCGACTTGAGTCAGAGGCCTAGAGGCCGAAGGGGATCGAGGACTGCCCAACACAGGTCTAGTCTCTGCCCCAGATTTACTACGGTGCCATGGCGGCGTAGGCCTCGTCTTAGCCTTCTTGGCGTGCCCTGTGAACGGGGAGCGGTGCCAACTAGTAGATGGTGCCCGGGGGTCACCATGCACTGACATTGCGGTGCCCAGTGCCAACTTGGAGCGGCGCACTGAAGTCGGGGTCAACGCCGACTCCAAGAGGATAACCCGGGGCCTAATGTCTCTCTCTCTCTTGGTCCGAGGCTTAAACGACTTGCAAATCTTGCAGCGATCGCTGAGATGAGTTTCACCCAAACAGCTTAAACAGTCCGCGTGCGGATCACTCACTGGCATCGGGCACCTACAAGTGTCGCACGACTTTAAACCCGGGGTGCGGGGCATGCCCCGGCCCGGGCACACAACTAAACTAAACTAAAACTAATTGAGTACTAACTACAGGTCACATACACTGAACAAACAAGAGTTCTGGGGACAAGCTACAGCAAAGCTGGAGCAGAGCAGTTCCAAAGCACCTTCCCTGGCGGCAAGAAGGAACTGAGGATGGGGGGAGCGCGCAGCGCCCCTTATACCGCGCCATGGAGACGCCACTCCAGCGGTCGCGAGGGGCGCTTCCCTACGGGTATTGCTAGGGGAAAAACTTCCGACACCGATGCACGTGGCGAGCACACACACCTATTGTGGAATACACATGAGCAATCACTCGAAGAAGAACATATGATAGGGACAACTGTTAAATGCAGTCACCACTCCTATCAAAACCTCCTGCTCTGCCTTCTCCCCTCCCCAAACTTCTATAATGCTGTTAATCATTGTCAATGCAAAAATCCTCAGCCCATTGTCAAGTTAGAGGGCAGCACAGTGCTATAAAAATAAACAACAAAAGGAACTGGGCACCAAATATTCATGTTTACATAGAATTCAATACACACATTCTATTTTTTAATTCACCTATACCTGCTGCAGAATTTTCCAGACTACTGCACAGACCGAGGGGCTGTGCTGCATAATTAAGATTCCATTTGCCACAGATAGGGTGACCAGATTAGTAGTATAAAATATCGGGGGGGGGGGGGTAGGAGCAAAAAAAAAAAAGAGGGGGGGCGGAGCAAAAAAAAAAAGAGTTTTAAAGGGGCCTGGGGCATTAGCAGGCCCCGCGCGCTGCCCTTCCCGCGGAGCCTCCCGCCCCCTGGCCCGCCATGGGCATATGCGGGGCGCAGTGGGTCCGGGCGGGGGCTGCGGGGCGCAGTGGGTCCAGGCGGGGGCAGCGCGGAGCGGGCAGGAGTCGGGTGGGCGGGAGGGGCGAATCCCCGCTGCTGCCAGGGAGCCCCGCGCCTCTCCCTCCCGCTCACGGCTGCAGCTCCTTCCCGGCGAGACGCGCTTCCCGCTGCCCCGGGCACATGCGGCGCCCATCCCCCGCGCCTAGTCTCCCTCCCGCCTGGAAGGAGCAGCTGGACGCGCGCCGCATGTGCGTGGGGCAGGCTGGGGGGCACGTCCCGCTGGGAAGAAGCCGCAGCCGTCAGCGGGAGGGAGAGGCGCGGGGCTCCCCAGCAGCAGCAGGGATTCGGCCCACGCCCCCGCGCCACTCACCCAGCCCCTGCCCGCTCCGCGCTGCCCCCGACCGGACCCACCACGCTGCCCTGTGGGCTGCAGCAGCCTCCAGGCTGTGCTCCCAGCCCCGGGTGCAGCGGCCCGGGCAGAAGCCCTCTGGCGCGGCAGGGGGGTTCACAGCTGAGCCCCTCGTCTCCCTCCCTTGCCAGCTCCCCTTTGCCGGCCCGGTGCCTGGGTGCTGGAGCTGACTCACCAGCTCCAGGATCCAGGCACCGCCGCCACCCCCTCCCTCCAGGCTTGCGCCACCATGCTGCAAGCCTGGGAGGCAGGAGGAATGCTGCGTGGTTGCGGAAGAGGCGGGGCCAGGGCGAGGATTTGGGGAGGGAGCCAATGGGGGAATGAGAGGGCGGAGCCAGGGCGGGGGGGGGGGGGGCGCGAGCGCCAGAACGGAGGGCAAAATTTCTTTTTTGTCCAGTGTCCCGACCAAACATCGGGACGCGGGACAAAGCAGCAAATATCGGGACAGTCCTGATAAAATCGGGACGTCTGGTCACCCTAGCCACAGAGTATGGGATCATGCTTATCTTTATGTTATGCAGTTACATTTCCATCACCAGCTCAGAAACCCTTCAATACTATCCAAACCACGGCCTTCTAGCACCAGCTACCCAGTTGTTACACGGATAAGACACCTTCAAAAGGAATATAAGTAAGATAAGGAGGAATGGAAGGGAAGCTGTCATTTACCTGGTATCCAGTAAACTTGACTCCAGGGTTGTTTTCTATTTCCCACAGTCCTTCGTTAAATCCTTTTCGTTTGTTCGACTTCCCAAATTTATCTTTATATTCTTTATATGGGAAGAGGTCTTTGGGCCCCAGGAATGCACTGCATTTTAACAAAATTGACATTCAAAAAATATTGTTAGGATTTTTTCCCTGCAAGTTAAACACATATTGCAGATGTGTTGCCTATTCTTTTGTTCATCGCATTAAATTGTTACACTCTGGCTGATTTTGCGTTAGTGCTGTGAATCTGAATTTACAGATTTTATAGTCTTGATTCAGGACCTCAACTTTTGATGTTTTGAAATCATGCTGTGCATCTCTAAAAACAATTATTACTTAGTCTCATGTATTATATTAATTACTGCTGAGAATTCTGCAAATCGGGTACAGACTAAAAATAATATTGTATAAAAAATTTAAGTGCATGGAGAAATGCTAGAACCCATGAGCCAAAACCTACCCCTTTGTTATGTGGTCTTCATGGCTGTAGTATTTATGATTATTACCTTAGGAGCTCCATTGTGCTAGGCGGTGTACAAACACAGAACAAAAAGATAGTTCCTACCCACAAACGCTTACAACTAAGTATAACAAGAGACAACAGATAGGGGATACAAGAAAACAATGGGACGATATTGGTCGGCATTACTAGCAGTGCCATCAACACACCAGGTGCCTAACTGTTGCCAAGTTATTTTGTAGGCATCGCAGCTAAGAAACTTAGCACTACCCCCTTTCATAAAGCAGCTCTGCCGCAGGTCAACCAGTCCCAAAAATGGACATCACGGTGCAGGGAGGAAGAAATAAAATTAGCAAGAATTTACCTACAAAAACCACGGCTATAATTTGATTAGAAAATCCTACTCACATTCTAGGCGATTCCTGGCATAAACAAACTTTGGAAAATAAACCAATAATTTCATACATAAAACCTAAAACAACCATCATTTCTTCTTCGCTGACTATTTCTCGAAGACTGGTATTTTTACACTTCCATGGCCAATCATAATTTGTATTAAGCATGATGGGGCAGAAGCTATGAGCTTCACCATTAGAGAAGCTTCACCATTAGAGAAGCTTCTGCCCCATCAAAATAAGCTCATAGCTATGTAACCACTTTATCTTTTACTGTAACCCTTTTCCTACCTCCTACACACTTTTATGGCGCCCATCACTGTAGAGTCTCAGAGCTTCACAATCTTTCATGTGTTTAACCCCACAACACCCCTGTGAGGTAAGGCAGTGCTAATATCCCCACTTCACAGCTGGGGAATGGAGGCAGAGAGAGACTAAAAGACTTGGCTAAGGTGGCAGAGGGGGTCTGTGACAGAGAAAGGACTTAAACAAAGATCTTCATCATCCCATGCTAGCACCTTGACTGTTGGACCATCCTTCTTCCGACTTGTGCAGCTTCAGTTGAATTCAGCCTTGATCCTTTTAGCACTTATACATGAGTAACTTTATTGACAAGTGGTCCCATTCCCTCAGGGGCCTGAGAGCATGGAGACAGCTGCTGTACCGAGGCCTTAAACTGTAAGCTCTTTGGGGCAAGGACTTGCTCTTACTATGTATCTGTAGATCATCTAGCACAGAGGTGGGCAAACGACAACCCGCGGGCCACCTCCGGCCTGTGGGACCATCTTGCCTGGCTCTTGAGCTCCCAACCGGGGAGGCTTGCCCCCGGCCCCTCCCCTGCTGTCCCCTCACCCTCGCAGCCACGCCGCTGTGCGGGCAGCACTCTGGGCAGCATGGCTGCGCGCTCCTGCAGGGCAGAGCGTCTGGCTCCAGCCGAGCGGCACGGCTGCCAGACATGCTGCTCTGAGTGGCATGATAAGGGGACCGGGGGGGTGGATAAGGGGCAGGAGGTTCCGGGGGGCAGTCAGGGGACAGGAGCAGGGGGTTTGGATGGGGCAGGAGGTTCCGGGGGGCAGTCAGGGGACAGGAAGCAGGGGGGGTTGGATAGGCGTGGGAGTCCCAGGGGCCTGTCAGGGGACGGGGGTGTGGCTAGGGGTAGGGGCAGTCAGGGGACAGGGAGAAGGGGGGGTTGGATAGGGTGTGGGGTCCGGGGGGGCAGTTAGGGTTGGGGGGTCCCGGGAGGGTGTGGTCAGGGGACTAGGAGCAGGGAGGGTTGGATGGGTCGGGGGTTCTGAGGGGGGCAGTCAGGGGACTGGAAGTGGGAGGGGGTGGGGGCCAGGCTGTCTGGGGAGGCACAGCCTTCCCTACCCGGCCCTCCATACAGTTTTGCAACCCCGATGTGGCCCTCGGGCCAAAAAGTTTCCCCACCACTGATCTAGCACAATGGCACCTGGATCTGATGTGGTCTCTGAGAAATCCACACTTATACAATACTACTACTACTGTGGAGAATGTACATTTACTTAAAAGCTAACGAGTGATCTCCCAACATACAGATGATAAAAGTGACATCAGAGCAAAGAACTCCAAGAAGTTAACTTTCCTTTATCTCTAAGAAAGCATTCCCTAATTTTGCTGCTACTGAGAGATGTCTCTTCATATGGCCAAGGGCTCACACCAAAGCTATAGGGAAAACAATTACAGAGCATCATGTGAAACTCACCCTGACACAACTGAATTTATCTCATCCATAACATATGGAAATTTTAGTTCAGTTTTTACACACAAGGTAAAAAATAAAAATCATCCCAACCTGGGTTTGAGATCTTTGCAGTGTCCTTCGTGGAGGAGGATAGTTTTCACTGCTCTGCCGTAACAGAGATAACAAGACGCACTCTGCAGTTTATTATTAGTTATTCTTTATAAAATATGGAGATAACTGCAGAATGCGTTTCTGTTCCTGAGGTAAAAATCAGATCACAGACTAATAATAACTCTGAGGCAAATGAGGTCATTAGCCCAAAATTAAGCCACTGCAGAGTTAACAGTAAGCAATGTCTAATTAATATTATTCTTATTCTAAGATGTGGTAATTAACTATTTAGTGACTCTTTACTCCCACCCATTTCCCCCCTCCATGGCCCGACCCAGCTCAGTTCTTCCACCATCCCTTCTGTTCCACCTTCCTCCACCCCGCAACACAGAAGAATATTTATTTTAAGCACTAAGTGGAAATAGAGTGAGATTCCTGATTCAGCTTAGCTCTTTTTCCATTTGCCCACCACCAATCTTCTCACCCTGTCCTGTTCTATGTTTATGCAGAAATACAAGCTTACAAGGCCAGATTATTAAAAGTATTTAGGTACCTCATAGGATTTTCAAATGCATCTAGATGTCTAAGGTCCCACTAATTTCAATGGGTTTTAGGTGCTGACGGGCTTTTGAAAATCCCACCAGGTGCCTAAATACCTTTGAAAATCTGGCCCATAGTCAAGAGAAAATCCTTGCTCTTTCACTGACTTTGAGTCAGTTACTCCCCCCAAATTAATATTAACTTGAGCTAAAAATTGGAGCCACTCAAATTTCAATTAAGAAAAAACACTTTCTAAACCCCTCTTTATTGCTGAAGGGACAAATTCTGACCCCAGTGAAGTCAATGGGAGTTTTGGTACCAGCTTCAATGGGATCGGACTGAGCCCAAAAAGGTGTTTGAATATAATACATTCATCTTGATTAGCTCAAGTATAATGTACTTTTATCATAGATCATGTCAAAATGTGTACATGCAAGAAACATGGGCCCTGATTCCCATTGACATGCAGGCCCCGATGCACCACCCTGGCCCTGTAGGGTGGCATTCACAATCACACCCACGTTAAGGCTCCTTTACCCTACTAGAGCCAGTTTCAGGCCCATAGTATCTACTTCTAGTCTTACACTGGTTTCAATCAAGATTTACTCCATTAATGTCAATGGAGAGACACAGGAATAAGAACAGTTTGAGTGAAAGGAGATTCATGCCCACACATTTCAAAAGAAACCACCATGTTCATTCACTTACGTTTCATGAGTCCCAAAAAAGAAGATAGGGTATTTATTTGCTGGAGGCTTCACAGCTCCCTCAGGGAGTTCATCAATCTGTGGGATAGAAAGGGACACAGGACTGTTACCATGTTCCAGCCAATCTCAGAAGCCAGACAAACCACAAAGGTGTGATTGGAGATTTCATGACTTCTTGGAGGTCCCATTCTGTGCTTGGGGCTTGTTTATTTTAATTAGTTTATATTTTATAACAAGTGTATGTGTCTGCGAAGCACCTCAATGGCAAACCTGAAGAGTCAATTCCTCCATTTAGCCACAGAACAGGTACGTTAGGGGAAGCAATATGGCAACCTTCTACCACCCTGCACTACCAATGTATCTACCTATGGTACTTATCTTGTCCCCATAACCACAGTATCTGAGGGCCTCTCAATCGTTAATGTATTTATCCCCACAACACCCATGTGAGCTAGGGAAGCACCATTATCCCCATTTTACAGATGAGGACCAGACAGACTAACTGACTTGCCTGAGGTCACACAGGAAATCTATGGCAGTGGAGGGACTAGCACATAGGTCTCCTGAGTTCTAAGCTAGCACCCTAACCACCGGACCAGCCTTCCTCTCAACCCTCTTCCAGAGAAGCCATATCTCCTGTTCACCTGCACTGGGAATGATAACTTTATCTCCATGCCCCTGGTCTCTGCTGAGGCTACCAACAAGGCTACCAAGGAATGCTCCTTGTGCTGGGGGGGTCTTGTGAGGTGTGTGCTTATCTCCCAAGAACTGGACAGAGACCACCAAGCTCATGTCACACAGGTCACCAAGCAGAGAGATGGCAACAACTTTCAATACAGAACTAGGGCCAGATCCTCAGCTGATGTAAATCAGAGGAGCTCCACTTACTTCAGCCCAGTGGTGCCACATTACATCAGCTGATGATCTGGCTTCTGAGCCAGCAAGGAACCTGATTGTCTAAGACATTTCATGAAAACTTTTCAAAATTGCATCTATGATAATGTAAGTGTTAGGGATCTTATCTAAACTCATATAAAGGAAGAGCAAAGAGTGACTGAGGGTTCAGACTAGTAGCAAGTCCTTAGCTGAACTCAGTATGGCCACAGGCAAGAACTTCACGGCTATTCTGTGCATTCTTCAGTACCAGAAACAGATGGAGCGAAGGTTGTCCAGGATGTTACCTGAGCCCCCGTTTTCAATGAAATTCATAATATGTTTTAAATGAGCGCCCACCAATCAGATTATTTCCTGGTTAGTTCCTATTTTAAATACAGGTACCCGACTGTAACTGCAGGAAAAAGAATGTGGAGGGAAACATTCAGACCCTGCCACTCACTCACAAATGCAGACTGGTAGCAAGTCAGGGTTTCCATGGCTTTCAGACTGCAACAAATGTTATGCTACTTAAAGCTAGAAGTGTCTAAACTTCATAGTAACAAGGTCTATGATGATAGTTTACCAGGAGCCTAGGGGATGCACCCAATTTGCAGGAATGGGTCTAGGGTGACCAGATGTCCCGATTTTATAGAGACAGTCCTAATTTTTGGGTCTTTTTCTTATATAGGCTCCTGTTACCCCCAACCCCCATCCCGATTGTTCACACTTGCTGTCTGGTCACCCTAAATGGGTCATACTGCATCTTCAGTATGACCAGGAGAGAAACTAGGTCCAGAATGCGACAGACAACGCGGCTAAAGGGATCACTGAACATGGGATCACAGTGGCAGTCTCTGCGGGCTACACCTCCATATTAAATTTGAAGTCCAGCCAGGGCTGGCTCCAGGGTTTTGGTTGCCCCAAGCAGCCAAAAAAAAAAAAAAAAAAGCAGCGTTCGCGATCTGCGGCGGCAACTCGGCGGGAGGTCCTTCGCTCCGAGCGGGAGTGAGGGACCGTCCATCGAATTGCTACCGAATAGCTGGACCTGCCGCCCCTCTCCGGAGCTGCCGCCCCAAGCACTTGCTTGCCAGGCTGGTGCCTGGAGCCGGCCGGTGCCTGGAGCTGGCCCTGAATCCAGCCATGGACTGCATTGTAGAAAGATGTGGTGTACGGTGCCAGTGGAGTTTCTCATGGAATAAAACTAACAACTGCAAATCATCTGAGGAGTGAAGACTGATACTGGGGAGTGAAGAGATGCTTAGTGTGGAACGCTGACCAGGAGGAACATTTCTTACACGGAATCCCAAGGAAGGATATTCACATGACCCTGAGACTAGGGGATGGGGTGTTATATCAGATGATGTTCTGGACTCTGCAGGAGTAAGGATCCTCTCCCGAGCACTGTCTGCAGTGCAGTCAGACCACTTGCCACATTCCCTGGCACTTCTGTTGCCAGGTGTGAATAGCAGCAAGGGGGTGTTGAGTTCTCTCTCTGTCTTGCTGCTCACCTGTTGTCTATTCCTCAGTAAGTTCATCCACTGACTGACCACCCCACTGCCTTTGTGTCATTTGAGGAAGTCATCAAAGTGCTTTTCACTGCTCTAGAAAATTGTGCACACCATAATCTTTGTGAAAGTTATTAAACATAAATCTGCACTGGACAGCTCCAGGATGGGCTTGTGAAGCTCCCACTGCATTACATGTACACTCCAACCTCCCATTGTGTTGCCAAGGACCAGACACTTCCTACCTTCACTGACAGGGCTGTGACCCACACCCTTCAGAGTAATGTCACTAGATACCTATGGGGGTGGAGTCAATCTCTAAGGGTATGTCTACACTGTGATAAAAAACCTGCAGTACTGAGTTTCAGAGCCCAGCTCAGGTGACTTGGGCTCGCAAGGCTCCGGTTGCAGGGCTACAGAATTGCAGGGTAGACGTCTGGGCTTGGGTTGGAGCCCGAGCTCTGAGACCGCGCAAGGGGGGAAGGTCTCAGAGCCCAGGCTCTGGCCCAAGCCTGAACGTCTACAGTGCAATTTTACAGTCACTCAGCCCGAGCCCTGCGACCTGAGTCAGCTGACCAGAGTCAGCCGTGGCCATGCCACGGGTCTTTTATCGCAATACAGGCATGTCCTTAGTGTCATCCTGTTACTGCTGAACTCAAAGGCAAAATCTCCATTGAGGTTAGGGAGAGCGGAGCGCAGTAATACAGAAGGTTCTCTGTTCTTTTTCTGTTCAATAAGACTGTGCAGCCTGCCCACGTGAGACTATTAGGGGAAAACCTGCATGACCTACCATACAAAAGAGAAACATGTCGGGCCACTTTTGATTGACTGCTGAAGTGTAAATGCTGATTATTTAACTAACTGAATAACCTCAGCACTCCCTGCAAACGACTATTTTCCACAAAGGGATACTTAGGAGGACAGTAGCCACGCTGCCAGCTCCCCGCTGCTGAGCTCAGCCCCAAATCACTGCCATCCTCCAGGATGTTTTGGTTAAATCCACTAAAATTTGGATCTGATACTTCCCTCAGTGCCAGCAAGTGGGGGAAACCCTGAATAGTTCAAACCAGGAACAAAAGAGATAAGTGCACCCAGGCTAAGACAGTGGGCTATAGTCACAGAAACATAGCGACCGACTGGGGCATCTGTCTCCTACACTGCCTAACTGCTGCTTCGTTTTGCTTCTAAAAGGAAACGAACAGATTTTAAAGTGCCTGGTATAACCTGCAATCAGATCGGTGGGGTTTTCTGAAGCAAAACAGACGATGCGCTAGATCTTGAGCCACCCTGTGTGTGAATCTGATCTGTGCATCGATCACATCATAAACATTTCAATTACCCCTAAAATAAAGCAGGTGGTTTCAGATATCCAGTTTCCTCTCCTTTACTTCTGTTGCTTTCATCTGCTTAATGAAGAACAACTGCTTTCTTTCTAAACAAGCTTAGCACAGGAGCCCCTCCCAGCATTTGTTTGCTAGCCAAATGGCCCAGCTTTGGAGCCCTTTTACGGGGCTTGTGGTAACTAAATGCAATCTTTGAGGTGCAGGTCTGCAAGTGGAACATGCACTCCCCACATCACTAGTTGGTGCAGGGGTTTTAGTAAAGCATGTTGCTAAGGTCAACAAACATGAGTAACAGATCAGACCATTTCCTGCAATCTCCTTGAAAGACCTTATTGTCTTCAGTTTATGTATTATTGTGGGCTGGGATTGTATGTAACTTCTGTGGGGGCAGATGGGACAGACTATACTGTCTAGATAATACTGAGACTGTGTCAGACCAGTATGGATTTTTGGGACAATAAGTGTTAAGTGGATTTCCCGGGAAATCCATAGGGAGAAGTTAATGCAAAAACCGAGTCATTTGACACTATGCCCTCAAGAAAGGGCCATTGTCTGCTGATTACCTGTTACAGAAGGCCAAGAGCAGAGGCCCGAGCTGTATGAAGAAATGGCTGATCTGCCCAGCCTTGGTTCCGAAGCAAAGATGGATGAACTTGTAACCAAGGGAAAAACCTTGTTGTGGGGTTTGAAGGACTAAAACTTACCAGAGTTATAAGATGGAGTTGGGGTGACCTCTGGGGTAAGCCTTTTAGCATGTGTATAGGTGCTTTTCTTGTTTTAATGTTTTCTCTAAAGTGCTTTCATCTTAAGAATCGATGTGCTTGCTTAAAAGGAGCTGGGTGGTAACTTACAGCTGTGGCAATACACTGGTCATCACCTTCAGAGTGAAAGCAAAGTGCGGGCATTGGCCTGTTTAGGCAGCCTGGCTTGCTGGGGATATCACAGTGTCGAGCAAGGAGCTGTGCAGCCTTAAAATCCCTGGCCAGGAGGGAGTGAAACATGAGTCTCCACCCAGAGGAGAGGTGACTGCTGGGAGCTGGAAGGCTAAATCAAGTGCCCTTGGTGGGCCCTGGAGGATGAACACAGGTGCAGTTGTCCTGAAACTGCAAAAACACATTGTCAGGGTTCCCTCTCCACTCTGAGGTACAGATGTGGGGACCCGCATGAAAGACCCCCTAAGCTTATTTCTACTAGCTTAGGTTAAAAACTTCCCCAAGGCACAAATTCCTTTCCTTGTCCTTGGATGGTATTGCTGCCACCACCAAGTGATTTAGACAAAAATGCAGGAAAGGGTCACTTGGAGTCCCTATTCTCCCAAAATATCCCCCCAAGCCCCTTGACACCCCTTTCCTGGGGAGGCTTGAGAATAATATACCAACCAATTGGTTACAATGTGAGCACCGACCAAACCCTTTGGCTTTTAGGACACTGAAAATCAATCAGGTTCTTAAAAGAAGAACTTTATTTTATAATAAAGAAAAACGTACAAGAATCACACCTGCAAAATCAGGATGGAAGGTAACTTTACAGGGTAATAAAAAGATTTAAAACACAGAGGACTCCCCTCTGGACTCAGTTTCACAGTTACAAAAAACAGGAATAAAACTACCTCTTAGCAGAGGGAAAATTCATAAGCTAAAACAAAAGAAAATCTAATGCATTTCCTTGCCTTACTTACAATTTTTGTAATCTTAGATTCATCATTTCAGGTATGTTTTCAGGAGATGTTTTATCTGCCTGGTCTCTCGGCCCGGAAAGGGAACAACAAAGAGAGCACAAACAAAACTCCCCCCCAGATTTGAAAGTATCTTCCTTCCCTTATTGGTCCTTTTGGTCAGGTGCCAAACAGGTTATTTGAACTTCTTAACCCCTTGCAGGTAAAGATTCAATACAGCTGCTGAGGAGGGATTTTATGCTACCCTTAGATGTATGTTTCTGACACACATAAAGGACAATTTTGTCGTAATTTTTCATTCACAAATCCTTTTAGTTTATAAACAATCTCAATAAGAGCCCGGTCTTGCGGATCTTAATGGTGTTGCACAGTAGCTGGCTCCTCGCGTAGTATTCCCAACTGATTCCTGAAGGCTGGATTCCGCAGCACTTAACCCACAAGTAGCTCCACTGGAACCAAAGAGACTGTTTGGAGAGTGAGGTACTAACTCTCTGGGCTACACTGTGGCGTTTAAACCACAGCCCTGTCTGGGGGTAGTGCTGAGCTGCACATTCCTAGGAGAAGCACTGGTGAGACTGTGCTTCAGAGAAGCCCAAACCCTCATAGTGCTGCTTCTTGCACATGGGGGAGATGCAGTCTGCTCCATCCACTAGGATGGAAGAGATTGTTCCCTTGCGTGTGATGGCCCCACTGTGCAGGCTAGTGCAGAGTGGAGGGGGGGGGGGGCAGTGAGGCCATGACCCTGCCTCTTCCTCCCTGCCCCCCTGTTTGGGTGTTCAGCTTCCCAGCAGGCCCTACAGTCCCTGGAGCACAGGGGCTGTCACTATCAGCAGCCCCTGCACAGCCACACAAGGGAGGAAACATTTGGCCCTACATTTGGAATAACGGAACATTTCCTAAAGCTCCACTAACTTACACCAGGCCACCGAGGGGCTATACAGGCAGTCGCAGCACATGGTCATCCCAGCCACATCCTCTTTCCCTTAGGAAGGCCCCCTGTGCTGGTAGGTAGCATGGTAGTGCCACTGTTCTGGCTCTTGGCTGTGTGGCAATAACCCCATGTAGGGGGAAGCAATCAGTTGAGATGGTTTTCTGGCTGCTTGGTGCCATCAGAGCAGAAGCTGACCCATTATGTTTGACAAGGTATTCTATATTGCAAACATATTTTGCTATCAAGAAAACATGAAACAAGCAGGAAAGATTAACTTGACTATGCACAGATACATATGTGGACATAGACACCACAAGAACAGGCAATTTAAATTGCAGAGCAGTAACCACTGACTGTTATGATATGCAGTAAGTGCCTTTGACTGGCAAAAGCACACAGAAGCACTGCAGAGATCCGAATCTCCCACTGAAATTTCTGGAGTCAGAGCACAGCAATCAAGTCAAACTGCGAACTGGTTAAAGTTGCTCATTATTGCCAACAAAGACAAAGCATCTTGATATTTTGCAATTAGCTAATTAACAGAAAGAATGGCTAAAAGCAACCTTCTTCAGAATCTATTGGTGGAACAGATTACTCGCTTTCCCCCATGCTGGTGTTTTTATCTCCATCGACTTACACATTTCAGCTAAAAAAGGAAAATACATGTTTTTTAAATAGAGTAGGATAAGCTATTGGGAGCCACCAGAATGAATAAATCCTTTTTTCAGCAATTATTTAAAATAATACATCATTCAACACACAGAACGGGGGTCGGCAACCTTTCAGAAGTGGTGTGCCGAGTCTTCATTTATTCACTTCAATTTAAGGTTTCACGTGCCAGTAATACATTTTAATGTTTTTAAGAAGGTCTCTCTCTATAAGTCTATATATAATATAACTAAACTATTGTCGTATGTAAAGTAAACAAGGTTTTCAAAATGTTTAAGAAGCTTCATTTAAAATTAAATTAAAATGCTAATCTTATGTCGCCGGCCCGCTCAACCCACTGCCAGCCTGGGGTTCCATTCACCTAGGCCAGCAGTGGGCTGAGCGGGGCCTGCAGCCGGGACCCCGGCTGGCACGTGGCTGGGAGCCAGAACCCCAGACTGGAAGCAGGCTGAGAGGGACCAGCGGCCGGGGGACCCGACTGGCTCAGCCCGCTGCCGCTCAGTCCACTACCAGTCTGGGGTTCCGTCCGCCGGCTCCTCCCAGCCAGGGTCCCGGCTGCTGGCCCTGCTCAGCCCACTGCTGGTCTGGGGTCCCAGCCCTGCCCACATAGAGTGGGTACCTACCTTCTCCCTGGTTTTAGCCCATTCTCTTCCTCTCTCTCTGCACTGAGCTGAGGGTGGGAGTGCACTGAGCACAGGGCTGGGGGTGAAGGAGCAGGCTGGGGGTTGGGGTGTAGGGTCTGGCCAGGAGTTAGAATGGGGGAGGGGGCTCAGGATTGGGGCAGGAAGTTTGGGTGTGGAGCACTTACCTGGGCAGCTCCCATTTGGTGTGAGGGGTGCAGGTGGGAATGTGTGTGTGGGGGGGTGCAGGAGCTTCTGTTTGGTGCTCGGGGGGTGGGGATGTGGGGGGTGCAAGAGTCAGGGCATGGAGTGGGGGGCTGGGTATGTGTGGGGGGTGCAGGTGTCAGGGCAGAGGGATGGGGGCATGTGAGGGGGGTGTAGGAGTCAGGGCATGGAGTGTGGGGGAGCTTGGTATGTGTGGGGGGTGCCAGAGTCAGGGCTGGGGTCATGGGGGGAGGGTGCAGGGGTCAGTGCAGGGGGCTGTGGTTGTGGGCTGGAGTCGTGGGGATGCTCCCAGCCCCCTGCCCTGAGCGGCTCACGGCAGGGGGCTGGAGGGGATATGCCCTGATTCCACCCTCCTTCCCCAAGGCCCCATCCCCGCCTCCGCCTCTTCTCCAGAACAGTGAGCACACTGCGGCTGCGGTTCCAGCTCCGCTTCTCCCTCTCCCGAGCCATCAGCTGTTCAGCCGCAGGGAGGGAGAGGAGGAGGGGCAGGAACCCAGCACGCTGGGGGAAGAGGCGGGGGAGGGGGGAGCTTGGCTGCCGGTGGAGGCTGTCCTGCAGCAGCAGCCGGCACGACCAAGCTTCTGCCCCCTGCCCCCGCAGGAAAGAGCAGTGGGCGGGGGGCAGAGAAGAGCAGGCCGGGCCAGGCAGGATTTTTAATGGGGTCCCAGCTGCCGGCTGAGCAGGGCCGGCAGCCGGGACCCCGGCAGGCAGCAGTGTGCCATTAAAAATTGGCTTGCGTGCCAGAGGTTGCTGACCCCTGACATAGAATATCAGGGTTAGAAGGGACCTCAGAAGGTCATCTAGTCCAACCCCCTGCTCAAAGCAGGACCAATCCCCAGACAGATCTTTGCTCCAGATCCCTAAATAGCCCCCTCAAGGATTGAACTCAAAACCTTAGCAGGCCAATGCTCAAACCACTGAGCTATCCGTTCCCCCCTAATGTCTAATACCATGCCTTTCTTCCCAGAGGATCCCAAAGTACTTCACAAATCATGAACATATTGCTTTAGTGAAATGCAATCACCACTACCGCTTCACCAAATGTCGCCTTTCTTGCATCTTGCGCTATGGAGGGCAAGTCTAAGTAATCATGCAAATACCAGTTGTGCATGGATATAATTTGTATGCAGCATACTTTGCATGCAGACCTCCATCTCCATTATTTGAAACTTTAGTCCAACAAATGTTTTCCATCGCTAGTTTCTATTATCCTAATTCTGTGGTATTTAAATCAAGCCAAACTTCCACAGAAATTGCCTAAGAACTGCAGAATTTGGCCCGTGATTTTCAAGACTGCATGTCACTTTAACAACAGACTAATTCCTCCTCTGCTGTAGATCATACCCTAAAACTACAAGTGGGCGATGCTGACACATGCACATTTTTCACCAATTTAAAAAAAAACAACTTCACAACAGGGTGGGACTAGAAATGGACTCTAACAATAAAAAATAATTGCTCTGCTCTAAAGGTGAAAAAAAATGACTCTAGGCACGTGAAAGTAGAATCAGCAACAACAACAACAAAAGATTAAAAAAGAGCAGTGGCATCTCTGCTGCTGGAAGTGACTGAAGGCTACTGTACAGATAGCAAGAAATGACAATATAAAGGCATCAATCCTTCCTTTGCTTCTGTGCATGCTCAGGACCACGACAAGATTTAAAGAAGACAATGAAGGGTTAAAGGAAGCCCAAATAATCCAGGCGGGCATGGCCTTGCTAAGCAGGAGCAGCAGTCCTGCAGTTGAATACGTCTCTAATTAGCATCATATTTACAAAAAAAAACAAAAGTTAAAACTTATTTATGGCTGGGTTGCCTTAGTCTTCAATATGAAGCTTGGACCCAGGAGCTTATGACTCTGATCCAACAAATGACTTAAGCACATACGTAACTTCAAAGCCAACAAGACTATTTATGTGCTTAAAATTATGCATATGCTTAATTTTTTGCTGGATCAGGACCCAGAATGCAATGTTCCACGTTGATCCAGATGGTCACATAAAAGCAGCTGCAAATTGCTCCATTTTCTGCTAACAAAGTGTATTCCCAGCAAGCTCTCAATGATGTTTTTGCAATATTACTATTAGCCACCAGGTGGCGCGATTGCTAGGTCTGTTTCTTTGAACGTATAGGAGTTGATTTTAGAGAAATCTTATTGCCAACTTTGCAGGTTGGTTAAAACAACAAGTAAGCAGAGTAGAGTTTGTTGTGCCTGAATTTCTCTGTCTGACTGAATCGCTTCTTAGATGCAGACACATTGCCTGCAGGTTATATCGACCCAAGCAAACCAAACTTTACATGTTCAGTGGTTTGAGCATTGGCCTGCTAAACCCAGGGTTGTGAGTTCAATCCTTGAGGGGGCCATTTAGGGATCTGGGACAAAAATCTGTCTGGGGATTGGTCCTGCTTTGGACAGGGGGTTGGACTAGATGACCTCCTGAGGTCCCTTCCAACCCTGGTATTCTATGTTGCCAAAACAGGAGGGTCCTTGAGTGGGCAAAATTTGGCCACCCTGGTTTGTGGTCTTACCCCTAAGATATAAATGTTTGTGAATCCTGAGTAAAGGATTAACGAACTTGGTACTGGCCCACACAGAAAATAAAAACCAATTCAATTGGTTCAAAGTTGTTGAAACAAAAACAAATGAGAAATTTTAGGGGCTGCATGAGCACAACTACCTCCATTCTCTCCTGCTAGCTTCATTCTCATGAGCCAATGGGAGATTAAAACTGACAAAAGTCCTGCTCTCTGCTATGCTTAGAGATCAAAAATTCTGCCACGTTCTACATCCTGTCTGCCCATAGCTGTCGGGAAGGGTGGCCTGAAGGCATGACATGCTCATTCACAATACTGGGTTTGTTATTGTTGGGTTTTACAGTGTTGAAACTGCGATTTTATTACTTTACTGCGGGGGCAGGGATAAAGTGGGAAATGTCAAATCAGGCTGAATCAAATATTTGGGCTTGTCCGCTCAACCATAACCCTTTCATCTACATGAAGAGTGCTTAGAGGCTGGACCTTTGGCCAAACACATCCAACCAAATTCTTTAACCAGAGTCTCATGCGTTCCACACCCCTGTGCTCCAGAATCCAAGCTTTCATTAAAAAAAACCCCAAAAAACAAAAAAAAATGTTGCTAGCCCTTACAGTTGTGAGGGTAACCTCGAAAACGTGAACTGAGTGTAAACAGGTTCTGTGCTGCGATCTGCGGACTGACTTTTACTAATCATTTTCAGATTTAATTCATTTAAAAAAATCCCTCCATTTTTTAATATGGGCCTGCCGCACCATTTCCAATCTGCCACAGCCGATGTCAGGAGTCTTGCTGCAGAGTTTCAGTTCAGCTTACCGCAGAATACACAAAGCCTTGTATATCATATGGCCCGGAACTAGCCCTAATTGAGAAGGCAATGGGACCTGGGGAGACTACAGGTAGCAGAATGCCGAATGGAGCTGGAAGATTCTAAAAGATGTAATATTAGAGGCTCAACATCAAGCTATTCTGACGCAGAGGAAAGATAAGAAGAGCCACAGGAGAACAATATGGCTGCACAAGAAGCTTTTTAGCTATCTAAAAACCAAAAGGGATACATACAGGAAATGGAAGGAGGAAGTTTACATGGGAATAGTGCGAGCGTGCAGGGATAGAATCAGGAAAGCTAAGGCAAAGAATAAGTTACAGCTGGCAAGAAAGGTTAGAGACAACAGGAAGGGGTTCTACAAATATGTCAGACAAAAAAGAAAGATCAAGGATGGTGCGGGTCCGCTGCCAATGGAGAAGGTGAGCTGGTAACAGAAGATGATAGGAAGGCAGAGATGCTCAATGCCTACTTTGCTTCAGTCTTCTCACAAAAAATAACATATGACCGGATGACTAGCGAAGTTACCATAGACAATAAAGGGGAAGGGAAGCAGATCAGGATAAGTAAAGAACAAGCCAGAGATCTCCTGACTAATTTGAATGAATTCAAGTCAGCAGGGCTTGATGCTACTCACCCCAGGTGCTGAAGGAATTAGCTGAAGATATTTCAGAGCCATTGGCAATAATATTTGCAAACTCATGGATGACAGGAGAGATCCCAGAATGCTGGAAAAGGGTTAACGTAGTGCCCATCTTTGGAAAAGGAGGAGCCGGGGAACTACAGACCAGTCAGCCTGACTTTGATACCTGGGAAGCTACTACAGCAATGTATAAAACATTCAATTTGCAAATACCTGGAGGATGAAGGGGTGATCATGCATTTACTAAGAACCAACCATGCCAAACCAGCTTGATTTCCTTCTTTGACAAGGTAACTGGTTTGGTGGATAGGGGGAATATGGTGGACATAATATACCTGGACTTTAACAAGGCTTTTGACAGTCCCACATGACATTCTCATAAGTAAGTTGGGGAAATGCAGGCTTGGTAGAACTATCATTAAATGGATACATAATTGGTTAAACAACTGCAAACAAAGAGTAACTATTAATGGAATGATGTCAGATTGGAAGGAGGTCTCAAGTGGGGTACCACAGGGATGTGTTCTGGGTCCGGTGTTATTTAACATCTTTATTAATGACGTGGATGTAGGAATAGAGAGCATACTGATCAAATCTGCAGATGACACAAAGCTGGGAGGGGGGTTGCAAACACTTTGGAGGATAGATCTAAAATTCAAAAGGATCTGCATAAATTGGAGAACTGGGCTATCAACAACAAAATGAAATTCAACAAAGACAAATAAAAGGTAGAAAAACCAAATGCACAAATACAGAATGGGAGATAACTGGCTTGCTACTGAAAGCATTGCTGAAAAGGATCTGGGAGTTGTGGTGGATCACAACCTCAACATGAGTCAACAATGTGATGCTGTTGCAAAAAAAGCAAATGCAATTTTAGGTTGCATTAACAGAGGTGTAACATGCAAGTCACACGAAGCGATAGTACTGCTCTATTTGCACTCGTTAGGCCTCAGCTGGAGTGCTGCGTCCAATTCTGATCACCGCTGTATTAGAAAGAATGCAGAGAAACTGGAAAGGATCCAGAGGTGAGCGACAAAGATGATCAAAGGGTTGAAATGCAAACCATATGAGCAAAGGCTGAAGGAAGGAACTGGAGATGTTTAGTTGGGAAAAAAGGCGAGTAAGAGGGGACATGGTAGCAGTCTTCAAATACTTGAAAGGCTGTCATAAAAAAAGATGGAGAAAAATTGTTCTCTCTTGTCAGGCAGGACAAGGGAAAATAGGTTCAAACTACAGCATAGCAGATTTAGATTAAATCTCAGGAAAAACTTCCTAACTGTAAGAACAGCTGGACAATGGAACAGACTGCCTAGGAAGGCTGTGGATGCTCCTTCACTGGAGGTTTTCAAAAGGAGGCTGAATAGTTGGTTGGTTGGTGTAGACACAACAAATCCTGTATCTTAGCAGGGAGTTGAACTAGATGACCCTCAGGTCCCTTCTAACCCTATGGCTCTATGATTCTAATGCGATGCTCCATTTAGTTGTGAATGGACATGAACATACTAAAGACAAGGGAGGGGGCAATCTGCTCCATTTTCTGCAAATTAAATGCAGCCTCAAGGCTCCAGCCAGTGTGGCTCCCAGATTGACACTCTTGTTGTATCAGATGCTATTTGGGGCTTTGGTCACACACTTAATTTTATTCCTTAAGGAAGGTGTAACACAAAATATGCCTGCTCGCCCCTCACTTGCCTGGGTCTTTAGTGCACGCCGTATAGCTATAGAAAATGCTGCTGGGATTACTGAAACACTCTTTTTAACTGCTTGCAGTTGAAGAAAATGCTCCTACCTTGAAAAAGAACATACAATTTCTGTCCCTCAAAAGCACTGATTACAAGAAAGACCCACGATAATGGAGCGTTTCATTCTTCAGTGCATCTTCCTAGAGGTGGATTCAATACTCAGCGTCGAGCAAGCAGACTTTCTGAGAGGTTGGAGCACCTAAGATCAAGTGTTAGCTTTGACAACATTAATCGAAAATGGTTTTCAAAAAAACCAGAAGATGGGAGCCATATTTCTGGACCCGACAGCAGCATATGACAGTTTGGCACATGGGGCTCTTAGTCAAATTGTCAAGAGCACTCCTAGCATGGGTAGTCATTGACCTTCTCCGCAACAGACATTTCTGAGTGCCCACAGGAGACAGAGTTAGTGTGTGGAAAAGACAAACCAATGGTCTACCTCAAGGCTCTGTGCTGCCACTGACCCCTTTCAGCCTGTACACAAACAACCTTTCGCTTACCGAGTCCTGCAAGTTCACGTACACAGATGGCATTTGCCTTAGGTGACCAAGCACCATCACTCCCAAAACTTGAAGATGCCTTAAACGCTGACTCAATTAAGATGGCTGAATTCTGTAGTCAGTGGCATTTACAACCAAGTATAACCAAGACAGTTTTGAGTGTGTTCCATCTTTACAACTCCAGAGCAGCCCAAGAACTGGGTATCTTTCTCAACGGACATCGCTTGAAACACAAATCCCACCCAGTTTAACACAGAGCAACCCCTAGATAGATCTCTTACATGTTTAAGCACCTGAGGAAAACTGCAGCTAAGGTGAGGTTTCATAACAACCTTCTAGGCAAATTGGCCAGCACTTCTTGGGAAGTAATTGCTCAAACTCTCCAATTATCCAGTTTAGCCTTCTGTTACTCTGCAGCAGAATACTGTACTCCATTCTGGCTCCATTCTTCTCACATCAAGTTGGTTGATAGACAACTATATTCAACCATGAGCATCAAAACTGGGACAATTCGACCCACACTAGTCCTGTGGCTCCCCATGTCAAGCAACATCACTCCCCCACACATCCCCCATGAGGATGCTACAGCCAGAATGGCTGAGAAGTTCAGGCCAAACCCAAGCCTACCACTATTCACAGACCTCTTCTATCACCCCAAAACATGCCTATCATCGAGGCACCCATTGTGGACCTACTCGGCCTACCCAGATTTCTCAGTGACATCGATGTGGCAAGAAGAATGGTCCGCAGCTGATGTCAGAAACCAGTCTCTTATAACTGACCCAACTATGCGTGTCCCAGGTTTTGATGTGCCATAGTGCTCATGTGCCCTACTGAACTGATTTTGAACGGGCCAGGGTCAGTGTGCAGGCAGTCTTCACACGTGGGGCCAACAAGAAGATCCCACGTGCGTCTATGGCCAAAGGTAGTCATTGTCTCACATCACTGAGCACTGCCCTTTGACCAGATCTGATAGTGGGCTGAGGCCTGTGCATTTCACTAATGAGTCTACCACAAATTGGCTTGACATGCTCTGATCCAATAAGATGACAATGAATTACAACATTTTTAGTGCCTTGCAACGCAATACTGTTTTGATATCAATTCTACTTCAACACTACAGTGTATTCCAGGGGTGTATTTGTCATTCCAACAGGAGTGGACAGACACACGATGGGTATCAGTGTTTTGCAAGGGCCCGTGTAGAGCCTACTGATTTAAAAGCACAGGTGCAAATGTCTACACCAATGTAGCTGTTTGCAAGATCTGGGCTATTGTTAGTTTCACAGTTCAGTCACTTGGGTCACATTCTTTATACTCCTATTTAATAATTTGTGTAATACCTTTAACGAATAAAGGTGTTAGTAGCCAAGGGTGAAATTCACTCTGGAGACAAAGGCACTCTGCACCAGATGGAGCTGTGCGGAGTCAGTCGAGTGGCCATGTAAAGGGGTGGCTTCTTCAGCCCCTGGATGTTATGGAGAAAGTCTTTGCACCACCCCATACAGACTTGTGTTGAAGACAGGCTGGGGGAGGGGCCACAGGATTCACAATGACATGGCTCTCATGGTCCTAGTGTCCAGTGTGGATGGCCTGCAGCTGTTATTCCATCCCAAAGGTTGGAGTTGTGACTCCAGGGGAGGGAGGAGCCATGTATTGTAGTCTTGTGTTCTAGCCTGGGGGGGGAGGGGGGGTTGCAGAATGGATTTTGTCTCCCAAATTAAAGTCTCCCCATAAAGCCCAGTTACTCTTGTTTATTTGCATGTAAAGTGAATTGCCCCAACATGAACCCAACCTGGAGGGAAAATTATAAACTATAACTGAATAACAATGAAATTGTAGAGTGAAGTGTGATTGCGTTTAGCTTAGATCCAATGATTCCTTCTTAGCCTCACGGTAAACTCGAGTGGTAAAATTAAGCATATGCTTAATGGTTTGGAAGATTGGGGGGAAGATTGGAAGCACTCCTGGCGATCGGGGGAGGTCCCAGATGACTGGAAAAAGGCTAATGTAGTGCCCATCTTTAAAAAAGGGAAGAAGGAGGATCCGGGGAACTACAGGCCAGTCAGCCTCACCTCAGTCCCTGGAAAAATCATGGAGCAGGTCCTCAAGGAATCAATTATGAAACATTTAGAGGAGAGGAAAGTGATCAGGAACAGTCAGCATGGATTCACGAAGGGGAAGTCGTGCCTGACTAACCTAATTGCCTTCTATGATGAGATAACTGGCTCTGTGGATGAGGGGAAAGCAGTGGATGTGTTATTCCTTGACTTTAGCAAAGCTTTTGATACGGTCTCCCACAGTATTCTTGCTGCCAAGTTAAAGAAGTATGGGCTGGATGAATGGACTGTAAGGTGGATAGAAAGCTGGCTAGATCGTCGGGCTCAACGGGTAGTGATCAATGGCTCCATGTCTAGTTGGCAGCCGGTTTCAAGCGGAGTGCCCCAAGGGTCGGTCCTGGGGCCGGTTTTGTTTAATATCTTTATTAATGATCTGGAGGATGGTGTGGACTGCACTCTCAGCAAGTTTGCAGATGACACTAAACTAGGAGGCGTGGTAGATACACTAGAGGGTAGGGATCGGATACAGAGGGACCTAGACAAATTAGAGGATTGGGCCGAAAAAAACCTGATGAGGTTCAACAAGGACAAGTGCAGAGTCCTGCATTTAGGATGGAAGAATCCCATGCACTGCTACAGACTAGGGACCGAATGGCTAGGTAGCAGTTCTGCAGAAAAGGAACTAGGGGTCACAGTGGACGAGAAGCTGGATATGAGTCAACAGTGTGCTCTTGTTGCCAAGAAGGCTAACGGCATTTTGGGCTGTATAAGTAGGGGCATTGCCAGCAGATCGAGGAACGTGATCGTTCCCCTTTATTCGACATTGGTGAGGCCTCATCTGGAATACTGTGTCCAGTTTTGGGCCCCACACTACAAGAAGGATGTGGAAAAATTGGAAAGAGTCCAGCGGAGGGCAACAAAAATGATTAGGGGTCTGGAGCACATGACTTATGAGGAGAGGCTGAGGGAACTGGGATGGTTTAGTCTCCAGAAGAGAAGAATGAGGGGGGATTTGATAGCAGCCTTCAACTACCTGAAGGGGGGTTCCAAAGAGGATGGAGCTCGGCTGTTCTCAGTGGTGGCAGATGACAGAACAAGGAGCAATGGTCTCAAATTGCAGTGGGGGAGGTTCAGGTTGGATATCAGGAAAAACTATTTCACTAGGAGGGTGGTGAAACACTGGAATGCGTTACCTAGGGAAGTGGTGGAGTCTCCTTCCTTGGAGGTTTTTAAGGCCCGGCTTGACAAAGCCCTGGCTGGGATGATTTAGCTGGGAATTGGTCCTGCTTTGAGCAGGGGGTTGGACTAGATGACCTCTTGAGGTCCCTTCCAACTCTGATATTCTATGATTCTATGATTGGGGTCTTAATTTGCAGTCCTCCTCCCCTCTAAACACATTAATATATTTATATTTTCCTATATAAAATACATGTTATGTTACATTTATGCAACCTGACTTCATACAGCCTTAACTCATCTAATTTGTTGTTTTCCCATGCATGTTAATATTAAATATTATAATTATTTTCCCTTTAAAACAGAAATGACATACATAGTATGCAAGAGAGCTTGGTTTTCACCACGCTGCTACCATAGTAGCTGATCAAAAACATGTTTTACATCAGTTTACTATTTCGTTTTCTACAGCAGCTGTGAAGAAACAGCATATTACACTGACTCATCTTGTGCAAAGGACTAGGCAGAGGCAATTACATAGAGAAGAGGGCATGGTTACGAAGATATATGTTTGGAGCTGATAAGAACTTCAGGGAACACTAAACGTATATAATTCATGCTGGGGTCCAAATACTGTGCTGAATTAGACCTCATGCATCTCTATGGAGTTCAAAAGTGGGCCTGTATGTCTCCTTTTACCATTTTAATCCTCAGTGTCTCTCATTTTGCTACTGTAACCCACTGGTGAGAGTGTGTTACAGGTCCTCCTCTGTGCCTTTACAGAGAGTATACAGAGCCTGGGGCACGTTAGCTCAAGCTGTAACAAATTATGCTTTTTAGCTCTGGAGATCCCCAGTTCAATTCTCAGTGTGTTGGACAAGATGGCGACCATCTCATTATGTTGGTCTTCCAGACTATAAACTTTGGGGCACAGATTATATTGATATTTATGTCATGTACAAGGCCAACCCTATTGTTGGTGCGTGACAGGTAACTAACAATAACAATAATCATCATCTAGCTGCAACTGTCGTAGAAACTAACTTCCAATTGAACCAACTCTTTCAATACCTCTAAGGGTATTGCCACACTGGAAGATGAGATGTAAGTTGAGCAATGGCACAGTGGTTCATCTCTCTAAAGAGACTGACCTCTTGTCATCACCATTTTCTTCTAGCCTTAGTCCCATCTATATGGGGTTGGCTCTTTAAGGGGTTGGCTCCTTCTCCATTCCAGTCTGTCTTGAAAAAGTTCCTTGGAAAATCCACAGCAAATCAGATCCTATTGTATAACATCCATCCATCTAGTTTGGAGTCTTCCTACCCATCATATTATTATTATTACTATTTATTTGCATTACTGTTGTGCGTAAGAGCACCAATCATTGATCAGGAACTCTTCACAATATATTGTCCCTAAAATATTTATTGTCTTGGCTTTTGAAATCCTTACAAGCACTGCTGAGCACAGGGCTTCATAGTATGCACCAAAGTGATAGTAAGTATTTGCAGGATCAGATCCCCTCCAGAATAATAAAGTGGCAATCATAGCAAGAGAATGGATTAATTCATGAGGCATGATATTGTATAAGAGGCCTTGCAAAATATTGGCACAAAATGTTAACAGTGTTTTAATGAAGAGCCGACGTCTGATAAATACATTCTTTCTAATGTTTTCACCTCTTAATGTAGGAATTTGTGTCATTTCGACAGAAGCGCCCATTTAAAAAAAATCTCCTTCAGAAACCTGACCCAAATCCTCCACAAAAACAAAAGCTCCAGGACAGACTCATTCGAACAAATGCAGGTAAATCAAAATCTTTTTAACCTACAAAAGAAGCTTGTTATCAGTGATACATAATTGCCATTTCTTAGTTTTCAACCACAAGGCTTAATAACTTTCTTCAAGCTGTGAGCATATGGCAAAGAAATGTTTGCATTTGCCATCAACAGGGCAAATAGAGATAAGAAGTGTGAACAACTGGTAAAGAAGGAAGACCCTGAAAAAATAACTATTGTTAAAGAGCTGGTAAGGGAATACCTGAACAATGTGAACATGTATGAATCAGTTGATGATACACAAAGGGAACCACCATCTATTGAGTTTGCTGGACCACTGACAATTATTTCTGAAAAATCATGGGTAGTTGGAGATGTACTGGAATAAGCAAATGTCATACTGATTTTCAGGAAAGGAAAGAAGAATGGGTCCATTTTAGGCTCCAACTTTGCAATACACATGCAGAGCCTGGCACCTGCATGCAGCTCCATTGACTTCAATGGAGCTCTACACAGGCAGTGAGGTCTGCTTCCACGGACAGCATTGCAGGATCAGGTCCTTAGACTATAAATTCCCAGGGATAAGCACTGTGTTCCTTCCTCCGTACGGCTCACAGTGCCTAGCACACTAGGGCCCCTCTCCTGCAAATGGATCTGCATCGACTGATCACTACGCATGCATGAAGGTCGGGGTAAAATAATGGAAGAGGTAAAAAAAAAATCAACAAACATCTGGTGGGATAATGGAAAAATGAATAATAGGAAGCATGGGACTATGAAAAGCAAGACAAACATGAGCCCCTGATATTGCAAACACTTCCACATATGAGTAATCCATGAATGGATGTAATCTAGTTTGACTTTAGATAACAGCACCTCATAAAATCCTTAGTGAAAAATGAATTCACATTGGCTCAGATAGAAACAGTGGCATCTGGACTGAAAATTGACTACTAATTGATTGATTTACGAGAATGATAATGATAAAAAATAAAGTAATATATTACTCGGAGGATGTGTCTGCCTTGGGTGGGTTCACTGTTAGGACCAGCCTCCTTTAATAGCTTTACCCGGTTCTGGAAGAGGGAGTAAGTGATAGTACACTTGGAAAGTTTGCAAACACCAGTGAGGACAAAGCCTTGATTCGGTTCTCACACCAGCAAAAACATGGAGAAACTCCACTGAGGCCAATGGCATTAGCAATAGTGTGAGAGTAGACTCAGGGCTCTTGACCAATCAGAACTGTGGGCTGAAAACAACAAAACAGAAATGTTGTTTGGAAAAGTGAAAGTGAAGGCAATCGGACACCATGCGAGGGAGATATCTGGGAAGCAGCAATGCTGAAAGGGGCTTAGCAAAGATAGCAGAGTGCAGGTTACACATGAACTGGCAATGTGATATGGCTACAAAAGAGACCAGTACAATCTGGGCTCATTATACAGACACACAACCTGTCACAGAGCAGGGAGTGTGACGGGGTGTATCAACCCCACACTGGTGAGGCAAGGGTTAAGGAGCTGCTCTGGACGAAGGAAGCCACGCCCCCTCATCTCTGTTGGGCATGCTCCCAGTAGTGGGAGCATTCAAAAGGGAGCAGCTCTGCTCAGTCTGGGCTGACCGAGGAGGCCAGTTGGATGCAGCAGCCTCCTGCCCAGATGCCGCTGAGACGCCAAGCTGCCAGGACCAAGCCTACTAGCCAAATTGCCGGAAGCCTATCAACTATGGGAACCAAGGGCGACGACTCGCTATCGCCAGGGGAAGGGGCTCCCGAGACGAAACAGGGAGGGAGCCAGGTGGGATCCTAAGACCGAGCCGTGGCATCAATGGATGTACAGGAAACAGGGGTAGGAAGTGACCCAGGGAGCATGAGTAAGGATACCAGACCCT
Organism: Chrysemys picta bellii; assembly: GCF_011386835.1. Lineage (NCBI taxonomy): Eukaryota > Metazoa > Chordata > Testudines > Emydidae > Chrysemys > Chrysemys picta. Next base: position 18,224,268 of record NC_088800.1, on the reverse strand, counting down.
ATGCTATGTATATGGCCTACTGCTTTGTAGCACCCTGGGTTGAAACCTGGTGGTGTCGGGTGGGCCCGGGTTCCCTCCACCCGTCATTGGGACAATAGCCCCTAGGCAGAGCAGCCCTGGACTCTCACCGTTGGGTGACGCTACCGTGAACTGTAGCTGCTAGGCAAGCGGCCCTGGACACTCGCCACTAAGTGGTACTTGCAGCCTGGGGCATACAGGCTGCTCCCAGCAGGGAGATGACAGTTATGCTCTCTGTGGCCTTGCTGTGACCACACCTAGTACAGTGTTCCAGCTCTGCACCACAACAAACTGAAGGGAATTTACAGAGAAGCAGCAAAAGCAATGCAGGGGCTGAAGAGACTGCTAAACATGCAATAATTAAGGGTGATCGTTATTCCAGTGCAGAGGGACCACGTACGGTTGTCTGCATCACTTCCGCTCTTGGGAGCAAACCGCACCTCTGCTTTCATAGCCTGGAGGCTTCCTTGGCAGCAGAACTGGGGTGGTCTCATGGTATAAACTGAAAGGAGGGGAGGGGATAAATCATATCTCCCCCCTGTAAGGCAGAGACCAAAGCTTCCTGGAAGCATCATCCCTACGTCTAGAGTTTTCCCCAAATGTCCCAACAAACCAATTTATAGGTAACATTAGGTCTAACATATTCTCCTAGCTCCTCAAGATCCATTTGCAACCCCCTCTCCCCCGCATTTACTGCCCACCTCACACACTGGAGCACTGGAGTGCGAGGTATTCATGGAAACAAAATGGTGTCCACGGTTGTCCAGTCCATGAGCACCCAGAGACCCAGGCACAATCCCAGTGTGACACAACACCCCATATTCTTCACAGTAATATTATTATACGAGTATGGTATAATTATGATGTATTTCATGCAATATAAGGCATGTGAGATATCATTGAAAAGGTTATGATTTACTGAATCTGATTATCTTATTTGTATGCATGTATCATTTTTGTATCTGGAGTTAGGAATAATGACTGTGTATCTGCAGTACAAATATGTTTATACCTGGGGAACGCCCACCAGCCAGAATGCACTCAGTCTAGGTGGTTGGCTGGGAAGGGCCATTAGAGAAAACAATAGGCCTTAGAAGAAGCTAATCTCCCACCAGGGAGCCTTCCTGAGGAGGCTACAAATAGTCTCCAAGTCATGGCTGCTATGACGCTACAGGGGCATGTGACCAGATCACCTGGTACTGGACTCCATCTTGGAACATCAGTGTTTTTCCACTGACTGGGCGTGGGAACCAAGCGTGGATACAAAGGGTTCCTGCCCTATGCAAAAGCTATTTAAGGCAGGGGAGTGACACCATCGTGGTTCTTCACTGACTCCCCACCCAAAGGAGACTCTTGGAAAGACTTGAGGAATAAAGACTGAACGGGGGAGAAGTGCTGGACCCAGGCTAGAGGGATTCCTAGCCTGTGAAAGGAATACCTGGGGTTTTAAGCTGAAAGCAAATGCAGCTTGTCCCTTAAGAGCCTGCAGCAGCTTAAATCATCATTTAGGATGCAAATTTGCTACTCATATCCAATCTCTTTAGTATATTAAGCTTAGATTGTGTTTTTGTTTATTTGCTACGTAACCTGCTTTGATCTGTTGCTATCCCTTATAATCACTTAAAATCTATCTTTTGTAGTTAATAGATTTATTTTTGCCTTGTCTAAAACCAGTAAGTGTGGGAGTCATAACCTGGGGCAAAAAGCTGTTGTACGTTTCCTCTCCCCGTTGAGGGAGGGGGCAAATTTCACGAGCTTACGCTGTACAGATCTCTGTGCAGCACAAGACGGTATAATTTTGAGTTTACCCTCCAGAGAGGGTGTGCACTTGAGTAGTTGAGCAGTTCCTTAGCTGAAGCCTTCCCCTGCAGAGCTGATCTCAGCGACTGTATGTAGCTGCAGCTGGGTGAGTCGCTGCCTGTATGTGTGCTGGAGGGGGCTTGAGGGCCTGTCACAGCAGTACTGTGTAAAGGGAGCCCAGGTGGGCTCAGTGGTACCCCAGTTCCAGGTGGCACCCCAGGGGGAATCTTTAGTAAAACAAAGGTATCCATGGTTCACCAGAATACTCCACATACTTTGTGCTGCTCCAGTGACATAGACCAACTGCAAACCCGACTTACCTGGCCAGCTAAGCTGAGTGATGGCTGCTGTGTGTCACAGAGCAATGCAAAACTGCCAGAGCTTACCAGTTAATCAGGGCCAGTGTGTGGATCTCTTCAATAATGGACTCTGACACCCCTCAGCCCATTAGCATCTCTTCTGTCTTTTCTGAACGGAGCCTCTCAGCCCATTTGTTCTCATTTAAGGCCCTCTGTCGGTGAGTGACTGAAAGCAGACTGACTGCACTGTCCTGGTGTGATTCAAAGGAATCAAAAGCTGCTAGCCATGAAAACATGGATGGACCTGGTAGCCCAAACTGTCTCACTGTCTTGCCAGCTGGCCTCTGGAGTAGAGCAGGCGTGGGGACAAAAAAGAACTCATCACAAGACAGCCTATGGGGCAAATGTGCAATTGCCCCAACACCATCCTCTGGGATCTCTCTGACAGGAAAAAATATAGAAAGTGGTCTTGGTTATAGATAGGTGGGAATTTGTAGAAGAGAGAGTCTAAGAACACCAGTCCTCAGGCCAGAAGCTCCCTGTGCTATCTCATTGACTTCACTGGCACTTCATGGGGGAGAGGGGGGAACTGAAGGAAGAGTTTTGCCTACTGAGATTGTTTCTTTTGTGTCCCTTGCATGTTTTTCTGTTTAACTAGCTACACTGGTGCAAGCTGGAAATTAGCTGTACCTTTTGGTAGGCTGAGAGTCCTCTGCCCCATAACGTGGTATCTGAGTCTGTCAGTTGCTGATGTGTTCCCATGCATTTCTGAAGTACTATTGCTTGCTTGCTTTTCACCTACCCCACACTGTCTGGCAATACATTCTTAGGTTTTTGACAAAAATCTCCTGCAGTTCCCAGTACATGCTACTCCATCACTTTGGCCCTGATCCTGCAAACATTTATGCATATGCTTAAATTTAAGCATGTGAGTAGTCCCTTCAAAGTGAATTTATAAGGATCTGTAGGATAAAGGCCTTTGCTTCCTGGCTGTAGCTAATATGTATTTATTTTTGGTAAATGTAGTAACGAACTCTGATATGGGTCTGCTTCCCATTGCTGTTTGCATTAACTGCACGTCTTTTACATTTTCTTTTACCCACTGCCTCCATGGGTTTTTTCTGCAATTGCATTTGTAAGTAGGCATGCATTACCAGGTTCTAAGAGCGAATGCAAGTGTACTGGCTTACTGGGCTCAAACATCCTTTTATGATTAGCATCACTGGCTGCCCAGCAGTCCCAACCAGGTCACTGCAGTCTGGTACCTTTTCTCCATCACATGGTTCATCTGTCTTTTTTCCCTTTCTTCCCTCACTGCTCACTCACTCTGGTTGTGTGTTATATATACACACATTGCTTTGTTAACTTATGGTCTTAAGGAAATTCCTTGGTGTATATAACATTCAAGGCTTGGCTTTTTCTCTCTGGTGTTATATGGTGCCTTCAGTTCAAGCTGCTAAACTGAAGCTGGCAGCTAGCTTCTCTCTAGGCTTTTACATGCTGCTGCAAGGCAAAATAACCTGTTGTTTCCAGTCTGTATTTTTAGGGCTGCAGCTGTACGCTAATTCTCTCTCCACGCTGGTGTAAGAGGCTATTTAAAGGGATTTAGGGATATAATACATTTTCATAAACCATGAGACATATTCTCCAGACTTATACCCCTTCTACCTTGGGGGTTTGAACATAACACTGCAGCATGTTGTCTCCAATCTTTTATACCAGTGTTTCCCAAACTTGGGACGCCGCTTGTTTAGGGAAAGCTGCTGGCAGGCCGGGCCGGTTTGTTTACCTGCCGCGTCCGCAGGTCCGGCCGATCGCGGCTCCCACTGGCCACGGTTCGCTGCTCCAGGCCAATGGGAGCCGCAGGAAGCGGCGGCCAGTACATCCCTCAGCCCACACCGCTTCCCGCAGCTCGCATTGGCCTGGAGCAGCGAACCGTGGCCAGTGGGAGCCGCGATCGGCCGGACCTGCGGATGCGGCAGGTAAACAAACCGGCCCGGCCCGCCAGGGGCTTTCCCTAAACAAGTGGCGTCCCAAATTTGGGAAACACTATTTTATACTGACTTCTGAAGGCATTTCTAGACTTTAGGGAGCTCTTACAAAAGGCTGGGAGATGAGTATTAAATCTTACTGAAATCCAAGAACATTCTGTTCGTTTGGGATCAGCAGTGATGCAAAAGATAATATTGGGTTGACCCCGGATCATTTGGAGTATGTGGGACTTTGGAATGGAGAAATGGCCATGGAAGTCTGCTATTTTATGTTGCTGTAGTATTTATTCTAATTAGTTACTTTCTTTTTGTTTGTTTTCAGTACAAGAAAAAAAAAACAGGTTTATGCGGGTCCTTCAGCTTCCCAGTCAGACAGTAAGAGAAAAAAAACAAAGCAAGACTGGAAACGAATCTGCACTTTATTTCCAATTTCTGTAACAGGTTTAGAACTAACCGTTACAAAAAATTATGTAAAACACTCTGAAAAATCCAAAGCCAGTAAAGCAGAGCCTTTTCTGTGAGTAGGAAATGAGGGGAGGCTGGATCGATTTCCTCCTTTAAGTTTTAGAAGGTTTACCTCATGAAACTACCTCTTCTGCCAAGTATTTCTGGGACTCCTTTAAAATACTATTTATTCTAGTTTTTTTTTGTTTTGTTGATGCTGCCTCTGTCAGAGTGCGCAGTTAAATGGTGTGCTTTCATTGCAATGTGCACCACCTAGATTTTAGGCTTCTGTCTCTGGTATATGTCACTAAAATATTTTTCATAGACCCATAGAGGTTAGAGACGTAAAGGACCCATTAAGTCATCTAGGGCTAGATCTGTAAAGTATTTTGGTGCCTAGAGATGCAAACAGGCTTCCAGGTACTTTTGAAAACCTCACTAGGTGCCTATCTGCATCCTTAGGCATGTAAATATCTTTAAAAATATGGTCCCTAGTCAACATTTTGCCAGTGAAGGAGTGTTCCATATAGTGTATTTTCTAGTTGTTGTTACCATTTATTATGCATATTCAAGTAGCACTTACAGGCCACTGTTCTAGCCCACATGTAGAAAAGGTCTCTGCCACAAAAGGGTTTAAAGTTCAAATTAAGATTTAAATCTTCAAAGCGAGTTGCTTCTCCATCACTGATTAATCCATATCACTGTCAGGACGCCCTCTTGATCTTTCTTCAAAGGACAGTCATATATCGTTTGAAAGTGTTTATTATCACCAGTTATATTGTTGCAAGCTATTATAAACATATGTTTCTATATGCTAACACTCATCTTTCTACATTTAGTGTAACACAACATTAAGGTTGGGAAATCAACACTCACCAGCAGGAAATGCAAAGTTAAAGTTGAAAGCACAAACCTTAGCGTTTGTTCCCTGCGTTTATATCAGTTTGTACAGCAATTAGTGCCATGGAGGCTAATCTCAGTTGGAGCCTCTAAAAACTACTTTAATGCAAATAAAATACAATAAGAAGAGGAACTTATACTCTGCCAGTATCATCATACATTATTTGTCAATTAATAAAAGCATATGTCAATTATAATATAAACTAGAAATTTTTATATTTCTCTGGAGTGAGTTATAATTAAGTACATACAATTTTGAGAACCTTAATCACTGCAAGTTTCACTTAGGAGACAGATTCACCACTAGCATAAGCAAGGTTTCCATGGGATTGTGTCCACTTACAATAATAATGGCTTTGACCTGAAATCCACAAAACAAGCAATGATTGATGAACACCAGTTCAGTAGCTTTAAAGTTATAAGGAAAAAAAGAAGTCCAACAGAAAAAACTTAGTGCTCATGTGCAAAAAGCTTTCAATACTCAGAGCTTCAAAATTACTGAACCAATATCCTGCATTCTTGCCTATTCCTTAAATTCACTCAGATTTACAAAAAACATTCCATGGTTAAACTAAATACATTCAGCTACTGTTATTTGTGTACAAAACTCTCACCTGAGCACTTGGAGATGGTTGTTTAAAATAACAACAAGCCATTGAATTAAAAAAAAATGATGAATTTTGCTGAAATTTCCCTGGAACAGTTATGTCTGGGCTGAGTCTAAGCATGGAACATTTCAGCCCAAAAGGGAATTTGATTGTCAAAAGTTAAAAGCAATTGGAAAATGGGGTTTATCATGAACGTTACATTAAACCTTAATTATAGCAGTCATTGCAGTCCCTGCCATGACCCTCAGATGAATTCTGTTTTAAAGCATGCTTCCAAAGATAAAGAGCGTGAGATTAGAGGAGATCCCAAACCCCCCAAATACAGGGAAATTTACACTTACATTTCTCATTATTACTTTTGGAAAATGAAGGAAATAGTACATGATGTATTCAGCTAACAATATTAACTATCAATACAATGAGCCACTGAAGTCAATAAAAGAGCATCCTCTTACATCTGCTCCAATATCTGCAAATAAGGCTTAATTTCAGATTATCTAAGCAAAATGTGCAAAAAGTCTTGAAGGTAAGAAAGGGTTCCATGAAGGGAACTATATTTCACATGTAGAACATCGGGTGTAGCCACAGGAGTTTTGCATGCAGAACCCCTTATAAAGCAGGAGTTTAGTAGCTGATCATGAAATCATGGCACAGATTGATCCAATATGACAAACTAATGGAGAAAGCCTACCAGGGAATGCTATTTGCACAATTCTGATAGTGACAAAAGCATAAGATAGTGTGACAGGGTACTATTAGCAGCACCCTGGACACTGGGTTTGCTGCAGCACAGGGAAGAGTACAAGCTTAGTTGAAGCCATTAATACACTTTTTGTTGAGGGGTTGTGAGCACCTAGATGATCATCACTGAGCTAATGAGGTATTTGGAAGGATCAGGATACAAGTGGGAGGAACAGGAAGCAAGGGGCAGCTCAGAAGGTGAGCCTAGCCGGAGGAGTGAAGGTGGCATGGACACCTCTCCTTGCTGTAAACCTGCATTACATGGTCTTAATTTGGAAGAAAAGAACACACACACACACACACACACACATTGGTGAAAGATAACAACCTGGTGTGTGTTTGTGACCATGAGTCCATGCAAATTGGCCAGGCACTGGAGTATGCTGAGTAGTGGCAGAGGTGTCCTGTGATGCGTGGGTGTTGGTCCAGGATTAATAACTCCCTCAGCTGATAAGGAGCCTTGAGGGAGACCTGTGCGAAGGCAGGAGATCCAGGCACCATGGACCTGATGCTGTGCTGGTTAGTGGAACAACAACAGAAGATGCAGAAGACCCAGCAGGCAGGGATGCAAGCACTTCTGAGTTGGCAGGTGCAGCCCCAGCAAACGATGCTAGTATTCATCAAAGAGAAGGCCCAGGTACAGGAACAGCTCCTTTAGAGTTTGGTGAGCTTCAGTGAGGGGACTGGAAATTGAAATGTGGGCCTGGGACTGTGTAAGACAGTCCCGGGGGATGACCCCGATGCCTTTTTACTACCCTTTGAGCAGGTGGCTACTAGCCCCAAATACAACAAGGGTGCATGGGCACTTGGGACAACCCCTTATCTGGACAGTGAGGCTCAGGTAGCCTATATGGCCCTGAGCGAATACACTAGGCCAAAGACTATGATACGCTGAAGACTGCTATTTCAGACAGGGTCGGCCTGTCTGAATACCGCCAAATATTGATAAGTAATGCCAAAAATTCAGGGCAGCCAGCTGGAACAGTGGGATATGTCCCAGGGCCTTTGCTCATAAATGATCAGACTAGGCTACTGGATGGTTGCATACAGCTGGATAGACAGCTCATCAAGACCCCAATGGACTCCATTATTCTGGAGCAATTTAAACAGCACCTCCCTGCAACTACATGGGTCTGAGTTTGGAGGAACCAGCCAGAATCATTAGAGGTGGCGGTAAAATTAACAGAGGAGTCTGTGGAGGCAAACTTTCCACAGAAAGAGCTCCGTACCCCCTATAATCAAGGGTGGGGGGAAGAAGGCTGAAGAACCTCATACAGCAAAGCCTGCGAAGGAGATGCAAAGGGCAAACAATGATGCCCCAGCTGCTCACGCAGTAGTCTGCTACCAGTACAAGGGCCAAGAACACATAAAGAGAGACTGCCCCTGCATGGACTGTGGGTTTGTGGAGTTCTGTGGGTGGACAGCCCTAAAAAGGGGACCTGAGATAAGAACAATTCTGGCTGAAGTAGCCCGAAGAACGACAAGGGGTGTTATGAATTCAGCTGCAATGTGTTCCCTCATACGGAACACCTTGGTTAGGCTGCAGTGGCAACAAGAGAGGTTGATGATAACTATTTATTGTATATGTGGGGAAAAGAGACCTTATCCCTTGGCAGTTATCCCATTGGAAGTAGAAGGAAAGTGTAGATGGCAGTGAGTAGGGCTAGTAAAGTCTTTGCCTTACTCAGCAATGTTAAGAACAGACTGGATCCAATTCCCTTTATGTAAAAAGGATTGATGATGGGGGGAAGGGACCCCAACCAGTGGGTCTGTGCAAAAAGTTCACGAGTGTCGATCCTTCCAGGTCCAGTATGTGACAAGCTTAGAAAGACGAAACACACTGGAGGACTTGAGGGGAGGAGGAAAAGTTGAGAAGGGGAAAATGAAGCAGGAACAAGTCTTGGGCAAGGCTCAGGATGGAGAACAAGCTGAAGAGAGAGGGGGATCCCAACAAGGAAGCCTTGTGAGCCTACCCCGACAGTCCCAAACCAGGGCCAAGATAAGTCAGGGGAAGAGAGGGATCCTGAGAATGGGGCTCTAGAGGGACAATTCATGCAGGTAGATATAAACCTTGAGCCAAGTAAACTGGAGGAGAGATCAGTGAGGTGTGACTGGTGCAATGACCTATGGGCCGAGGTGGAGATGTGGGGAAAACCCTCCACCCTCAAAGTGTACTTTTTGTTAGTGGAAAGCAGGAGACCATCACCAGTAGTCCATGGAAGGCCAGCTGCAAAAGGAACAGGAACCCCTAGTAGAACCCCAGCCCCACAAAGAGGATGGGGCATGGGCAGCAAAGAAGACCTCTTCCAGAGGCAAGAAACGGCCTCAGGAGAAATAAGTGGGGAGGTATGAGACAGGGCACAACTAGTAGCACCCTGGTCACTGGGTTTGCTGCAGCACTGGGAAGAGTACAGGCTTAATTGAAGCCAATTATACACTGTGTTGGGGGACTGAGCACCTGGATAGTAATCACTGGGCTAATGAGGCAATTTGGGCGGATGTAAGTGGGATGAACAGAAAGCAAGGCTCAGCTCAGAAGGTGAGCCTGGGCTGCAGAATGAAGGTGGCATAGAAGTCTCCCATTGCTGCATGCCTGCATTACACTTGTTACTTTGTAAGAAAAGAACAAACACACACCTTGGTGAAAAGGTAACACCTGGTGTTTGTTTGTGACCGTGACACCACACAAGCTGGACAAGCAGTGGAATACACTGGGTTGCACCAGTGGTCCCCTGTGACAGATAGATAATGAGAGGGAGGAAAAGTAGGAATAGGCTGAGAGTGATGAAGGAGGAGGACATATGAGAGACTCAGATTTAGCAGCAGGGCAAAAAGTGATAGCAGAAGACCAGAGCAACACCAGGGGAAGGATGGAGAAAAAGCACAGAGTGATCTTTAAGCAAATGGGAAAGGACTGGACAAGTCCCAAATGGCCAAAGAGAAAAGCTCATAGATTGCAACTGGTTTTGGCATGAAAATATAGAGAAAGATCTGCTGTCTGTTTTTGATGGGCTCTTTGAAGTTTTCTGAATCTAAACTGATTTTTGTCTGTCATTCTTCGCCAAAAAGGATAAACTCTGCCAGGGAAACCCTACCTCCTCTTGTCCTTTGTCCAATAAGAAAACAAATGGTCTCTTTAAAATATCAAACACTTTAAAATGTAGAACCGTACTTCCCTGATTGTTTGAGGGATCAGTGATATTTCCAAAATGCCATACATACAAATTTTAGTTAGTAAGTTGTTGTTAGTTAAGTATCTAGCATATTAACTTACTGTGTCAAAACCAGGGCCCTGGTCCTGCTCTGGAATCCATCAGTGAAGACGCTGTGATCATGCACAGTCCTGTAGAAGTTCACATTAGTGGATCCCAATTCAAAATCGGGGTCATAATTTGTTTCTAAAATTTCTGTGCATGTGTCTTAAATATATTTTTCCACACTGTTCTTCCCTGTTTTATTGAAGAGTGAAAATTAAGACTGCTGGTATTATTTCACACTTTGGTAGGTTGTTTTTTTTAAGGTTCTTTAATACAGTACCATAGTGTTAACAGTGTTACTCTTCTAGGCAACAATCAAACAAAGCACATGGTTAACTTCAACTTAAGTTCCACATTGGGATTACTCAATGCTTAAAGTTAAACATGTCTTATGGGGGTTGTTAGATTGGGTCACAGTTAACAATAATTTTTAAATGTTTTGGACTGGAAACTATCAGCCTACTCTTGTATCTTATGTTCAGCTGCAGAAATTATTTTAATATCACAGACAGTGGTCCCCATTACAATGCCAGAGTTTACTAACAGTTACCGGCAAGAGGTATCAGATCACACATTGATTCCCTAAAATATATAAATACCTCCGGAAACCCTTTTTGTGGTAATTGCTGGCAAATGTTATCTTCTTTAATTGTGACTCTTGTACATTTACCAGGCAGCATCACATGTGCTGTCAAACATATCTAACAAATATGACATACAAGGCACTGTCAATATAAAGCAGCAGCAAGGAATTATAAGGGAGAAGGAGCTAGATGTGGGTCTAGAAGAGAAGAAATCCAGATTTCCAAGAGACTGTAACCTTTAGATTAGTTAGTGTAACATCATAACTCTAAGGGACATATTTTCACCTGAATGAGAAGTGAAAAGCATCTTTCTAAACCTTTTGTGTGTGGCAAATTAAAGTTCACTGCAATATCTGTTTAGATCTCTTTTGTACTGTTCCAAACCAACTTAACCATCCTTGCACAAGCTATCTGAGTTTACCCAAATCTCGTTCTCTTACCCCAAGCCACATTATCTTACATTTTGTTTGGTGAACTGCATAAGTCACTTACCTGGGCAAACTTCTCCATTATTCAGAATTTTGTTCCTCTCTTTACATTTGCATTAACGGTCTCCTTATTTTTTAATCACCCACACATTGTGTCATCTAATTGCTTATTATTTCTTCAGGGACACTGATGAAATGAACACAATTATTGATTTTTTGTATTCTTCCTTTCATTTAATCTTAAGTGGCTAACCAATGGCCAATATTCACCCCTTCAACAAACTAGAATATAATATCTGGAAGGTGCAATGAATATTTTTCTCTGTTTCTAGGTAATGATATGGCACCCATCTTGGTAGTAGCTGAGCAAGTCACAAACGCTAATGACTTTACTGACACAACACACTTGTTAGGTAGGGAAGTGTTGTTGTTCCTGTTTTACAGACAGTGAACTGAGGCCCAGAAAGACTGCGTAACCCAAGGTCGCACAGGTAGCCTAGAGCAGAGCTGGGAACCAAACCTATATTTCCTACTCTCAGCCTAGTACCTCAACCATCCGAGCATGCTTCCTCCATGCATACTAAATGCCTCTTCTGACTATGCAATCAATGCACTGTCAATGGAACTTCACTTGTTTACACCAGCAGGGGTTCTGGCCACTTAGTATTTATCTCATGGCTTTGAAAAGCACCTTTGGATACATGGAGTATCAAAAGTGCTACACGCATCTTATTACACCAAACTGCTACTCTTCCTTTTGACACAAGATAGTACTTGAGGCACTCACATAAGTCACCTTGGATACCAAACTTACAGACTTTGGCCCAATTCCTGCCATCCCTACTTATTAGCCTACATTGGGGCCAATGGGAGTTTTGTCTTTGAGTAAAGACTGCAAGATCAAAACAGAGAGAAGTCAATATGACTTCAATGATATCTTTCATATTCCAAATATCCAAAAGTGCCTTACAAAGACGGGTTTTGTAAAGCGAGTCTTTCCAACAGAACATGGAAAGACCTGAATGACTGTCAATTGGAGTTTTGACTAAGGACTGCAGGATTTGGCCCTTTGTAAGTTATTAAGTTGTGAGATGATGCTCAATACCATAAGCTAGTGAAGCTCACGAGTCATAGCGTGCCATCTATTTTTAAGAAGCGCTCCCTATTGGTTTCTCTACACATCAGCCACTTTCCACCACTTCTCTCACTGTGCAGAATGTTGCTCTTGCCCACACAGGGCTCGATCTTCTTCCTGCTCAAGTCAATAGAATTAACGGCAGATTCATATTGGTAAGAAGTGGCTGGCTTAGTGTCAAAGCTGGCTACCCACTTCCTGTCCTGCTTTAACACTGCTCCACTTCACTAAATACAGGTAACTATTTTGCCCTCCTATAGCACTTTCCTGCCAAGGACCACAAAGTCTCAACACGCCCTCTGTGAGGGGCCATTGCAACAATAAATTATTTAAATGCAACAATAAATAAACTCTTTGGATTACTAAACCAGTATTTTTAAAATAAAATATGTTGCTTTTTTATATGTGAGTTTAAGGATCAAGCATACAAATGGTTTATAAATGTTATATTGCGGTATATACACATCTGAACTTTGATCATACAAATTTCTTCGGCCTAAGCAAAACCTCTTGATAACTGGGGTTCAGTTAATCAGGGGAGCTGACTTGCCGTCTCACCTGCAAAAATCTCTACTTCTCTCCTCATCTACATGCCACAATAGTCTTCTTGGAGCACAATGAAAATTAGTGTAAACCCTGTGGCCTTGTCTTCGCATGGAAAAAAGGTGTGTTAACTTGTGTTCGCTAACACATGGTACCTAACACAAGGTAAAATCCTACTGAAGACAAAGCAGTCTCATAGCCTTTACCTCAACCTGCAAAACCTCATGTTAAAACTGTGGATGACTTTGTCTTCACTGGGGTCTTCACCTAACACCGCAATTTAACAACACACCTTTTTTCCTGAGGAACCTGTATCCTGAGGAACATACCTTTGACTAGCCTGCTGGACACATAATCAAAGATGTGCCCATCTGCGCTCAGTGTATGATAAAAAATAAAGAAAAGTTTGCTGAAACAAAGAGCCCTATCCTATTTTCCATTTACTTCAATTAGTTACCATATGTTAGCTAACATGAGTTAACAACACTCCCTTTTTACTCAAGAGGACAAGGCCACAGGGCTAGTATTCACTGCAATCGGAGGAGAATGTTGTTGCATGCAAGTGAGGAGAAGAGTAGTACTTTTCTTAGTAAAGTCAACAGGAGTTTTGCCATTGACTTCAATGGGAGCAGGATCAATCCCAAAGCTGGAATGATCTGAGTTATTAAAGTCACTTGCTGATCCATTTTCAGATTAAATTGAACCATTATTGATGTAAGAAAGAAATTGATTTACAATAGACTCCATCGTTCTACTGATGTGACTCATCACCTTTAACATGATGTTGGCCATCACAAGCAGATATAAGAATATAAATGCTGATCAGAGACATTAATTACAAATACAATGTGAAGTTTAGACATGGATCACTTGATAATTACCTGTTCTGTCCATTCCCTCTGAAGCACCTGGCACTAGCCACTATCAGAAGACAGGATATTGGGCTAGAGGGACCTTTGGTCTGACCCAGTCTGGCCATTCTTATGTTCTATGTTCTTATGCCTATTCAGAAATGAATTTCAGCCTGCTCTGCCAAAGCAATTGGGCGTGTTTCCTTATTTCTGTTCCCTTTAATATTTAGCATCCTCTGATTTTTCCCTTCTCTATCAACCTTCATTTAAGCCTCTGATACTGGTTTTCCCTCCTTGTACTGTGTCTGCAGCTCAACACTCACACTCTCAGTCACACTCACGATGCCCCTTGCTTCACTTTTCACCACTTACACATACCCTTTTCTCATTGCTTTCTCAAGAGTAATGGTAAAGTCCATGGTACCTTGACCCTGCTCTCCTGTACTTTCTTACACAATGTGTACAACACTTTATAATGTTCAAGCTCTCACAGATCATAAACACCAACAACTTTCTTTTACTTGTGAATGAAAACAGAATGTAGCACTGAACAGTTGTAATTTCCGCCCGGAGGATGGAATGGACAATGAATAAACACAGACTGACACTGGATGATGCCTGCTGGGTAGATCACACAACAAAGTACACCGTGGTGAACAAAAAAGGGGAAAGAGAAGGCTGTAACTATGCTGTGGTATCAGGTGGTCCCTGGGAATGCCTTGCTCTGTTTTGGGGCTCTAAGGAATATGGACATTAAATATACAGTGGGATGCTGATTTGGTTGCCAAATGCCCATGATGCTTTCCCAACTCAGTTATTTCAAACCAGTTTAAAATCAAAGATGGGAAAGGAACAATAATAAAATAAAAAATCCACAATCCCAAACCACCACGAAATAAAACCAGCCACTGTCTCACAAGCCCAGAACTTCTCCACATGATCAGCCCCCCAGTGAAACCCAATGTGCCTGCATTTGGAAGGGTACATGGAAAAATGGAGGCCATGTAGTCCAACTCCTCCTCTCAATTAATAACTTGCATCCCTCAGGACTGTGTCCATGTTTATCACTTATCTCTTTGTAGTAGACCATGCCTCCTCCGCCCACTGCAGCCCCAAATATGGTGTATTCTGTGCATCAGGCACCCTGCAAAGAGTTGTTGCCTACATTCTAGGCCTTGCTCTCCTCCCATGTGTGTTTCCCATGCAGTAGACACTTCCTGGGCTGAGAGAGACACAGATCTGGCCTTCTGATGGCTATGCCTGTTTGTCTCTTTCTCTCCCTCTGTGGCTTCATATTGTGGGCAAAGGCAGCTTTTCTGCAACTGCCTGGAAATGTGCATGTGGGAAGGCTGGCGGGAGCCCTCGCTACTGAGGGGGGGGGCAGTGAGAGGGGAGGGCGCATAATAAATAGCATCATTATCATGCAGAGCTGCCAACTCCCCATAATAATAATTCAGGTACAATCCCCGCACGCCCCCTCCTTCTCCCGCGGAGAAATCTGCACAACCAAGCAAAGATGCTCAATAATCCAGCGGGGAACAGACCCCCTGTCTCCCCCCAGCGCTAGGCTCCCCGCAGGGGTAGGCATGGAGGGCTGGGGGGGTGGGGCTGTGTCTGCGGCTGGGCTTGCAATGGACCCAGCAACAGCCGCCACACGCCCCAGGAGAGGCAGAGGAGAAGCAGCGGGGAAATGGTCGGGCCGGGCGCTGCGCTGGGGGGGGGGATCGGGCTCCCTGCATTGCCCCCCACCCAGCCCCGGTCCGCACTCACCCGGGCCGGCCAGTGCGGGTAGCCTTTCATCTTGGCGAACACCAGGTCTCCAGCCTTGTACTCTCGGGGCCTCGGACGCGCCATCGGGAGCTTCCCTCCTCCGCCTGCCCCGCGCCCCCTGCACCCAGCCGCCCCTCGCGGGTTGCGATCCGCCCAGGCACAGGCAGCGGCAGCCGCAGCAGGGTCGAGCCCCAGGCACCAGCCTCTGTCCCCGGCGGCGGCGGCAGAGGTGGGGGGCGTGTGTGTAGCGGGGGAGGGGGAGGCCTTGGACTCAGCCCCACCGGCCCCCAATTGCTGGGATCCCACTGCCGGCGGGGCAGCGCCCGGGCCGGGGCCGAGGCCGGAATCCCCCCGCGGGCGGAGCGAGCCTGGCCGAAAGGCAGCCCCTGGGCGAGCCCGCTACACGGCCCGCGCCCCGCGCTCCATCCCCGGCGCCGCAGCCTCGGCAGCAGCAGAAATATGGATCCTTCTCCTCCAAATTATTCCTCGGGCAGCGACCGAAAACAACAGGATCTTCGTGTGTTTTTTTCTCTCCCTGCTTTCCCTTCCTGTTATTTTCTAGGTGCACGGATCCGTTTCTAGGAAAAACAGCAGAGCTCAGAGCGGCTCAGTCTGCTCGCTGCTTGCCTCCCCGGCTGAGGCGCGGGGCTCTCTCTTTATGCACCGTTTCCACGGGGGGCTGAGGAAAAAGGGAAAAGCCGGATCTACATGGATCCTGCCAGATTCTTGCAGCCAACCCTCCCCAAATTCCACCGCTTAAATACAAAACACGTCCAACCCTTTCCTACTGCACTAAAATAATCTGGACAGCCCTCCCCACCCCCGTGTGCCCTCGTGCCACAAAGATCTGGATCTAGGAAATGGAGCCTGTTGGTGGTTGGGCTTGAACCCCCAAATTCCGCCTCCCAAGTATAGAACACATGCAATCATTCCTACTGCACCAAAATGTCAGGACCTCAGCACTGCAAAAACCTGGATCCAGGACATGGAGTATGGCACTCCTGCCCCCAAACACAACAGCCTAAATTCACAAGAAATCCACCCCATTCTAGTGCACCAAAAAATTCCAGACCCCCATGTGTCCCAGCACAATAGCACTACACAGGCCTGGATCTGGGACATGAAGTCTTGGTGGACTCTTCCCCATTTTCACCAAAGCCCCCAAATCTCATAACCTAACTACAAAACACATCCAACCCCTATTAGGGCACACACAAAAATTCTAGACTAGAGGATTCTAACTTTCCAGCATCTTGATGCCACAGAGACCTGCTCTGGGATCCTGCTGGATCTTGCAGACTTTTGTGCTCCAACCCCCAAATTCTATTGTCTGAATACAGAACAAACCAACTGCTCCTACTTCATTATGAAGTTCTGGACACCAGCATGTCCTAGTGACGCAAGGACCCAGATTGGGACATGGATCTTCGTGGATCTTGCTAATTTTTAACTGCAGTATCCTACATTCTACTCTATAAATAGATCCACAATGCACCAGCTCCTAACACATCAACAAAATTCCAGACCTTATTGCAAACAGACATGGCAATATCACAAGATCACCAATCTAGCACCTGGATCCTGCAAGTTTTTTTTACCCCAAAATTCTACTAGCTAAGTAGCAATTTGCAGCAATTCCAGTTCCACTTGATTACTGTTAATATTTATTATTTATATTGTGGTGGTGTCTACCTGAGAATCTATAGTAAGGTGTTACATTTAAAATGAGCTTAAAATGGGTATGAATTGCTGGCCTTCTAAAAATAGATGGCCAGTCAGTGCAAAGTTTCACACAACATTCATTTTTATGCCCTTTGAATTTTCTACATGGTTTTTGTGTAGTTTCTCTTCAAAACTATTTAACAGGAAGTCTCTGAATTTGGCCTCGGTCTGGAATTTGTTCTTGGCAGTCCTACTTTTGTTTATAGACTCAAACTTTAAGATCAGAAGGGATCATCATGAACATTTAGTCTGACCTCCTGCACATGGCAGGCCACAGAACCTCACCCACTCACTCCTATAATAGACCCCTAACATCTGGCTGAGTTACTGGAAGTCCAATGTCTCCTAAAAATCATTGTCTAATGACTGCACAACACTTGGTAGAGAGGTGAGCTTGAGTAGATCTGGTGCAATAAGTAGTTTGGGGTTGTTCTTAAATGTTAGGGGCAGGGTAATTGAAAGTCAGTGTTCATACTAAACAGAAAGTTCATGTGCTGTGCATACCAACTTCATTATTGAGGCTGGGTGCATATATACTTGATGATGGGGCAGGGCATATATTAAGCCTTCTGCACTTTTCTGTATTATTTTATTCCAGAGCGGGAAAGGATACATGGACAGCTGTTGGTAGATGAGGGTGCACGTGCAGTGGTTGATGGGTAAAATATTCTCCATCAGCACTTGAATTTCTGTACCCCACTTGGCCAACTCCATGACCAATTAAGCCTTAAAAAACCCATGGAAACTAATACGCAAAAATCTTCATTGTGAAGCAGTGAAGGTTGCTACATAGATGCCTTAGCGCAAGGGGAAGGACTAGATCAATGGTTCTCAAAGCCGGTCCGCCGCTTGTTCAGGGAAAGCCCCTGGCGGGCCGGGCCGGTTTGTTTATCTGCCGTGTCCGCAGATTTGGCCGATCGCGGCTCCCACTGGCTGCGGTTCACTGCTCCAGGCCAATGGGAGCTGCGGGAAGCGGCGCAGGCCGAGGGATGTGCTGGCCTCCCTTCCCGCAGCCCCCATTGGCCTGGAGCGGTGAACCATGGCCAATGGGAGCCGCAATTGGCCGAACCTGCGGATGCGGCAGGTAAACAAACTGGCCCGGCCTGCCAGGGGCTTTTCCTGAACAAGCAACGGACCAGCTTTGAGAACTAATGGACTAGATGATCTCTTGAGGTCCCTTCCAGCTTTATATTTCTATGATTCTATACAAAACATTCCCAACACAAACCCAGAAAAGCAAGGAAAGTGAAAAGTTAAGCCACCCAACAAGGCATATCCTTCTACTCTTCCATCTATGAGCTCACCCCTTATCATTACTGCAACTACCATACCCACAAACCTCACCGCAATCTGAACTCTGCACCCTTTCACCCGTCTGCACACATCCATTTGCTAAATCAGAACTACTAGTGTTGGGGGAAATAATTTGGTAAAGGGGTACCTGCAGGAGGGCAGTTAAAGAGGACCATGGGAGGCTGGCATCTCTAGGGGGCAGTGTTACGGTTGTGGTATGGAGAATATTTTATCCATCAGAAGCTGTGTATGCTTACATCTCGGTCAGCCTTCTTCAAGCTATGGGTGAGGATGATAAAGTATGAGAAGGACAATTTAAGAAAACAAGCACTCATCAAACAACAATTGATTACAGCATGATGGAGCAAAACTCATTGGTCCCAATGAAGGAAAATCACTATATAAACAGGGTGCCTTGCCATGAAACTTTGGGTTTGTCCTGCCAAGACTTCCCCGGAGCATCGTGTCACGACTGACGGAACCCGGCTCCTCCCTACAGTGGCCACTAGGTTGATCTGGACTCTGGATTGGTAACTATAACATCGACTGGAGAGACAGTGTGTGTGTGTGGTGTGATTGAATGCATATGCTAATTGTTGTATCTTCAATAAACACGGCATATTGCCTTTTCCCCTGAAAAAGATCCTGTGTGCTTCTTAGAAGCATAACACTACTACATTATAACAGGATACAGATAAGTGAAAATAATGCAGGTAACGTCCCATTAGTTTTCATGAAGTTTAAACACCAACTACATTCTTATATATTTAACAATCACTTTGATCTATACTAATACACAAGTGAATTAGCCTGGGGCTTCAGCATGAGCTGGCACCTGGTCTGCCAGCATCACACTCACAACACAAAACTGGTGTATGAAGGGATACACTGACATTTTTCTCAATAAAGCATCAGCCACTACATTCTCCTTTCACTTGATATGAATTATTTCCGTCAAATTCCTGTAGGGCTAGACTCCAACAAAGTAATTTAGAATTGGTTCCCTTAGCATCCCCCAAAAGGTCCAATAAGTCCTCTATTTGGGGTGCGGAGTAAGGTCCAGCATGGGTTATAGCATTTAGTTTCCTGTAATCCACACAAAATCTCATGGTTTTGTACTTTTTAGCTACCATTACAATAGGAGATGCCAAGGGGCTTTTTGACTTAGTGATTACCCCCATTTCAAGCATGCTCTCTACCTCCTCCTGGATTTGCTTCTGCATTTCCCCTTTAGCCCAATATGCTCTGCTAGATGCTGGGTGGGGCCCTGAGGTTTGAACAGAGTGTACAATCTTGTTAGTAAAATACCTGTTTGTGGTGCTTTAAAAGGGCCAGCATTTCTTGCTTTTGGGTAGGATTTAAACCCTCCCCAAACTCAATGCTTCCCAGAGGAGTTTCTTCCCTGTTCTCTTTGACCAAATCAATTAAAGGGGTGGAGAATGTTTCCTCATAAGGATAACAAATCATGTTTTCTGCCATCTCCCTTTCAAGGTAAGCTTTTAAACTATTGATTTGCATGGTTTGGACAGCTCCTCTGCCATTGGGCTTCCTTACATCATGTAACTTTATTCACTCTTTCAATCACCTCAAAAGGTTCTTCCCAAGAATCCTGCATTTTGTTTTTCCTTACATGGCTCAGAACTAACACCAATATCAAATGATCTTTCTTCAGTACGCTGATCATACCAAACTTAATACGAATGACATAGTCCCCTACCAGCTGTCCTGCTTCCTCAATACTGCCCACTCAAGAGCCTCAGATCAAATCTAGGGGTCCCCTCACTTGCATCTCATACAACAGATCAAAGGGGGCAAAGCCAGTAGACTGGTGGGGAATACTTCTGTACGCACATAGAAAATAAGGAAGTAACATGTCCCAGTCATTCTCACTCCAGGAGACATATATTCTTACCATAGCCTTTAAAGTTCCATGTAATCTTTGCACAAGCCCATTAGTTTCTGGGTGATGGGGAGCAGCCTTTATATGCTTCACTCCACATAATTCCCAGAACTTTTTAAAGACTACAGATAAAATTTGCACCACAGTCTATCAAGATTTCTCTGGGAAAACCTACTCTGTTGAAAATGGTGAATAAAGCTGTAGCCATGGTTTCATTTTCAATATTAGACGAGGCTGTGGCTTCAGGGTACCTGGAAGGAAGTATATATCTCTATCCAGTCCTGGAAGGTTTAGTGAGAGGTCCCACAATATCTACAGACACCCTAGCAAATGCCTCTTTAATAATGAGCAAAGGCTGCAGTGGTGCTTTGCAAGGTCCCTTTAATCCCTTACGCTTCTGACTAAAGTCATAACTCTTCCAGTAATCTTTTACTGTCTCAAACATGCAAGGCCAATAGGAATTCTGTTTCAGTCTGTCACCGTTTTTTTCCACTCTTAAATGTCCTGCGAATGGACAATCATGAGCTACTTGGAGCAATGCTCTCCTGTATTTCTCAGGCACAACTACCTGCTTGCAAACCTCACCAGGACACCTCTAGGAGCCTCTCTAGACAACAAACCTGCTACAAATAAATAAATAAATAAAAACCTACCTTTTCCTTCCCCGGCTGGGGCATTATTCTCAGCTGCAACCCTCTCTTGCTCCAGAGAAGAGTCAGCTTGTTGGGCAGTCACAAACTCCTTTTGCGTTTCACATAAGCTCAGAGCAGACTCTGGCATGACAGAAGACTTTGCAAATTCCTCCTCAGAAGGCAAGCTGCTACTGAGGGTCATTTCCCCTCCCCTTCACAGCCTTCCCTGCTGACCACAGACAAAGCAGGTGAATCAGATCCGTACTTTCCCTGGGACCTGGTTATAACATTAATATGCTTAGTCATGGCTAAAATGTTATTACCTATCAAAATATCAGCAGGCAGCAAATTCCTGATGCCAATGATGACATCACCCTTAAAATCTTCCCACTTAAGCTAGAGGTACAGTCACAGAAAATTCAGCAAAAGCTAAAAGATTTAGACTTTTGCTAGGAAGTCTGTCGTCTTCCCTTACCAAACTTTCTTTAACCAAAGTGACTTGCGATGTACTCTCGCTCCACCCTGTACATTCGATGCCATTCACTCTCACACTCCTGATAAATTCTTCACTACCTTCCCATAGGGTGACCAGAGGGCAAGTGTGAAAAATCGGGACAGGGGGTGGGGGGTAATAGGTGCCTATATAAGAAAAAGCCCCCCAAATCGGGACTGTCCCTATAAAATTGGGACATCTGGTCATCCTACCTTCCCAAGACTCAGTCCTAATATTGTTTAGGAGGCCATTCTCCTCCCCCACAATTTCCTTTGGAATCAATGCGGTAGCATTGGCACTCATGGCGGAGGTTGTGGGTGCAGATTGTGGGGTGACCTTAAGTTTTGGGTAATTTGTTTTTTTATGGCCAGGAGCCCCACAGTAATGGCAGACTGACTGCCTTCCTTTCGGGTAAGAGGTTTTAAAATCTCAGGCTCCTTTGAGGTTTTTAAACAAAGTTGGGGTTAGGTTTATTCCTAGACTCCTCATCTCTTTTAACCTGGAGAGCGGAGGGATTGTCCTTCCACTGAGGTTTGTGCCCATCTGAGCCCTTGACAAAATATATTCATCAGCAATTTCTGCTGCCTCCAAAGCTGTGGAAGGTTCTTTGTCACAGATGGCCGCTTTTACCTCATCAGTGACTGTTCACGATAATTGCTCTTGTGCCACCAAATCAAATAGCTACTTTCAGCCCCTGCCCCCTACTTCCCATTTTTTCAAATAATTTTACATTTTATGCACAAATTCCACATGAGTGACATTGTCAAAAATTTTAAGATTTCTGTACTTCAGTAGGACCAGGGGTGATCTTAAACCTCTCCAATATATTTTCTTTACATTTCTTATATACCATAGCATCATCCACCTCCATATCATTAAAAACTTGTCTGGCTTTCCCAATCAACCAGGTTAAGAGGATAGGCATCCATTTATCCTCTGGAATCTTATGGGTCCCACACAGTCTCTCAAAGTTGAACAGGAACGCCTCAATGCAGTCAATCTCTTGATAAATTGGGCAGGCTTTCTCCCACTCCTGGCTGTTGAGAGGAGATGTACTCACAGTCTGAGGCTGCTCCTTTTGCTGCTTCAGGACCCTGAGCTGCAGTGCACGAGTTCTCTCCTGAGCTGCTCCATTGCATCTTTGGTGGACTTCCTCCTCAGTTTTAGTGTTGGCTTTGAGTCTTTGGTATGCTCTCACCGCAGCTTCCTCAGTTTCTTTCTTCTCCTTGTTCCAGAATTCCACCATCCTTTTTTCATGCTCATATTCTTTCTCGGCTTCCAGGAGCCTCAGCCGAACTAGTTCTGATGCACAGGTCTCTCTGGCGCCTTTGGTATGGGGATGCTCAGACCCTGCTCTTTGGTCAAAGTCTATGAGCAAAGGTCTCCGTTCCTGATCTTGGGCTTTCTTTTAATGGGATAGCCCCCTATTTTTACATAATTTTTCAAGGTCTTTTGTGTCAAGACCTTCATATGACTGTGAGACACTCATTGTGACTAATGGTTAACCCTTAAGACTTTCAATATCAAACTTTTGACAGCATTGGGTTATAATCTTTAAGCCCAATTGACTTGTGGCACGTGAATCCTGTCACAACTACGCCAACTGTCATGCTGTCTCACACTTGTGAGTTACTCCTGACAGCATGACACCTGCCAAGTCGTAGCGAAGGCCATCTCGCTGCAGCTGGGATCCGTGCTGGTGGACGTGGTCCACCCCGAGCAGTCCTACACCATCCCAGGCTGTACCATCTTTGATAATCTGTACTTGGTCCGGGATCTCTTGGAGCTCAGGTGTAGGGATGGTCTATCATTCGCCCTTCTGTCCCTGGATCAGGAGAAGGCATTCAACACGGTGAACCATGGGTATCTCCTGGGCACTCTGCGGGCATTTGGCTTCAGAGCCCAGTTCGTGGGTTTTCTCCAGGTGCTGTACGCCTCCGTGGAGTGTGTGGTCAGGCTCAACTGGATCCTGAACGAACCGGTCAGCTTTGGGCGCGGGGTGTGTTGGGGTGTCCGTCGTCAGGCCAGCTGTATGCTCTGGCGATTGAGCCCTTCCTCTGTCTCCTCCATCGGAGATTGAGGGGGTTGGTGCTCCATGAGCCGGAGTTGTGGCTGGTCCTGTTGGCATACACTGACAACATACTCCTTGGGGTCCAGGATTCAGGTGACTTGGTGCAGGTGGAGGCCGGCCAGGCCATCTCCTTGGCAGCCTCCTCCACCTGGGTCAACAGCTCTGGCCTGGTGGTCAAAGACAGCTGGCAGGCAAGCTCCCTCCCACCCATGGTTCAAGCCATCCGGTGGAGCGCGGGTCCACTGCTCTATCTTGGCATTTATCTTTCTGCCATGCATCCTTCTCTGCTGGAGAACTGGCTGGGGTTGGAGGGCACGGTGTCTGAGCAGCTGCAGAGGTGGACGGGACTACTTCGGTGCCTCTCCCTGTGAGGGAGGGCACTGGTGCTCAACCAGCTAGACCTGTCCATGCTCTGGCACCAGCTCAACACCCTGGTCCCAGCCCCGGGATTCCTGGCTGATATCCAGAAGCTGGTTCTGGGGTTCTTTTGGCCAGGACTGCACTGGGTCTCTGCAGGGGTCCTTTACCTGCCCCTGGAGGAGGAAGGACAGGGCCTGAAGTGCCTGCGCACTCAGGTACATGCCTTCTGCCTCTAGGCCCTGCCAAGGCTCCTTTAAGGTGCAGGTAGTCCAGCGTGGAGTGCAGCCTTCCTGCGCCGCTTCTGAGGGCTCCGATACGACTGGCAGCTCCTTTATCTCCATCCGAGGGGGTCTTCTGAGAGACTCTCCGGGCTGCCGGTCTTCTACCAGGACCTCCTCCTGACCTGGAAACTGGTTTCGGTGATCAGGTCTGTGGCGGCCGCCAAGGGGGCGGATCTCCTTGCGGAGCCCCTGCTACACAACCCCCAGCTTCGTGTGCAGGTGGCGGAGTCCCCCTCGGTGTGACAGAGGCTGGTCCTGGCAGAAGTCACCAGAATCGGAGACCTCCTGGACTATGACCGGGGAGACTGGCTGGATCCCCTGACGCTTGCTCAGCGCATGGGGCTCTCCAGACTTCGTACTCCCCGGTGCGTACTTTAGGAGGTGAGGGCCACTTTACTGCCCACTACTTGGACATACCTTGACCGTGTCCTGTGGGAGGGTGCCCCCCGCCCACCCTACACTCCAGGCCCTCCGGACCTTCTCATCAGGCTCCTGTCCCGTGGCCCCACCCAGCCATCCTACCCCTTCACCGTGAGCCGGCTGCACAAATTGCAGCCAGCCCGTTTCTGGACCATGCTGAGGAAACATCTGTATACGCTCGTGCTTCACACCCTTCATGTCTTCACCCTCGCATCCTGCCCCAGCACGAAGTGGCAGGACCTCCTACCACCTCTGGAGAGTAAAGAACCCTGGTGGGCCAGCCTATATTCCACCCTGATCCCGAAGCCCACCAGGGATATCAGTTGGCGGCTCCTTCATGGAGCCGTGAGCCCGGGCATGTTCTTGGCGTGATTCACCCCCGTCCTGAACATCTGCCCCTTCTGCGGCATGAAGGAGACCCTGGCGCACATGTATCTGGAGTGCACCAGGTTGCAGCCCTATTCTGGTTCCTCTTAGATAGCCTGTTACATTTTTGGCTGCACTTTTCCCCTTACCTCCTTATCTACGCCCTTCCTATCCATGGCCCCACAAAGTCATGGGACCTCCTTGTCAACCTCCTCTTAGCACTGGCCAAACTGGCCATCTACAAGACCAGAGAGAGGAGGTTGGCTGATGGGGTTTCCAGTGACTGTGGGGCCTATTTCTGATCCTCCGTCCGCTCACGCATCTGGGCGGAGTTCCTCTGGGCAGCGTCCACTGGCTCCCTTGACGCCTTCGAGGAGCAGTGGGTGCTATCCCGGGGTTCTCTGCTCGGTATCCCCATCTGGTTCCCTCCGTTTAGCCCTGTGACCTAACTCCTGTCCCTGTTATATCTTTAGTTGTCCCATAATTAATTGAGATCCCGGACCTTGTGGATCCTCCCCTTAGGCTGGGTAAGGGTCCTTGGCAGTGGGTGGGCGGAAGCCCACTTCCAGGATCCCAACAGGACACCTGCCAAGTCATTTTAGTCTCTTGCTGCCTCCTTTTCCCCATCTGTAGAACAGGGATAATAACCACTATTGTAAAGCTTTTTAGGAAAGGTGTGCAGTAGTACATAAGAACGGCCATACTGGGTCAGACGAAAGGTCCATCTAGCCCAGTATCCGGTCTGCTGACAGTGGCCAATACCAGGTGCCCCATAGGGAATGAACAGAACAGGTAATCATCAAGTGATCCATCCCCGTTGCCCATTCCTAGCTTCTGGCGAGCAGAGGCTAGGGACATCATCCCTACCAATCCTGGCTAATAGCCATTGATGGAGCTATCTTCCATGAATTTATCTAGTTCTTTTTTGAAAGTAGTTGTGTTTATCATGTCTACACATATATTCTGCTACTGAATTGGGATTAAACTGCTGGATGCAGGGCCGGCGCAACCTATTAGGCAACCTAGGTGGTCGCCTAGGGCGCTACAATTTGGGGGGTGGGGACTGCAGCGGTATTTCAGCAGCGGGACCTTCTGCCGCCTCTGTGGGAGGCAGCATTTCGGGGCAGGACCTTCCGCCACCTAGGGCAGCAGAAAAGCTGGCAGTGCTCCTGGCTGGATGACACCAGAAAATACTCCCCCACCCCCCAAATGCAGGCCAAAGACTATACTTCCTACCCTGGACCCTTCATAGAGCCATGCTCACTGTGATCCCAGAGAAAGCAAAAAGGTCTGCAGCATTGTGTGCCATGTTGCATGCATGTGACTGAGTGCAGGCCACACACCTGCTCTTTGGCTGTAACATGTTTCCTAGGCTGGGCTGTGTCACTGCTGTCTTGTGACATGGCACAGCCAAGAAGCAGGTGTGTGACATGCCTGTCACTTCCCAGACATGCATGAACCATGGCACAAAAGGCAGGAGCCTTCTCACACAATGTATGGATGATTTTTTCCCTCTTCTGCTGCTTCATGTCATACAACATGATACCAGTCAGCTCTGTGTTCTTGGGGAGCCAGGGCGCAGTATCCAGCCTGTCTGACTCAGGAAGGACACCCCTCACCCCCAGCCTCTGCTTGAACCAAAATCAATCAGAGAAAAGACTTGCAGAGAGCAGTGAAGGGCAGTGGGAGACACACCTAGACCCCTCCTGACAAGAATGACAAGATTAAGGCACTCCCCTAGCCTCATTTGCATCAAAGATGGGACAGGGAGGCATCTCCATTAGCATACAGAATGGAGAACAGAGATTCCAAGGCAAGAACCGCACCAAAATCTGGGACCAGGGAAGCACTGCATGCTGGGGGATCTCTGCTCCAGATGTTAGTGAACCTACGCCTGCACACACTCAGCTCAGCAGTTATCAAACCAATTCTAGTAATAAATCCTCAATTGATAACCAAAATACTGAAGCAGCCTAATTGCATTGTGAGCTCCCTGGAAGGAACACCATCCATAGCTAGGAATGATCAGCCCCTATTGTCTAGCTCTAGCCTAAAGAAAACCCTTGAATCATCAGTTTACCCATAAACAAATCTAGTGTTCTCCCTTGAACCATTGTTGTTTCTCTACAAAAACCCCTACCCATGTTCAAGTAAGTGTTCTGATCGAAACTGCATCAGTTCCACAGGGATTTCATCTCCTGACTGATCGCGCTGGGGGCTCTGCCTGTCTCCAGCACTCAGGACCCTGAGCTACCACCAGCACCTGGGAACCCCGACCAGTTCAAGCTTCATGGAAGTGGTGAGATCCCTCTCTCTCTCTCTCTGTTTTCTTTTCTACCTCAGGTATAACTTTCTAACCCTGACTTGTTTGATCAGGTATAGTTTTCTATATATGTCTTTTGTAACCTTTAATTGTAACTTTAGCGCCCTCATGACCAAGATGGAGTCTGCTCTGCAGGCAGATCTGGTCAAGAGAGGGCGTGCGCAGGAATGCAGCAGGAAAAATCCCTTCCACCCAGGGGCACCTGGTCCAAACCCCCCAGAGTGAACACACCCACTCCAGGAAAAGTACAATGGATATAAGAAAGGGAGATATTTATTTACAGAGGGATGAAAGGAGAAAAACAACAAGGGGAAAGATAGGGGGAGCAGTAGAACAGGGTTGCATCCAAACCAAGACCCCACAGACCCAGTGGTAGCACAGTCTGGAAGGACAGACACCGAACAATGTGTCTACACACAGAGTTCAGGAGTCCTGAGCAAAGTTCCAGCCCAGGGGTGAGTCTTGGGTGCTCCTGGTCATCTTCAGCGCCAGTGAACTTTCCCCAACAAACCCCTCTGGTGCCCTCTTCTGCCACTCTCTGCAAAGCCACAAAGAGCAACCACCTCCCACTTAACTAGGTAGCAACCTTCCTCCTTGTTCCCAATGCAGAGTCACAAACCCCAGCACTCACAGACCTATGCAGCTCTGGGCAGTAGTGGGTCCAGCTCCGGCCTGTCCTTCTCCAGTGATTCCTCCCTGGCACAGTGCTCCTCCTGGCTCCTGTCCTGTGGTGTTGCCGATCGGCCGCCCTGTCCTTCCCAGGCTTCCGGCAGGTTCTCTGCTGCTTCACTGCGTGAGGGCCTGTGGGCTGCAGCCCTTCTCTCCCCCAGAGGTCCAGAGCCACACCCCCGAGTTTCCCTCCTTTCACTGCTCCCCCTCCCCCCAGGAAAAAGATTTAAAGGGGCCATGCTCTCTAAACCCCAAAGGGATTACGTAATAATGTAACTTATGTTGGTTTAGGCTCTCCTTGTGTAGTTATCACTATTATTCAACAAATAACTTTTATGGTTGCTTCCCTCTCTCTCTCTGAACTTTACTCTTCTGTGTTTTTAGTTCCCCATTTACTCTGCAGCAACGCTTCTGTTACCTAAGCTAAAGATCCCTGTAGCGCCCAACAATACCGTGGGGTTTGCTCATCAAGTGGATAACATGAAAGTGGGGATAGGAATGTGCTGAACCTGTGACATAGGAGGGTGGCAGTTTGGAAGTGCTGCTCGACCCAGACTATTGAGCCCAGGGGTATATAAGGGGTCAGCTTGAAAGTGCTGATTGACCCAGTCCACTCAGACTTGCTCTGTTAGTGTGTGTGTCTTCATCTGGTTCTGAGGCTGGAGGAACCAGCCCTGGGGAACCTAGGTCCTGCAGGATAGCTCCATTGGGAAGGTACTTGCAGAAGGGATAAGTAGAGCTCCATATGAAAACACAAGTGACACAAGCAGTACATTGATAGAATTACAGAACACCTCTCTCCCCCGCCCCCCAAGAAGAGCAACCCTAATAAATGAGCGTACCCGAAAGTAACAGGCAAATCTGGCAACAAAGGGGCCAGATTCACTCTGGGAATTGCACCTCCGTGTGCCAGTCTAGCCCACTGTGCCTTATGGGGCATTCACCCAAATGAGGGCAGGCAGTGTCTCACCACCTGCCTTTGTGTAGCATTTCTATTAGGGGAGAGCGGATTTAATCTCAGATTAGGTCTACGTAGGAGTCCTGCTTGTGGAGGCTACCAAGGGAAGCACTGAGTTATCACATCCCTGGATGCTCCAGTCACATCTCCCTCCTGACTAGCCAGCTCCACACATTCTTGGGTCTCCAAGAACCCAGGCAGGGAGGTTTACAGAAACCACAGCAGATCCCCTTCCAGGTGGGCATCTGCTGCTGGGGGACCTGGGACAGGATGTTATCGCAGACTTGGAGTGACTCTCACCTGTGGCGATCAAAAATACAAAAGCTGTGCCCATTAGGCTTATCCCAGAAGCCTGCAATTGCACTAGCTGATGCCAAATGGATTTAATTCTACATTTCTGAGTTTATGCTTGCTGGACGATTAGAGTAGCTATTATCACTGGTCGCTTAGTGAGTCGGTCTGAGGAGAATGAGTACAGTTTCCTTTGAGGTAGTGTGAAACAAATACATGCAGCATCATAACTGCCTCAAGTGGCCCACATTATATTTGTATATTCTTTGCCCTGGGACTAGCCTATTTGCAATGACAATTGTTTATACATCTGTGCAGTCCTGTCTAGTGATCCCATATCAGAGGTGGAAGAGGGTGCATGTCAGTTTGCCACAAGGAGGAAAGTCTAAATATACACATGTATTTTGCCTGCAATGCCTTACTGTGCAGCCAGTGTCAGGACAGCAGAATCTGAAATATTTGACAAACATCTTTCACCAAAATACACCTGTAGTAGGTCCTAGCCGGGGCTCGACCCTTCCGGGCAGGAGGGGAGCCACACCGACTCACTACTGTGGGAACAAGCAGTCAGTTAGTCCCGAAACTCCGGCTCTTTGGTGCAGAGTCGGAGCAACCACAGTTAAAGCTCAGGCCCTTGACTGCAGGGGGCTGAGCAAGCAAGCAGTTCAGGAGCCCAGGCCCTGGATCAGGGCGGGGCAAACACAGTTAGCTCAGACCCTTGTTTGCAGGGGCTGAGCGGGCAAATAGTTCAAAGCCCAGGCCCTGGATCAGGGTGGGGCAAACACAGTTAGGTTCAGGCCCTTGTTTGCAGGGGCTGAACGAGCAGACAGTTCAGAGCCCAGGCCCTGGATCAGGGCGGGGCAAACACAGTTAGCTCAGGCCCTTGTTGCAGGGGCTGAGCGGGCAGATAGTTCAAAGCCCAGGCCCTGGATCAGGGCGGGGCAAACACAGTTAGCTCAGGCCCTTGTTGCAGGGGCTGAGCGGGCAGATAGTTCAAAGCCCAGGCCCTGGATCAGGGCGGGGCAAACACAGTTAGGCTCAGGCCCTTGTTTGGAGAGGCTGAGCGAGCAAATAGTTCAAAGCCCAGGCTCTGGATCAGGGCGGGGCAAACACAGTTAGCTCAGGCCCTTGTTTGCAGGGGCTGAGCGGATAAACAGTTCAGGCAAGGCACGCCTAGGCTTCCGTAGCCGAGCGTTGGGTGAGGGGGAAGCCTGCCACCCGTGCGGAGGGTGGCAGGGGGGAACGCAGGCCCACCCACTCCACTGCGTTCCAGCCCGGGGCCCTAACAGCGGTTGCTGCCGCTGCTGGTCAGTGGGGTATCCAGACCGCAACACACTGACATAGGCTCACACTCGGTTACAGCCGGACCGGGGTCGGCTATCCCCGGGCTGCTTCCATGGTCCCCCTCAAAGCCTACCTCGTTCGTCGCGTCGGGATCGGGCCAGTCCATCTGCATGGGCTCCTCTCTGCCCGGGCTCGGCGGCAAGTCCGGTAGCTCTGCCGGGAAGTCCGGCCAATGGTCCTCAGGCGGCTCCTCTGGATAGCAGCGGGGCGAAGGGGTTCGGGTCCAGTCTCACCCTCAGGGTTAGTGGGGTGCGGTTCCCAGGGATTCTCCCAGTGGCGGGCGTGAACGGGCTCCGGCGGCTCCTCCTCGTAGCGGGCCCGGGGTAGCTCAGGCCAGCTAGGGTCCAGGCCTCGGTCTTCGACAGTCTCCTGGCCGGGAGCTCCCGGCCGCACGTCTGCTCCCTGCGGTGGCTGGCCGCCGACTGAGCTCTGGCGGCCGGCCTTTATACTTCCTGTCCCGCCCCTTGACTTCCGGGGGGCGGGGACAGGTGGTGGTGGTCCCACCCACTCTGGTGCCTGCACGTGGGCTCCCTCTTCCGGGCAGGAGGGGAGCCACACCGACTCACTACAACACCCCTTTTGGAGATCCACGGTGCCAGTGCAGGTGTGTGCAGGAGGTATAGGAAGCATCAGGTGGATAAATGTTTCTGCGGTGGAGTGAAGATAATCCTTTATTTGAGCTATCTGGACCTGATGAGAAGAATGTAGCCCTGATCTGCTTTCATATTTACTGAAACAGGTGGAATTGCCACCAATTTAAGAACTCTACTGACCTTAATTAACTCAAAACAATTCTAAAAACTTTGAAAACCTGTCTCCGTAAGCAAGGCCTCTTTCAACACATTATTAAGAGTGTGGGTGGGGATAGGAAGAAAAGGAAGGCAGACACGTCTGATAAGTAAAAACCAGACAAACCATTCAGCAAATATGAAGCACACAAATATTTCCACTGATGCACGGAAAACCCAGCATAAACAGAAAAGAAGCTCTGTGTGTTTAGCGGCTCCTTAGTTTGTATAATAATATAAGATCTATCATAGGCCACTGACACCACCTTGAGAAGTTTGCAAAACATTCTGCTTAGAGATAATTCTGCTGCTATATCATATATTGTATTTATTTCTCTTATGCTGTTACTAAGGGGACTTTATTTGCTCCTGCCAGTGCACAAGCAAGAGTGGGAAGGAGAGTGAAGGGTGTAAGGAGCAAGGTAGGATCATAAGTGTGCTGGGAAGGGGCACTTGCTAAGGCTCTGACCTGACCGTAAGTCCTTTGAAGTTAATGGAGCCTCACCCATTTGCACCAGCAGAGAATTTGGCCCCAGAACTGGTTGGAAATTTTCATCAAGAAAGATTCCAATTGACTTCATTAGGCTTTGGCTCAACCTTAAGAGAAAAGTGTATGGACATAAAAGCCTATCAAAAGCAGCATCTGAAGTCATGACTGTAATTTTAAGCACACATATTTTTTGTGCCTGAAACGTTCCATGATCAAGTTTTATCACATACAACTTGGATACTGCATTCAAAGTAGGTGTCTACTAGTGTGACATGGAACTACCTAACCTGGGAGCCCAAGTTCCAATATAGCGTAAGCATGTCAGTAAATAGGATCATTTTGTAGAAAGTTAGTGAGTACATGTTATTGCTCCTGGGGAAATTCTGTGCCAAAAATTAAAAATTCTGAACACGATATTTTAAAATTCTGCAAAATTCTGCAGATTTTATCTGCCAAAGTAACGCAATATAATCACGCTGATTTCAATTATTTTGGTAATTTATTTAAACTACAATACAATGGATGGAGAATGGGAGCATTGGAGAAAATCCCAAAGCCCCCCTCTGTCTAATAGTAATGTAGCTAGGTTTGACCCTTTATTTCTAGTTATTAGTCAACAAATATATACAGCCATATGCTCAGTGTTACATCATAGGCAACTGAAGAGCAAGTGAGGGCTGGGGAATCAAACTCACAATTTATATTGGCTACCTTCCATCTCCAAAAAGGTCAGTAGCGAACAGTTCATGGAGCACATTTTGATAGGAACTATTTTCAGTCCAAAAATTTAGACCAATTCTAATCACTAAAGCACCATAGGTATTTATAAGGCCATACTGTCCTTTACACCACTCTGGCAATGTAAAGGAGCCTTAAAACTTTATACTTGTTTTATACTCCTGGGGGAATTCACAAAGACAATAGGGCCAATTCACTATGCAGGCAGGGCTGCTACATTCTGCTCAGCCTGAGGGGACAGAGCCTGCCCCACATCCACCTCTTCAGAAACACCCCAAAGCCCGGCCCTTCCATGCCGAACGTGCCACAATAGTGAGCAAGAGGGACAGAGGCTCTCTCTCTCTCTCTCTCTCTCTCTCTCTCTCTCACACACACACACACACACACACACACACACGACTGCCCAGTCCCCTCCTCCCAGTGGTGATTTATGTCTCTACTGGCTGCTTTAGGCACCAGAACTGACCTGCTTGCACTGCCGGGGAGGGGCGCATGACTGCTCTTGTGGCTTCCCTTTGCTTTCCCATCAGAAGTAATTTTTCTGCAGGGAAGCAAAGAAATCTGTGCGGGACATGAATTATGCACATGTGCAGTGACGCAGAATTCCCCCAGGAGTAAAATTATACAAATTATTGTTATATTCCTCCCTGAAATTCTGTCCTTAGCCATCTCTAGTGGTTTGCTACCACTTTTCTATTTCCCCCTTGAATCCTCTCTGAAATTATGCTGTAAAACTCTAGGGCAGGGACCAGGTTTAATGAACCTTTCTGTAAGGTGCTGAAAAACAACACATATTGATACTTTTATTTTAAAATAATTGATGAGCACCTCTGCCAGAACTGTCTAACTCTGATTTTATTGTCTTTCCCTCTGCCCCTCCTTTTCCTGCAGGGAAAAATATGTCTGTAATGACATAGATTGCAATGGTTAGTATTTTGCTTATGTCCACAATAAGTTATTGATTGTCTGATAAATATTTTAATAGGAAATTGTTCTGGACCACAATTGTACCATTGCCTTCTGCAGGGCAAGTCTGAAACCACTATTTGCAATTACAGAACTACTTCATGTCAGGCAAAAAGAGTTCATGATGTTATATGTCCATCCCAACATGCACAGAAAGGCACTTACAGTGCCCATTAGGATACCCTTAATTACTGGGAAGAGGAAGTTCACCAGGGGATTTCAAATATTCTCTTTCATAAGCTTGGGAGAGAGGAGGGTGCATATCACAGCAGGTGCAAACTACACAGATTCAGGCACCTTTTCATGTTACTAGTGCAATCTACTAGGTACCCTAGAGGTTGATGATAGTGGTTACTTTGCATGTTATAGATTTTGTGTGTGTGGGTATGTCTGCACTAGGAGCTAGGGACATGATTCCCATACTCATGCTATTCAATGAGGGCTAGTGTACTAAAAATAGCAGTGTAGCCACGGTAACATTGCAGTGGTGGCATGAGCTATCCATGCCATGTCTATACCCAGGGGGTTCTGGAAGGTTATACTCAGCTTGGCTAGCACATGCCACTTCTCTCCACTGCCTGTGGTACCATGGAGGGGACAAGAGCAGAGCGGGATAGGAACAGCGGGAATCGGAACAGAAGAGGACAGGCAGAGAGGATCAGGCTAAGGGACGGGACAGAAAAGGGTAGACAGAAGCAGAAGGGGTTATAACTACTACAACACACTGTCTTTCAGAACCTAGAATACAATCCAGGATTCCTGTGTCCAAACATTTCTTTGCTGTCTAGCAAATATCTGTGAAGCCCAATGGCAAAGTGCACATCTCATTCTTGTTTAGTGGCTGCTTCACACAGAGGATAGCAGCCTACTATTCTGCTTACACTTATCCATTAGCTCAAGTGGCAGTGGCTCTAAAGGTTCCAGTCCCGCCTATGACTCATGTGGGAATCAGTATGGCTACACACAAGGGAATTTCTGGGTTTCCCAATTTGGTTTTTTTTACAACCTAGGAAAATACATGGAAAAAAAACTATGTGCAGAGAATGTTAAGATAGCAAAGTCAAGCACTCAGAAGTTAGGAAATGCCTGGACGAAGGTTGTCTGCGCAACATTACTTCATCCCCTTTGTGAGCATGCATATTGTGCAGACTTTAATTACATGATTATGCATGATTTGGTCCACACACACTCCTTCCTCATTCCGTGCGCAAGATGGATGGGTGTTCACTGAATGAGCAAGTATTCCATAGCTCTTTTTATCCTCATCAGTCAGCATGTGGCCCCCATGCATCATTCACTGCACACCCTCCAAACCATGCACTGAATTCAGAATTATTCATTTCCTCATGGGCTTTTCTATTATGCTTATCATTATCGTACCCGAGTGCTTCTTACCCTTCACAAATGTATCTTCACAATACTTCTGTGAAGTGAGGGGGTATTATCCCCATTTTACAGATGGCAAACTGAGGCACACAGAGATTGTCCACTAATTTTGGGTGCTCAGTTTGCAGTGCCTATGGCTTGATTTTTCGGAGTATTTAGCATTATGTTCAAAGCACAGCTCCCATTGAATTCATCTGCAGCTGTGACCACGCAGCATGTCTGCAAATCAGATCCCAGAGTCTCAAGTTAGGGCACTCAAAACATGAGGAACACACAATTAGTGACACTGTGAAAAGTTTGGTTTAAGTGACTTGGCCAGCACCACATAAGAACTCTGTGGCAGGGATAGAATCCAGTTCTCCAGGGCAGCATTCCACTACCTTAACCATGAGACCATGTCCCTTTCTCTTCCTGCAGTCCCATGCCTTATTCATTACACACATTCCAATATCTGCAACAAATGAAGCAAGGGTCCCAAACGACAGTCTCTGTACTGACTGACACAAGGGTTCTGTGGAAAAAGCAGTATGTGATCATGTAATTAAATACTGCATCATAATTAATATGCACAAAGGGACAAAGTTGCAGAGCCAATATTAATTCCAGCATTTCATAACTTCTGAGTACTTGACTTTGTGAAGTTAATGTTCTTTTAATGTAATTTTTTCTGAATGCAATAGATTTCAGTTTGTCATTATCATTGCAAATATGCTGTTAAGCACATATCACAAACTGGTAGCTTCCGCTAACATAACCTAAATGTAGTCACCTGTGCTACTAGGATTATCTTGTAGGATAGATTTTGTGCAGCCATTTCCTTTAGCATCCCTGCTCCCTTCCTTTTAACTTTCTGTTTGGTAGAAGCATCATTCATTAAATTAAGTATTCTCATCTGTATTTGCTATGCCGATCTATAAAATGCCATGTGACTTTATCTGAGAAAATATAATCATGTAGATCATTGTTGCTATCACGGTTATATAATTGCAACAAATCTTGTACAAATTATGTCACGTAAGGTGTCTATGGAAAGATTATGATTTGCGGAATATAATTATGCTATCTGTATGCATGTATCATTTTTGTATTTGACGTTATGAACATTGGCTCTATACCTGGATTTCAAATGTTTGCTCCTGTGGTAACACCCACAAGGTATTTAGCCTGCACATCTTGAAGGGACTATTCAAGTTAAGTGGCCCATCAAAAGAACACTTAACTCACAATGGAAGACACCCATCTACACTGACGGACTTTTCTGTGAACGTTCCTTCTGAAGTATAGGTAATGGCCTCTGTTGTGACTAAGCTAAATCATGCATGGACACATGACTTGCACATGTGACTCCAAACACTCTCTTGCTACCTGTAATTTTCCACTAGCTGTGCTGAGGGCTTTGTTTGAAACAATGGATTCCCCTCCACATGGCGGAAGCTATAAAAGGCCCTGGAAACACCTCTTTCCTGCTCAAACCTCTGGACTATGAACTTACACTAATGGGAGCATTCTAACCAAGGGACTGAGGACCATCCAATGATTTGGAAGCAACCAGAGACGTAACAAGCCAGCAGTTTATTCCCTCACTGCTACAAGCCTGATCCAAGAACTTTGCCATTATTGTATGTATTTAATTCCTTTAATCAATTTTAACTCTCACCTTTCTTTTTATAAATAAACCTTTAGATTTTAGATACTAAAGTATTTGGCAACAACATGATTATTGGGTAAGTTCTAAGTCAGGGGTGGCCAACTGAGCCTGAGAAGGAGCCAGAATTTAACAATGTACATTGCCAAAGAGCCACAGTAATACATCATCAGACCCCCATCAGTTCCCCCCCCACCCCACTCCCAGCGCTTCCCACCCACCAGCAGCCCTGCCGATCAGCGCCTTCCTCTCCCTCCCTCTCCCCCTTCCCCACCTCCCGATCAGCTGGTTTTTTTGGGGGGGGGGGGGATCGAGGGCATGGCACGCTCAGGGGAGGGGACGGGAAGTGGGGAGATTGGGGGCAGGGCCTGTGGCAGAGCCAGGGGTTGAACAGTGATCACCCCCCAGCACATTGGAAAGTTGGCGCCTGTAGCTCCAGCCCCGGAGTCGGTGCCTATACAAGGAGCCGCATATTAACTTCTGAAGAACCGCATGTGGCTCCGGAGCCACAGGTTGGCCACCCCTGATCTAAGTTATATATTGACCTGGGTGTGTGGCTGGTCCTTTGGAATCAGAAGAACCTTTTGTTTGAAGAAACTGGTTTTAAATAACCACTCATCATTACGTCTAGTGTCTGGGTGTTGAATCCAGGACGGGGATGCCTAAGGAAGCTGCTTTTCTGACTTCTTGTTAGCCAGTGGGGTGAAACAGAAGTTTACCTTTGTTGCTGTTTTGGTATATCTCCTGGGAGAATAACCACACTGTTTATCAGCAGTTTGTCCTGAATTTGGTCTTCTCAGTTGTGACCCACGGAGGCACGGTTATACGCCTCTTAAAGCATTCCCACTTACAGCCACGTGACACTCCACCCCTAAAGTTACAAAGCCATAGTGCCTACAAAAGAAAAACTGCAATAGATGTTTCTCCTCAGAAGAAGAATTTTTAAAATGTGTAATCTAAAGCTATGGAAATTTACTGGGTGAGAAATATGTTGAGAGCTGACAGGAATGGTCATTTAGTGCCAGATGCATGACGCTTGCCCCATCATATGTTCCTCTCATAAATGCTGGAGGAAAGCATTTCTCTACACACCCTATGGTAAATTCATCAAAGTGCCTTTCTAAATGTGACTTAATGAGTACAGTAATTATGTCCTGAAGTGGACAGCAGTACATATATGAAGAAGTGCTGTAACTTCACTTTTATGTCACCTGAATGACCATATCAGAAGATGGGGAATAGGAAGAAATTGTGTGATTTGCAGGTAACCCCTTGGATTGTCTTTGTCTCACTTAGATCATAATACCATATTCAGAAATAATGGTCTGGGATATGAATCTAGCTCACCTACATCCATTCCTAGGCCTGCAGCATCCTTCATCCAGTTCTGCATCTCATCATTTGTACAGCTCCTAGTCCAAGCTAGTTATGGACTTCAGGAACTGCCACAATATAAACATTACATTATATTATTATTATTATTAATAATAATCCCATCTGC
Source organism: Chrysemys picta bellii (assembly GCF_011386835.1). Taxonomy (NCBI): domain Eukaryota; kingdom Metazoa; phylum Chordata; order Testudines; family Emydidae; genus Chrysemys; species Chrysemys picta. The sequence continues at coordinate 18,186,262 of NC_088800.1, read as the reverse complement.
TATCTGCTCCTTAATCTCTTGTCATCAGCAAAAATTTAACATGGCCAAAACTGAACTGCTGGAGTGAAATCCTGGCCCCATTGACTTTATCCCAATCTTTCCTTTCAAATCTTCTCCAAGCCCACATTCTCTGTTGTTGCAGACACCACCACCATCCCTCCCTCCAGTAACTCAAGCTTGTCACAAGGGTGTCATCTTCAACTTCTTCCACCCCTGGCCTCACACATCCAGGCCTTGCCCAAATCTTGCTGCTCTTTCTCTCAAAACATTTTAAAGATCCAATCTTTTTCTCCATTGGGACCCTTATTCCCCATTATGAGTACTATAACCTCCTCCTCTGATACTCACATGGCCTCTCTGTAATTCACACAAACCACAGTTGCTCAGATCATTGCCCATTGTTCTGACCATGACAGTCTTCTTGGAATCCCTCCCCTAGTTCCCCCATAACCACTACATCAAGATCAAGCTTCTTGCGATGCTTTGCAAGGCCCTACATATCTCCACCACTTCCTACTTATCTAACCTTGTCTCTTATCATGTTGCAGCCACATGGTAATCATAGAATATTAGGGTTGAAAGGGACCTCAGGAGGTCATCTAGTCTAACCCCCTGCTCAAAGCAGGACCAATCCCCAACTAAATCCCCAAATGGCCCCCTCAAGGATTGAACTCATAACCCTGGGTTTAACAGGCCAATGCTCAAACCACTGAGCTATCCCATGTTTTCCTCATCACCAGCAATGCCAGACTCAACATCCTATTTGTCCACTTCTCCCAGAACCATCTCAGTATTTTCTTCCACACCACCCTGCTACTCAGGGAATGTCCTTTTTGAGCGGCTCCTCAAAATCATCACCTTACCCTCTCTTAAATCCCTCTCAAAGACATGGTTCTTTCATGACACCCATAAGAGATGGCTAAGTTGTCTACTTATCCAGGGTTTAAGTGTTGGTAGGTAAGGGGCGTAAGGACGCTGGAATGAGAGCTGGAGGTTAATGGGGCAGGAAGACAAGGAGGATGAATGGGCAATGGTGGATGGAAGGAGAGGAAATTAGCGCGTATTGCTAATAACAATTACTACAAACCATGTAACTAATATGATATGTATCTATCAGCTCCCTGATCACTTTTCTATATGCTATATCCCTTTCCCTCGCCCAGAAGCTGATGTTGTCTTTCTACCCTTTATACACTCTTCAGAGCAGGGATTGTTTTTTTGTTGATGTTTGGAAAGTTACACAATTATAAATAATAAATAAGAGTAATAATAATAAATCAGGGCCACTGCACTTATGAACAAAGGGCCAATAATCACCAAGCCCTTGGAGGTTAATGAGCCCAATGCTCTTCTTGGTTACATCAGTTTAACTCCTTTGGATACAATGAAGTTACTCCTGATTTACATCAATGCGAAGTCAGACAAACCCCCAAACCACTTTCGTAACGTATTGAGCTGTTAGAATAGAAATGTTACTAAATAATACATACAAATTTGAATAGATTTTTCAGACACACTATTACAAGCAGGAATTGTAGCTGTTACCAGAGAAGCGGTGGCATTACTTTTTAATTAGACTATAATGAGTTGGTGAGGACATAGCTTGCTGTTAGCTGTGGGTCATTTGTTTAGCTTTTTTCTTCCTTGGTGGTGGTGGATTTGTTTATGATTAAGTGGATCCTTGCTTATCAAAAACAAACATCAGCTCAAACCTTTACAGAAAAGTTCACAGGGCTGTAATGTTTCAGAATAAGCAGCAATGCAATACCCATCTTCACAGTGAGTGGGAGCAAAGGGCTTAGCAAGAGGCTGCAAGGCACGTATATAAAATATTTAGTCTGGTTAGTATTAAGGAAGTCAAAGAGAATATTATGAGATGAAATGTCAGATAGAATTGGCAATGACAGGCCTTGTAATAGGCTGGCATTTATAAACTGCGCCCTCCCATTGGGCCCAATTCTGCAGGCCTTCCTTAGGCAAAACTCCCATTGAAGTCTTCAGTGAGAATTTTGCCTGGCTAGACACTGAGTAAAGACTTCAGGATTGGGTTCAATAGTTGTACATATCTTAAGCCTACTGCATGCTATTCCAGTACACATCTTAGTTTGTTATTTACTGTCCTGCATCTGCAAGTCCAGGGGAGTTGAAGCACCTTGCAGAATCTGATCCTATGCAGGCTAAAATAGAAGCTGATGGTCTCTCTTCCACAGGAATGCAACTCCTATTGACATGTGCCACATGCTGCCCATACAGAAGAGAATAGAGGTCTAGGTTATGCATTTGGTTATGCACAGTGCAAAAGGGTCCACTGAAAATTTCTACTCGGGTGAGTAACAGGAACTGGAGGTGTAGCATGGAGGTAACAAATGCTGCACCTATTAATGTGTCACCCTTATAAATGAACTATCCCACCTCATATGCTTCCAGTTTAAGTAGAGGAGTGAGCTTAGTACAGCCTAGGACTTCTCTGGCATCTTGGAGCAAAAACTGCTCTATGCACCTGTCAGCAGCAGAAAATATGCTCACTTTACATCCTTATGAAAGACAAGTCTCACAGGTCTTGTAAGTTGTGTATGTGCAGGCAGTTGAGTTGGTTTATATTGCTTGCATACATGTGGCCTCTCGCCACATTAGCAATTCCTCCCGGGGTACTTTTACACAATGCACAATTAGCCCATGGAACTCACTGTCCCAATATATCACTGAAAACAAGAATTTAGAAGGATGCAAAAAGGGATTAGCCATTGATCTGGATAATAGGAATATCCACAGCTTCAGCAAAGAGCAGTCACATTTTAAAAAAGGAATATAAACCCTCATGCTTCAGGGCACAAGCCAGCCACTAACTGATAGGGGTGAGGAACAAACTTCCCCAGAAGGCAGATTATTCCATAATTGAAAACTATGGTGTTTCTTGCACCTTCCCTTGACTAGCATGTGGTACTGGCCATTGTTAGAGCCAGAATACTAGATTTGATGAACCACTGGCCCAATCCATACTGGCAGTTCCTCTGTTTCTTGTTTAGAGGATGGCTCCTAACTGTGCAAATCACAGACAATTTCATTTAATTTTCATTTCCAAGAGTAATAAAGTGGCAGTGAGTCCAAGCACAGGGGGCTGGGCTAGATGACCTCTTGAGGTCCCTTCCAACTCTATATTTCTATGATTCTTGAAGCATTTACCAAAAAGTTCTGGTTAATCCCCAAACTAGAAGCCTTATTTTTAAGTCCTTGTTCAGTAGTATTTTATAGTCTGTGGCTATACTAGTTCTCTTTTCAGTTAATGCTCATATAAACACACATGCGAGTGGAAAAATTCCTATCCTGCATAGAATCCTCCTTCCCAGCAAAATGTCCTGACTCTGATTTTCTGGGCGAAGACTAAGATCATGATTATTCTGGCCATAAAACGGGACTATTTTAAAAGTACAATACCACTCATGGAGATCAGTTTCCCTCATGTGCCAAAACTGATCAGTCCAATACATTTAGCATCCCACAGATGTTATTTCCTGTTGCATATAAATAACATGAACATGTTTCTAACCACTGCTGTGATACTGGATCTTCACTGTCCATCAGTGTACTGCTTTCCGCCTCTTTCGTTATGCACACATTTCAAACTATCATAGACAGATTAACCAACCAAACAAACTTTGCTTTAAGGCTAACGTCCCCACTTCCCAAGAAGTCTGTCCCACTCTATCAATCTCATTGAAACTCTAATGATTATTCTTTATACATGTAGCCACCAGCATGTTCTGCTTACGGTTCATTTAACACTGTGGAGAGCTGCTCTGGGGTAATGAGTGGATGTGATGCCAGATTGGGAGAATGTGTTAAGATGTCATTTACTATATGGGCTGCAAATTATTTGGGAAGTCTTACTTTACTAAAGCCACTGGTGATGCTGTTTGGGCCTGATCCAGACACCTCCATTATCATGAACATTTGGGGAAAATAATGAAATCCCATCAGCAGGTGTGTCGAAGTGGAGCCACCTGAATCCTATTGTCACGAGACAAATATAAGACTCTTTAAGACAGTGGTTCTCAAACTGGGGTCGCCGTTTGTGTAGGGAAAGCCCCTGGCGGGCTGGGCTGGTTTGTTTACCTGCCCCATCCGCAGGTCCGGCTGATTGCGGCTCCCACTGGCCGCGGTTCACTGCTCCAGGCCAATGGGAGCTGCTGGAAGCAGCACGGGCCAAGGGGCGTACTGGCCGCCGCTTCCAGGAGCTCCCATTGGCCTGCAGTGGCAAACCGCGGCCAGTGGGAGCCGCGATCGGCCGGACCTGCAGACGGGGCAGGTAAATAAACTGGCCCGGCCCGCCAGGGGCTTTCCCTACACAAGTGGCAGCCCCAGTTTGAGAACCACTGCTTTAAGACTATACCTACTGAACATTAAATAAACCCTAGGAACTCCTGGTGCTCCTGCCCAGGAGCAGAACTTGCTTCTCTCTTATGAGCAAGGACTGCTTCAGAAAGAGGTTTTAAGACAATGCAGTAGTTCCCCTGTTTTGTAACCCAATGGGAAAACCCAACGGGCCAAATCCTGCTCTCACCTGACACAGCCTGCGCTGAGAGGAGAGGCTGGTGACGCATTGCCAGCCATGCATCTGAAACAAAAGGCACTGAATGAACTAACAAACAGAATCAGAAATATGAATAAGGAGGCATCCTGCTTTGCAGGGCACAAAGGCTCAGGGAGGGTGATTGCAGCATATTAATCACTAGTTGCTGCAGTTTATAGTTCTGAAGCCACCTAGCACACTCTGCTGATAGCAACGTAATGTACTACCAGCTGGAGGGCTGGACTCACCCTTCTTCTAGGGGACAGACTGGCTAGCTCTAGTTACCCACGCCTCCTTGGGGCCATGGTTTGTCCCGTAGAGCAGTGGCCAGGTTTACTTCCCCTGTACTGTTATGTGCCATGGGGAGGGGAGGGGAGGGGGGGGGAGGAATGTATGCCACACACACAGGGTGGCTCACTAGCACACCACTGGCTTGGATGTGTGAGTTTTTGCCCAGAGGCAGGTGTGTGGGTTCTATTGCCATTGGCTGATTCAAGTGTAGGGTTACAGTGAAATGGAAAAGATAAAGGAAAGTCAATCCAGTCCAAGCTGGAGCATTTACTCTCTGAAAAGAGCAGTTTGAACTCTGACAGCAGAGAGACAGAGAAAGGCCACATGAAGACTGTCTCTATTGCTTTTAATGTAATCCTCCCTAGGCTTGTGCCTTGCTCCCCAGGTGGGGTTCCAAGCCCTTACAGCTCCACTGTAATTGTTAACAGGTATCTCAAATTTCTTGTAGTACCTGACTGTTTCCAGCAGAGGTCTCTGCCTACTAAGAATTAAAGGCTAGTTGGAAGCAGGACACACAAGACCGGCAAAAATCCTGTTAAATCATGCTTAATGCCTCTGACCAGGTTAAGCAGCTTCTGTGAGTTGAATATAATTTACTGGGAGAAGTAAAAACACAATTCCATGACTGTAGATGCCTGTAGTTTAAAGCCAGAAGATAACAATTAACAGTTACATGTCACATCTACTGTGACATCCCTCATTCGGGATGGACGCATTTCAGAATGACTGTGTGTCTAGGTTTGGGCAGGGTGATAGGGCACATGTGTTATTGCATCTGCAGAAAACAATACACAACAAGCAGGCTGGGGTTTAAAAGTGCTCTTGTGGCAGCTCTTTTTAGGTTCACAAAGAAAGGGTTAAATTGTAAAGATCACACTCCTCCTGGGTGTCAAACGAACAGGTTCTTTTCTTCAAAGGAAAAGAAACGATTCCCTCCTTCTCAGAGAAGAAGCAAAACCCCACAACTGGGATTGGAGGCAGCTGCTGAGAAACAGTGACATGAAGGTATATCTACACAGCAACGAGACACCTGCAGCTGGCCTGTGCCAGACGATTTGGGCTTGCGGGGCTTGGGCTGTTTCATTGCTGTGTTGACTTCCGGGCTGGGTCTGGATCCTGGGCTCTGGGACCTTGCGAGGTGGGAGGGTGAACTCCTTAGTTCTAATCCTGGCTTGTTGTCTGGCGATGAGCAAATGATTTGATTTGTGCCTCAGTTTACCCACCTATAAAATTCTACTTACTACTCTACTTCACAGAGCGATTGGGAGGGACTCTGAAAACACAGATTATTACACAGTTCCTCCTCTCTGTCTGATCACTGATTGTTCCTTGCTTCATCCTGATCTGCTGAGAAACCTTAATAACTTTGAAATGGAGGTTCTTGCCTTTGTCACTGAAGGCTCAGATAACATCGGTGGGGTGGGGCGGGGTCCTTTCCCCTCACACAAGGAAAAAGATTTATTCTCTCAGTGCCAAACCCTTTGCTGGCTAAGTACGCTAGGCTGCAGTCTGGTGTGGAAGTGACCTTCTCCATTGGATCAGATGAACGGGGACCATAAACTCCCTGAACATTAAATCTCACCAAATGAGGGTCAATCCATCCTCATCATCATATCCACTCATTATACTCCACACCCGAACATAGCCACTCTATGAACTTCATACCCTCATATCTCAATGCCTGTACTTTGACCCATCAACCTTTTACCCCCAATCGGAGATATTGCAGATTATGTATTCCTTATGCTACCTGATCTTAAACCAAATTTTGCACCCTTGATAATTTGTACGTTATTCCCTGATAACCAGAAACTTCTATGCTCAAACTCTGTTCACTTTTTTTTCTTAACATCATCTTAATAAATTTTTTACATGATGACTCCCACAGTATGGGGAACCAGCTGCCCTGAGAGTCAGGTAGCCCAAGGAGCCAGGTGGTCCAGCTGCAGGGAACCTGGAAACCCTGAGATCCTTGGGTCGAGTTAAGGCTCTCAGCTTTCAGGGCTGCCAGGTTCCCTGCTGCACAGCTTTCAGGGCTGAGCCAAGAACCTGGGCTCCAGTGCTCCCAGTCTCCAGGCCCCAGCTCCCTAAAAGGGACCATGGAAAAACCCAGAAAGACCCAACTAAAGCCAGGGCTTCCAGCTCCATAATAAGTAACTCTAGAAGCCTGGGGTCCCAGCTTCAGGGCAGTTTCCGGCCAGCAATTTGACATTCATTGGACCCGAATTGTTTTCATAAAACATTTCAGGTTCAATGAATCACCATTTTCTGACCAGAAAACCTTATTTTTTTGTCCAAAAATTTCTGACCAGCTATAACTACAAATTCTTCCCAGGCTGTCCTTGGTTGTTTGCTGCCTTCTCTGTGTCTATCTGTGGTGTTTCTCTCTCTCTCGCGCTCTCTCTCCTACACAGCTGCAACCATTCGGGGGGGGGGGGGGGAGTGGGGGAACGGCCAAAATTGATTTTGCTTGGGGCGGCAAAAATCCTAGAGCCGGCCCTGGTGACACCCACCAGCTTCAAGGAGGTTTTGCCCAACCCCCAGTGTAACAGTAGCAATTAACAGTTGCAGCGGGACAATGGCTGTGCTTTCCCTGGCTAGCAGTATCATTGTACTGCTGTTTTTCTTTATCTAAACTACATCCAAGATTTTTTTTTTTTTTTGCAATTAAAATATTTAAAGACTATCAAACTGCAGCAACCCCACATGTATCAACATTACACCAATCCTGGTAAAAACGCGGAGTCCTTGTGGCACCTTAGAGACTAACACATTTATTTGAGCATAAGCTTTCGTGTTCTCTAAGGTGCCACAAAGACTCCTCGTTCTTTTTGCTGATACAGACTAACACAGCTACCACTCTTAATCCTGGTAGAATGACAAACGGCTATTAATCGTCATTTACGTTAAATGTGTCAACATGAACATTTTTGCCACAGTCCCTGCATCGTTGTGTGCTACGCACAGATCTGATTTTTCAAAGGCACAGCGCTAGATCTGAATTTGTGACAAGCCCAGAGACCATTCCAACCTCCCACAGTCCTCTTCACCAAGCTCTGCCAAGATAGACCCCTGCAGAACATACACAGGGACTGATCCTACAGACGGCAATGGGGCAGCTCGCCCTGTACCTGGTAGGGAGTGCCTGCCAGATCACAACACTATTTGATGTTAGTTATTACAAATGTAGCATTAAAGCCTTCTCACTGTGGGAGCAAGTATTACTTACTCCTTGTAACCATATGCTCACCTTCATCCATAAAGGAGGTGAGTCAATTTCCCAACACTCACATTATTACCACGGAGTACTAGGAGTAAGTGCACTCACGCTATCCTAGGAAACACACACATAGTACGTATAGAATGACACAGTAAACGACCCTCAGCTTTATAGCACAGCAAGCCAGCTGCGAAATAAAAAAAGCAGGCTCAGTACTCCGTAAAACACAGCATAACATTTAATCGTCTCTTCCTAGAGTCCCCAATGGTTCCAACTCTGCTCTCAGTTACATCCAGGTAACCCTTCTGAAGTTCATGGGAGTTACATAGATGTACCTGAGGGCCAAATTAGGGCCCAGCATAGCAGAAGATTTCCCACCACACTCCCACAGCAGAATAATTCTCAGTTTCAAACCCTCTCACTAGTGCACAAACGCCCAGAAGATACGTACCCGGCTCACAGATTTTGTTTCAGTGTTAAATTAAATAAAAAATAAAAATAAATTAATGGAGATATCTCATCTTCTAGAACTGGAAGGGACTTTGAAAGGTCATCAAGTCCAGCCCCCTGCCTTCACTAGCAGGACCAAGTACTGATTTTGCCCCAGATCCCTAAGTGGTCCCCTCAAGGATTGAACTCACAACCCTGGGTTTAACCATTGAGTCATCCCTCCCCGCTATGCAGCTAAAGTCAGTGTCCTCATCTTAACTGTAGCAGGGCTTCTGGGACTGAAGGAAACAGAGGCACCCCTTGGAGCTCAGCACAAGGAGATTTAATGAGAAAGCAAACATCTCAAGAGTTCCATTAGGTCTCAAAACTTGCGTTTTAGCCAAATCCACACTCAGCCCCCTGTCATCACTATGTTGGTGAATTAAAAGCCGAGGTCTCTTGTGGCTCTAGTAAATATTTTCTCATGCCTCAGAACTCACTTGCTGGTCAGTAGTTCTTTGGTTTGCAAACTCTTGGGTACAGACAGTGAGACTGCAGGCGACAATCAGACCAGCCTAATCTCTCGTTTTTTGGCCTCAGTGTGATTTTGTGGGCTTCCCTGGTGATGTCTCCAGTTTTGTCTGGTTGCCAAAGTGGGTGGGACCAGTGGCTATCGCTCCCTTCCCTTTCTTCTCCTGCTTTCTAATCTGTGAAGCACTGAATACCTACAAAGTAGTTTGACCACTGAAAGAGCCTACAAGGTTCTTGCAGGGAAGAGCAATTGATGGGGGAAGAGAGAATTGACTTCACTGGGAGATGTGGCTGCTTTGCATCTCTGAAAACTAATCTCAATGGCCCAGATCCTCAACAGCATTGAGGCTCCTAATACCATTGGTTTCAATGGAATTTAGGAGCCTAAATACCTATGGGATTTGGACCAAGATGTTTCTGGTTACTTCTAATGATGTGGCCCTTACTGTCTGTGCCTCACTTTCCCTGACTCTAAACGAGGACAATAATGCTTCCCTATGTGACAGGGGTGTTGGGAGGGCTATTTCATCAACTCTTGTGAGCTGTAGATGCATTTGCTCATCTGATCCTTTCTGCTTGCTAGGCTGAGATTCTTATCGTTCCAAGAGAATCTTTCTGCACGACCCTGTGTCTTCCCAAAGGACAAGATGACTCGAGAGGCTGAGGTCACGCTTGCTCAACAGGCTCACACTTTGCAAAGGTTCAAGAAGGGGCAGGGAAAATGTCCTTATGCTTCTAACTCAAAGGAACCGTTGTCACGTTTGGCCTTTCTTTGCCTGCATTTCTACAGTTAAATTTGTCCTGCCTGATTTCAATCTCACCAGAATATTGTGGGTTGAAGGTCTGGCTCGAACAGAAACACTATTTGGTTTGTGAGCCACAGAACAGGTGAAGAAAAGAGGAGACAGGAAATATCTGAAGGGAAAGAAAGGGTGAAAACAGGAGTAGACAGCGTGAAGGGTGCTACAGAAAGATGGGGGCAAGAGAAAAAAATTCTAATGAGAAGGCAGATATGGTAACACCCACTGTCCAGACCACTCGCCTATGCCAACCTACCTTTGGACCAGACCAGGATAGGAGTGGAAGTATAAAGACCCTTTCTCCTCGGTCCCTACGGAGGGCTTAGCCACAATTACTGTTTTTGTGCTCAAACTGGGAGAGGTACACCCCACCAGCAGCACTAGACTCCCTCCGGGGAATGGGGCGAGGATGGGTCCCCTCTGTAATAGCCTTAAGAAGGGGAAAGCATGACATGCCCTGTAAAAGGGGGTTGCAGGTACTGTTCTGGCCTGAGCTCTCCCAGCTTCCCTGGAGCAGTTCTGGCACTCAATTAGAATGATCCGTAGCATTAGTGTGTAGCCCTTCTCTGAAAATGTGGACTGTTACTTAACAGCCACCGTAGAGCCACTTTGGGGCAAGAGGGCTCTTCTATCGATAATAGGGCTCCCTATTGGCTGGAAAAAATCTCTGAAAATTGGATCCCTCCTAGGAACTGATGTCAGCAGGGCTGCAGGAGTTATGTGAGAGGAGAAGCTGGCACTGAAAGGATTCAGAAGCAGAAATTCCCAGTCATATAGAATCCTGACTTTTGAGTTTGGAATGTGATCCTGGATATTAAACTGTACATTACAAAAAGCCAGACTCTCAGAGGAACGTTGCCAACCAATGTGGAGAAAGGGGTAAGTCATGAGTCAAGATAATCCCCTGGTCAGAATTTTTAGAGCTATGGCCATTAAAACTTTGCAGGACTTCAAACCTTGTAAGGAAAGAAGGCCCATATGTATTGCACCTGTCACAGATTTGTTGTAATCCTGCTATTACTTAGCTGTTTTACAAATCTGTGAGTGAGATTAATTCAGTTACATGCAGGTGTGTATTCATGGTTTGCAACAGATTAGATGGTGTCATACCAGCAGTCACTGTCAATTTCGTGCATGGATAAAGTTGTACAGCTAGTTTTATTTTTCATCTCTCTAAAGCTACTCAAAATTAATACTTTAAAAACAGGACACTCAGATTTTCAGAGCAAGGGGCTTATAGAAAATGTATAGGGCTTGATCCTGCACTTGTGAGTATCTTTATCCATACCATAGTCTACTGGGCTTGACTAAGGATCTCTTGCATCCGGAAGAGTTTGCCCCATCTGGCCAGGTTTTGGCACTATGAATGCTTGGTCAAAGCCAATAGTTTCTAAACAACATCAATAGCAAATGTAATCATAATTATTTGAATTTTTCAGTGTAATCCAATGTTGGGGTGGGGGTGGAGGAATTGAATGCTGCATATCCTAGTCCTTGCAAACCTCTTTACTTAAATTATGTTTTTATTGTGATAGTGGTAGCACTCTGCACGGTAAATATTGTGCCAGTCACACTAACATTGCTATGGGTGTGTCTGTTTCCCCACTTTGAATCCCCCTTTACACCAGGCTCTGGGACAGTTCTCACAACTTGAACTAGTGCGACCACTGCTGGAATACCGTGTCCACGTCTGGGTTCCACAATTCAAAAGGAATGTTAATAAAGTGGAGAGATTTCAGAGAAGAGCCACAAGAATGAGAAAAGGATTGGAAAATATGTCATATAGTGATAAACACAAGTAGCACAATTTATTCAGCGTAACAAAGAGAAGGCTAAGGGGTAACTTGATTTCAGTCTGTAAGTACCTACTTGGGGAACAAATATTTAATAACGGGCTCTTCTGTCTATCAGACAAAGGTAAACCATGGCTGGAAGTTGAAGCTAGACAAATTGAGACTGGAAATAAGGTGTAAATTTTTAACATTGAGAGTAATTAAGCTTTGGAACAATTTACCAAGGGTTGTGGTGGATTCTCAATACTGGCCAGTTTTAAATCAAGATGGGATGTTTTCTAAAAGTTCTGCTCTAGAAATTATTTTGGGGAAGGTCACTGCCCTGTGCTATAGAGATCAGACTGGATGATCACAATGGTCTCTTCTGGCCTTGGAACCTATGGACCTTTGAAATGTGACATACAATGAGCAGGATAATTTTCTCTTTTCTTTTAATCAAATTATAGTTTAGAAAATACACACTGGAGTAGAGAGGTAGTAATGGCTACTGATTAGAACATAGACCTAGGTAACAGGGATCAGATTTAGGTGCCCAAAGATGCAGCTAGGTGCCTACTGGGATTTTCAAGATGTCCAGGTGCCTAACTCCCATTGATTTAGGCACCTCGCTGCTTTTGAAGCACCCATTAGGTGCTTATCTGCAACTGTAAACATCTAAATCTCTTTAAAAATCAGGTCCCAGGACTCCTGGGTTCTATTCTGGGTACTCACTTTGTGACCTTGGAGAACTCATCCAGCCTCTCGCTTCCTTAGTTTATCTAGCTAGAAAATGAGTATAAAAATAGTTATATTGCCTCCTATTAATGTTTGTAAAGTACTTTGTGATTCTTAAATAAAAGGTGCTAAGGTGCTATACACATACTAAAGCAGATCTAAGATGAGACCCAGTGTAAGTGGCTGCAACTCCAATTTTGGGTCTAAACGCTTTTATCTACTTCTAAAACCTCCGGCCAACAATTTTTCTTTTAAACTGAAAATCTGCAACTCAGAATGAGGAAAAAAAAGAAACCGTTTTCCTGTTGAAGAATTTTTTGCTTGCTAATTTGGTGCATGTCATGACAGCAGGGTTAATTTAAGCGACCATAACTGTTTGCAATGGCTATAAACAGCAAATTGAGAAGATCTTCACTTTAAAAATTCCCAGATATATCTATAGATAGATGGATTTCTTTACACAATACAATAATTCATAAAATATTTTCCTGAATATATCTACCCATATAGTTTCCATGGTATGAACTAATAGGATTAGCCTATTTGTTGATAACTAGGTAAATAACTAGGATTTTTTATAAACCAATTACTTTCACCAAAATACACATTCAAATACCTTTAAAAGCTGAGATGCAAACTGGAAAAAAGCCAGCTTATTCAAACCATATGGGTGTCACATGACTGCATCATCCCTCCCATAAAGTGACACTCAGCCCTATGAATACATATGCTCTGGGAATGTGGGCATTAGAGTCAGAAAGTTTATGGCCAGAAGGAACCATTGGATCATCTTGTTTGACCTCCTGTATATCACAGGCCACTAAACACCGCACAGCCATGGTGAAACCAAAGTATCCACTCATCTGCCCACTTTGTCTTATTGATCCCTTAACATTAGTAGTGGCTGCCTTATTTATTTGAGCCACTGTTTTTTCAGCTTTGAGAGAAAATCTGGAGCTTCCTCCTGAAGAGCGTCAAATTTGTTGAAGATTACAGAGGTCGTGGATAGGAAATAAAGGTTTACACTGCCCTGAAAATCTCTGTGTGATGAAGGTAAATGTCTGGGAGTCTCTGCAAGAGGGATCAGATACCATGGAAATGGGACCATATAGTCAGAATGAATTAGATTACGTTCTATCTGATTTTCATATCACGCTCATCACTATGGTATCTGATTGCACAATACAGTAATAAAGGGAGTCTAAAATATGGGCATTTTTAACAAATAAGAATGTACTTATGTACAGAAAAACAAAGATGAGGCAAAGGAAGATGATAACCTCCCAGGGTGCAATGCTCTGGGAAAACTCTCTTCCACCATTTGGAATTAAGGCCCTGACATTATCCATCTTGCTTTGTTCATGCGTGCTCATGGAGGTCACTTATACTGACTGTAGCTAGAGAGGGCTGGTGAGGAGGAGAAAGAAGGAGCATAGGAGTCAATCATTTTATTATTTAGAGGAAAACATACTGATCTGAACAGTTCTTCTGATCTTACAATGAGTGTTGATTCATGTACTGAAGCATCCACGTGCCATGAATATCTGACTATATCTGGGTGTATCTTCCATACAGTAATGTTCCCACTTAACAGGGCAGCAGACAATAATTTTGGACCAGTAAAGTAAGATTCAAGACGGTACAATCCATTCTATTTGTGACCAACTGCTCAGCACTCTGGCCTTTGAGAGGCTGCAGGGCTGGAACACTGGGGAGTTTTCTCTTTCCAGTATGCTTGTTTCACTTGAGGATACTTTTTGTGTATTGGATTAAACACTTTTATCTTTTATTTGAAATGCCTTGAGACCCTCCTTTGATGTGGTCATGAGTGCACTCTCTCTCACTCACTCTCTTTATAAATTTGTGGAGCTGATTTTTTTTAAAGGAACGACAACAGTTGCAAGACAAATAATGTTTGCACTTGAGAAATACCTATGGCTAATGACTGTTCATTGACTATTAGAATTTAGATTGTAAGTACAAAAGCGGAAGCTGATTGAAGATCAGAATGGGATTCTCTTGCTCTCCCCCTGTGCAGTGGCCAGGTGCATTGTTGGGTGTTTGATTTTCCTTTAAAGAATCTGTTATTATCAGCTGGATACCAGACCAGACGATCGTAATGGTCTGTTCTGCTCAGGCATGTGCTGTAAAGGTTTCAGATGGGCACTTGTACGCACACTGGTTCTACATTAGAGAATGCACAAGTTGTTAATGTTGTATGTGCTGATGATCTTTTACCCTTATCAGGTATCTTCAATATGTATTTACAATGTTATTAAAACACAGCATTTCAAATCGACTTTGACATGTTTTAGTAAAAGGCTGTGCAGAGTGCTTGAGGTTTGCATTTTGTATTTGAATGCAAACACACATGCCTGATTGCCCCTGGGTGTTGTTAACAGTTGTTATTACTGACCTGGAAATGATTCCACTTTCCTTTATCTTGTATGAGTATTGTCTTTGTCTGGGTTGTACCAGATGTGCAATACTTGAACTCTCTCCGTAACACATTGCTAATCATTACATTGCACATTTCTTTATTTATTTTCCTGGTGGAGCTCCAAGCACGACTACATTAATCTGTGCAGCATGTTTGGGTTGGTTTGTTTAAAAATGACCAACAAATCCAGTAACAGAAAACACACCACACTGTAACAAATCCATAGCCATCTAGGCACTACACTGGGGTCTTGCATATGAACTTCACTACAACATGGCAATAGAACTTAGATCTCCAAGAACACGGTCATGGAAAGCTCTGATCCTATCCAATAGAGGGCTGCACACACGCGCGCGCACACACACACACACACACACACAAGCGTGCCCGTGCCCAGATCATTACACTATTATAGACACAGAAACAAGATTAACAAACTGTACCCATTCCTGGCTAGTAAAAATGTGACATGACAAAACTATTTAAATGTAAGTTTAATAATGATTGCTTTTCCCCCCAATCACTCTATGGTATAATGGGATGGGGTGGGAAGCTAAGATCAAACATTCACTCTTGCTTTTAGTTTTCCCAGTAAAGTTATTTCCCCTGAAAGCATCACCAATTTATACTACCCCTGCACACACAAATCCCCCCCCCACCCAGTTTTGCTTGTGCCATTCTCACACAGATTCCCACACAGATCCCACACGCCCTATTAATACTGGTGTGCCCCACACATGCCTTCAATTGCTGCTGTTCCCCAGAATGATGGGACTCAACTTCATCTCCACCTGTGGCTCCTCTTCCTCACTCCCCTGCTGGTACTGGAGGAAGCTGAGGAGAAGTGGGGCCAGTCTGGAGTCTCTTCACACACACACTCCTGGGAGGAGTCAGGAGGCCCAGTGCAGGGAGCTGCAGGAGAGGAGGAGCTGCAGAACCAACTGAGGAACAGGGCTGAACAGCCCCTGTAGCTCTAGCAGCCTTTAGGAGAAGCAGCTCAGCCTGCTTCGTATTCTGAAAGAGGAAGAAATTCCCTCAGCATATGGAGCAGCTCTGACAGGCTGCCCCTTGCCAGGAGGCTGGGGAGCGGGGAAGGGAGCGAACTGGAGGGTGATTTCCACAGGTTCTTCTCTCAGACCTGTAGTACGGTGTGAAAACTCACAATATAGGAACCCCCCCTAGAGTTGTCAGCCTGGCTTAAATATCCACTGAGGAGAGAGAAGAAAGTTTGCAGATGCAGTTATGGAGCCCTGCGCTAGGCTGTGTAGAGGCAAGGATACCTGTAAACATTGGAGAGACCTCATCCAAGCTGCTTGCTGTATGCCAGGTCTATACACACCCGTTGTTTGCAGATGGCCCCTCTATGCTCAGCAATCCTTGGTAAGGTTTATATCATCCCTTGCCAAGATGCAGATGTCTGCTTCCCGGAGCAGCAATAACGTGTCTCTTCTCTAGTAAGTTATGTTGTTTTCCTACAGTCTCCTCTGAAGTCGTTTTGGCAGCTGCCAATTCTCCCATATTTCCACAGGCCCCACGCTCACAGGCTTGTGCGCTGTGAGGATTGTTTTGAAGATCTTTGGCTGGAGACCATTTTAATATAAGAAAAATGGGGCCAGATCTCTGGCTGGTGTAAATTGGCACAGCTTCGTTGAAGTCACAGCCGTTATGCCCATTAACACCTAATCTACCCCGTGACATCTTACCAGAAAGGTGTTTTTGGCTTTTGTTCAGGATCTCAAGCCATTTCTTGTAGTAGTGGAAGCTGCTATGCATTTTGGTGCATGGGTCATGGGACGATATAGCCCTAAACCAGCTTTTATATGTGGAATAAAAGATATCACGGTAGAACTTAATTGCACTTTCAAAATGTTATTTTTCACCTGCTTGAGGCCTTGGCTACACTGGCGGCTACACTGGCGGCGTGACTACACTCGCACTTTACAGCGCTGCACTCACTGCGCTCGGGGGGGGGGGGGTGGCATTTTCACACCCCTGAGCGCAGCAAGTTGCAGCACTGTACAGAGCCAGTGTAGCCAAGGCCTCAAGCAGGTGAAAAATAACCATGGCAGCGCTGTGAATTGCCAAGTGTAGCCAAGGCCTGAGTGTTTTGGGCCTGTCTGCACATTCTGCATTTAGGGTGAGGAACTAAACAATCCACAGAAACTTGATTCTGATCACATTTTCCCTTTGTTTAAAAAACAAAACAAAACAAACAAAAACACAAGTATGAGTCTACTGACTTCAGAATGGTTACTCTTAATTTACACCAGTGTAACAGAGAGCAGAATGGAGCTCAATGTGTGTAACCAGCCATGGATATCTGTAGTAAATCTACATGCTAAAAATCCTTGTGAATATTTGTGTAATAATACATGCACATATACAGATCTTGTGCATAAACATGAAAATAATTTCCAGGGTGGAAGCAGGAAATTTCAGTTAAAACCCTAACAAAATAACTTTGGTCCCAAAGGAGCAGAAAAAAAGGGAAAAAAAGATAAAGCTTTAATTGTTTTGTTTGAATAGCTATCATTTAAAAATCATCATCATTTTGATATACAAATGACAAGTCACAGCCAGAACACTAAACAGAGTTTTACTAACCCACAGCAAGTGAAGGTGTACAATGTGGACTGTTTGGTAGTCACTATACATACCATATGCCAGGTACAACTCATGAACCTGTCTCGTATGGAAAGTTAGGCTACTACTACTTACCTACTGCCCAGCAATTTTGTGGGTTAATTAATTAGTTTGAACTAGATTGTACTCTGATCCAAAGTGGCCGCATAGAGAAGTGGGGGAGAGGGGCTACATCTCCCACCCCCCAACACGGTAGCTTTACTATTACCTGGATTGTGACTGAGCACTGTGGGGGGAGAGCAAAGGCCCAGGAGTGAGTGGGAAGGGCTATGGCTAGCTAGATGTTGAGGTGAAGGGAGGAAGCATGGTCCACCCCAGAAAGGGATGTAAGGCCTCCATAGCTCGCTAAAGTCAAAGACTCCCATTACATAAGAACAAACAGCCGTATTGGGTCAGACCAAAGGTCCATCTAGCCCAGTATTCTGTCTACTGACAGTGGCCAATGCCAGGTGGCCCAGAGGGAGTGAACTGAACAGGTAATGATCAAGTGATCTCTCTTCTGCCATCCATCACCACCCTTTGACAAACAGAGGCTAGGGACATCATTCCTTACCCATTCTGGCTAATAGCCATTAATTGACTTAACCTCCATGAATTTATCTAGTTCTCTTTTAAACCCTGTTATAGTCCTAGCCTTCACAACCGCCTCAGGCAAGGAGTTCCACAAGTTGACTGTGCGCTGTGTGAAGAAGAACCTCCTTTTATTTGTTTTAAACCTGCTGCCCATTAATTTCATTTGGTGGCCCCTAGTTCTTTTATTATGGGAATAAGTAAATAACTTTTCCTTATCTACTTTCTCCACATCACTCATGATTTTATATACTTCTATCATATCCCCCCTTAGTCTCCTCTTTTCCAAGCTGAAAAGTCCTAGCCTCTTTAATCTCTCCTCATATGGGACCCGTTCCAAACCCCTAATCATTTTAGTTGCCCTTCTCTGAACCTTTTCTAGTGCCAGTATATCTTTTTTGAGATGAGGAGACCACATCTGTACGCAGTATTCAAGATGTGGGCGTACCATCGATTTATATAAGGGCAATAATATATTCTCCAACTTATTCTCTATCCCCTTTTTAATGATTCCGAACATCCTGTTTGCTTTTTTGACTGCCTCTGCATACTGCGTGGACGTCTTCAGAGAACTATCCACAATGACTCCGAGATCTTTTTCCTGATTTGTTGTAGCTAAATTAGCCCCCCATCATATTGTATGTACAGTTGGGGTTATTTTTCCCAATGTGCATTACTTTATATTTATCCACATTAAATTTCATTTGCCATTTTGTTGCCCAATCACTTAGTTTTGTGAGAACTTTTTGAAGTTCTTCACAGTCTGCTTTGGTCCTAACTATCTTGAGCAGTTTAGTATCATCTGCAAACTTTGCCACCTCACTTTTTACCCCTTTCTCCAGATCATTTATGAATAAGTTGAATAGGATTGGTCCTAGGACAGACCCTTGGGGTACACCACTAGTTACCCCTCTCCATTCTGAAAATTTACCATTTATTCCTATCCTTTGTTCCCTGTCTTTTAACCAGTTCTCAGTCCACGAAAGGACCTTCCCTTTTATCCCATGACAACTTAATTTACATAAGAGCCTTTAGTGAGGGACCTTGTCAAAGGCTTTCTGGAAATCTAAGTACACTATGTCCTCTGGATCTCCCTTGTCCATGTTTGTTGACCTCTTCAAAGAACTCTAATAGATTAGTAAGACACGATTTCTCTTTACAGAAACCATGTTGGCTTTTTCCCAACAATTCATGTTCTTCTAGGTGTCTGACAATTTTATTCTTTACTATTGTTTCAACTAATTTGCCTGGTACTGACGTTAGACTTACCAGTCTGTAATTGCCAGGATCACCTTTAGAGCCCTTTTAAAATATTGCGGTTGCATTAGCTATCTTCCAGACATTGGGTACAGAAGCTGATTTAAAGGGATTTACAAACCCTACTTAATAGTTCCACAACTTCACATTTGAGTTCTTTCAGAACTCTTGGATGAATGCCATCTGGTCCCGGTGACTTGTTAATGTTAAGTTTATCAATTAATTCCAAAATCTCCTCTAGTGACACTTCAATCTGTGACAGTTCCTCAGATTGACTTAAATGGACTTTGGATTCGGCCTGAAGTAATTTGCTCCCTCCCCCCATGCCCCTGAGGAGCTCTCTCTAAAACACAATGCCTCCTGGGTTTCCTGCCCAGGCAATGTACTGACATGCAATTACTTATTCAGAGTTGTGACTCAATGCTATAACCTCGCCCTGACCCTTTGTACAAATGGAAGAGTCACTCCAATATGTTGCTAGGTTCTATGCAGCTCGATGGACCCTTTGTACAGTCATTGGTTGAGTCACTCCGATATGTTGCTAGGTTCTATGTTGCTCAATTGGACATTCCAAAAATTTACCTACATTTGTGAAGTTAAACATAAAGGGTGATAATAAGGGCTGGGGGCGGGGAGCAATGGTAACAGACAAACTACACAGGAGACAAAAGTAGAAGCCATAATGTGAGAAGATAACTGACCCAATATTTAAGAGTTCCCATTTAAGGACCTTGCTCCCATTTGACATGATGTCAGTGGAAGCAGGATTGGGAAGCAGGATTGGGACTTAATATCCTTCTGAGAATTGCGGAAGGATATTAATGGCATAGTATGGACCAACCTGCTCCCACTGAAGCCAGTAAGAGAGTTTTGCTATTAATGTACCAGCAGGGGGCAGGCAGGGGCAGCGATCTGGGTGGCAGCCGTTGGTGCCAAATCAACATCTGGGGAGGAACTATATTTTCCCCCCTCCCCCTCAGCTGTTCGGGGATGCTGAGAAAGTTTTCTGCCCTGTGCAATAAAAACCAGGGCCGGCTCTAGGCACCAGCATTCCAAGCAGCTGCTTGGGGCAGCAATCTGCAAGGGACGACAGTCCGTGTGTTTTTGCCGCCCCAAGCAGGGCACCGAATTGCCGCGCGGATGGCGGGGGCAGTCCGTGTGCCGTTAGGGCGGCAAGTGCGTTTCCGCGGCGGCGGCAATTCTGCGGCAGCTTCTATGTTCAGCTGCCTGCGGCGGCAATTCGGCAGCGTCTGTCTTCCGGCTGAAGACAGAAGCTGCCGCCGAATTGCCGCCGCCGCGGAAACGTGCGTGCCGCCCTAACGGCACACAGACTGCGCCCGCCGTCCAGGGTGGCAATTCAGCGCGCTGCTTGGGGCGCCAAAAACAGTAGAGCCGGCCCTGAATAAAACACTTAGAGCCAGCCCTGGGGACAGGATCAAGTACTATGCAAGTGACACTTACACACCTATGTAGCTGCCTCAGAAAGCGGTATCATGAAGATCGCAGTCTGTCTACTGAGGCACAATGTAACCAATTCTCACCTATCTGTGCACCTCTCCAGGGCTGTAAATTGATGCAGAATTAGTTAGCTAAGATCCCTACCAAATAGGCAATGCCAGTTAGGAACACGGATTTTTTAAACAAGCCATCGGCTTTAAAGAACAAACATGAAGCTTGTAAGGGCTCCACTGGGCTAATTTGCTTAGAGCTCAGCAAAGATGGGTTTTTAAAGGCATTTCTGGAAGTTAGCAAATCTACTAGTCTAAGGTATGCCAAAGGAAATGACAAAAGAAAAATTAAAAGCCAAAATCTGCCATTGGAATGCCATTAGATTGGAGCAGTGGTTCCCAAACTTGTTCTGCCGCTTGTGCAGGGAAAGCCCCTGGTGGGCCGGGGTGGTTTGTTTACCTGCCACGTCCGCAGGTTTGGCCGATCGCGGCTCCCACTGGCCGTGGTTCGCTGCTCCAGGCCAATGGGAGCTGCTGGAAGTGGCGCAGGCCGAGGGATGTACTGGCCGCCGCTTCCCGCCACCCCAATTGGCCAGAAGCAGCGAACCACGGCCAGTGGGAGCCGCGATCGGCCAAACCTGCAGATGTGGCAGGCAGGGCCGCCAAGAGCAGGTTCAGGCCCCGATGAAAAATTTTTTTCGGGCCCCCCAGCAAGGGCGGACTGGCTAAACAGGGCTGAGAGGGGTGGGGAATCCAGGGAATCCAGGCCCTGGGCCCCCTTCCGGACCTCCGGGCCCCGGTAATTTGTACTGGCCCCCCCCCCCCACCTCGTCGGCCCTAGTGGCAGGTAAACAAACTGGCCTGGCCCACCAGGGGCTTTCCCTGCACAAGCGGCGGAACAAGTTTGGGAACCACTGGGTTAGAGAGATCTGAGTGCAAGAATAGACACTTGGAAGACTTTACAGTATCTTCAAAGACTAAAGCTGGGACTAAAGGAATCGAGAGTCACCGCACTTTACATCACTGCCCCACCCCCGAATCTCCATAATCGTACCTGGGAACTCTCCCCCCCCCCCAAACGGACTCTTCCTCCTAGTACTCCTCCAAATATAACCTTTGTCTTGCTTTTCTCCACAGACTCCTTGATCCAGCCTCCCTTCCCCTCTTAAACTGTTGGCCTCTCTCCGATTTTCAGACCCAAACTCACATTTGACTGTTGCAAACAGTGCTTCACTCTTTAGTACATCAAATTACAACCCTGAACGTGTGCACCTCAAATGGAGGTAGGTGGCGTTGAAACTAATTTTGCAGTACAAGCCATTCCTACTGGTGGGGCAGGAGTTAACTGTGAACCAGCCCAGATTTTGAAGGTCTCTTAGTACATTTACATGACCCTGCTGATGCAATTTTAACTGGTTTTTAGGCTCTTACATCAATACAAGGAGGCTAATAGGCAGGGGCATGATGGGCGGGAGGCAGAGGACCTAGATCCTCCTCTGCACTTATTATCCTTCCAGCTCCCCTACTACCCTCAGGTCACCTCTTCAACTGGGACTAATCGCCCCATACACCTTTTGTAGCGACCTCTGCTATCAGCAGGTAATCTGGGCATCGGTGCTGGAACTAGGGGTGCTGAGGGTGAGGCCAAATCCCCTGGCTTGAAGTGGTTTCCATCATATACAGGGCTTACAGTTTGGTTCAGTGGCTCTCAGCACCCCTCCCCCCTACACATTGTTCCAGCGCCCCTGAATCTGGGCCCTCTCATTAGGAAAATTCTGGTTATGCCCCTGCTGACAGATAGTTTCAGGGCCTGCTTCTCCACTTCACACCACAGCACCAGTTTTACATCACTGTAACTGCGCTCAGGAAAGATATATCCAGCACAGTGGCCTGAGGTTTGCTGCACTTCTTGTCATGGTACATAAAGTAGTACTGATGGGCCAAATCCTTGGGGTAACTTCCATTGAACTACACCAATCTATACCAGCAGGGGATCTGGCCCACTTACTCCAGGAAGGGCATTTGCAGTATACTCCTGTGTTCATTAGAGTGCACACTTTGTCACAACTACACCTACTGGACATCAGAAACTATTTAACTTTCCTCCTCCTCCCACAAAAAGAACCCCTATCCTCTGAGCAGATCAGCTGTTCAAACTTAGAGCTTGGCTATACTGTAGTTTTCCTGAATGCTACCTTCTTGGGAATCCCAGAGTAGTGAAATGATCCAGTTTAAATAACAAAATGAAAGGCAGCACACAGTGGAAACAGATACAGCGGAAGCAATATTTGTTTTATGAGGGCTAGCGTGTACAGGACCATTTCAACTCTCATGTAAGGCCTTGATCCTGCAAATGTTTACAACATGCTTATCTTTTCCCATGAGCAGTCTCATTAAAATCAAGGGGACTACTTGTGCATAAATTTAAGCATGTTTGCAAGGTTGATTGAGCCCTAGTTCAATGGAAAGATTTTCACTGACTGCAGTGTTACTCTTGGGTCAGGCCCCAAAAGAGCAATATCAATATATAACTTTTATGCGTCTGTGTAGCATGCCCTAAAAGTACCAGGGCTATCGCCATGATGTTATTTCCTTGACTTCCATGCTGGATAGGGGATGCAGGCAGTTCTAAGCACCATATATTTCTAAAACTAAAGGACAGCAGTCTTCTTAGCACAGGTGCAATGTGCCTCAGGTGGCACATGACCAGGATTCATCACCGAATTTGGTCTATAGGTTGGATCATTAGCTTCCCCCACAGCGTACTGATGGGGAGTGCAACATGAACACTGATCCATGCCCCCAAGGCTGGCAGTGTGGAGACTAAGTGAGTTTAAGAATCTTAGGGGATCTTGCATCTTGTCAAAACTGTGAGAGTAAATAACAAAGAGTCTCAAGAAAGATAAAAACTTTCCCAAGTATAAATATTTAAGGTAAGGCCAAAATATTTAACTCAAACAATATTCAATACTGCGTGATTTACCTCTGTGTACTGTATGCAACAATATTTAAATAAATTGCTCATTACAGGGTGAAGAATCAATACATGATCTGGTAACAGTTACCTCATTATTTATAATAGCTCGTTAAAGTAATTATGCTTCCTTTTTGTGGCAGCAGTTACTACAACTGTCAAACCAAGGTTCTTTTTGTAAGAGAATGTGCTTAAAGGATTATTTAAAAATAAAGTGGCAGAATGATAATTTTCCAGTTATAGAAATCTCTTTGCTTTGAATCAAAGACATTATCATATGTTTTTATTAACACATACAAAATTCTTAGGGCATACAAATTGTATTACCATTTTGGAAACAGTGAAAAACTAAATAACCGGGCATTACAGTATTTGTTTACATCACACTTCGTTTCAAACAGACCCTTAACGATTAAGCCAGCACAAATATATGTAAAAAGCACACCGAATAGTTGGTAACAAGTCATTTGTTTGTGCCACCAGAAGACCAGGGTCTTTTGTAGCATCCAAGATTATACCATTGGTTTTTAAGCTAAAATCCCCATCAATATTAATTCCTGCTTAAAAAGTGAGGGCACAATCTGGTCCCAGCCTAACAACATTTTTATCCTAACCGCTTCAAGCCCGAATTGTTTTAGTGAGTGTTTTAATATCACAGAGACCTACTGTAAATATAAAATAAAATTACTGTACACAACATATGAAACCCATTTCTAGTAAGCACAAAAATTTACAACACTGCAAATGTCATGTTTTTTTCTTCTGCACACACACAACCAGATTTTCAAAAGAATTAATGAAATATTTAGTCCACTTTAGCTTCCTTTATACAATATAAAATGGTTACAATACTGTAGTATATTTTAGAATAAGTTAAACATCAAGACATATGGCAATAGCTTTGTACTAGTCTTCCTAAAACCTAAATCAGAAATTCAGTCTAATCTCGTTCGGTCACAAAAATGGATAAAGACTAAGATCCAGTTACACTGGAAACCCAGACTAGTTCTAGAAACCACAAATACTCTAAGCACTTTGGTATAATATGTACAAATTGTGCTGTCATTATCATGCTTGCCCACTACAACTCATGAAAACTTGATTCAAAATGGAAAAGTTTACTAAATTTTTTTTAAAAGTGGTTTTATAAAGCCTGCTTTAGCATTTCTTTCTGCTATTGAAAAATGATTCAGTCAAGTACACTGTTGCACCACATGTACACACACAGCATTGGTATGACATAACTACAAATTAAATATTATCAAAGTGGTTTTTTTTAAATACAATGCAAACCAGTCTTTAAGTGCATAGAACATAATGCAGAATACTGTTAATTACAGTGACAAGTACAAGGATATTAAACATTTTAATAGATCTCAAGCAAGGTTCTAATATCAAAAAAAGTATGTGAATCAGAATAAATGCACTCTTTTTCTTATTGTTACACAGATCAGTGTGTTCTTCCCGTGGATGAGGAAAATCAACAAATCATGAAGGACACCTACTGCACGTTTTTTTTTCCATAGCTCCCACAGGTAGGGTGACCAGATGAGAGGAAGAAAATATCGGGACACATGGGGGGGAGGGGGAAGAGGGAGTTCGCCAGCAGAGCAAGACAAAAGAAAAAAAGAATACCGCAAAATATCGGGACCAAAGATCGGTCGGGACGTGGGACAAACCCCTAAATATTGGGACGTCTGGTCACCCTACCCACAGGTTTGAAACTATACCTTTAAAATTATGAATAATTTGGGGGATTTCCCCCCCAGTATTCCACTTTTCGTGAAAGTAGAGGTAAAAAAATGCATTTAAAAATATAGTATTTACTTTTTTCTACCTCTGGGATATTTGCTGTAGTTCTGGAACCAACATGCTTAGCTTTCTTCTGCTGATACATGTCATGATCTCTCAGATTTAACCAAGAGACCCTCTTGCATGGAAAGGAATATTTCCTGTTTTAAATCTAGTTTTGGTCTATTCTCAAAGGGCCAGAATCCTGCAGTCTTTATCCAAGTAAAATTCCCATTGAAATTAAGGAGTAAGGACTGCAGAATTTGTGGAGAATTTGCATCATCCTACATTTTCCTAAATTTGTATTTTGGCTTTTGAAATTCAGTGAAAACTAAACTGAAAACACCATAATTTATTTAATACTGCAAGTGAGCCTCTGACAATGGCCTCAGGAATAAAATGACAGTCCACAAACCCCCAACCCAACCAAAGGACGCCCCCATCTTTATTGACATCCTAGAATACTACTCCCATTTAACATGTAAACATAACAGGATCCAATGGGATGGAGGTTTCTCCTTTGAACTTCGTACTGTAAGTGAATAATACTTTGCAAACTGTCAAAAAGACTTCAGTTAATGGTGCCACATTCACCCCAATGCCAATACTGCTTTCTTTTCCTTAAAGAAGTTTCTGTTATTTAACGTCAAACAAAATAATGGTTTAAAAATGATGGCACCACATTTTGCTCAGTGAAGCTGTAGGAAAGCATCCGCATAACTGAGAGCAGAATTTGACCCCATATGTTAAATGGGCCCAGCATCAAATGAGGTTGTTTTTTTTGTTTTGTTTAAAAATCTTTCCAACTCTTTCTTATCTGAAATGATTTACGCTTAGCAAAAAGTCAATTGAGATTAGTACGTTGTTACTGGAGGCTATTTGGTGATCTGGTCAGACTTCTGTGCAAGTTGGGATTCTGACTATGCCTGTTTCGACTGCGGACAGATGAAAACATTGTGTTGCAACCTGGGACTTTACATTTGTGGAGCTGGCGGAGATGCACAGTTTTGTAATGGGCCCTGAAGGTTCCTTTATTACTGTAATTTTTTTGGCATATATGACAAGTTATTGGCAAACTGGAAGGTAAATTTGTAAAGCTTTGATTAGCCTTCTCAATTACAGTACAGTCCGGGTAGAGCTCTTCATTCGGTATTAGGCTTGGCCCTTCACAACTTTCATCACTATCATCCAAAGGCATGATGCATTCTTCGCTTCCTCCATCAGAATCCCAAGAGGAATGTGCACTGCTCTCAGACTTAATGCTGGAAGTAGTGCTTAAATCCAGAACAGCACCATCATTCATTGGATCATATCCATAATTCTCAGAACAGGGTTCTCTGATTTTGCTCAGTGGAAAAACCAAGCTGCCTGTTCTGTTCATTCCTTTGAAGATTACAGAAGTCTGTCCAACATGTTGTTTTAAAGACACATCTTGACAAACCTCCTTAGCCATGTCTTTCAAGAGGTATGTTGCATTGAAATAGTTGTCCTTGAATTCCAGTGTATCTTTGGTCAGAAGCTTATGATGAAGATTTAAATTTGAACTATGTCTAGAAGAACAAAGAGAAGCTTAGCAAAAAATGATTTTTTCATCAATACCTAACATCAGTTGCTTGAAAACTATTAACTAAGAAATAGTAACCAATATTTGGTAGTCTGTGTGAACTGTGTATGTTTAATCAAGTGCCACTATAAGTTTAAAGGAGAAAATTCAAACATCTGTACAGGTATTTGGCTTGACTCGGATCTCACTTGTACACCTGTGTGAATCAAGAATAACTCCATGGAAGTCAGCAGCCCAGATAATCTCCTGTGGTGTGGCTACCAGGGCCGCCAAGAGCAGGTTTGGACCCTGGTGAAAATTTTTTTTCGGGGCCCCCAGCAAGGGCGAACCAGCTAAACAGGGCCGACGAGAGGGGGGGAAGCCGGGCCCCGGACCTCCTTCTGGACTGCCGGGCCCTGGTAAGGCGACGGGGGGGGGGGGGAGAAGGGGGAACTGGGCCCTGGGCCCCCTTCCGGACCGCCAGGCCCCGGTAATTTGTACCGGCTTCCCCCACCTCTCGTCAGCCCTGGTGGCTACTTCATGCTTCACTCACATACTAGACCTAATGCTGGCCTAGAGGGGTTACAGAACAGATTAGATAACCTCTTCTAGCAGGACTCAGGTATCAAGGAGTGGATGGGGTGGGGTTAGATGAGCCAGACAGTGGACTTTGAACCTATCTCCCCCCAGGACAAAGAAGTGAAAGAGACTAGCCCCTGGACCTGCTCCATAGCCAGAAAATAGAGGGCTCAAGTCACTGAAGACTGCTGCCTGATACCATGAAACATGTGCCCTGCTGCAGCTGCACCCATCTGTCCAGTGTGACTCCCTGAAGAGGTCACTTCTGCACTCAACAGAATGTTTTGCTAGATCCACAGTGCAATTTTCAAACAGGCATCACTTTGCTCCATCTAAACCAATTTTCTTCACGCACGGGCAGTCATTGCTCATCTCTGACTTCCAGCTAACTTCCAGACCTCAGCCATTTTGGATATATAAAAGAGGGTTTTTCTTTTTACTTGTACCCTTATCTAACTCCAAAAATGGCTGCAAGGGCATCATCCAGACATTAACAAGAAAAAAAATTCTTTCAACAGGCATAGTTTCAACCAAAAAAAATAGATTATTCAGAACATTATCAGCCCATGAAAACAGGGGGCTATCGCTGAAAACTTTCTGCCCTGTAACTATAGCATTCCTGGTCGAGGCTAGAACAGCATTGCAGGGGAGGTGTAGTTAATTCTTGTCCTGTGTGGAGTTCAGGAACTTTCTTGTGGGATCATTTGGTTTCTCTTTTTAAACTAGGTGCTTGAGGGTAGCAGAATTAAAGTTAAAGCAATATAATGGTGTGGAAAGGCATTTGCAGTACATGTGTACGAACTGCAGCACAGGGCTTCATTCACCCACCTGTTGTCACAGCTACACTGGAAGGGAATTCACTGCAGGGAAAAGAGAGGAAGCAGCCGTGTCACTGCCCTCAGGGCCGGCGCTTCCATTTAGGTGATCTAGGCGGTTGACTAGGGCACCAGGATTTGGGGGGGGCTGCAATTCGGCGGCGGGGAGTCCTTCTGCGCTCCGGGTCTTCGGCGGCAATTCTGCAGCGGGTCCTTCACTCGCTCCGGGACCCGCCACCGAAGTGCCCCGAAGACCGGGAGCGCGGAAGGACCCCCGCCTAGGGCGCCAAAAACCCTGGCACCGCACCTGACTGCCCTCCCTTGGGACTCTGCCACTGGGGAGTAGATTTCATTCCTTGTCAGGACATCACAGAAGCCCTGCCAGCAGCAGATTAATTCAGTGCATCTCCTGACTGTAATGGCCACATCCCTCCCTGACTGTCTCTGCCCACTTCCTGGACTGCATCGACTGGCTTCAGGTCTCCCAGCAGAATATGGAGTCCTGGTACCTTGTGTCACTATGAGCTCCATCCAGGCAGACTTTCTACAACCAGAGCCTGCAGCCTGAGTTACAGTGTTGTTAAACAGTGGAACCAATGCAATGAGTCAAGTTCATAATCTTTAACAACGTTACCACCATTTCTCAGTAAAATATACAAAATGGAGGCTTTCAACAGTAAAGCTGCATGTATGGAGCATTTTCAATTCTTGTTTCTCTATTAACTTATGCATATCAGACTGAAATCAATGGATTTACAGTGGCATAAAACAGAAGTACCAGCAATAACTTGGGCCCATGGTATTTCATTATCTATGAAGTATTATATGATCTTGTTATTAAAGACCGTATCATGACATATACACACAAGGGGTAGTTAATGTTGCATGTTTGTATATGCTGACCTTGTAATGTGCAATATTAACTTTGTAGTAACTCAAGGGAAAAATCCTGTTGTCCTTATCTATTTTTCCCTCTCCACTTGGTTTAAAATCCTTCAGTGGGACTTTCCTTGCGTAAAGCAAGGAAAGAGTGAAAACTGAGTGAAGCTATTATGAGCTGGCCCCATAATGTTTTTTTTAAATGCAAAAACTAAGATACACACAAGTACATATTAAACCCACAAAACCACATGTGCACATGCTGGAAAAATGTTGCATTCACACCTTGTGCCTTTTCATTGATATTCTAAAGTATTCTTTCAACTATTCCAATCTTTATCAGTTATGAAATTTTCAAGGCTTTATTTAAAACCTTGTAGTCTAATGGAAAGAAAATGTTTCTTTCAATGGATTTTCATTTTATGAACATTCTGATAAGTTATTATACCCGTTATAGGTGGATACACAGAAAATCTTTGCAGCTCCATATTCCTCAAACACTTATTTAAATTTCAAATTAGGCCCCCATTGTGAATGTAAAATAAATATAATTTTGTTTATAATTTTCTTACCTGTCTCGACTTCTACGAGAAGGAAAAGCAGCATTACAACCCTCAACTGTGCAAATATGCATTTCTTTCAGATGTACATTTTTATAATGCATTTTTACACTGTAAGGATTTTTAAAGGTCTTCTTACAGATGTCACAATGAAAGCGGCTTTCTGCCTTCTGAATCCCTAGTGCATGTTGACTGATATGATCCATATCTTTAGAGTCTTCTAAACAAGGAATGGCAGCACCCCTGTTGGACAAAGCACTGAAAAGGCCCCCAGTTAGCAAGTGGTGGTGCAATTCAGTGCAATCATTACTAGGAATCCGGTGCTTTGACTGCTCTTTAATATAAAGAGAGGATGTAGTCACTGGTTTTATAACATCACTGTGGTGTTGTTCTGGATCTTCAGACACGATTTCATGAGAAGCTATTTTTAATGCTTGGTTTTCTTCTGGCGTAACCTCTCTCTTAGAGTGATCCAATTCATTCTCAGAGGTTTCCTTGATGTATTTGTTATTTGGCTCAATGACAGAATCAAAATATTTTGGGCCCTCTACCCCAGAGAGAGATTTCCATGAATTACCTGAAATGGGGTGCTTTTCTACCCTGTCACTCATCTGCTTTTCAATCCTATGCTCACAGGTCTCCAGCTCTCCATCGCTTACCACCTGCAGAGGTGTATCATCTTCCGAGCTGGCAAGGTTGCTGTTTTCATTAGCTGTCTCAACAGCTTCTTTCTCTATTTTGATGGGCATGCTCGATTTACGGGATTTTTTCTTGGGTAGTGCATCAAATGGCAATCCTTTAGCAACCAGCTGCTCGGGTATTGATGAAGAAATGAGAGGTAGAGAAGGGAGTATGCCTGGGGTATTAGCAAGCTCAGCTGGTGTGACTGGACTGCGATAAAAAGGAAGAACTGGCTGAACTGTCTTTAAGTTTGGAAAGAGAACACCGTTCTGTCCAATACTGGGAAAACTGGATTGCACCTTTGAATCTGTGCAAGAACTGACATAGCTAGTAATAGGTCTACTATCTGGGGTTAAAATGGTAAAGTCCGTCCTTTTGGTTTCTTCAGGTCCAGCGATAGTCAAACCGTTCCTCAAGTCTTTATCTCTGTTGTTTCTGTTCATTGGCATATGGAGTCTTGGGTTGGGGTTTGCGCTATGACGATTTCGACTTCGCAAAGAACTAAACACCATATTGCAGCCTTCAATTGTGCATTTGTGTTTGATTTTCAGATGAACAGCATTATAGTGGATCTTCAGAGTTCCTTTGTCATAAAATGTCTTTTCACAGGCAGTGCAGAAAACTCGTCCTTTTCTTGGTCCAATGCCATTTTTTTCAACAGATTTCATTTTATTTTCTGGAGATAACTCTGTCCTTTCAAGCTTTGTTATTGTATTATGTGAGCTAGAATCACTTAAAGGGGCATCGTCTTCTGTTTTACTAGTGGCATCTGGGCTGTTTATGCTCCTCTCATTTTCAACTTGAAATGAAGTAGAACTGGAAATTAAGAAGTTGCTTTCGGAAAATGGTATCTGAACATCTTGTTTAGTTTCATTGCTGCGGTCTTGACCTTGCTCAAGCAAATGTCTTTCTGGTGGTGAACCTATCAAAGGTGGAGGCACTGGACTGAAAAACTGAAAAGGCAGCATGAAAGCCATATTATTTACAATGTTCTCAAAGTGATGAACGTTGGCAGAGCTCAGTTTGTCCATGGAAGAAGAAAGATTAGGACTTCTTTGATTGCAACTTTCTATAAATGCCCTAATATCCAAATTAGTCGTTGTTGTAGGTATTATAATTGACTGCCCTTCTTTCTCTTGAATTGCCATTAGCTCTACAATGGATTTAGTCTCTCCAAAGCGAAGAAACTGCTGCAAAGTAGCCAGTTCTTCTTCATTGGTCATTATGCTCCAGTGATCCAGCACCTTTCCTGAAGCATCCTAAAACAGAACATATTTAAAAGAGTGATACGTTCATTTAAACATATTTCAGACTCCCCTTTCTCAGAAATCCTCTCTAGCAAGTCTGTAAAATTACTCTACTTACAGACAGTTTGATGGCAATTTTGTGATCTTGTCTTTTGAGTTTCAACACAGTGGTGATCTTAGTTCTTTCTGAACTAATAGTAATACTGTCTAATAAGCTTTTTTTTCAGAAAAATTAAAACACGTATAATTTGAACAGTTAGCAACATGTAAGTACAAAGAGCAGAGATGGAGCAATCAGACCAATATTTAGCTCCACATTGAAGTCAAGTATGCTTTCACTGCAAGTTTAATAATCTTCCAAGCAACTAAGATCAGAGAACAAATGAACCTGTATTGATCTATCGCCAGTGTTCACAGAGCACAGCTGTAATTACACTAGAGTGTTGGAGTTCTTTCAAACTCTAGCTATGCCTAACTTTTCCCAATAACTACAATAAATATTTTATCACAGAACATGTATTTGATGGCCTACTGAGATTTTTCTCAGTGCATGTAAGAGTTTCTAAGATGAAGAACGTAACATCATAAATTTTTCATTTGATAGAGGTTCAAGGTAATTGAGTCCATATTTTTAATCCTAACACTAAAAAGCAAGATTATCAAGACCATTAAATATTGATTTGTGTCATAATATAAGATCATGATGCTACTTTACATAAAAGGTAATTTCCAGCCAGTAGCATCTGTATAAGCACATAGGGCCAAATTCATCTTTGGTGTAGCTCCACTGAAGTCAGTGGAGTTACACCGGAGAGGAATATAGGCCCTGGTGTTTAAATGTTGACAGGTTAACTTGTAAATGTATTATCCCACCATACAAAAATAAAATAAAATAAAATAAAATAGTTAAGCAGTACTTTGGGTCAATTCCTGAAGCCTTTACTCAGACAGACTGCTATCGACTTCCTTCCCCTTATGGTGGTCAATGTCAATAGATATTTATCTGAGTAAAAACTAAATAAAAACTGAGTCAGGGCCACATAATTTTTACAAGTGTATAGTTGACTTTATCTCATGCCATCAACTTTTTAAGCAGAATTCCTCATTGAATTCAATTAAAAATAGATGTCTCAATGGGATCTACGGATACCAAGATTCAACTGGAAGACATTTTAAATTATTACTTTGGTCAACTATTTTTTCCTGTATTGACTAGGCTTTCACTACAATACCTGTAGCACGTATCCACGTATATAATCCTGCAGTGTCCAGTCCAGTGCATGGAGAATCTGTATCACCTCTTCTTGCTTCAGGACACTGAAAAGACGATCTAGCAGGATTTTAAGGCGGACAGGAATGGCTTGGGTTCCATACAGCATGAGGCTACTGATATCAAAGACCACATTGGATTGTACTATCTCTACCTGGCTTGTTGGATACAGGTTGGGGATCCTTAATTTGCTTAGGGCTGAAAATAAAATTAAAACAAAGTAGAAAAGACATGAGTGGCAAGAGTTATACACAACTGAGTGTGATGAACATTAAAAAATCCAAGAGCTGAGATACTATGCTAAGGAGGGCTATACAAGAACCTAGATAGATAGATTTACAAAAGCAATATTACCATGCGCTACCCATCCATGTCGACACTGGTCACATTGTCGTTGGTTTATTTTTCCAGGTTTGAAACACAGACAACTACAGTTCACCAGAGTGCATCGGATAACCTGGAAATTAACAAAACAGGTTTATTGGTAACAAGCAACATCTGGAGCATGCACACTAAATTTATATATTCATACAGACTTTTTAAATGAAGTATAAAAATACATATGGATAATGCATATAGATCACATATGAATACACATATAGATTTAGCTAGGTGGACAGCCCAGTTACCACCTGAGCTGTGAAAGTCAACAGGGCTGCTGCTGTGAACTGGCATTACGGGTCACCCTCTAAAGCAGCAGAATATTATGAGCAGCAAAATATTCAGCAACACTTTCATAGGTGGTTTGGGGCTGGTTGGTGAGCAGCAGTAGAACTTCTAGTGCTGTCCCTAGATGTGTGTCAAATAAATAACTTAAATGCACCATTAAAATAAATTTGCTGTTATCCATTAGGAAATTATGCTATGCTTACATGCAGCTTGCAATCGATTTTTCAGCAGAGTTTAAAAAGAGAAATGAGCACAGAGAGATAAAAGTTCCATTCCCTGACATTTTGTTGAAAATACAGCTGGGCCAATCATGGATTTTTTGGTTTGAAAAAAAATCATTTAGGGTCAAATGAAACATTTAGTTTAGACCAGTGTTCCCCAAACTTGGGACGCCGCTTGTGTAGGGAAAGCACCTGGGGGGCCGGGCCGGTTTGTTTACCTGCCGCGTCCGCAGGTCCGGCCAATTGCGGCTCCCAGTGGCCGCAGTTTGCTGCTCCAGGCCAATGGGAGCTGCTGGAAGCGGCGGCCAGTACGTCCACACTTCCAGCAGGTCCCATTGGCCTGGAGCAGCGAACCGTGGCCACTGGGAGCCAAGATTGGCCGGACCTGCGGATGCGGCAGGTAAGCAAACCAGCTGGCCCGCCAGGGCTTTCCCTACACAAGCGGCGTCCCAAGTTTGGGAAACACGGGTTTAGACCATTTAAAATATTTATTGTTTTATATAATTAAAGGAAATTTTAAAATGAATATTTATTTCAAACCAAATTGAAATATTTCATTTTAAAAATGTCAAAACAAAATGTTTGGGGCTTTTAGATTTTTTTTTTTTAATTTTATTTTAACCACAACAATTCAGTGAAACTTAAAGTGAATTCAAGAACAGTTTCAGTGTCACGGTAATTGCATCTTTTGCCAAAAAAAAAAAAAAAAAAAAAAGTTTCAGCTAAAACTTTTCACCCAGTTCTAGGAGAAAGTTAATGACATTTAGTGCAATCTAGTGCATCGTATAAGCAACATATTTGCTCAACAGAGCATTTTTAGCAATATTCACGTGGCGGATGTACTCTCCCAGAGGCAAAAGAAATCCGACACCCCATTCTCAGTAGCAACACTGCAGTTCAGGATAAGTACTACAAATCCTCATTAATAGAATGGCTTCATTTTGTTTATTCCATGTATTCAATACATTGGGAGGCATGTTTAATATTAGATAATGTAAGAGAAATTCTTGAAGGGTTATAGATGAAACACAAAGTGCAGATCGATTAGCAACCTGTTGCATGGTTTAACGGGTGTACCACTTTGCTTTCACTGGGGTCATCTATAATACAAATCCAAATTAGTATTCAGATGCTCATATGCAACAGGCCAATGCAGCTGTGTTTCCTGGAATACATACTTCCCTCCTTACAGACCCATCTTGTGCAGGAAGTGCATTTGAGGTGCTGGTTAAATCTCCACAGGGATTGCTACAGAGTACAGCATTTATACGACCAAGTATTTCTTAGCTCTGTTATTCTCAGTACAGCACTTAGTGTCCTGAATATACTTTTTACATAAATGAAATATTTATTAAGGAGGAGTTAACGTGAAGGAATTCATGCATCAGAAAGTGAATATAAAACACTTCATAGTCACGGGATCTAATCTAAAACATGGCTGAATTACACCTTGTACAGTAAATACAGAGTACACATATTAAAACAAAAAATGTTAATATGAAATAATGAAGAAGGAAAACAGTCATCCCAATGATGTGCACCAAAATAGGACATTAAGAGCTGTAGCAAGCGACACAGGGAACAGGAAGAGATTTAAGAAATTTCTGCAACTCTTTTAAAGTATGTTCTGATTTTGTTTTTGGGTATGGCTTCTTTAACACCAAATCAGAAACAAACAAACAACCTTTTCCCTCCATCCCAGAAAAATGAAGATTTATAAAGAGTTATGGAAATTTCTTGCTCCTTGTCTCTTACTCCAATTCTAGCCCTCCTGTATGTATTGTGACAAAGTTCCTCCTCTACCTTGGTGGGTCCTGCGCTTATTGGTGGATTTGCTCGCTTCACAGATTCACCCTGTGGGTCAGGAAACAGTCCAGAGACCTTTCCCTCTGGTAGAAGCTATAGTCCAGGTCAATTCCCCCTGTGTTTGATCAGGAGTTGGGAGGTATGGGGGGGAACCCGGGCCCGCCCTCTACTCCAGGTTCCAGCCCACGGCCCTGTGGACTGCAGCTGTTTAGAGTGTTTCCTGGTACAGTTGCATGACACCTACAACTCCCTGGGCTACTTCCTCATGGCCTCCTCCCAACACCTTCTTTGTCCTCACCACCGGATCTTCCTCCTGATGTCTGATAACGCTTGTACTTCTCAGTCCTCCAGCAGTACGCCTACTCACTCTCAGCTTCTTGCACACCTCTTGCTCCCAGTTCGTCACACACACTTCCGCTCCCTGGCTCCCCCTGGCTTGACTGGAGTGAGCCTTTTTCTAGCATCAGAGGGGCCTTAATTAGAGTCAGGTGCTTAACTGCCTCACCTGACTCTTAGCAGGTTAATTGGAGTCAGGTGGTCTATTAGCCTGGAGCAGCCCCTGCTCTGGTCACTCAGGGAACAGAAAACTACTTATCCAGTGGCCAGTATATCTCCCTTCTGCTACTCTGCTGTTCCCAACTGGTCTGGGTCTATCACTGTATGTAATGCTTTCAGGCTGCATTTCCTGTTGCAGTTCTCATAAAAGGAATCACCAGGGATTCCACAGCTGTCCAATTCATATTAATGCAGATTTTGAAACATTTTCTGAGTTTCATAGTTGAAAATGCTTCTTTTAGAATGGATTCTTCTGTACCCCTCTAAAGTCGTGGTAAAAATTCAAAGCAGTTTTCCTTCAACATATTGAACTTCAAATAAGTTTGGCATTCAGTAGCTGAACTTTTGAAACATTTCTCCTTTCTTCTTCTGCTCTTCAGGAGACTCACACCTGAGAAAATATACAAACCGAAAAGCAACCACTTTCATGGGGAATTCTGTTTCACACACCATCTCCACCTCGAGCCCCAATCCTGTAAAGACATGTAAGTAAAGCTACTCATGTACTAAACCCTTTGCAGGACTGGGGTCTTGGATGTACCTCATCACGGAGGAGCTATTTGTGGCCACCCTCCCAACCTGCATGGTCTCAATAGCCAGAAGCTACTCCCAACCAGCTATGTTGAGTATTATCTGCCATTCAATAGGTCTCAGGGACTGTTCCAGTTTCTTCAAACTTTAGGCAAAATTAAAACTTGCTGTATTTATTAATATATAGTAATAAATGGCCATCAGATTGAGAGGATGGAGAGACCAAATACCTCAGGTTGTCAGACATGAAACGGGGCTCTTTGCCATGAGCATTTCTTCAGCCGTTGAGCCTCATTGAGGGCAGGGGAGAACCCTACCTTAGAAGTTCACGTCCAGGGCGCTCCAGTGTACAGTGCCTTTTGTCGCTAGATTTAGAATTTTAAATTTCATATGCTTAAGTACCTACAGTATTTATCCTGAAATCTGATGAATATTAGTGTGCATACAAATGACTAGGTTGTAGTGACTACAAGCTGAGAGTCATTCTCCTTTGAAGGAACAAGTGGCAACATGGCCATTCAGCCGACGGAATCATTTTTTGCTTAATCCCTTAAAGAAACCATTGCAAAATGCTAAATTCTTGAGAAAAGTTTTGAGAGCCCTATAAAGTCATAAAATACACATGAGGCATGGTGAATTGCTTCACTTTAGTGCAGGATATATTTTAGCTTGGATGCTGAAATCTTTTAATAGAACAATAAAAAGCCATACATTTCTTTTATAAGGCTAAAAAAAGCATGTTGTGCTAGGCAGATGATTCATTTACATCACGAGATATCAAACTATAAAGTGTAGTTCAATTCTTCTACCTCATTGTGCCATAATATACTATAACTTGCATAGATTGCACGTTCTTCCATAAGGCTATTCTGTTAGTCCCATAAGCTAGATCAGAATTTCACAAATAGAAGAACAGGAGTACTTGTGGCACCTTAGAGACTAACAAATTTATTAGAGCATAAGCTTTCGTGGACTACAGCCCACTTCTTCGGATGCATCTGAAGAAGTGGGCTGTAGTCCACGAAAGCTTATGCTCTAATAAATTTGTTAGTCTCTAAGGTGCCACAAGTACTCCTGTTCTTCTTTTTGCGGATACAGACTAACACAGCTGCTACTCTGAAATTTCACAAATGTTTCTTTGGCAGCTCCTCCAAGCAATGTTAAAAAGAGGAACTTTATTTTGCTGCGAGGAATAATAGAAAGATGTACAATAAAAATTGCTGTCATTATAGAAAGTTAATTGAGGTTATTTCACAAGCTTTCACATTCTTTTTTCCTCTGTTGCATTCTGTATGCTACTGACCTCTAAAACTAAGTGATTGGGCAACAAAATGGCAAATGAAATTTAATATGGATAAATGTAAAGTAATCCACTTTGGAAAAAATAACCCCAACTATACATACATTATGATGGGGGCTAATTTAGCTACAACAAGTCAGGAAAAAGATCTTGGAGTCATCGTGCATAGTTCTCTGAAAATGTCCACGCAGTGTGCAGAGGCGGTCAAAAAAGCAAACAAGATGTTAGGAATCATTAAAAAGGGGATAGAGAATAAGACTGAGAATATATTATTGCCCTTATATAAATCGATGGTATGCCCTCATCTCGAATACTGCGTACAGATGTGGTCTCCTCATCTCAAAAAAGATATACTGGCACTAGAAAAGGTTCAGAAAAGGGCAACTAAAATGATTAAGGGTTTGGAACGGGTCCCATATGAGGAGAGATTAAAGAGGCTAGGACTCTTCAGCTTGGAAAAGGGGAGACTAAGGGGGGATATGATAGAGGTATATAAAATCATGAGTGATGTGGAGAAAGTGGATAAGGAAAAGTTATTTACTTATTCCCATAATACAAGAACTAGGGGTCATCAAATGAAATTAATAGGCAGCAGGTTTAAAACAAATAAAAGGAAGTTCTTCTTCACGCAGCGCACAGTCAACTTGTGGAACTCTTTACCTGAGAAGGTTGTGAAGGCTAGGACTGTAACAGAGTTTAAAAGAGAACTGGATAAATTCATGGTGGTTAAGTCCATTAATGGCTATTAGCCAGGACGGGTAAGGAATGGTGTCCCTAGCCTCAGTCTGTCAGATGGTGGAGATGGATGGCAGGAGAGAGATCACTTGATCATTGCCTGTTAGGTTCACTCCCTCTGGGGCACCTGGCATTGGCCACTGTCGGTAGACAGGATACTGGGCTACATGGACCTTTGGTCTGACCCGGTACGGCCTTTCTTATGTTCTTATGTTTTTAATTCTTTTTGTATGTAGTTAACTAAGATAGTTGAAGTGCATTTAATTTTGCATTTCAGAGATTTGTATGCACCTTTCCTGTATGATGCATGTATGTTTCACTTGTCCTCTTGTCTTTAGTGTGTGTGTGTGTGTGTGTGTGTGTGTGTGTGTGTATATATATATATATATATATATATATATAAAAATGTAAAATTTCTTCAATGAAAAAAACTGGACAAAGAAAGAGGGACATAGCTACTTACATACATTGGTAAAAACAATTAAAAGGGCAAATATAAGTCCCCCCCCCAAATAAATACTGTATTTTTTTTAAAAAATCCAGATATTGATTATTATTGGAAGCACGCTTAGATGCGGCTAGCTCATGAATTGGTCTCTCACCAAAGAACAACTCTTAAATCAAAATTTTCTAAACTGACTAAATTTTTAACATTCCAGTTACTGACAGTGCACTAACTGAATAGCATGGCCTGAAATTTGTTTTTAAACATTTCTTTAATCAGGTTTATAAGGGCTTTTCTCCATTCTAGCTGAAGTTTAAAGGCACTTTTCAGTAAGGAATCTGATTATGGCTCTGTGATGGGGCTCCCCCATCACCTGCTAGAGAAGGGAGAAAACCCCCAATTAGAGACACGTTCAACATCTGTGGGGTGCTTTGGCTGATTGCCTTCTGGCCAGAGAGGGCACAGCTAGATGATGATTCACTGGACACCTGGACATTATAAGTAGACTGAAGGACCTCAGTAAGGGGAGGAACTGCAGAAAAGGCAGTACTCTCCTGCAAGGAGAGAATCATGAGGGGCAAGGAAGGCTCTTGTGAGGGAAGTCAGGATGGGAGGACTGAGAGGGAAGATGGCAACCTTGTACCTGGTGAGGGCCAGAAGGACCTTTCTGTTTATGGTTGATTGGAACGTATTACATTGGACTTTGGATATCCTGGAAGGGGATGAGAGTGGAGAAGCGAGCAGCTAGGCCAAAGAACACAAAGATTAAGGGCAAGCTGGTGCAGGGCAGAGTAAGCGGCCAAAGGGGATACTAGAGGTGCAGATCAGTGCAATGCCGTGCTCTGATACCAGGAGGCCTACGTCCATGAGAAAGAACAGTGACAGGCCCCAATCTTCCATATACATAAATGCTCAGCATGCTGGGAAATGCACCAATGTTAAAAAAAAATTACAAACAACCCCCATGAAAAAGAGAAAAATACCACATACTTTTTTCAGTTATAGTCATCTTTGAATTATTTGTAAATACACTAGGAACAGCATTTTCAGAGAGAGGTGATCTTTCAAGTTGTTTCCTTTAATTTGAAATGTTAAAAATATAAATAAATGTGGCAGTTTTACAATATATTTGGTCTGACTTTCTACTCAGGATGTGTACAATAGATAATTCCTTTTAGTTCTCCACACCAATACACTGCATGTGAATGACCCACTCCAACTTCCCCTAGACACTTTTCTGTGAACCCTCTAAATATCTACAGGGAAGAACAAAATGTAATATGGTCAGTTAGATTTTAACATGATTCAACTGAGATTCAAAATCTCAAAAGTTTTCATTTATTATTCAATCTAGTAAAGAAATTTATGGAAGCTGTGTTTAGATTAGTTCGAAATTAACTAATGTTAACATGGTTTAATGATCAAACAAGTTACCAAGCATCTATAATAATATGCTATTCTTTTATAAAGAAACAGATAATTACAGAGCTTTAGAATATTTTTGATATATAATTGAGTGATGTGCTTTGTTATCCCACCAACTAGAATGTACACAGAATTTCTTTCTGTAGAACAAAAGAATAATTTTCCACATTTAATACATGTAAAAATTCAGAATCCGAATTAAAGGATTGGAAGTGCAGATGGAATTTAAAATGGAAAAAAAAATTAAGTGTAATCCTTTCACTCAGATCTTTAATATTTTGTTCCATTTTCCAGAAACATACAGCAGATGTTTAAAGTCTTCTGGTTTTATCAAGGATATTATCATTGCTTTCCAGTTACTCCCTCTTTCCTAAACGTGTCATTCCAGAACTATCACCACCCATACAGATACTTTTAAAATTAGTATTGAAGATTTGGGGCCAAATTTGTATCTTGGTTACATCAGCACAACTGAGACAAGAATCTGGCCCATAGCTTTTTAATAAGAATGCATCTTTGCCATTGTCACAAGAAGTATATATTTATTATCAAACTGAATTCTCAAAAGCTAGCTAACTAATCATTGAAAAGGCAGAGATCATTGCCAAAACAGGTTACCTAAATGTAATGACCTCTAACTTTTCTTTCTTGAGATAGTGACATGGCTTTGATTATGCTTTGTGAGGTTACACTGAAGATCCCTTTTCATATCCCAGTTTTCAGCCTCTGTAGCTAAAGAATGAGGAGTCCTTGTGGCACAGTCTCTAAAGGCACCACAAGGACTCCTCATTTTTTTTGCTGATACAGACTAACATGGCTACCACTCTGAAACCTGTAGATAAAGAGAGGCACAAGATAACAAGTTCATCCCAATACTCGGCATACACCTAAGATTTGTTACCTGAAATTAATACTAGTTGTCTGTGGGCTATGAGTTCACCTTGCAAGTGGCGAGTTTAAAATAAGAATGACACAAAAATAATAGGAATAAAAAATACCAGTGTGTATATGAATGTAGCTAAGAGGAGATTTTTCATCTGTCTCAAGTCTGATTGCGCATTCAGAATTAAAATCTAAAAGGAATCTAGTTCAATGAGGTTCAGATTTGGAGTAAAAGGAATTAAATATGTGCAAAAACTGTAATGGTTCAGGGACAGATTCCCAGCCCAACCAGACAGGATATCTGCACTGGGTCACAGTTGCTAGTGCAGGCACAGGGAGAAATAGCAGAATGAGATCTCTCATTCTCCCTTACAGTTTAGCCTAGTTCATCTCTATAATGCACAGGACAACACATTGGTTTGCTCCCCTCTTAGGGAATCTGTGGACATCCATCAAAGAGATCTTCTCTTTGGTATAAAGCTACACCTTGCAAAGCTACTTTTGGTCTTTTTGCCAATATTTGGGGTGCTCTAGACTTTGGCTCTGTGTCATCACTATTTTATCACCCAGATCACTAACAAAATGGTGTTGCAGATGAAGTGCCATTGCTTACATGCCATCAATGTCTCTTGCTGCCATGGATGAGTAGCTTCACCCTTGGTCTAAAGGGAGGTGTCCTGGTGGTTTCTGTATGAACTACACCTAATTTGAAAGAAACTTTCAATACTGTATGTGAAATGTGAATTTCAGATCCAGTCCTCCGTGCACCCTATGTAGGGTCTTCAAGCCACTGAATACAATCCCCCAGAAAAAATCCCACTGGATCCAGGTAGCCCCCTGTGGAGCTGGGCTCTATGGAGTACAGGAGATGCACATCATATGTGGGAGCGAATTGAAACTTGCCCAACTTCTGTGCAATAGAACCTCACCAGTTCCGTTGTTAGAGAGACCTCTGCACCTAGGGTGACCAGATCTCCCGATTTTATAGGGACAGTCACGATTTTGGAGTCTTTTTCTTATATAGGCTCCTATTACCCCCTACCCCCTGTCCCGAGTTTTCCCATTTGCTGTCTGGTCACCCTATCTGCACCTGTGGAGGAGGGGTTGGTATTTACAATAGAGACATGGGTTGACCATTTGGTAAAATATTATCTTTTTCTTCTCCCCTTGGCTAAAATGTGAAGGATTTTATACCTTCATATTAGAAGCTGGAGAATAAGGATCCATGGAGATTCGGTTCCCTTTTTTGGTTTGTAAAAAGTAGGATGTGTGCCTGGTTATTAGGAAATATTTTCCTGCTTACACCTGTTAAACGATTTACAATATTAAAGGATGTACTCATTCTAGTGTGCTTTTAAAGTAACACTGTAAAATGCAAAATCAAAGGCCAATTCTGATTCAGATCTGATGCCTCTCTCTCTCATGGATTTAAATGAGAGCTACACATGGGGACCTGAGGCCAAAATTGGGCCTCCTATCTAATTTTCCTGTCCTGTGTTGCTGATAACTCAGGTTATTACCATTGAAACGTTTAAAAATTTGATTTTCTTCCCCTGTTTATAGCCGTTTACTTTTACATGTCACTCACTTTGGACAATCATTGAAATTAGAGGCAAGCACATCCTTATTAAGTTATTTAGCCCATCTTCTTGCCAGTGCAGGACGGTTTCGTACACCTACAACACATTTTCCAAAGCTTTGTCTTGTCCAGTTTTAATTTTGCCAAGCAGTGAGGGTGAGGCTTCCACCACTTCCCCTGGGAAACTATTTCACAGATTGATAGGTCTCACGGTCAGAAAGCTTTTACAAATACTCAACCTCCATTTTTCTTGTGTTACCTATACCTCCTTGTTATTACCCTAGTAACACTGCTCCTCCCAGATAATTAACATCCTCATATTTGTAGAGTTCTATCTTATCTGCTCTTATTCAAGCTGTATATAATTTAATTTTTGCAATCTTTCCTCCAGCACTTAATTTTTGTCGCTCTGCTAAGCTTCCTGCATTTTATCATAACTGACCACAATAGTCTAGGCGTTGTCACAAAAAGCCAGGACTATGATTTCCCTGCTTTCTTACATGATGATTTTTCTACAGAGCCCAAAACTGCCATATCACATTATAAACTTATGCCTAGAATTGGACAAACTCTTTGTAGGGAGTAATGTGAATAGATTAAATTCACCCATTTTCTATTTGTTAACCATCTGAGAACAGACTTTAGTAGTTCAACTTATTGCATATTATTCAGTCAACACTTTGTGTGAAACTGGCCTCTGTGAAGAAGGCCAGAATGAGGACCATGTACTGTTCTCATGTACACTTTAAGTGGTATATAGGTCTTGTGCTGGTCCTCTGCACAGGGGTGAATTTTACCTTGTATTGCAGCCCAGGGGTTGTTTGTGAAATATTTGCTCAATGTATGTCATTGACCACTTACTATTTATAGTGTGTGACTGGTCACCTAAGTCACATGCTATTCTTGTTGCTCCCAGACAGGATGGCTGAAGCCTTTCTATACAGGAGAAAGAATCAAAAAGATTTTGAGTCCCTCTTCTAGATCATTAATTAACGGATTTTGAGATGGCTGCAGGAATTAAAGGAATGGGCCAGATTCTCAGCTGATGTAAATTAGCATATCTCCAGAAAGTCCATGGTGTTATGCTGATTTACATTAGCTGAGGACCTGGTCTATTAATTAAGACCAGACTTCATATAGTGCTCTGTGGTACTCCTCTGGACACTCAGTGTTTATTATACTTCTTTTCTAGGTCCTTGGTTGAGATTTTCAGAACAATGCCTGGAATTTAGCCACATATCCTCCCTTAATGATAATCTTCTAAACCGCTCTGAAAATCTCTGCACTTAAATCAGTTTTCAGTTCATGGTGTGTTTA
The DNA here is from genome assembly GCF_011386835.1 of Chrysemys picta bellii. Classification (NCBI taxonomy): domain Eukaryota; kingdom Metazoa; phylum Chordata; order Testudines; family Emydidae; genus Chrysemys; species Chrysemys picta. The sequence continues at coordinate 18,141,752 of NC_088800.1, read as the reverse complement.
TATCCAACACAAATATTCTTGTCTATTTCAAATTGCAACATTCATGCACTGGTATCATGTCGTTGTATTTAGGTTCACCACTATGCTGAAGAATATTTAGACTCAAATAAATGAAGCTATTTTCACTGCGGGAAAAGAATCCTTAAATTTTCTATTTATATTGGTTCAAATGTTGAGGTTCTAAAGCCCTGCAAGATTTGACACATTATCTTTTTGTTTTATAAACAAAATCTCTCTCCTGGGAAGATATTATGATAAACTGAGAGTACATCTCAAGCATGGACCCTTTAAGAGCCCACAAAAAATGTATCATCAATGCAAAATGAGTACTTTTCTTCTAATAAAAAGAAGACAGAGTAATATAAATTAGCCAGTGAACAAGTTTTATAGTGTTTTGTCCTGAGAATATACACATGGATATTTTGAACATATGCAACTTTTGAGTAACATTCTTTATGATAGGAAAACATTTTTACAAGGGCACTAGGATGGATTGCATGACCCAAGAGCTTTATTCCATATTGAACTTCTATGAATATCAGTTCCAGCTGATGCAAGTAATTTCTGCACATTCCTCAGTAGCAAAAGGGTTCAGTGAAATTCTGGTCCCTGCGCAAAGGGCTTTATGCAAGAGACCAGCATGTAGGACAGGGATGGGATAGACTCCTCTTCCCCAAACCAGAGACAGGCCATGAAGCACATGCAACTTCAACCCCTGACTTCAATGACAGCAGAGTGCCTTTGAAAATCCCACTTACACACAAATATGGTCATACCTGGGTGCTGACACATGGGTTCCTAAATCCAGGATTAGGCTCCTAAATAAATGACCGCGATTTCAGAGGTGCTGAGCAGCCAAGCTCCCACTAAAGTCAAAAGGAGCACCAGGTGCTCAGCACCTTTGAAAATCTGAGCAAAAAGCTCACTATGGATTTGGGAGTCTAACTTAAGGCATTCAAGTTTGAAAATTTTGGCCAGTCTTGTGACATCACTAAACTCGGCATAAATGTGGATTGTTGGGAGATTACACCTCATAGGCATACACCTTTCATTCACAATGTTTCCTAGTTCTGAGTATACTTTATAAAAGAAGACTGCAGAAAACACAGTTAATTATCTGGATCCCTAGTGTATGCATTCAACTATAGACAATATTTTGTATTTAGAGTCAGATAATCAAACCTGACTTCTCTTTATACACCAACAATTTGAGGATACAAGTATATGGAGGTACAATTTCTATAATTTGAATGTCTACAGACCAAGTTCTGATTTACATCTGATGCTATCCCATTGCCTTTTGTTGACATGAACAAGATATACGTCAGTGCTGAATTTGACCCCAACTATCTCACTTGTGGGTAAAAATTGATACTTAGATACCGAAATGCTTAAATTGCCTCTGTGATATTTTGTGCCCATAAAATTGAGGATGCAAAGGAAGTCCAGTTCAAGATGGAATTAGTACTGTCTATGTATGTTTTCTGTATACGAGCCCAATATTGATGACTCTACTCAGTCAAACCACCCACATGCATTAACTTCAAGGGCTGGAATGGACCTCAGACTTATGGGCCTATAGTCCATACACAGTCACTTAGTTAAAAACTTCTCCTGATAAAACATTGCATTGAAAGCAAATGTCCGCGATAGAGGATTATACAAAGTAAAGACTTTTTCAAAATGTAATGCAAGCATTCAGTCTTGCTTAACAGCAACGTTAACGCTGACAGATAGGTGTCTAGGACTGAGAGCCTCAGACAGTGCAACTGGGAGAGAAAGCGAATGGAGGAGTTTCTCAAAAAGGTAACATACCAGAAGGCCAGACCTAAATGATAACATAACTTGTGGGATGAAAAACACTCCTCATGCAAGTCATTTACCCTCCAGGGCCCCTCAAGGCAACTTCTGTTAATGGCCACTGTCAAAATAACTACTAAGACAAAAGAAAGCGCGCACACACACACACACACACACACAAAATGGGTACTTTTAAAGCAAAACACATTGGCCAGTAAAGCCCAAATTTGCCATTAGACAACACGTTTATAGATACACGATCTTTGCAATTAATCTTACATATTTATAAACAACAGGTGTGCATTTAACGATTATTTTCTCAAACCAGGAAAAAGATTCATATACTTTTTTATTATCCAATTAGCATAGAACAAAGAGAAGTGGGAATTAGGGCTAGAAACTGTCTCAGGTGTCATCATCTCATGGGTATTATTTAAGCTTGACCCTACAACCAAATTGAAATTATTTTCATACATACTGAATCAGTAACGTTACAATGCACCATTACATAACTGCCCACAATGCAGGAATGTATAGACTGTAATACCCTGCAAAATTTAAGGGATTATGTAATACCCATTACATGAAGCACAGAAGTTTATTTTAAAGTAAATTTATAAGGCAACCTATTTCTGGTAGCATAGGAAAATTTCCCACTATATATTCAACAATGAATAATAGATCACTGCATACTCATTTGACAAACCACAGCTGTTTAACAGTAACGTTTTTAGTTAAGGATTCTGAGGTAGGGACAGGTCATTGAATTTGAACTATGTGAAAATTATTAAAATAAACCCGATTGCGTCTCATTTAATGTTATATATAGGATGTTGCACACACACTGTTTGTACATATTTATGTGTACCCTGCATACATACATACACAACACCATGTTACATTGAAGCTAGAGAGCCACTAAAGTTTAATTAAACAAAACCAAAACCCTAGGCTAACACAAATTTAACGTTTCAAATTTACACACAATAGTTAGGAAACGAAAAAAATATAAACAATATTAAGTTACGCACATTGCACATAAATGCATAGTTGAAAACGTATGGTAACAGTCTTACCAATATTAAAAAGTTCTATAGATGAGCAATGTAGGTGAGTTAATGTTGCAAAGATAATCTTAACTTTTTCCTCTCTTCACTTTGCTGTTTAAGTCTGCAGCCATAATGTTATATGGACTTAATTTTTCGCATTTAATTTTTTTCCCCATTCTTTTAAATATTTATATTTTTAAAAAGGAATAAACACTAACATACTCTGCAATAGACTGTTACACAATTTTACTTTACACAATTCCATAATTTTTAAACTCAATCACACTGCCTGTACACACACAAGATACAGTCTATGATGCTACAAATTTACGCAATATTTTATGCAAATCCACACCACTGCAGGCAGATAAACAATTTAAAAATAAGTAATTTTTCCCTCAACATGAATAACCAATTTTAAAATGACTTCTAACACTGTAATTTAATACCTATTTTCAAATACACACAGTGACTATTTCTCATTGTGGGCTAGCCACATGTGAAATTTGAAGCGTTAAAGTGTGACCATTTTTTCATTATTCATGTGTTTGTTAAAAAAAAAATCTTAAAGTGATTTGAAGGCATAGAATGGATATTCACTGTTCATAACTCTAAAATATCTATGGAGATTTCTTCCCCCCCAAAAAATTCATCTATGGGCAGAGCCTGAACATGGAAAGTTTTAGTCCCAAGAGAAATTTTTTTGGAGGCAGTTATGGGCAATTAAAAACAGAGGGGGCGGCAATGAAAGTTCTTTTACTATCTTACCTCTTGCACTTGCTAAGACAAAAATGGTGGCTGCAGAGAGAGAACCTAACAGAAATAGAGGACCTGAACCTGCACCAAGCAGCTAATTATAACAGGATAAGGCCCAAAGGACCAAACTGCAGTCCTTGCTTAATGGGTGTTTTGCCTGAGTAAGGACTTCAATATTCAGTCCTGAATTTCAGCTTGTTGACTGCACGGCAACATTTACCATATACCAGAATATATAAAAACTACTTTTTTAAAAATAAAGCATGTTGCAGAAACCATGTTTTAAAATAAAAAGAACTGAGATTTGCTTGCATATGATGCACTCTTAATTTTATTTAGATGAAATACTGCTACTTTATTGCTGAAAATATCACCTTAATTTGTGGATTATCTAATTGGAAATGAAATGATACACTTGTTGTATGAACAGATTTTTTATAATATTGTTCAGTTTTACTGAGGGTACAAATTTGCTTTATTCAGGACATTTGGTACCACAAGGTAGGGTGACCAGATAGCAACTGTGAAAAAATGGGACAGGGGGTGGGGGTAATAGGCGCCTATATAAGAAAAAGTCCCAAAAAACAGGACTGTCCCTTTAAAAATGGGACATCTGGTCACCCTACCAAAAGGCCCAAACCTGTTCTTGCTGGAGTAGGGTAAGATTTCACCTCAATTTTCAGTGAGTGCAGAATGTGGCCCCAAACTTGCAGAAAACTTTTCTATGTTATTTTAAAGATGCACATTTCCGGTGGGTATGTATGTATTTGCGTTTATCATTCTTGTTAAGATATGAAGGAAAAGTGCAAGAAGGAAAGGTGCTATAGATTAAAGAATTTGGAAAACAATTAAACATTCTTGTCACGGTTAGTGTTCCTAGGAGTTTTATTTGGGGTCTTCAAGGGAAAAAAAAGAATTTCCTCATGTATAGGATTAGAAATGCCTTTCAGATCTGTTCACCTATTGCTAAAATATAACTCTGTTTATGAAATACTGTATCTGTTCACTAATACCAAAGATTAATTCTAACCAAAATGCAGAATTATAGTGTTTGGTAGGGAAAACTTAGTGGCTTTATAACCTAGTGGTATACAGACAACGTAATAATATGGGGTATGCTCTTTGAAAGTCAATTAAATGTACTAATGATCCTTTTCAGCTGGAAAAAAAATGGGTGGGGGGAGCATTCTTCAGCATATACTGTTCTCTTTCTGTCACCATCACTAAAATAAAGAAAAACAACCCACATTATTCTCAGCAATTAAAAATATCCCTGGCAGCCTTCATCACACTGGAACCAGAAATAACATTGGGGCTCCCTGACTCATGTTCCAAGTCATGTTCCCTGAATGTTTGGAACTGAACCCCAGTTTCAATATTTTAAAAATCTGACTATAGAAATATTAAGACTTTACCAGAATCAAGTGCCTATGTATTTTTTCAGTATGCTGAACTATATTTTTGAAAAGAAGTTAAAAATAGAAACCTATGATCTTTTTTCCACCTAGAATTTTATCCTTACAATTAAAGGCTATTAGCTGGCATCCCCTTTAACCGTCAAACTCAGACAGTGGCAGTTCCATAGCCACAAAGAGAAGCAGTAAATGAGAAGAACATGTTACTACACTGCATTTGAGAAAGTTTGGCTCCAAGCTATGCACTGATTAATATCAGATCTCCTTCTTTACTTGCCTCTTGACAATCTTGTCACATCTGGCTGACAAATCCTTACAAGCTTATCCAAACCAAGGCAACCCAGATCATGCTCCAGGACTAGCTTGAAGGAAGCGGCAACACCAGCCATGCACTGATGTGCCATCATGAAACTAATGAAGCTGACTTCACTTGCAGACTGCAGGAACACGAAGAAACACAACATGCCTGAAGGTTTTGCAACATAACACAGAGCTAGCTCACCAAAAGATAAGACAAACAATCAGCTCCTGAGGTTCAAGAAGCCAAGTAGTTACATGATTTTGTTTAAAGGGATTTATAAAACACTTGAACAAAAACTCAACCAAATGAACACAGCAGTCTACCACTCCAGATCAGCTGTGCTATTTAAGTGCTAGTTGCCTTTCAAATGATTTGTTTTAAATTAAAACAATGAAAAATTGTTACTTTTTTCTCTTTCCCTCTTCCTCTCAAACCCCAAAATCACAATCATCCATGAGTTCCTAAATTATCCAGTGTAGAAGAACCATTTTTTAAAAGCAGCTGTCATTTATTACCCTCAGCATTTTAAAACAGGATAAACCATAGTCTGTATAGATCAGAAACCCTCTCCATGGGTTAGCAATACGCCGACTCTTCATTTTTAAAACAAGCATTTGTTAAACTGGAGGCTAGGGTACTTGACCAATTAATAGAGCAGAAAGTAAAATGCTTTTTCTTTAAACACATCTACCAAAATAGCACTGGGTTAAGCTGACAGTTAATGCCATATTTATTTTTCTTCATGGCGAAAAATCGTAAGAAATAAAATGAGTGTCTTAAATTCTGATTCACTACTTAAGCCTCCTAATTACTTGAAAGTAAAAACTGAAATACAGACATGCAGACTGGATCTCTAAGAAAAAGATTACTGCCTTATTTTTCTGGATGTTGAATAGTGAGCAGTGATTTGTATATAAAGGGCATACATTAGCCTCCACTTTGTGCTAATTCCACTAGAACTTCATAGTGAAATGATATTGTTGTCTGGTCTCCAGTGCATATATACATCATAATAATGATAATGTATTTGCTTAAAGCACTTGGCTCAGAATACATTTAAGTCGCAAATCACAGATTTTATTGCTATTAATGTATATTCAGGACTTGTACAATTAAACATTCTTAAGTATTTATGATTTACGGATGCCACTACTTCAATAGGAAAACAATTATCCAAGCAATGGTTCTGTTTTATTACAGCCTTCTTAAGATTTTGCATTATTTATTTTCATAGAGCCATAGAGCTGTTCACTATGTATTTCAGGTAGAATAACAGGATTTTGTAAATAATCTAGCCTAACACTTGCATAGTTTCTTTTAGTAATTAAGGCAGAAACGGAGAGAACAGTTTAAGAATCACTAAAGCCATTATCCAAATCAACACCACCACAGATTTTCGAGTTTCCACAGTACATAGTCACAAGTAGAAGTTGTACAGTGAAAATATGCATTCATATACAACTGCAAAGAACTTTCCTTACCTCAGACATTCTTACTGTGCATATGTTTCCAGAGCTATAAAACAGGTTCCCATTCCCTCAGCGAGTTGTACAAAGAAGTACTGGAAACACTCCTGTCTGTACAAGTACTAAGACAGAATCATCACACGCCTCTTTACTCTTGTCTGAATCTGTGCACCTCCAGGTCTGATGTATGCTCAGACTGTGCACAGGGGAGTGAAATAAGATCCTCCCCCTTGGTGTTCTCCAGACCTACAGTACTAAGTTGTGTCTGCCTCTCACCTCTGCAGCGAGCTCTCACCTCAATGCCCCAGAGTGGTGTGTTCCAGCATGTCCCTCCAGTCACAGGGCAGCCCCCTCACAGCTGGCTTGAAGAGGCCATGACACTCATCTTTCACAGAGATTTGATCAAAAGGAGTCACAGAGGCTTGAGGCACTCCTAATGCAGTGTGAGGAGATTCTACCTCTGCTCTGGCAGCCTAAGTAAAGGCATTAAATCAATGCAGCTGACCTAAGGCCTATTACCTTTTTTTTTCTAAATATGTACAACTATCTGCAAATAAGCTATGAGGTATTTATTCTTTAATTTACTTATTTTTAGCACTGACATAACATAGTAGGGGTTTTCCCCCCAGACTTGGAAGTGTGGATTTTTATTTATTTATTTAGCAATTGCAGGTCTTAAATGTTCATTCATTTTAACTGGAGTCTGTTTTCTTTTTTAAAAAGCTATATTGATTACAATTTCCCCATCAGCTTACAATTCAGGAAGATTAATTGAGTTTTATTTCTTTTTATGAACACAACATAAAGGTTTGAAAGACTTTGATAAAAATACACCAATTGGAGATTTCCTATGGGTAAAAATATGAGTAATAAAGAGGAGCAGAGAATTAATTACCATAATTGGGCCAAAATCTGTTCTCAGTTACCCACATGTGGGGTTGTATGCAGGTGACGTAGAACAGAATTTGGTCCAGGTTCTTTCTCATAGTCATCCCTCATCTGATAAATTTCATTCCTGGAGTTGTTAGGATTCCAATTGCCAAGAAACAGGAAACAAAAATAAATTTAAATAAAATAAAATAAAATAAATTGTCAATCCCGTTCTCTGGGTCCCTGTTCTGCCTCCTTTATATTAGTATTTCCTGTAGAGACAAATTGTGATATACATCGACAATTCACATTGAACTCAACAGGAATTTTTTATGAACATCTGAAAATAATATTTGCCCAGAAGGAGATTTGTACCTCCATACTAGAGGCTGGGGAGAGAAGTCAGCTAAGGTAACTAGTTACTGACAGGAATTTTCTTCCTTTAATTGTATTTGTTATTTGCTACAGGTATGTATGGTGCTTTACAGACAGAACCGGATTCGGATCTCACTTACTACTGGTGTAAATCCAGCATAACCCCATTGCAGTCCATGGAGTATACCGGCATAAAACCAGTGTGAGATCAGAATCAGCCCCAAGATCTCACAGTGTGCACATGTTTCTCTAAGTCTCTGCTTTCCCCACCCCATGATGTTTCTCACACTGAACTTTAACAAGAACAGAAAACAGTGAGGGAGATTTAGCTTCATACCACTGCCTGCCGGTCATTTCTGACAAAGAGTATCTGTGTCTGAACAGTCAACTGCTTAGGGCTACATAGGTACATAAGCTGCTTGTCTTCAATTTCAAGGCACTTAATGATCTATCCCCCTCTACCTATTTTCTCTCATTCACCAGCAAGATTTAGACTTCTGCCTCTGCTTGTCCCATGATGCCATTCTCCATCACCCACTTGTTACATTTTCAAACAAGAACCTTCATGTTTTCTTCCAAGCTGCCCCTCACCCTTGGGAGGAGCTCCTCATAAACATCTGCAAAACGTACACTTTATCTTCCTTCACAACCCTCCTCAAAACTCTCCTTTGCCTTGATTCCTATAAAAAAAAACTTGACAATAGCTAGGCTGCTGGTGCACTGATAACATTGCCTGTCATGCTGGCCAGTATTGTCTCATTGGCTATGTCTACACTGCAATGAAACAACCATGGCTGGTCTATGTAAGTTGATTCGGGCTCGCGGGGCTGCAGGCTATAAAACTACAGTGTAGACATCTGACCCTGCAATGGGGGAGCGCCCCAGAGACCAGGCTCCACAGCCCGAGTCCAGCTGTCTATGTTGCAATTTTATAGCCTGGCAGCCTGAGCTCCATGAGCCCGAGACAGCTGATGCAGGCCAGCCATGGGTGTTTAACTGCAGTGTAGACATACTCATGGTATTTTTTTTTACTCCCCCATCTGTCTGTATCTATCTGTTGTCTCTTGTCTTATTGTAATTTCTTTGGGGCAGGGACTGTCTTCTTCCTCTGTGTTTGTACAGTGCCTAGCACACGACTAGGGCCCCTAGGTACTATGGTTATACAAATGCTAAATAATAATAATAATTAGTTTTGAATTGCCATCATGGGTCTACATAGAGATTCCACTGGAACTTCAGTCCCTCAGAGAATGCCCTTTGATAGTTACTGTCAATGTCTTTCAGCTTGTAAGCTGTGTGGGAAAATAGTTTCTTAACCAACACAAAACAGCCATCAAAAAATTGTGATCGGCATCCTGTTAGCTAATCTGACTCTTCAACAGCTGTCTTCTAACACGATACAATTCTGTAATGAAGACGAAACCTAACCACACGCTCACTATTGTGTGAGTTCTTGTAAAGCCAATGGCCTCCCTTATTAGTTAGACCATATTTCATTCTTAATTTAATAAGCAGCGATGCAGAATGTCATACCAGGGATGTCTCTACCGCATTGACAATTCTTCAACAAAAGCTAGAAGAGTGGTTTAAGTTTATATAAACTGCCAGGTGGCCTGAATTTACTTCAAAATGATAAGTGATTAAAATTTAGATCTGTGGCAAGCTGTTCTCCCCTCTAGTCAGCTCAGAGGAAGAAACTCTTTATTAGCTATCTGCCACTCACCTGGTAGAGATTTAATTCTCATTAGAGAATGGACAAACTAGCTATAGTGAACAATTTATTTGACTAATTTAGCTTTCTCTGTTCATGCATTATCCACAATCAGATTTTGATTTTTTACACATTTTTTCATTATTCAAAATTGTTCAATGAACACTGTGTGCGAACATATTCCGGCCCTGTTCTTTGCAAACTATCCACTATGACCAGGTTAGTGGTTCTCCAACTTGTTACTGTCTGGCCCCATTGCAGTCTAAGCAAATGAGCTCTGGCCCCACCTTCACAGGCGCTAGTTACAATATTCATCTTGAGATCAACTTCTATTGAAATTATATAATATTAACATATTTATGTTACACATAACACATTTATAATAGTTTTTTTGTCATATGTTTCAGTGAGATGAACAAGCTTGTTTTTGTGCAGCAATTATCCAGCTATGTAACAACGAAGACAAATGGAAACTGGGGAACGCCTTGCAAAGCTCTGCTGAAGAACAGAGATTAAAGGGGATACAGCTGTGGAGGGAAAAAGCGGGGGGTATAAGGCAGTGTCGTCTAGGACCTTCATTCTAATCTTGGCTCTGCTACTGACCCACTGTTTAGCTGTGGGCAAGTTATTTCACCTTTTTCCCCTTCTCCAATTTTGACTTGTCTATTTGAATTGTGAGCTCTTTGAGGCAGGGGCAGTCTAGTTGTATGCACAAAGCCCAGCCCAGCGGATTGAGATCTTTAGGTGCTCACATAATACAAGGCAGTGATAATAGGTATGTGGAATCAAGGCATAATGGAGGTTCAAGGGGAGCTCCTTTCTTTCCAGCCTAGTCTCCTTGAGCCTCTGCTCCAGCCTATTTCCCCTTGTACCTTATCCTCTTCCCCATCCCATGTCTCAGCCTGTACATCCAGTGCAGCATAGGAGTGTTTATGAGTAAGTAGGTCAGAAGGGAAAGTGCTTCAACTACTTATTTATAACAAAGAGAAGAGCTCCTATGGGGGAGCTGGCTGGAAGGCTGTTGCTTTTGCTCTAGTTTGGTTGTTTTTTTAAGGACATCATCACTGCTTTTGGGACTGTGTAGGTGCAACACAAAGAAAGACCCATCACAGAACCCCAGACACCAACACCCTGGAACTTGTGGGTGTTTGAGATCAAGAGCCAGATCTGAATTTTGTGGCTTCATCCTATTGATAGAAAAAAATCACTAATGCATTGATGACACTGAGGGGACAGAACTGGTCTAACTCCTGCAGCTGCTTTTTGTATTCCAATGAGCACCTATTTGCTCATCTGAGCACTGCCTGTCTCTCATTCCTACTGCTGGGGTTTGCTACAGTGATGTTGATCTTTGTATCATGCCTGCTTGACCTAAATTCCACCACATGCCTGGTGTCCCTCTTATTTAACTAAATGGTGGCAAAGATCCTGGCACTTATTTTATGGTCTGCTGACTTGTTGCCTTGGGGAGTTGTGTGGGTTAGACATTTCACTTCACAACAGCCATGAGGACCAGTGGTCAGTCTGCAGAGCAATGGGTCACCTTTAGGTGAGGAAACTATGACAGAGATAAGAGAGTTGTCACACTACAGCATGGTTCAATACTAAGGGCTGGTCCCCACTTAGTCCGGACTTCGGACTAAGGTACGCAAATTCAGCTACGTTAATAACGTAGCTGAATTCGAAGTACCTTAGTCCGGACTTACCGGGGTCCAGACGCGGCCGGAAGTCTCCCCCCGTCGACGCCGCGTACTCCTCTCGGAGAGCTGGAGTACCGGCGCCGATTGTGGGCACTTCCGGGATCGATCCGGGATCGATTTATCGCGTCTTAACCAGACGCGATAAACCGATCCCAGAACATCGATTGCATGCCTCCGGACCAGCCGGTAAGTGAAGACTAGCCCTGAGGGAACACAAGAAGTTGGTGAAGAGGAGATATACTATTGTACAGTGAAGGATACAGGAGCATAGACAGTGGAGAGTTTCTTCTGTGACAGGGATCAATAGCAACAATCTGCTGCATAATAAATTTGTCTGCCTCTCTAACCCTCCCCCCTCACCAACAGTACACAAAAGAAACATTTCAAAGATGGCCGTTGCATCACTTTTGCTTGAGATTTTGTGAAATTTCAAGTGAAGAGCAAAACTGAACTGCTTCTCTGAAATGTGGCAGACAGGTGAAATGTCAGGGGTACAAACCTTACCCAAAACAAAATGGCGACAATTTTCAAGCTACATTTTATGTAAAGTGTCTCAGCTCTTTTGCATACCATTTCTCAAACTGTGAACCCATGCCCTGGGGTCAGTCTGAATGAGGCTGGGATGGGTTTGTTTTTCAGGTGGGGGGAAGTCAGTGAAATAATCTGCAAGAGGCAGAATAGGACAGAAGGCATGAGGGGGCTTTGAACCTTGAAACACAGAAAACACATTCACCCTACTGGAATTCTGAAGAAGAGAGGGTGAAAGGTGAGTGAAGGCCCAATAATGGAAGAGCTCTTTTTTCTGCACTGATGAGAATTTAGGCTCTTGGCTTTAAACAAGAGCTGGGTAAAATTTTTTAGCCGAAACTTTTTTTGGTAACATTTTTTTTTTTGCAGATTTGTTGACTCTGAAATAGTTCATGTTGTTTCCATGGAATTGTTCAATTTCTGGGGGGGGGGGGGGGTGGGCGGCACACAAAAACAAACAAAAAAATTCCAAAAAAGTCAAAATGTTTCAATTTTTTGATTTGAAGAAATTTTGTTTCAAAATTTCCTTCATCTTTATTTTTTTTAAGTTAAAAAATACTCAAAATTGAAATGAAATGTTTAGTTTCAGGTCAAACAAAATATTTTTTCTACCCATAAGGATTTCTTTTTTGGTGTGAACTGCTAGCAAATGAAAAAGTCATTTATTCAAACAGCTTGATTTTAAACCCAGTTAGGGACCCACATTTAAATAGGGTTCCAAACACAATGGTTTCTAGCAATCAGACTAGTCTGCGTGCATTGTGACAAGGACTAACATGCTAGCCTTGGAGAACACACTTTTAAAACCACTGTTTTAACTAGAGATGGGTTCATTTGTGTCACAACGTATGCAGATAGCTCCTAACTTTCTCAAAAGTAAGGAGGGTTCGCTTACTCAGCTCCATCTCTAGTTTTATGATACAATTTTCTAAAGCACCAAACTGATGTAAGAGTCCAAGTCCTATTCTAAAAAGTGTCTTAGGCACTTAAGAAGACTTTCAATGAGATATAAGCTCCTAATTCCTACATCACTTTTGGCAATAGGACTTGGTTTCCTAAGTCATTTTACATGCGTTTGAAAATTTTGCCTCTAATGTTTGACTCCACATACACAGTGACTGGTCAAACTGTGTTCACAGCTGTTGTAGTTAAAACCACATATAAACTGATCCCTATCTTGCTTTAAAGTCTTGTGTATATGGGGCTCAAGAACATGATGAAAGTAGGGAGCTTGTTTAACATTCAGTTACTCTTGCACCCCGTCCAAGGCTATGATTTTCAGGCAATTGTTTGGTACGTTAGTTATCTTCACTACTCATTTGTATTTAAAGTAATACTGTAAGTGTGAGTTAGCCATTATGGTATTTAAAGAAGATTCAGATCTGGTGCCCAATGACGGGCTAGGATTTGAACCCATAGTGCTTTGGGTAATATGGAAAAGTCCTATCAATTAGAGCTGGGTAATCAGTGATTTTTCAGTTCACTGGTAGTTTTGAAAAGAAGAAAAAAAAAAAAAAAAAAAAAAAAAAGGGCAGGCTAGCGTGTGATTCTCACGCTCTCTGACTAGTCAAGTACTTTATACAAAGTGGAACAATTTCATCAGGAGAGCCTTGCCACAGGATATCCCATAGCTCAATGGATAGGGTACTCTCCTGAAGTGTAGGAGGCTTAAGTTCAAATCCCTGCTCCACATCAGGCAGAATAGGGAATTGAACACAGGTTTCCCACATCCCAGGTGAATGCCATAACCAATGTACTAAAGGGTATAAGGAATATACCACCTATTCCTCCAGCTGGTTGTGATGGTGCCTAACTCCTGAAAAATGGTGGGTTTTTTTGTTTTGTTTTTTTTTGTGGCAAAAACTGTTTACCCAGTTTGTGTCAAATCTGTGAATCGTTTCAGGTCAACCAAACTGCATTTTTCAGCAAGTCAACTGTTCATTTGAAAAATCTACTCAGCTCCACTGTCAATTGAAACACACCATTTTCCATTCTTCTCCACTAGCCCATCAAAAATTAAAAGTATTTTCAAAAAAGGCAGGAGAGCAGAAGTTACACAATGACTTTTTTTGGGAGGATAGGAAGAGGAAACTAAATTGATGTTTTATGCATTTTCCTTTAATGTGCACGTTTAAGAACTGCCTTCTCACAAATCTTGTAACTTAACAATTTACAAAATTTAATTGCTAACAGCGTTACAGAAGAATCTACTCTGTTGAGTTGCAGCTTCCAACAACATATGTCTCCTACAACAAATCAATTTTGATACTGACATTTCCCAGAGGCGCGGCATTTAATCCTCAAATTACAACACAAGTTTTAACAGGCAGGATTTGTCTGTCAGTAAGAGTTTAGTAATTAATAAAAAAACTCCCAACTCTAATGGCCTATCAAAAATACCAGTAAGTTAAGTTACACTAAACCAGGCAGGAATACAATTGGGACAGACACTAGCTTGGTGATCCTTTTTGCGGTATCTAATTAAAAGCAGCCTAGACAGAATGCCAGAGACACTGCATTGTCATAAAAGGAAGAGTCACCAACCATGTTTATATCTCTGGGCCAAAAGGTGTGACACTGGGCTAATGGTATCAGAGGGGTAGCTGTGTTAGTCTGAATCTGTAAAAAGCAACAGAGGGTCCTGTGGCACCTTTAAGACTAACAGAAGTATTGGGAGCATAAGCTTTCATGGGTAAGAACCTCACTTCTTCAGATGTGGGCTAATGGGTGTGCCAAAGTATGGGCAGAAGCTTTGTCACAAAACTGGGAGCAATCAAGGTACAGATAATTAAAAAAAGAAGGACAGGAGTGACGGGTTGGATCACAGAAACCCCCTTGGGAGGTGCCACCCGATGCGCAAAGACTACCCCTGCTCCTGTTTTCCCTGCCAGCTCAGGACTCCAGCACCCTGTCTTGCTGAGCCAGCCACTCCTGTCTGGCTGTAACACAGATCCAGGGTCTGAATCACTTGTCCCAAAGCTGCAAGTTTACCTGAAAACAGCTCACAGTAGTATGCATCCGAAGAAGTGGGCTGTAGTCCACGAAAGTTTATGCTCTAATAAATTTGTTAGTCTCTAAGGTGCCACAAGTACTCCTGTTCTTCTTTTTAAAAAAAGAAGGGTGGGTAGCATGGTACCCTGAAACCTTAACACTGATATCGCACCAGTAAAGGTGATGCAAGCCTAAATCAATATAGCTCATATCAGCAGACACCTTGCCCACAGGAAGAAGCCTCATTCATTTTCACAGCCTCCAGTGTTTCACTGGGATTTTCACTCTGTTTAGTACCAGGTAGTGGTTTTATTACGTGTTTAAAGCATGGAATATAATAGCCAGTGAGTAACATGCCAGCAATGCCAATGGTGGCAATTTTGCTTTGTTTCATGGGAGTGTTAGAATATTACACAGATGACTACGAGGTGTCTCAGTGGCAGACTGATAAAATGAACGAGACAAGTATTTTGCCTGCCTAAAGCATTGCCAACATTTAGTCATAAAGTCATGAGGGTTTTCTTTTAGCTACAGGTTAAGCGTTTGTTATGTAGGTAGCAAACCGTTAAACATTCCTTTTTAAAATGAAAAATTTTGGTTGAAAAGTGTTACTATGAGAAGAACGAACAACAATTTCCTGACTGGGCAAGCCTATCAGCCATTTTAATTTTTTTAAATCAATATTTATTATGGATGGGCATTACCAGCTCCCACACACAGTGAACACCAATCTGCTTTCAGATCAGGCTTTGTGCTTGCGCCAGGGCTATAGGTCTTGCTTTCCCTCTCCACAGCAAGTCTCTATCCAGTTACATGCCCTTCTCACTGGTTAGGCTGAAGATGTTTTTGATGGAGTTTTACCCAGAGCACAATGACATTCAGACTGATTTTCAAAGGAGCCTAAGGGAGTTAGGTGCCTGACTCCCATTGAACAGACTCCTTTGAAACCCCTCTAATTCCACATTAAACACCTGCTGCAAGTTGTCTATTTCTGTTTAACTCTAAAATACATGTGGCTCTTTTAAGTTTACTCAGTGGTGAAGGAAGAAGGCACAGCGCTCTCTAGGTCTACTATCATACGTTACCCTTCAACTGGGAGTCAAATGTCAGTATTAGGATGCTTTTCAGGGAGCTGTTTTTTTTTTTAAATGAACAGCTCCCAGGTGCCACTGGACATTGCTGCAGTAGCCGCAATATCATACATCCTTGACTGAACTTTGATTAATTTTCCAGATTGTCCAGAGCCTGTGGCCATAGGATCCACAGCTGCAGCTACAGCCATAACTCCACCTTTTGTGATTTCCCCTTTTTCATGATGTTTGAGATTTGATTGAGCTTTGTTCCAAGCTAGTCGCTTTTGGCAATGGGCAAGGGAGATAAGAGCACAGAAAGATACTATATGGGGAAATGTGCAGTGATAAAGTTGTATGGTAAGCTGGTGACATCCCTGAACATACCGAGACAATGAAAGTAGTGTTAGCATGGTGTATTGGGCTGGAATCCTGGCTAACTTCAGTCAAAATGACTTAAGCCCACCCACTCACTTTATATGTCAAAATTGAGAATGTTCTTCTAAAATTCTAATGCACATAACTGAGTTTATTTTATTACCATGTTGTACAAATTTGGAATCCCAGGAGCCAGTTATGAACAATGCAGTGACTAAAAATGGCAATAGTCCTCTCAGACTCCATGTGGTCAAAACTGAATTCCAGATCTCGCCTCCTAAACTCTCTCTACTCCTCATACTCTCTGTCACTGGCTATACCACCATCAGGTCTGAAACATGGATGGCATCTTTGACTCCTCCCTCTTTCTTACACCATGCTTCCAGGCTGATGTTTCTTCTTCCCTAATAATTCTAGAATGTGGCCTTTACTTTCTGTATGAAAGCTCAAACTCTTGTCCTGGCCCTCCTCAGCTCCCATCTTGACTGTTGCAATCTCCTCCCACTGGCCTCCCTGACACCACATCACTCCCCTCCAATCCATACCTGCTAGATCATCTTCCTTTTCCATTGCTAAACATATCATCTCCCTTTCTGAATCATTCCACTGGCTCCCCTCTTCACCACATCAAGTTCAATGAAGTTAAGCAACTTCAGATTTAGTCAGAACCCATCTGTATTTAAGTGCATTTGAGGTTTTTTAAAATAGGTATTAAACTAATATTTAGGCTAGATTTTACTTTTTTCTATAGTTAAAAAGATATAACTAAAAAAAAAAGTACCTGTTAGAAAATACACGAGGCCAGATCCTCAGCTGGCATAAATCACGGTATCTTCATTTTACAGATTGATAAATTGAGTCCCAGAGAAGTCTGGTGATTTACACAGCAGGTCGGTAACAGAGCTAAGAATAAAACCCAAACAGCCAATCTATCAACATTGTGCTCCAGCCACCTTGCTATGTGTAGCACTTTCACACTGATCACTGATTTGTCAGAAAGGTTACAATAATTATTTCTGTAAATAGCAGAGTCTGAGTACAATCTTTGCCCATATAGACTCTCTCTCTGTGCAGACTTACAACAGTATGTTCTTTAAATATAAAATCACGTTAGTGCAGAACCATCCTATTATATTAGCCAGTAAACAGAAATACTATTTCCTTTGAAATGTATTCACCTATCTTTTTAAAAAAATGGCTTCTTTAGAAAAAGCTCTAAAAAAACCACACCAGTATATACAATTTCTAAGGCGAGAACTGAGTGTTTCCTCTGTATTCCAAACTACCTTATCTGGGCACCATTCACTTGGGAGCATCATCACCACCAAGTGCTTAAGGTATGTTTGCAAGGGAGGAGGGATGCAAGATGTTTTTATACAGAGTTTTATGATGTAAATAAGCTGTTGCAAAGCCAGACTGTGAAAATGCCAATATTTGGCACAACTTTAGTCTAATTAGAAGCTGCTCTTCACAGCCCCAGCTAGTAGCAGTCGAACATGCTGCTAGTTTTACTTACCAATTAAAATGTTACATCATGACTAGCCAGTCACAGTTGGAAAAACTGCCACAGTGAGCAGTTGTGAGCAAGAGTGTATCAGAAGCCTGCCTGATTACATCACTAGTAAATAAGCACAGTGTGAATTCTATGTTGTAATCCTCTAAGTGACTAACAATTGTATACAGGGTTTTAAATGATCAATTGGCCTTATACCATCTATTACAAGCTCTGAAAGCTCAGCTAACTTTGAAATGTAGTTGAAAAAAATAAATGATCTGATAAAATAACAGATATAACTTAGAGAATTTTTCACTTGGACCAGAGCTCAAAGAGCCGGTAAGTGATAAAAACCATACTCTGAAACCATAAAATAACAGTAATCTTTGGAAAAGACAGACATGCTTATTAAAAAAAAATTGCTCACACTCTAAAACCACAAGGTTTCTTTACTATGGACTTTGAGAATGAGTAAAATGCATACATGTCCTAGGCATCTAGGACAACGGGAATACTGAATCGTTAGCCTGCCTCTGATGCAGAAGAAGATAAACCCTGCTCCCACCCATAATGTACATAGCCAGTTGTGCAATGCCACATGGTATATGCGTGCACGTAAGAGTGACTCATGCACTGGTCCATTTATGCCATGAAATATAAGAATTTGTTACCCTTTTTTAAAATGTGTAGCAGTGCATTTTTTTAAAATAACTTAATTTTCAAAGGTTTCAAAAAATTATCAAGTTCTTTTTAAAAATCTGATTCTCTGAGCTCCTACAGCAGTGAAATCCACAGGCTGACTGCAGAAAGGGTAAAGAAGTATTTCTTTAAGAAGATTTTATTTTAGTCTGAATTTAGTGTATGTGAAATGCACCAAATGGACAGCCCTGGAAACTGAGGTCCCCTGTTTATCACAGAACATGTACAGCATGAGCAGTGACAGTCTACACCAGGGGTTCTGAAACTGGGGGTTGGGACCCCCCAGGGGGTCACGAGGTTATTACATGGGGACTCGCAAGCTGTCAACCTTCACCCCAAACCCCGCTTTGCCTCCAGCATTTATAATGGTGTTAAATATATTAAAAAGTGTTCTTAATTTATAAGGGGGGGGGTCACACTCAGAAGCTTGCTATGTGAAAGGGGTCACCAGTAAAAAAGTTTGAGAGCCACTGGTCTACACTTTCCCATGTTGCCTTACCTGTGCACTTAAATCCAGATCTGGAGGGACAATTAATAGAACACATGAAAGGGTTGTTCCCGCTCCATGATTCATCCAAATCCTGCCCTTTCTAATGACATGGCGTCATTTATTAAAAATTGTGGCAGTAATTTCTGTGATGTGAACTCCTGTCCAGTGGGAATTAGCCTAAGACCCACCACTATCACTTATGTACATCAGAACGATTTCCCATCACCAGTGATGTGGACTGGATTTAGGAGACTACTATGAAGAGAAAGAAAGAAAGAAACACACTGTACTCAAATTAAATGTATTAAGACTAGTGAAATTTAATTTTGTCATGTAAGGATCTCATATAGAATAATAATGACCCACAGGTTAAGCACTAACTGCCATATTCTCTCTCTGTGGTGATTTGTGTTTGCGAAAGATGCATTATATCTCATCATCTACAGCAAGGATCAGCAACCTTTGGCACGCGGCCCATCAGGGAAATCCGCTGGTGGGCCGGGACTGTTTACCTGCAGCGTCTGCAGGTTCGGCCGATCGCAGCTCCCACTGGCCACGGTCCGCTGTTCCAGGCCAATGGGGGCTGCGGGAAGCGGTGGCCAGCACATCCCACGGCCCAGGATTTGGCATATAACAATACATCAGATGTTTACAGTATCAGTTTACACCACTATCTGCAAGGGAAACCGTAGCCATCTAACTACCTTAATCACTGTATCACACGTTACCACTGCAAGGGTGAACATCAGATTGGAGTCAACACTGGCCTCCAAAGGGCTCTGTCTGTAGCTTGTAGCCTCTGTGAGCATATAACACAACTGCTCAGGTCTATTACTGGCTTTCTGTTTACTTCCTGGAGCCATCCGAGGGGTTGTAAAATTATTTCAAGCCTTGAATGGCCCTGGACCAAATGATCAGAGACAACCTCTGACCATAAACCCTCAGTCACAACAATTAAGATCAACTAGGAAGCTCTTGCTGTCAGGTTTTAAGGTAAAATCCCTTGGGGCTGGCAGTAAGATTCTCTCAACTGATGGCCCCAGCCTTTGGAATTTGCTCCCCTTGGCAGTTTGCCAGAGACCGAATCTAGTGACCTGAGTGCATGGTGCACAACTTATTTATTTGGTTTTGTTTCTGTTTGATTGTCTTTTCTGGTGGTGTTGGGTGTTTCACAGCTTTTGAAATGTAGCAACTTTAATGTTGTAAATAAGCATCTACCTGTTAAGGAAATAATTTCTCCGCCAAATACTAGATATCAAATACACACCATATTGTCCAACAATGGCTAACTTTTCTGAACAATTCTTCATACAAGTTATAGCAACTCCGAGGACACCAGTTTGGCCCAAATACTTTTGGTTTGTACTGCTGTATCTTCTTGATCATAGTTTTCCAAGCAGTATGGCCTAGTGGATAGAACACTAGGCTGGGAGAGCTGGAAGCCATTTCAGCTTTGCCACCGGCCTGCTGGGTGACCTTGGGAAAGCCACTTCACTTCCCCGTGCCTCAGTTTCTTCGTCTGTAAAATGTGGATAATGACACCAACCTTCTATGTAAAGCACTTTGGGATCTACTCATGAAGAAGCACTTTATCAGAGCTAGGTATTCTTCTTCTTCTCTTAGTTAATTTTTATGTTAACCAGTAAATCATTCTTTAAATGAAATAGCAGATGAGTTTAAAAGGCTTCTAAGCTGTTTCCTAACTTCTTGTCTTGATAGTTCAGTGAATTTCCATGTATTCTATAATTCTTTTGCAATACCTTGACAAGTATTGAGTCGGCAGTGTTTACTTCAGTATGATTATCAATTTAAATTTTCTTCCAAATATAATTAAAACCAGGCCCCAGTAAGCTATCTGTGAGAGAAACAATTACAAATAAAGCAACTTAATGCTGCTGCACAAAAACACACCATGTTTTCCACAAGGCAAAAATGTAAACAAGGAAGCATTCATTTGCCATTATATTGTACTTCAATTTCAATTCCAGATGAAGAGAGATTTTAAAAAATTGTCCATTTCTAGGAATTGGCACTTTACAACAAACTCATTGTTTCTTCCTGAAAACTTTTCAAGTGAAGATAGAGCCACATCAGATAATTATTCTGTGAACATCTATAAAAGACTACTGTTAGTGAATAAATTCATGGTGCTCTGATTGGGGCTTACATGACTACAATTGGATCTGCAACTGTCATGAGAGATGGGACTTGAACACAATGAAACCAAATGTACCTCACTTAGGCATAGGAAAACAGGAGTGACAATAAACAGGTTTGCAATGTTGTTGTGGCCAGGCTGGTCCCAAGATATGAGAGAGACAAGGTGGGTGAGGTAATATCTTTTATTGGATCAACTTCTGTTGGTGAAAGGGACAAGTTTGTGAGCTGCACAGAGCTCTTCTTCAGGTAATGTTACATCAGAGTGAACTCCTAACTCTTAAATGTCACAGTCACTGGGAAGAAGTAGTCAGGGATCACCTAAAGTACAGACCCTCCTATCTTCAGCTTCCAAAGTACCTAAAGAGCTCCTCCCTCTAACTCTGTCCAAAATGAAAGGCACTAGCATTTATAAAGGTTACTATTATAATACTGGCTGTTCTATGGCTTATTTCTGAACTGCAGACATGCTGACACCTTCAGGGTTTATTTTTTCTTTCTAGCCTCAGCTCACCATGCAGGAATCTTTAATGCCAGGTTAAGAAAGGTGCCCTAGCACTGACCAGAAGGAAGCAGAAGGAATTCCTGCCACCCATAAAAACAGGAAGAGAAGACAGTTTTGGTGTCATATGTAACAAAACACACTAGGGATTCTCACTTGTTGACAACAGCCATTTTGTTTGAAAGATCAGATGGTCCATTGAGTTAAGTATCCCTAATGGTATAGGACCACACTGGCTAGTCCTGTCAGGTCATGTAGGTGAGGGCAAAGGAGCCTGAGTAGGGACCAGCCTCAGCCCAATGTTTGCATAACTGTTATTTTAGCTGTCACCAGGAAATGAATACATCCTCCATAGGTAAGGACGTGAGCCTCCACAACTTGAACTGGAGGTCTAAATCCCTTGCTTGGCAGCTATAACAGACTTATAGCGTCTATGGATCAGGTACAGAAAGGGGGATGTGTACCATAGACTGAACAGTGGGGTTCCTGGGTCTAACCCTGCCAAGTGCTAAGCACAGTTTACCATGCTATAAATGTCACCCAACTCTTTGCAGGAGTGGTTCCCAAAAACATGACTGAGGGCTAGTCCCTCTCCCCTTTCCTGATGGCCAGGGGAGTTGATCTAGCAGCGGTGGATATATACTCACTGCAGCCTGATAAATGTCCCTTCTCTGGCACGTGTTTCTACAATTCAAATCCATGGTATTTTCAGAGTGACTAATGATTTATTATTAATTGATAAGAATTACATTCTAAAATTTAGAAGGGAGTAAAACTGCACAATCCTCAGTTATCAAGGCCGGTAGCTCGGTAGTTAAATCATAAAAGTCAGAACTCGTAAGTGGACTGATTTATGCTAATTTTCACAGCTCTGTTCACCAAGGAGAAAAGTTATGAAAAATGAAAGAAAAAACAGAGAAAAGACATGTGAGCAATCCTTTATCATTAAATCAGCATACAGATTATTAAATCAACCCTAAGATTGCATAATACCGTAAAGACCTGTGGCAGTGTCATTGGCTCTAGCTGGTTACTGAAGCATTGTAAGCACATTGCAAATTGCAATGAAAACCATGCTAGGAAAAGGTAAAATAAGCGGAAAAATTCAGAAATCGTGAGACAGATCCTCAGTGGGTGGGAAATGGTGTAACTCCATTGACATCAATAGAACTATGCCGGTTTACACCAACTGAGGACTTGTGAAGGAAAGTCATCCCAGAGCATTAGCTTGGAAAGTGAAGACCTGGCTGATCTGCTAAGGAGTTTGCTGCTTAACTTTTAGGTTAGCATATGCATTCCATGGCTTTATTAAAAAAAAAAAAAAGGGACTGGAAACCCCACCTGGATGCTATCAGTCTTGTCCAAGTAAACAGTACTGACATTAGTGCTAGCCTGCTGACTGGTACAGGTTAGGAAGGGTCACACAGGCAAAATGGTGACCAAACTTGCCTCAAGGTAGAGATGTTCTGGAATCTGTCACAAAAGGACAGAGCTGAAAGTTCATTTTCCTCTAGCAGTCATTTGTTTTTGGAGTTCAAAACAATTAAAGACATTGAAGAAATGTGGATTAGAGCAAGTCTAAATATACAGAAACAAACTTCTTTAAAGATGCATACATATGCACTGAGTCAACACATCTACATGTGTGAGGAGTCTGAATCCTTGCACTTTGAGATGATAGTGCCTTAGACACTTAAGACATCAAGAGAATTTACAAGGGGAAAACAGAAAACCAATATAGGAAGCACTTCATCTCCACAGCACCAAATCAAAAAGGGGAGGGGGACTCAGCTGCATGCAAAATGACTCAGAATTATCTCCCTAAAAGAAATAAGCCAACATTTTCATAGAGGCAAATAAAATAAAAAAAAACAAACAATTTAAACTTAAAAAACACCTTCTCTTCAGGTTCCCAACAGATTCAACAAGCAGAAAAGCACATGACATTGTAATTGTAATTAAACTCTTCATTTAAATCTGCAGAGAAATTAAAACAGCACTAGGTATTGGTCATCACTCTCAAGTATCCCTGTTGAAGGGAAATATTTAATGCCTTCATGGCAAGTACTTCTACATTCTAGTGGCTAAATGTAGTGCAGTTATTTCATGAACTCATTGAGAGAAACTTTCTCCTAACTTTCAACCAGTTGTTAAAGTTTCACTAAAATCTGTAAAACAAATAGCCATTTTACAAATTAATCACTGGGCTTCAACAACACTTTTAGCAAGGAGTTTCTTCCCATATCTTTAAACCAATAAATTTTTTACTTAAAAGAAATAGCCTAATCAATCACTCGGATTTACCCATCTTTCTTTCCCCTCATATGCAAAAATATCTATAAAAGTTCAGCCGAAAACTGCAATTCCGGAAAACATTCAAACAGCAATATTTTCTGTAAGAATAGTAAACTAGGTTTTTCCAAAATACCACATCTCCCATTTCCCCCCTTTACTCACATGCTTTGCTATGTACCAGGAAATTGGCTAAATGCTAGATGATATTTGCTGATGGTGTCAGAGAGCTAAAGATTCAACTGTTTATATATTTTTGGAATTGTCCAAACCTGCAACCATGGTGTTAGGGTGTAACTAACTCAGAAGTAAAATGATTAATAAAATCCTAACTACTGGTCCTTTACTAGGCCTATTCAAAGAATAAAGTAAACAAAATAACTCTGAAGTTTTGAACTAATTTTACTTCTCTTACTGTGTGCCAGGAAGTGCATTACATGCCATTGGCAAGATACCAAACTTGTGACTCTAGGGGGATGACTTAAGGAATCCTCACAATTCTACAGCTTGGAAATAAATTCTATGCTAGAAGGAAAACTACCAGATGCCAGCTGGTCCCCTGGCCTTCTTACATGGAAATGAAAGACTACTTCTACATATTTAGATTTAGACACATGGGCCAAATACTGTCAGTAGAAATGGTGTAAACACAGAGTAATTCCACTGATTCCTTCTACTCATAGTTACAGCAGTGTAAAAAACAAATACTGTAACTCAATGGATGCTAATAGAGTTATTTGAGATTTATACAAGTGCAATACTTACAGTGGCATTTGGTCTGTTGACTGCAATAGAATAACGTCTAATTGATTCCAAACAAAAAGCATCGTATCGATGCCATTATACTGCATTCCTTGTACTGTGTTATCAAATATTTACTGCTTTACTTTTTCCTCTTAAGACATTAGTGTTTATCTTTTTCTAAAAAAAGGAAAAAATCTTAACTTACTTTTAAAAATGGAAAAACAGCACCTTATACAATTATTTCCTACCGTTCCAGAACAAGCAAAAGCAAAAGCATAATTGAAGTGCTTTATGTCAGCATATACTGAAGAGGAAATTCAGATTATGAAATATTTCAGAAAGGGTATTTTAACTCTTCAAGAAGAAAGATTTATTCCTCTACAGTAGGTTAAAAATAGTAAAATATTCAGCAAAATAAGTGAAGAGTTGCCATACTAAATTCCCATTAGTCCCAATTCATGTTTGTCATATGGATTCTTTATGGCGTCAGAGCCAGCATAGAAAGGACTATAAAGCAGCTTGATACGGTCCCCGGTGAATTCCCACTGACGGCGACATTTTGGGGGCACATCTTGAGCATTTCTACCCCTAGCTCTTTCCAGCTGCTGTAATGGCCCAGAGGGGCCATCAGAAGCCAAATGTTGGTTTGGGCAACCCTCAGGCTACCCTAATCTGCAGCAGGGACCAAACTGGCCCCTGTCTGGCCCACGATATAGGAAGCACAAGGGTTATAGAAAGTCAGCTTCATCTGCCCTGGAGCCTTGCATAGAGCTCAGTTCTTGCCCAGGAATTAATTTGGGCAGCTGATTTCAGTCATATGGGATAGGGCCTGTATTAGTTAATGTGAATTTTGGATGCTCAGTGCCTGTTAGGTCAAGAACAGGTCTTGTATTTATAACAATAGGAAATCGCCAGCATGACAAAGTCAATAATTTCTATTGAATTAGGCAGTCCTTGCAGTATTATGGGATCTATTTACTTCAGATTAGGGTAGAAGAGGGTATTAAGTGAGCAGTGTTCTTACATTACACATTTGTATAATTGCTGTATTAAAAAACCCTGTCACAATTCACTCAGTGCAAATATTTAACTCCTATTAACATTAACAAGGGGTTACCCAGCATGTGCTTTAGCAAAAAGCGGAACCCAAAATCTACTGTTAATCTTGAGTAAGCTTTTCAATTTGAAGGAAACTTTAAAAGAGCCATGTATTAAAATCTTAATTTACTCTAAATCTGGATTTTGTATGCAGCATCTACATAGATAAAAACAATGCAGTTAAACTCTGGGTTATGCATTTTCTGATGATGGGAAATAATTGTGTGTTATCTTTCTGCAACAATGCATTCACAGAGCAAGTTATGCAGTCCACTGTAGACAACGACAAAATCTTTAAAGAATTCACTACCTATTTCAAAGAAGTCAACAATTATTTCCTGTAACCTGCTTCACTGAAGTAAATGAAAACAAAACATTTCTCCCAATGAAAGTGGCACAAAAGGATATTAAAAAAAACCAACTTTTTTGGCACTCTGTTTACAATTTTGGGCAATATTGTACCAGCCTTCCTCACAGGAGCAGTCTCACTAAGGACATAAGTAAGGCAAGCAGAATTGGACCCTTTGTAATTCTGTGAAAATGCTTTGATCAGGACTCCCTCAAGACATTATTTTAAACTAAAATGTAATTGACCGGTATTGCACCATATGTTCCTTATGTGTGAGCTCTGTCTTGTTCATTAATTTTTATGCCACTACCGTTGGAATTCAGCCAGTGTAATGTGGAGGCAATTAGCAATGTCAGTGTGCTCATGCCAGCATATAATAATGAGACAGAGATTATGCTTCCTGCTACAGGCAAGGGTCCTCTTCAGATTTTTTTTATGCTACTAGCAAAGTGAAAGATGTAATAAAAACAGGCAGGTGACATGAAATAAAAATCTTGTTACAGAAGTCAGATTTACTCACTTAAAAAAAAACCTCTCTCTCTCCTAATGCCCTCTAAAATATTAATTTATTTTTAGAGGATGAAATTACAGGAACTCTGTGGCCCAATGACCTGCTCCACTCATCTAACACCCAAATCTGCTTCTGCTCCTTATCAATATGCAACGTTTCGGGATGCCAAGCAGGATTTTAGAACATAAATGTATACTCAATAAAGCATGTTTATATGAAGTAACTTATGCTAAATCAATGATTTTTTTAAAGCTCCCTTCATAGTTTCTGCCCTCATAGCTGTGAAACATGTGCCATTTTTGTTGCCATTTGTGCTCTTCAGTTCTCCAAGATAAAAGGAACAGAGAAGTGCCTGATGTTGCAAGTTATACTTGAGAGCCCCCTCCACTCCCCCCATCTCCTTTCAATGAGGTTACTAATGTCAGAATGTAACCTCTGTCTTCTTATCTCAGGAAGTCTCATTTAGCATAAAGGCAGCAAAAATCCTGCAGTATAAAAAACATCTGCCTGTAGTTGAATTCTGCTTTTCAGTTTAGATTTAGAATTATGCCAGTCACTGGATTTTCCTATTGAGCTCCCCATTCCCATATACTTCAAGGTATATCCAGGAAACCAAAAATAAAAAACCAAAAACAACCTATATATACACACAGTAATATCCTCACAGTCCAAAACCCTTGATAGAATTTTAAAGTTTCCTTGTTAGCAACCCACCTCAAGAAGCTACATGCATGTTTACAAACTGGATTTCTCAAAAGGACTTTGGTTTCTAACAAAGAAATATAACTTTATAGTCTAAAGTAGAGAAGGGACTAGAGTGCAAATTTCAGAGCCACGTTCCACCACTTTCCTTCCTATTCCCAAAGTCCTGAGTGAGTCAGATCTCGAGTTTTGGATCAGTCCATTAAAAAGATAGGACCTGGCTTTAAATTCAGACCAGGGCTCCAATTCTCAATTGTGTAATTGTTTGACCATCTAACTCCTCTCTAATTTTCATGTGAATTCATTATGCGACTTTGTACTAGTTTTGCAAAAATACCCCACAGCAACATCATATTTTAGATATTTAATACAGTAGCATACATGTGCTTGTACTGAGGGGCTGGTGGCCTAATGGATTAATACACCAGTCTTTCCCTCTTTGAAAGCTTGGGTTAAATGTGAAGTGAGTTTGATTAACTCCCTTTAGTTCCTAGTGGGAATTTGTCAACATCGCAAAATCACCAGTGTCTGAGGCAATTTCAAATCGAGCAGTCTTGTTTAAATAAGCCCAATCATAGGACAGCAAGACTGCTGCTAGGCTGGACTGAGACACTGAGAGCCTGATCCAAAACCCACTTTAGTCATGAGAGTGTCTTTTTACTGAACTAAATGGTCCCTGGATCAGGACTTAACAGAGCTGTGTGGAAATCTTTGCACAGTCTGGCAGCATTTTGTCTTGAACCTAGCCACTATCATTTCTTCTCATTTTCCTGAGCAATAAAATTCAGTCAAAGCGTTTATATATTTTAAAGTATCTGGCTAGAGCTGGCCAAAACCAATTTTCGACAGAATAGTTTTCCTTCAAAAAAATGCAATTTAGTCAAAAATCAAATCATTTTGCAGGAACACGTCTATTTCAACTAAATTTTCAATGTGAAAAACTCTGTACCTGTCCGACTCTAAGGCCAGAATGGACCACTACATTATCTAATCTGATTTCCTGTATATTTTCCTGTATATCACAGGCCACCAGCATCACCCAACTCCCCCACACTAAACCCAACAACCAAAATTAGACATAAGTATTAAAGCCCACAGAATTCTAGACTATTATTTGCCATAGGCAGAGAATAGGAGGGACTAAGGCACACCCATGCCTGAGGTCCCCACAATGAGAAGGAAATGATTAAGTGAGATATATCCAGATAATCATGGCAAGGTGACCGGCACCCACAAGCTGCAGAGGAAGGCAAAACTCCCCCAACATCACTGCCAATCTGACCTGCGGCAAAATTGCTTCCTGACCCCACATATGGTGATCAGCAAGACCCCGAGCATGTGAGGAAGAACAAGTCAGCCAAGCACCTGAGGGAGAGAATACTCAGTAGCATGTCAGAGCCCTAGCCCATCCCATGCTATGCCCCATCTCCAGCTGTGGCCATTCCTAATGCTTCAAAGGAAGGAAAATTAAAAAAAAAAAAAAAAACAATCCCAGAATACATTGGGAGGAAAAAAACCCTTCATGACTCCTGCAGATGTCTGGCTGAAACCTTAAAGGATGAGCTTTTAGGAACAAACACAGACACAAACCAAAGGTGAGCCCTAGGGCTGTTGAGCCCTGCCCTCTACAATTACGAGCAACTCCATTCTACAATCACATTAATAATTTATCCACCTTTCTCTTGAAACTAATTAAGTTGTTTGTTCCCACAACTCCTGTGGAAGGCTGTTCCAGACCTCACCCCTCTGATGGTTAGGAACCTTCTTCTAATTTCCCGCTGAATTTGTTCTCTGTCAGTATATACCCATTTGTTCTTGTGCCAGGGTTGTCCTTTAGCTTAAACAGCTCTTCACTTTCCCTGGTATTAAACCCCCAATATATTTATAGAGAGCAAGCATATCTCCTCTCAGCCTTCTTTTTGCTAGACAAAATAAGACAAGCTCTTCCAGGTTTTTTTTTTTTTTTTTTTTTTTAATATGGAGATATACCTATCTCATAGAACTGGAAGGGACTTTGAAAGGTCATCGAGTCCAGTCCTCTGCCTTCACTCGCAGGACCAATTTTTTGCCCCAGATCCCTAAATGACCCTCTCAAGGATTGAACTCACAACCCTGGGTTTAGCAGGTCAATGCTCAAAACACTGAGCTATCCCTCCACCCTGGCCTATGAGTTTCCTCTCATACTCCAATCATCCTAACGGGTCTTCTCTGCACCTGTTCCAAACGCAGTTCATCCTTCTTGAAGATAGGCCACCAAAATTGTACAGAGTATTCCAAATGAGGTCTTACCAGTGGTTTATACAATGTCATTAATACTTCTCCCTCTCTACTGGAAATGCCTTGCCTGATATATCCTAGAATTGCATTATCTAATGAATCATTTCAATAATGTCAAAATATTTCATTTTGATAAGGTCAAAACATTTAGTTTTGACTTCATTATTTCATATAGTTTTAGACTTATTTTAAACTAAATTTTAATGTTAATATCAGGGCCGGCTCCAGGCAACAGCATTCCAAGCAGCTGCTTGGGGCGACAATCTGCAAGGGGCAGCAGTCCGTGTGTTTTTGCCGCCCCAAGCAGGGCACCGAATTGCCGCGCGGATGGCGGGGGCGGTCCGTGTGCCGTTAGGGCGGCAAGTGCGTTTCCGTGGCGGCGGCAATTCTGCGGCAGCTTCTATGTTTAGCTGCCTGCGGCGGCAATTCGGCAGCGTCTGTCTTCCGGCTGAAGACAGAAGCTGCCGCCAAATTGCCGCCGCCGCGGAAACGTGCGTGCTGCCCTAACGGCACACAGACTGCGCCCGCCGTCCAGGGCGGCAATTTGGCGCACTGCTTGGGGCGGCAAAAACAGTAGAGCCGGCCCTGGTTAATATATATATATATATATATATAATCTTAAAATAAATTTTATATTGTAATATAGAAGTCAAAATGAAACATATTGACATTATTGAAACAATTCAACACTATCAAAACTAAATGATTTGATGGTCCTGCATGAACATTTTTAATTTTTCAGGAAGTTTCAAAATTTTGTTTTTTCATTCCCATTCAGAACAAGTTCTGAAGTTCTGCAATTTCCTACAGAACAGAAATTCCAGTTCCACACTGCTCTATATCTGAATTTGTTGTCTATCCACTTAGAAGAACGCAATAGTGGACGTCAACCTGCTGCCACTGAAGTCAATACCAAACTCACATTGACTTCAAACAGAAGAAGGATTAGGCCCAGGAAGTCTTTACTGGTGTAACTCCATCCTAACCTGAGTAGAGGCTGCCTCATTCACTTTCATGTTGTCTGTAATAATAAAGGACAGTTCCACTGTGACTCCATGGTGGGGAGCAAGGTGACCAGATAGCAAGTGTGAAAAATCGGGACAAGGGGTGGAGGGGGTAATAGGAGCCTATGTAAGAAAAAGCCCCAAATATTGGGACTGTCCCTATAAAAATCAGGACATCTGGTCACCCTAGTTGGGAGGGAGCAGGTTAAACGAAAAAAAATGGCAATCTAGGCAATCTACAGTGGCTGGGTAGCACTTCGGCCAAATATTATTAATGGCATTAATATAATCCCACTGCAAACTGCGACAGTCATTTCAGGTCCCTATAGTCCTTTAAATAGGTTAGCCTATTATAACAAAATGTGTGTTAATAGCACCATCAGTATAATGATCTGTATTCTAGTTCTGCAGGAATCATACATCAGCAGTTATATTTTGCTAATATTCCCACTGATCAAACCGTTTCTCTGCTAGGCAGCATTTACACTGCAGTTTCTACATGATGTAGCAAGTCTATCCCCCCCTCTTTTCTAATAAGCCTACAACAGATTATGACTCCATTTTCATTCAGCTTGTGCAGTTGTCTGCCCTGTGGCTCTCCTCCCTAGTACTGACTTCTGAGGCTCTCCTCCTGCAAAGTATATAATGTGTTCAGACACCGGGGATGCAGGGAGAGACTGCAGTCAACATGAGGCATGGCAGAAATGCCAGCTACAATCACAAACTTGCCCCAACCAATTCTGCTTCCGACATAAACTATGTCAGGCACAGAGTTGGCAGGAAGCGGTTTCCCAGGCAGTTAGCAAGGATGCAGTCAGTGAGCATGAGCCAGCCAGCCTTATTTAGGAAGGAGAGTGCAATTGTTTTTTAAAAGCAAAATATTTACCTTGTTTCCTCTCTGTCCTTCTCAAAAGCTCTCTGCTAAGCCAATGCATTTCAGTGGTGAGAAAAGGTGTGTCTCTATTTTTCTACCCAAATGTCCCTATTTCTAACTTCCAAACACTGGTGGATACAGAGGGCCAGAGAGCACACAACCTGCTGCAGATGGGCAAGTGGATGGGAGCCTTCCCCTTCTTGTACCCCAGTGGAGGGGCAGGACTCCATCATGGCCAGGTGTGCAGGTGATTCCAGGTGGCAATATGCACCCTTACCACCCCCAGGGCTGGATTAAGGAATCCCAGGCTCAAGGCACACCAGGACATGTGGCCTTGCCTCCTATTTGGAGTGGCAGTGACAGAGGATCCCTCTGCCCCTCCCAAAGAGGCAGGGTAGTGGTATAGCGCTTCTCTTCTGCTCCCAGAGTGGCAGCAGTGGTCCCTCTCTCCCTTCCCTCTGCTGAGAGGCAGGGGCAGCAGCAGTAGCTCCCAGTACATGCCCTAGTAGCCCAGATGTATCTGCCTCAGTGGGTTGGCTAAGCCTGCTACACACTCCTGCAACACACACAGTTCTCTGCTGGGATTGACAGAACCCCCCAGAGCAATGAGTCTTGGAGTTAACACCCCATTGAGTTGCATGGGTACTATCACTCCTCTCAGAGCTATTGTCTTAGGGCTTGTCTCCACTTACCAGGGAGCGACACACAGTGATCGATCCACCGGGGGTCGATTTAGCAGATCAAGACCCGCTAAATTGACTGCCGATTGCTCTCCTGTCGACTGCGGTACTTCACCAGAATGAGAAGCATAAGGAAAGTCGATGGGACAGCGTCTCCTGTTGACCCAGCATGGACACCGCAATAAGTTGACTTAAGGTATGTCGACTCCAGCTACATTATTCACATAGCTGGAGTTGCATAACTGAGGTTGGCTTAGCCCTGTAGTGTAGACGTGCCCTCAGACTCAGGCAGATATACCTGCATCAGTTTCACTCCAGTCATGTTTTCATCCACCAAAGATAAAAATTTACTTAAAAAAATAATTAAAAAAAAAAAAGAGAGAGAGAGCTGCCATTCTGAGGTAATTGCATGATGCCAGGAGCTGGGCCCTAAGCACAGGCCCATTGGGTCTATGCCTTAATCCAATCTGGACTGCCCCAATGTTGTCCAGTGGCTGAAAAAAAATAATTTTGGGACACAGAGGCAGGGTGGGCTCAGTATTCTCTCATTGTCACAGCGGGGAACTAGTATCCAGGTTTTGTCATGGACTTACCATGTGACCTTGGGCAGGTCACTTAAGCCTCTCTGTGCTTTAGTGTCCCCACAGGTGAGATGAATACAACAATCTTACCCACCTCATAGGGCTGTTGGAAGGCTTATTTTATTTTTTCTAAATTACCTTGAGATCCTCAGATGAACAGTGCTGACAGTGTAAATTATTATTATTCCTCTCTAATTACAGCTCTAGTCCATGCTAGGGGACTGAGTACTCACCTTGAATGCTGTTTCACAGAAAAATGAAATTTTAAACATTTGGGAGAGTTTAAAATAATAAGAGAACCAGCTTGTAGTTTTCATGCAACTCAGAGTCAGCTCCCCACAGAAAGCCAGTGGGCTAAATTCACCCCTGAGCTACTATGTTGGCTTCTGTCAATCCAAACCAGGGCACAGGGCTTCTGCCAGGGAGAAGAGAGGTCACACAAGTAGAAAGGACCCACTGCCTTCCCTTTGTACCAAAATGAGGCCAATATAGCACTTGGCCAGAGAAGGTTCATTCCCATGGCAGCCCAAGATGCCCTGATCAATGCATCCCTTGTGGCAGCCTCTACTGACAGGGTTGTTCTAGATTTTAAAGCTGTCTTTGGCAGAATCTTCCACAGGGGAGAATGATGGCAGATCCCCTCCGGCAATTCAAGGGGCTTTGTTCAGGCATGGACAGGTCTTTTGCAGGAGTAGAGATGACTCCAGCTAAATGGATGGAATCCATCCTAGATGTTGTCTTTCATGTTTATGGCATTATCTGTGGTTTTGTCTTATGTTCTATTGTAGTGCTTAATGTATGATCAGATTAAGCAGGGTACCTGTTTTTTGACTGGAAAATAGCTGAATCACTCAAATGCTTTGGAGGTGGAGTAGAGCAGTGTTTTACAGCTAGCTGTCCTCATTTCTCAGTGGTCACAGAGTGACAAAAACATCAATGCATATCCACTATGCCAACTGTATTATTGCTGTGCAGAAACTCCCATTTGGCAAGATATGAAAAGGAGCTTAGAAATATGCTAATAGTAATTAGGGTTTACTGTGCTCTTAGCACAGTTGTAGATTACTACTAGAGATAGCCCAAAATCAGAATTCTGAATCTAACCCCCTTCATATTTAAGGGGAGTTTGGATTCAATTCTTCCTCCAAATCCAAACCTCTGGCTTCAGTACCTGACTGGCTCCAAGATTAGAAGGCACCTATTTTTTGGTTCAGATGCAGGGCCGTCTTGGAAGACCTTATAAAATTTCTGCCATTTGCAGCTCAAATATAACAAGAAGACTTGGTGAAGTTTTAGTGACGTCAAATCTGAACCCAAAATCTGATTTGGCTTCATAACTCAGGCCCAAGACCTAAACTAAACCTAATACAGATCTCAACGTTGCCTTGTAGATCACTCTGTAGGTAGTCCTGTGCCAGTGGGAAAAGTAGTCTATAAAACACTAAGCCAAAAGCATCCCTGGTGCAACTCCACTAATTTGATGAATATGGCCCCAAGTTTATTCTGTAGGAATACACAAGGAACTAGTTTTATGGATAGTTAAGATTGTGAGTATGGGTGTAATCA